>NC_067162.1:1617500-2361250 GCF_903995435.1 Acomys russatus
GTGAGTCTCCCTATTGAATTCACCAATTCACACACCAGTCCTCCATGGAAACACTCTCACAGAGACATGGCCAGGGCTATCCCTTGATTATTTTCTGAACATCACTTAATCTAGTCAAGTTGTCAACTAAAATTGGCCATCAGAGCCTAGGAAGAGGGGAGTCAGTTTGGCTTGGGGCCTACTTGTTTCATTTCATTTGTCTGTAGATATCCAACTGAGTCAGCACTACCTCTTAAAAAGACTGCCACAGACCAATTAAATGAAAATACAGAGAGTGGAGCCAAAGCAGCTAAAACAATCTCTCAAAGAGAGAAGAAAAAAGATTCACTTCACTCAATTTAGAGATATAGTATGTATTTACAGTAAACAAAGCTTTGTTGTCCTTGTAGAAGGAAAGACATCCATGGGATATAATAAATGTAATTGTCATATGTAAGTCTAGCCAGCTGATTCTTCTCAAAGGTACAAAAAGTATTCAATGGCAACAAAACAAAATGAGACTGCACCCAAATACACAATACTCTACAAAAATTAAATTCAGGTTTAAATGAAAACATAAAAATTGCTTCTGCAAGAAAGTCTTCAGGGTTTCGGGCTTAGCTGGGAGCTTATACACATTGCATCATAATCAGAATACACACAAGGAAAAGTTGATCAACTTGAGCTAGCAAAATAAAAATTAAAAGTCTATCTCTGCAATTTGATTCTGGTATTAGCCAAGTTTGGTTCCATGAGAAAAGTGAAGGATCTTTGAGGGCAATAGACTCCTTCTTATCTTAGGTGAGCACAACTGGGGAAAGCTAGGGTCAGGAACAATCAATGGCCACCAAACCCAACCCAGGCCAATGACTTCTAAGTCCTTTGTTTTTTAACTTAAATAATGAATTCACAGATAATAGAAGGGTGAAAGTAATTTTATTATATGGACAGGATTAAGAGGAAACAAGCAAGCAGAGCTCCTGTATAGCAGGAGTAGATATCAGGATTGATTGCCACCAAGGGTCATGAGGATTCCACTCTAGAAAAGCTTTATTAGGTTGAAGCACTAAGGATTGGTCCATCTAGTTGTCCCACCCATGAGGTATTCACAAGGCTCTCCATCCTATGTATCTGTACTGGAATTTTGTAATGCCTTGAAGCATAGCTTCCAGGGATTTGTATAAAAGGAGAAGGTGAACAGAAAAGACAGGCAAAGAAACAAGTGATGGATGACAGAATAGGTTTATCTTATTTTTTTATTCCTTTTCTTTGAAGGGAGAGCTCCAATTAGAGATGCTGGAGGTCTTACAGTGTAGAGATACTTTGTCGGGGAGAAGAATGAAATCACGAATTGTCCCCTTTTGGGGCTAAGATTGACCATTGTCTGGAAAGTGCTGAGGAAAAGAATGTCAGGTAGCTGACAAACATCTTTACGGTTGTCCTTTCTGAGGGCTCATGGGAATGGGACAAGAATCTAGGAAACAAGGTATTTTAGTTCTGGAAATACACTCATCAGAATGGCTTAGATCAAAAATTCAAGTGATACCACTTGCTAGCGAAGATAAGGTCTTAGATCTAAGAGAGGGGAATGGGGTGAAAGCAGAAGGGAGGGAGGGAGGAATGGGAGAAGACAAACGATGGGATAACAATTGAGTTGTAATCTGAATTAATTAATAAAAATTTAAAAAATAAAAGTAAAAAAATAAAGTGTCTTTCTGACATATAAGTCTCTGACAGCCCTGGCAGTCCTGGAACTCAATCTGTAGACCAGGTTGGCCTGGACATCACAGAGATCCACCTGCCTCTGTTCCCAGAGAGCTAGTATTAAAGGCATGAGCCATCACATTTATTCAAACATAACATTGTATCTGCTCTTTACTTGAATAAAATACTTAAAAGATAAAAAATAAATAAAAAATAAAATGTCTTTCATGGGGAGATTAGTATAGATGTAAGGATTTCATATTGGGACTCCAGGTGAGAGAAGTTTGGGAGAATGGGGAAATAGAAGGATCCACAGGGTCCTAGAACCCCACAAGAAGAACATAATGATGGGCGGATCTGGACCCAAGGAGTGTCTACTCAAACTATTGTACTAACCAAGGACAATACATGCAGTAAACATTGAACCCCAATTCAGATCTAGCCAATGGACAGGATATTCTCCAAAGTTGTGTGGAGGGTGGGGACTGACTGACATGAATTCTGTTGCCCCATTTTTGACCACTTATCATTGGTGGGGAGGCCTGGTAGCACTCTGAGAAAGGATAACCAGGGTACCAGGATGAGCCTTGATAGGCTGTGACCATATGGTGGGGGAGGAGGTCCCCTTCTGTCACAGACCTAGGGGAGGGGAATAGGGTGAAAGAGAGAGGGAGGAAGGAACTGGAGAATACAAGTGAGGGCATAACAATTGAGATGTAATCTGAATAAGTTAATTAAATAAAATAAATAAAAAGTAAAGTGTCTTGATCTTTCTGAACTCTCTTTCCTTCTGCTGTGAGATTACTATTTTTTTCTCTCTATTTTCTATTTGCCACCTGTTGCCTGCAGGAAACTGGCATTTTCAAAACCCACATTTACATATGAAATCGACAAGATTAGCATTTTTATTGGGCTATTGTGCAAAGGAAGTATAACCACAAAGCAGAAAAATGACTAAGGATGTTTCTTAAGCACAGCTGTCTTTGAAGGTATAAATGGTCTTTCCGAAGCACCATAAATAGGTCAGGTACTCTGAGTGACAAATGTCATCAATTACTGTTGGTCAACTCTCTAGGAGTAGCTGCTGATTTAGAAAAACAGTCCGTGTATGCCTAGGCAACAGTCAGACCTTGGAATAAACACACACACACAAACACACACACGCACCCACTCAATATGCACACATATATCACATAATGTCTTCGCTCTCATTAAACTTCCAAGAAACAGAAGCCTCGGCAGCAAGGTTATTCCCTAGGCTACATTGACAGGTAGGTCAGTGGCAGAGCTGGAGATGTAACCTGGACCGCTAAAACTGGTAACTCTGAAAATCTGATGGATTCTCAGAGATAAAATTATCACTTAAAAACTATTCAGATTAGGTGTTTGGAAAACTCAAAAGATAATAAACTAATATGGCAAAAACCTTTTTTTTTTTTTTTTTTCAGTTGAAAGAGGCAGTGGCATCTGTATAATTCAAGCATACACACTAACTCTGTAACACTGTTCAGGACACTCAAGCTAAGTTCAGGAGGATCCAGAGGAAGATGGGCCTGCTTACTGAATGAAGCAAGTCATTTTAAAATAAATGTATACAATAAGAAAAAATATTTCCTGTAGTGAGAGGAGGAAGCCCTGAGTGAGTGAAGTCCTGAGTGAATGTGTGTTGCTGACATGGACACTAAGATGTCAAGAACTCTACCTCAGACCCAGAGCAAGATGACAAAACCTTCCCTTCTGATGAGAGAGAGAATTTTTAATTAGCATTAAAGCAACCAGAACAGCAGAACTTTCTAACTCATAAGCCCAAATAGTTGAGATGCAGGTCAGCAGGTTTGCTAGCCCAAGGCCCCAGATGATAAGTCACAAAGAATGCAGAGCTAGAAAACAATGGCCTATTGAGTGTTCCAGGGACTGGCTGGCCATAAAAGATAGGGAGGGTACACAAGGACAAATTCCTGAGAGAAACAAGTACCAGACATGATCAAGTGAGTAATGAGCCAAGACCCCTCATCCAATCTTATGGTGTTTGCTTAATCCCCTTTGAGGCCTGCACACAATGTACCACGTTTGAGTTTAACCAGATGTGTTGTTAGCTCAGATAAACATCTACCCTTGGGTTCCGAGGAAAACAGAAACTGGGGACTGCTCCCCTGTGACTAAGTCCGACCTTACCCCAGATCTGCCTACGCAATTTGCTGATGTTCACATGTTTGAAACAACCAATCGTGTGTGGCCGCGTCAAAACTTCCCACTCCCCCCAACCTTTGGCCATATAAACCCCAAACCCCTGGGCTTCTGGGTCGACCCCTCTTTCTCCTGCAAGAGATATGTGTCGACCCGGAGCTCCGCCAATAACCTACCTCGTGCGTTTACAGCAAAACGGTCGTTTGTATGTCTTTGGGTGTGCGCCATCCCGAGGCTTGAGTGAGGGTCTCCCTTCGGGGGTCTTTCACTGGCCTATGAGTGGATGGTAATAGTATATACAGAATGTTCACCATAACATTCTTTTCTCAGTTACAAACACACTGAGCTTTGGAATTCTAAAGTTTCTCCAGAAAAAAAAAAGGGAAAACCTGTATCACTTGACTCCACCGTCTGTCTACAGGTCTATGTGTTTCTCTTTTCTTCATTCCCTCACCAGCCAAGGCAGATTAAGTCCCTGGATGCCACGCAAGGTGTCAGCAATTTTTTTTTATTATTTGTAAGTGTGTTTGTTTTTATTTTTTATTAATTTATTTTTGTTACATCTCAATAATTTATTCTTGTTTTCCCATCTCTTGTATCCTCCCATTCTTCCCTCCCTCCCATTTTTCCCTTATTCCCCTCCGTTATGACTGTTCCTGAGGGGGATTTGCTCCCCCTGTATATGCTCATAGGATATCAAGTCTCTTCTTGGTAACCTGCTATCCTTCCTCTGAGTGCCACCAGGTCTCCCCCTCCAGGGGACATGGTCAAATATGAGGCATCAGAGTTTGTGTGAAAGTCATACCCCATTCTCCACTCAATTGTGAACAATGTTCTGTCTATTGGCTAGATCTGGGTAGGGGTTTGAAGTTTCCTGCCTGTATTGTCCTTGGCTGGTGCCTTAGTTTGAGTGGGACCCCTGGCCCCAAATCTGCCTATCATAATGTTCTTCTTTTAGGATTCTAGGACCCTCTGGCTCCTTCTACTTTGCTATTCTCCCATGCTTCTCTCATCTAGAGTCCCAATAGGATGTCTTCCCCTCTGTCCCAGTTTCCTGGTAAGTGAAGGCTTTCGTGGGACATGCCCCTTGGGCTAGTATGCAGATATAAGTGAGTATATACCATTTGAGTCTTTCTGCTTCTGGGTTAACTCACTCATTATGATCATTTCTAACTCAATCCACTTGTCCACAAATTTTAGGAATTCCTTGTTTTTAATAGCTGAGTAGTATTCCATAGTGTATATGTACCACAGTTTCTTTATCCATTCTTCTACTGAGGGACACTTAGGCTGTTTCCATGTTCTGGCTATTATGAATAATGCTGCTATGAACATGGTTGAGCAAATTTTCTTGTTGTGTGCTGGAGCATCTTCTGGGTATATTCCAAGGAGTGGAATAGCTGGGTCTTGAGGAAGCCCTATTCCCATTTTTCTGAGATAGCACCAGATAGATTTCCAAAGTGGCTATACTAGTTGCATTTAAACCAGCAATGAAGGAGTGTTCCTCTCTCCCCACATCCTCACCAGCATGTGGTGTCACTTGAATTTTTGATCTTAGCCATTCTGATGGGTGTAAGATGGAATCTCAGGAGATCCAAGATGGCGGCGAGCAGTGTGGACCGCGTTTGGAGGCTCCAGTGAACAATTCAGGGAATTGCACAGATTTCTGAGCCAGGAACACCGAGGTCCGAACATCACGGCAGCGGGAGTGCTCCACGGTTCGGAGGGACCAGGGTGCGGAGGACCTGCGTGCCCCTGCACACGGGAGGAGCGTGGTTTTTCTCTGATCGGAGCGGCAGCGGTAGAGGCGGCAGCACCAGCGGCACCAGCAGCGGCGGCTGAGGTTTGCAGCTCATAGCCTTCCGGTGGAGGCGATTGGTGTGGTGGCTGGTGGGAATTGCTGCGGGAGAGGGGACTCGGGGCAGGATTTGGGTCGCGTGGAGCCTTTGGACCCAGATTGGACTCGGCGGACAGTTCGGCCCCAGAGTCCCGGGTATTGGCCCGGCCCAGCAAACAATTCTGCCTGAGGCACTAACTCAGCGGGGCCATAGCTCCCCTGCTGTGGCGCAGGCGTAGTTGAGCACGCTGCTCCACACTAGGCACCACCTCAGCTCAGCGGCAGCTCCCCTGCGGTGACACAGTCTGGGCGGAGCACTTGGGTTCACCACAGGCGCTAACTCAGAGCAGCCGCAGTTCTCCTGCTGTGGCGCAGGCTTGGTGACGTGCTCGGTTCCATCCTAGGCACCACCTCAGCTCAGCGGCAGCTCCCCTGCGGGGACACAGTCCGGGCGGAGCACTTGTTCCACCACTGGCGCTAACTCAGAGCAGCCGCAGTTCTCCTGCTGTGGCGCAGGCTTGGTGACGTGCTCGGTTCCATCCTAGGCACCACCTCAGCTCAGTGGCAGCTCCCCTGCGGGGACACAGTCTGGGCAGAGCACTTGTCCCACCACTGGCGCTAACTCAGAGCAGCCGCAGTTCTCCTGCTGTGGCGCAGGCTTGGTGACGTGCTCGGTTCCATCCTAGGCACCACCTCAGCTCAGCGGCAGCTCCCCTGCGGGGACACAGTCTGGGCGGAGCACTTGTCCCACCACTGGCGCTAACTCAGAGCAGCCGCAGTTCTCCTGCTGTGGCGCAGGCTTGGTGACGTGCTCGGTTCCATCCTAGGCACCACCTCAGCTCAGCGGCAGCTCCCCTGCGGGGACACAGTCCGGGCGGAGCACTTGTTCCACCACTGGCGCTAACTCAGAGCAGCCGCAGTTCTCCTGCTGTGGCGCAGGCTTGGTGACGTGCTCGGTTCCATCCTAGGCACCACCTCAGCTCAGCGGCAGCTCCCCTGCGGGGACACAGTCTGGGCGGAGCACTTGTCCCACCACTGGCGCTAACTCAGAGCAGCCGCAGTTCTCCTGCTGTGGCGCAGGCTTGGTGACGTGCTCGGTTCCATCCTAGGCACCACCTCAGCTCAGCGGCAGCTCCCCTGCGGGGACACAGTCTGGGCGGAGCACTTGTCCCACCACTGGCGCTAACTCAGAGCAGCCGCAGTTCTCCTGCTGTGGCGCAGGCTTGGTGACGTGCTCGGTTCCATCCTAGGCACCACCTCAGCTCAGCGGCAGCTCCCCTGCGGGGACACAGTCCGGGCGGAGCACTTGTTCCACCACTGGCGCTAACTCAGAGCAGCCGCAGTTCTCCTGCTGTGGCACAGGCTGGACAGAGCTCTCGGTTCCACCAGCTCTAAGACTCTGGTTGGACACAGTGTACAGTTTGAATCCAGAATTCCTGGCTGAGATTGGTGGTCAGTTCGGGCCCTGAGTCAATAACTGACCACAGCACGCACTTTGGGCCAAAAGGCCCTAGTGGAGCTTGGTGCGTAGTCCCAGCCCAAAAATTCTGGCTGGGCCCTGTGTGCATTTTGGGCCCAAAATCCCTAGCTGAGCTTGGCAGACGGTTCTGGCCCTGAGAATCTAGCTGAGTTCTGCCCGTGGTTCGGTCCCAGTGCTCCTGGCTGGACTTGGCAGGGAACACAGAAGGCTGTGGATACCTTGGCCTGACCCAACGCTCATTCAGAGACCCAGAACAATTGCAGGATCCACAGCAGAGAGGGACTGAGGATCACTGGCTGTGAGAGACCAGAACAACAGGGCTAACCTCCTAACATCCACACCAGTGAAGCTTTGAGCTCGCAGCCTAGGGAAATCGTAAGAAAACAAGTGAATCTATCATCAGACACCCTCCATTCAACTCTGGAAGCTACCCAACAAAAACAAAGACGGCAAGATGTCTAAAGGACAACGAAAAAGCATACGCAAAAAACCCCAAAACAACATGGCGTCTCCAGTTTCCAGCTATCCCAAAGAAAACCACCCAGAGAACTCAAATACAACGGAAATACAAGAAAATGACCTCAAATCCTTAGTAATGAGGATGATAATGGAGGAAACAAATAAAATTCGTAATCAAATGCAGGAAGACGCAGACAAACAGGTGAGAGACATAAAAGAAGCACATAGAGTGGAACTGGAAAAATTGCAGGAAAATGCAAACAACCAGATGAAAGAAATAACTAAAACGGTTCAAGCTCTGAAGACCTATAAAGAGGCAATGGAAGAAACTCAGGAATATACAAAAAATCAGATGAAAGAAATCAAAAAATCAGTTCAAGATCTGAAAATGAAAATGGATTCAATGATAAACACACAGACAGAAGAAAAACGAGAACGTGAGACCTCAGAGAAGAAGGCGAGCAACACAGAGGTGAGCTTTTCTAACAGAATCCAAGAGATGGAAGAACGAATCTCAGGGCTAGAAGATACAATCACAGATATTGAATCAACCATTAAAGAAAATGCCAAATCTGGAAAACTCCTGACACAAAACATCCAAGAAATTAAGGACACCATGAAAAGAAGAAATTTGCGGATAATAGGCATTGAAGAAAGAGAAGATATCAGACTCCAGGGCCCAGAAACTATTCTCAACAAAATCATAGAAGAAAATTTCCCCAATCTAAAGAAAGAGATGCCTATAAACATACAAGAGGCCTACAGAACACCAAATAGAATTGACCAGAAAAGAAAAACTGCCCGCCACATAATAATCAAAACACAAAACATGCAGAACAAAGAAAAAATATTAAAAGCTGCAAGGGAAAAGGGCCAAATAACATTTAATGGTAAACCTATCAGAATTACACCTGACTTCTCAGCAGAGACCATAAAAGCCAGAAGGGCCTGGACAGAGATCCTGCAAACCCTAAGAGAACACAGATGCCAGGCCAGACTACTTTACCCAGCAAAATTATCAATAACCATTGATGGAGAAAACAAAATATTCCATGACAAAAACAAATTCAAACAGTACCTATCCACAAACCCAGCTTTACAGAAGGTACTAGAAGGAAAACTCCATCCCAAAGGGTCAAGCTACAACCAAAACTACCCAGGAAATAGATAACTATCCCATGGCAAAAACACAACTACACAAATGCTCGACTGGAAACAACATCAAAATTAAGACTCTTAACAGTCACTGGTCATTAATATCTCTCAACATCAATGGCCTCAATTCTCCAATAAAAAGACACAGACTAACTGAATGGGTACATAAACAAGACCCAACATTCTTCTGCATCCAAGAAACACATCTCACCCATAATGAAAGGCATTACCTCAGGGTAAAAGGTTGGAAAAAAATATTCCAAGCAAATGGTCACAAGAAGCAAGCAGGTGTAGCCATTTTAGTATCGAACAAAATAGACTTTCAACCAAAATTAATCAAAAGGGATGAGGAAGGACACTTCATACTCATCAAAGGTAAAGTCAACCAAGATGACATCACAATTCTGAACATCTATGCTCCCAATACAAGGGCACCCACATATGTAAAAGATCTCCTAAAAAAGCTTAAACCACACATCGATCCCCACACAATAATAGTGGGAGACTTCAACACCCCACTCTCACTGAAGGATAAGTCATTGAAACAGAAACTAAGCCGAGAAATAACATCATTAACCAATGCCATGGGTCAAATGGATCTAACAGATATCTATAGAACCTTTCACCCAAACAAGAAAGAATACACCTTCTTCTCTGCACCCCATGGAACCTTCTCCAAAATTGATCACATCGTAGGTCACAAAGCAAGCCTCAACAGATACAAGAGGATTGAAATAATACCTTGTATCCTATCAGATCACCATGCTCTTAGGCTGCAATTCAACAACAACAGAAATAACAAAAAGCCTACACGTTTGTGGAAACTAAACAACTCTCTGCTAAATGACACCTGGGTCAGGGAAGAAATAAAGAAAGAAATCAAGGAGTTTCTGAAATTCAATGAAAATGAAGAAACAACATACCCAAATTTGTGGGATACATTGAAAGCAGTGCTAAGAGGAAAATTCATAGCACTAAGTGCCTTTAAAAAGAAATTGGAAACATCGCACATAAGCATCTTAACAACACAACTGGAAGCCCTAGAAAAAAAAGAAGCAGAAACACCCAAGAGGAGTAGACGCCTGGAAATTATCAAACTCAGGGCTGAAATTAACAAATTAGAAACTAAGAAAACAGTCCAAAGAATCAACAAAACCAAAAGCTGGTTCTTTGAGAAAATCAACAAGATAGACAGACCATTAGCCAAACTAACTAAAAGGCAGAGAGACAGTATTGAAATGAACAAAATCAGAAATGAAAAGGGAGACATAACAACAGACACTGATGAAATTCAAAGAATCATAAGATCCTACTTTGAAGGCATATACGCCACAAAATTTGAAAATCTAAGGGAAATGGACGATTTTCTTGATCAAGTTCACTTGCCAAAGTTGAGTGAAGAACAGATAAACAAGTTAAATAGTCCCATTTCCCCGACAGAAATAGAAGCAATCATCGATGGTCTCCCAACCAAAAAAAGCCCAGGGCCAGATGGTTTCAGTGCAGAATTCTACCAGACCTTTAAGGGCGAGCTAATACCGATACTCTTCAAGCTACTCCAAAAGATAGAAATGGATGGAAAATTACCAAATTCATTCTATGAGGCCATAGTCTCATTGATACCTAAACCTCACAAAGACTCAACAAAGAAAGAGAATTTCAGACCAATTTCTCTTATGAACATAGATGCAAAAATACTAAATAAAATACTTGCAAAACGAATACAGGAGCACATCAAAGATATCATTCATCATGACCAAGTAGGCTTCATTCCAGGCATGCAGGGATGGTTTAATATACGGAAATCCATCAATGTAATCCATCATATAAACAAACTGAAAATAAAAAACCACATGATTATCTCCTTGGATGCAGAGAAAGCATTTGATAAAATTCAACACCCATTCATGTTTAAAGTTTTAGAGAGATCGGGGATACAAGGCACTTTCCTCAACATAATAAAGGCTATATACAGCAAGCCAATAGCCAAAATCAAAGTAAATGGTGAGATACTCAAGGAAATTCCTCTCAAATCGGGAACAAGGCAAGGCTGCCCACTCTCTCCATATCTCTTCAATATAGTACTCGAAGTTCTAGCCAGAGCAATAAGACAACAAAAGGAGATCAAGGGGATCCAAATGGGAAAGGAGGAAGTCAAATTATCCCTCTTTGCAGATGATATGATAGTGTACATAAGTGACCCTCAAAACTCCACCAGAGAACTCCTAAAGCTGATAAACACCTTCAGCAAATTGGCTGGATACAAAATTAACTCAAAAAAGTCTGTAGCCTTCCTATACACAAATGACAAGCTTGCAGAGGAAGAAATTAGGAAAACCACACCCTTCACATTAGCCACAAGCAATATAAAATATCTAGGAGTTACCCTAACTAAGCAAGTGAAGGACTTGTATGAAAAAAATTTCAAAACTCTGAAGAAAGAGATTGAAGATGACCTGAGAAGATGGCGTGATCTTCCTTGCTCATGGATCGGGAGAATTAACATAGTAAAAATGGCCATCCTACCAAAAGCAATCTACAGATTCAATGCAATCCCTATCAAAATAACTACACAATTTTTTAAAGACATTGAAAGTTCAATTCTGAACTTCATATGGAAAAACAAAAAACCCAGAATAGCTAAAACAATCTTGTACAATAAAAGATGCTCCGGAGGAATCTCGATACCTGATCTCAAACTGTACTATAAAGCAATAGTACTTAAAACAGCATGGTACTGGCACAGCAACAGGCTGGTTGATCAGTGGAATCGAATCGAAGACCCAGATATGAATCCACACACATATGGTCACTTGATTTTTGACAAAGAAGCCAAATCCATTCAATGGAAAAAGGATAGCATCTTCAACAAATGGTGCTGGTCTAACTGGAGGTCTATGTGTAAAAAAATGAAACTGGACCCATATTTGTCACCTTGCACAAAACTCAAATCCAAGTGGATTAAAGACCTCAACATAAAACCAGAGACACTAACTCACTTAGAAGAAAAAGTGGGAAAGAGCCTGGAACATATTGGCACAGGAGACAACTTCCTGAACAGAACACCAACGGCCCAGGCCTTAATGTCAACCATTAATAAATGGGACCTCATGAGGCTGAGAAGCTTCTGTAAGGCAGGAGACACTGTCAAGAGAACAAAGCGACAGCCTACAGACTGGGAAAAAATCTTCACCAACCCTACATCTGACAAAGGTCTAATATCCAAAATATATAAAGAACTCAAGAAATTAAACACCACCAAACCGAATAACCCAATTGAGAAATGGGGCTTGGAACTAAACAGAGAATTCTCATCAGAGGAATATCAAATGGCTGAGAAACACTTAAAGAAATGCTCAACCTCCTTAGTCATCAGGGAAATGCAAATCAAAACAACTCTGAGATTCCATCTTACACCCATCAGAATGGCTAAGATCAAAAATTCAAGCGACACCACATGCTGGCGAGGATGTGGGGAGAGAGGAACACTTCTTCATTGCTGGTGGGAATGCAAACTAGTACAGCCACTTTGGAAATCTATCTGGTGCTATCTCAGAAAAATGGGAATAGGGCTTCCTCAAGACCCAGCTATTCCACTCCTTGGAATATACCCAGAAGATGCTCCAGCACACAACAAGAAAATTTGCTCAACCATGTTCATAGCAGCCTTATTCATAATAGCCAGAACATGGAAACAGCCTAAGTGTCCCTCAGTAGAAGAGTGGATAAAGAAACTGTGGTACATATACACTATGGAATACTACTCAGCTATTAAAAACAAGGAATTCCCGAAATTTGTGGATAAATGGATTGAGCTAGAAATGATCATAATGAGTGAGTTAACCCAGAAGCAGAAAGAATCAAATGGTATATACTCACTTATATCTGCATACTAGCACAAGGGGCATGTCCCACGAAAGCCTTAACTTACCAGGAAACTGGGACAGAGGGGAAGGCATCCTATTGGGACTCTAAATGAGAGACGCATGGGAGAACAGCAAAATAAAAGGATCCAGAGGGTCCTAGAAATCTACAAGTAGAACAATATGATAGGCAGATTTGGGCCCAGGGGTCCCGCTCAAACTAAGGCACCAGCCAAGGACAATACAGGAGGTAAACTTTAAACCCCTTCCCAGATCTAGCCAATGGTCAGAATATTCTCCACAGTTGAGTGGAGAGTGTGATACGACTTTCTCACATACTCTGGTGCCTCACATTTGACCATGTCCCCTGGAGGGGGAGACCTGGTGGCACTCAGAGGAAGGACAGCAAGTAGCCAAGAAGAGACTTGATACCCTATGAGAATATATAGGGGGACGTAATCCCCCTCAGGAACAGTCATAGGGGAGGGGAATAATGGGAAAATGGGGGGGGGGGAGGAATGGGAGGATACAAGGGATGGGATAAACATTGAGATGTAACAAGAATAAATTAATAAAAAAAAATAAAAATAAAAATAAAAAAAAAAAATAAAAAAAAAAAATAAAATAAAAAAAAAAAAAAAAAAAAAGAAAAAAAAAAAAAAAAAAAAAGATGGAATCTCAGAGTTGTTTTGATTTGCATTTCCTTGATGACTAAGGAGGTTGAGCATTTCTTTAAGTGTTTCTCAGCCATTTCATATTGCTCTGTTGAGAATTCTCTGTTTAGTTCCAAGCCCCATTTCTCAATTGGGTTATTTGATTTGGTGGTGTTTAATTTCTTGAGTTCTTTATATATGTTGGATATTAGACCTTTGTCATTTTAGGGTTGGTGAAGATCTTTTCCCAGTCTGTAGGCTGTCACTTTGTTCTCTTGACAGTGTCTCCTGCCTCATGAGGTCCCATTTATTAATGATTGACATTAAGGCCTGGGCCGTTGGTGTTCTGTTCAGGAAGTTGTCTCCTGTGCCAATATGTTCCAGGCTCTTCCCCACTTTTTCCTCTAAGTGACTTAGTGTCTCTGGTTTTATGTTGAGGTCTTGGATCCACTTGGATTTGAGTTTTGTGCAAGGTGACAAATATGGGTCCAGTTGCATTTTTATGCACATAGACCTCCAGTTAGACCAGCACCATTTGTTGAAGATGCTATCCTTTTTCCATTGAATGGATTTGGCTTCTTTGTCAAAAATCAAGTGACCATATGTGTGTGGATTCTTATCTAGGTTTTCGATTCGATTCCACTGATTAACCAGCCTGTTGCTGTGCCAGTACCATGCTGTTTTAATTACTATTGCTTTTTTAAATGTCAACAACAAACAGAGAAAGTAAGTACATAGTCTCACCATTAGTTGAGGTGGAATGGCATTTAAAAGATCTGGGAGAGGGAAAGTTGGGGAGGGGGTATTTGGTTTGGTTTGGTTTGGTTTGGTTTGGTTTGGTTTGGTTTAGTTTGGTTTTTTATGAACATAGTATGTTAACCACACTCCATGGCTGGTCACATTCCCAAGAGTACTGGGGAAATCAAATTGAACCTGATGAAAGAATGAAACTCCAACTTAGGTGGGTACAGAGATGAGGGAAAAGAGGGGAATGTGGGAGGAACTGGGGAAGGGAGGGATTAAACTGATCAAAATATATTTAATGAAATACTCAAAGAGAAAATAAAAAAAATTTTTAATCTAAGGAAACTTAAAATGTCTATGTGACAAGACCCACGAAATACTGATGCACGAAATCAAGAACCGCGTATATGAAGAGGCTTATGTTCGTGAATGAAAGAGGCAGCGTAGTGAAGATGTCAGCTTGCTTTCCAATGATTTCTAAATTTTATACCAATTCAGCCAAAAGCTCAGAAAAACCTTACTCAAGAGTAAGCTGATTCAAGATAATATAACAGATAAATATACAACAAAGCAAGCTTTATTCAAACAATTTCAAAAGAAAAGTAGATATGTTATCAAATATTAGATTTTGGACTCCTTATAAAACTGTGTTTATCCAGGCAATGAAGATCTGTAGAAGAGACACATATATCACTAGAACATTGAGAAATACACCCACACAATATGAAATTTGATTATTAATAGATATATAAAACCCATTTAATACTACTCTAACTACACTTCTTCATGCAAAAGTTCTTTGATCCACACATTAAACTAAACCCAAAAGCTAACTCAGAATCACAGATCTACATATAAATTAGAGCATCACAAAAATTTTAGATGAAAATACACGTGAGGGAGGGATCCAAGATGGCGGCGAGCAGTGTGGACCGCGTTTGGAGGCTCCAGTGAACAATTCAGGAAATTGCACAGATTTCTGAGCCAGGAACACCAAGGTCCGAACATCACGGCAGCGGGAGTGCTCCACGGTTCGGAGGGACCAGGGTGCGGAGGACCTGCGTGCCCCTACACACGGGAGGAGCATGGTTTTTCTCTGATTGGAGCGGCAGCGGCAGAGGCAGCAGCACCAGCGGCACCAGCGGCGGCGGCTGAGGTTTGCAGCTCATAGCCTTCCAGTGGAGGCGATTGGTGTGGTGGCTGGTGGGAGTTGCTGCGGGAGAGGGGACTCGGGGCAGGATTTGGGTCGCGTGGAGCCTTTGGAACCAGACAGTTCGGCCCCAGAGTCCCGGGTACTGGCCCGGCCCAGCAAGCAATTCTGCCTGAGGCACTAACTCAGCGTGGCCACAGCTCCCCTGCTGTGGTGCAGGCTTAGTTGAGTGCTCAGCTCCACCCTAGGCGCCACCTCAGCTCAGTGGCAGC
Source organism: Acomys russatus (assembly GCF_903995435.1). NCBI lineage: Eukaryota > Metazoa > Chordata > Mammalia > Rodentia > Muridae > Acomys > Acomys russatus. Next base: position 1,632,984 of record NC_067162.1, read on the forward strand.
TCCCCTGCAGTGACACAGTCTGGGCAAAGCACTTGGTTCCACCATTGGCGCCAACTCAGAGCAGCCGCAGTTCTCCTGCTGTGGCACAGGCTTGGTAGGGTGCTCAGTTTCATCCTAGGCACCACCTCAGCTCAGCGGCAGCTCCCCTGTGGTGACACAGTCTGGGCGGAGCACTTGTTCCACCACTGGCGCTAACTCAGAGCAGCCGCAGTTCTCCTGCTGTGGCGCAGGCTGGACAGAGCTCTCAGTTCCACCAGCTCTAAGACAATGGTTGGACACAGTGTGCAGTTTGAATCCAGAATTCCTGGCTGAGATTGGTGGTTAGTTCGGGCCCTGAGTCAATAACTGACCCCAGCACGCACTTTGGGCCAAAAGGCCCTAGCGGAGCTTGGTGCGTAGTCCCAGCCCAAAAATTCTGGCTGGACCCTGTGTGCATTTTGGGCCCAAAATCCCTAGCTGAGCTTGGCAGACGGTTCAGGCCCTGAGAATCTAGCTGAGTTCAGCCAGTGGTTCGGTCCTAGTGCTCCTGGCTGGACTTGGCAGGGAACACAGAAGGCTGTGGATACCTTGGCCTGACCCAACGCTCATTCAGAGACCCAGAACAATTGCAGGATCCACAGCAGAGAGGGGCTGAGGATCACTGGCTGTGAGAGACCAGAACAACAGGGCTAACCTCCTAACATCCACACCAGTGAAGCTTTGAGCTCGCAGCCTAGGGAAATCGTGAGAAAACAAGTGAATCTATCGTCAGACACCCTCCATTCAACTCTGGAAGCTACCCAACAAAAACAAAGATGGCAAGATGTCTAAAGGACAACGAAAAAGCATATGCAAAAAACCCCAAAACAACATGGCGTCTCCATTTCCAGCTATCCCAAAGAAAACAACCCAGAGAACTCAAATACAACGGAAATACAAGAAAATGACCTCAAATCCTTAGTAATGAGGATGATAATGGAGGAAACAAATAAAATTCGTAATCAAATGCAGGAAGATGCAGACAAACAGGTGAGAGACATAAAAGAAGCACATAGAGTGGAACTGGAAAAATTGCAGGAAAATGCAAACAACCAGATGAAAGAAATAACTAGAACGGTTCAAGCTCTGAAGACCTATAAAGAGGCAATGGAAGAAACTCAGGAATATACAAAAAATCAGATGAAAGAAATCAAAAAATCAGTTCAAGATCTGAAAATGAAAATGGATTCAACGATAAACACACAGACAGAAGAAAAACGAGAACGTGAGACCTCAGAGAAGAAGGCGAGCAACACAGAGGTGAGCTTTTCTAACAGAATCCAAGAGATGGAAGAACGAATCTCAGGGCTAGAAGATACAATCACAGATATTGAATCAACCATTAAAGAAAATGCCAAATCTGGAAAACTCCTGACACAAAACATCCAAGAAATTAAGGACACCATGAAAAGAAGAAATCTGAGGATAATAGGCATTGAAGAAAGAGAAGACATCAGACTCCAGGGCCCAGAAACTATTCTCAACAAAATCATAGAAGACAATTTCCCCAATCTAAAGAAAGAGATGCCTATACACATACAAGAGGCCTACAGAACACCAAATAGAATTGACCAGAAAAGAAAAACTGCCCGCCACATAATAATCAAAACACAAAACTTGCAGAACAAAGAAAAAATATTAAAAGCTGCAAGGGAAAAGGGCCAAATAACATTTAATGGTAAACCTATCAAAATTACACCCGCCTTCTCAGCAGAGACCATAAAAGCCAGAAAGGCCTGGACAGAGATCCTGCAAACCCTAAGAGACTACAAATGCCAGGCCAGACTACTTTACCCAACAAAATTATCAATAACCATTGATGGAGAAAACAAAATATTCCATGACAAAAGCAAATTGAAACAGTACCTATCCACAAACCCAGCTTTACAGAAGGTACTAGAAGGAAAACTCCATCCCAAAGGGTCAAGCTACAACCAAAACTACCCAGGAAATAGATAACTATCCCATGGCAAAAACACAACTACACAAACGCTCGACTGGAAACAACATCAAAATTAAGACTCTTAACAGTCACTGGTCATTAATATCTCTCAACATCAATGGCCTCAATTCTCCAATAAAAAGACACAGACTAACTGAATGGGTACATAAACAAGATCCAACATTCTTCTGCATCCAAGAAACACATCTCACCCATAATGAAAGGCATTACCTCAGGGTAAAAGGTTGGAAAAAAATATTCCAAGCAAATGGTCACAAGAAGCAAGCAGGTGTAGCCATTTTAGTGTCAAACAAAATAGACTTTCAACCAAAATTAATCAAAAGGGATGAGGAAGGACACTTCATACTCATCAAAGGTAAAGTCAACCAAGATGACATCACAATTCTGAACATCTATGCTCCAAATACAATGGCAACCACATTTGTAAACGATCTTCTAAAAAAGCTTAAACCACACATCGATCCCCACACAATAATAGTGTGAGACTTCAACACCCCACTCTCACTGAAGGATAAGTCATTGAAACAGAAACTAAGCCGAGAAATAACATCGTTAACCAATGCCATGGGTCAAATGGATCTAACAGACATCTATAGAACCTTTCACCCAAACAAGAAAGAATACACCTTCTTCTCTGCACCCCATGGAACCTTCTCCAAAATTGATCACATCGTAGGTCACAAAGCAAGCCTCAATAGATACAAGAGGATTGAAATAATACCTTGTATCCTATCAGATCACCATGCTCTTAGGCTGCAATTCAACAACAACAGAAATAACAAAAAGCCTACACGTACATGGAAACTAAACAACTCTCTGCTAAATGACACCTGGGTCAGGGAAGAAATAAAGAAAGAAATCAAGGAGTTTCTGAAATTCAATGAAAATGAAGAAACAACATACCCAAATTTGTGGGATACATTGAAAGCAGTGCTAAGAGGAAAATTCATAGCACTAAGTGCCTTTAAAAAGAAATTGGAAACATCGCACATAAGCATCTTAACAACACAACTGGAAGCCCTAGAAAAAAAAGAAGCAGAAACACCCAAGAGGAGTAGACGTCTGAAATAATCCAACTCAGGGCTGAAATTAACAAATTAGAAACTAAGAAAACAGTCCAAAGTATCAACAAAACGAAAAGCTGGTTCTTTGAGAAAATCAACAAGATAGACAGACCATTAGCCAAACTAACTAAAAGGCAGAGAGACAGTATGGAAATCAACAAAATCAGAAATGAAAAGGGAGACATAACAACAGACACTGAAGAAATTCAAAGAATCATAAGATCCTACTTTGAAGGCATATATGCCACAAAATTTGAAAATCTAAGGGAAATGGACGATTTTCTTGATCAATTTCACTTGCCAAAGTTGAATGAAGAACAGATAAACAAGCTAAATAGTCCCATTTCCCCTACAGAAATAGAAGCAATCATCGATGGTCTCCCAACCAAATAAAGCCCAGGACCAGATGGTTTCAGTGCAGAATTCTACCAGACCTTTAAGGGCGAGCTAATTCTGATACTCTTCAAGCTACTCCAAAAGATAGAAATGGATGGAAAATTACCAAATTCATTCTATGAGGCCATAGTCTCATTGATACCTAAACCTCACAAAGACTCAACAAAGAAAGAGAATTTCAGACCAATTTCTCTTATGAACATAGATGCAAAAATACTAAATAAAATACTTGCAAAATGTATACAGGAGCACATCAAAGATATCATTCATTATGACCAAGTAGGCTTCATTCCAGGCATGCAGGGATGGTTTAATATACGGAAATCCATCAATGTAATCTACCATATAAACAAACTGAAAATAAAAAAACCACATGATCATCTCCTTGGATGCAGAGAAAGCATTTGATAAAATTCAACACCCATTCATGTTTAAAGTTTTAGAGAGATCGGGGATACAAGGCACTTTCCTCAACATAATAAAGGCTATATACAGCAAGCCAATAGCCAAAATCAAAGTAAATGGTGAGATACTCAAGGAAATTCCTCTCAAATCGGGAACAAGGCAAGGCTGCCCACTCTCTCCATATCTCTTCAATATAGTACTCGAAGTTCTAGCCAGAGCAATAAGACAACAAAAGAAGATCAAGGGTATCCAAATGGGAAAGGAGGAAGTCAAGTTATCCCTCTTTGCAGATGATATGATAGTGTACATAAGTGACCCTCAAAACTCCACCAGAGAACTCCTAAAGCTGATAAACACCTTCAGCAAATTGGCTGCATACAAAATTAACTCAAAAAAGTCTGTAGCCTTCCTATACACAAATGACAAGCTTGCAGAGGAAGAAATTAGGAAAACCACACCCTTCACATTAGCCACAAGCAATATAAAATATCTAGGAGTTACCCAAACTAAGCAAGTGAAGGACTTGTATGAAAAAAATTTTAAAACTCTGAAGAAAGAGATTGAAGATGACCTGAGAAGATGGCATGATCTTCCTTGCTCATGGATCGGGAGAATTAACATAGTAAAAATGGCCATCCTACCAAAAGCAATCTACAGATTCAATGCAATCCCTATCAAAATAACTACACAATTTTTTAAAGACATTGAAAGTTCAATTCTGAACTTCATATGGAAAAACAAAAAACCCAGAATAGCTAAAACAATCTTGTACAATAAAAGGTGCTCCGGAGGAATCTCCATACCTGATCTCAAACTGTACTATAAAGCAATAGTAATTAAAACAGCATGGTACTGGCACAGCAACAGGCTGGTTGATCAGTGGAATCGAATTGAAGACCCAGATATGAATCCACACACATATGGTCACTTGATTTTTGACAAAGAAGCCTAATCCATTCAATGGAAAAAAGATAGCATCTTCAACAAATGGTGCTGGTCTAACTGGAGGTCTATGTGTAAAAAAATGCAACTGGACCCATATTTGTCACCTTGCACAAAACTCAAATCCAATTGGATCAAAGACCTCAACATAAAACCAGAGACACTAAGCCACTTAGAAGAAAAAGTGGGAAAGAGCCTGGAACATATTGGCACAGGAGACAACTTCCTGAACAGAACACCAACGGCCCAGGCCTTAATGTCAACCATTAATAAATGGGACCTCATGAGGCTGAGAAGCTTCTGTAAGGCAGGAGACACTGTCAAGAGAACAAAGCGACAGCCTACAGACTGGGAAAAAATCTTCACCAACCCTACATCTGACAAAGGTCTAATATCCAAAATATATAAAGAACTCAAGAAATTAAACACCACCAAACCGAATAACCCAATTGAGAAATGGGGCTTGGAACTAAACAGAGAATTCTCAACAGAGGAGTATCAAATGGCTGAGAAACACTTAAAGAAATGCTCAACCTCCTTAGTCATCAGGGAAATGCAAATCAAAACAACTCTGAGATTCCAACTTACACCCATCAGAATGGCTAAGATCAAAAACTCAAGCGACACCACATGCTGGCAAGGATGTGGGGAGAGAGGAACACTCCTTCATTGCTGGTGGGAATGCAAACTAGTACAGCCAGTTTGGAAATCTATCTGGTGCTATCTCAGAAAAATGGGAATAGGGCTTCCTCAAGACCCAGCTATTCCACTCCTTGGAATATACCCAGAAGATGCTCCAGCACACAACAAGAAAATTTGCTCAACCATGTTCATAGCAGCCTTATTCATAATAGCCAGAACATGGAAACAGCCTAAGTGTCCCTCAGTAGAAGAGTGGATAAAGAAACTGTGGTACATATACACTATGGAATACTACTCAGCTATTAAAAACAAGGAATTCCCGAAATTTGTGGATAAATGGATTGAGCTAGAAATGATCATAATGAGTGAGTTAACCCAGAAGCAGAAAGAATCAAATGGTATATACTCACTTATATCTGCATACTAGCCCAAGGGGCATGTCCCACGAAAGCCTTTACTTACCAGGAAACTGGGACAGAGGGGAAGGCATCCTATTGGGACTCTAAATGAGAGACGCATGGGAGAATAGCAAAATAAAAGGATACAGAGGGTCCTAGAAATCTACAAGTAGAACAATATGATAGGCAGATTTGGGCCCAGGGGTCCCGCTCAAACTAAGGCACCAGCCAAGGACAATACAGGAGGTAAACTTTAAACCCCTTCCCAGATCTAGCCAATGGTCAGAATATTCTCCACAGTTGAGTGGAGAGTGTGATACGACTTTCTCACGTACTCTGGTGCCTCACATTTGACCATGTCCCCTGGAGGGGGAGACCTGGTGGCACTCAGAGGAAGGACAGCAAGTAGCCAAGAAGAGACTTGATACCCTATGAGAATATATAGGGGGGCGTAATCCCCCTCAGGAACAGCCATAGGGGAGGGGAATAATGGGAAAATGGGGGGGGGGAATGGGAGGATACAAGGGATGGGATAAACATTGAGATGTAACAAGAATAAATTAATAAAAAAAAAAGAAAAAAAAAGAAAATACACGTGAGGTGAATGAAGCAAAGATTCTTAGATATGACATCAAAAGCAAGACCAGAAAGTAAACAAATATATGAATTTAATAGCTGTGATATACATCATCATATTAGCAACCATTGTTCTGGAAAAGGCACTGATGAAAAACACAAGACGCCCTGCAGAATGGAACCAATTGTTTACAAATCAGAGCTGTGATGGGGAAATTTGATGATAAACACATAAGAACTCTCAAAACTGCTAAACTCTCTGACAAAAAAGAAATGCAATTCAAAAATAAGAAAAAGACTAAAATAGACATATCACCAAAGATATAAAGTATTTTTAACTAGGGAAGAAATTCAAAAGCACAAATATCTCTATCTCTCTCTCTCTCTCCCTGTGTATGTGTGTGTGTGTGTGTGTGTGTGTATGCGCTCATGCACGCGCATGCGCGTGCATACCTGTGCATGTATAAGTACATGTCCTGGTGTTTATTTCAAGAAATAAGACATTTTAAACACTCCTGATAAAAATGAAGAACTTGCAGTTTCTTGTATTCTCAACTGTCGATTATCATATGACCCAGTAATCTCATTCCTGGGTGCCTAATCTGGAGAAATGAAAGCATGTGCAAAGACAAAACCACAAGCAAGTGAATAGTTTCGCTACTCAAAACTGCTTTGACTTGGAAGCAGCCTATATCTTACTCAATGGGTGAATGAATAAACACACTGGTCCATCCACCCAGTGGAAGAAATGCTACAAAGAATTGTGGAACCGACTACTAACACACAACATTGAACAGATTTCCAAAGCATTGTGCTAAATTTAGAAGTCAAGGCCAAAGATAATACACCACATCCCTTCATTCATATGATGTTCTGGAAAAGACAGAATGGTCCTGAAAGAAGCAGATCTCCGATTGACAAGTGTGAAAGGAAGAAAAGGATGTGACCACCAAAAGAAGCTGGAAGGAAGTTACAGTTTGGTGAAATTGATCTGAATCCTGATCTCCATGGTTGTTACCTGAGTCTATGTATGTGTTGAAAGTCATGCAATACATTTCTCCAAAATGCCCAATTTCACCCTATCATAACTTAGAAAGTGTATACATTTAATGCCTCCAGTGATGATCCTCAAAGCTTACAAAGAACAATCAAGCTGTCTGTTCCCCAGTCTAACAGATATGTGAGGTGTGCGTCAAAAGAACTCAAAATCAGGCTGATTGTAGGCTTCTCTCCAAGATATCCAATGTTTCCTTGGGATAAAACAATACCTTAAAAAAAAACAAAACAAAACAAACAAAAGGACAATACATATATCGCAAGAACATTTATGTCATCAAACGCCATTCAAATATAAGACTCAAACACATTTATTAGGACAGGGAGGAAGTTCAGCAGGTCAGAGGGTTTACTTCATAAACCTGGTGACCTGAGTTAGTAACCACAATGCCTCTTAAAAGCCATATTCATAATAGCCAGAACATGGAAACAGCCTAAGTGTCCCTCAGTAGAAGAGTGGATAAAGAAACTGTGGTACATATACACTATGGAATACTACTCAGCTATTAAAAACAAGGAATTCCCGAAATTTGTGGATAAATGGATTGAGCTAGAAATGATCATAATGAGTGAGTTAACCCAGAAGCAGAAAGAATCAAATGGTATATACTCACTTATATCTGCATACTAGCCCAAGGGGCATGTCCCACGAAAGCCTTCACTTACCAGGAAACTGGGACAGAGGGGAAGGCATCCTATTGGGACTCTAAATGAGAGACGCATGGGAGAACAGCAAAATAAAAGGATCCAGAGTGTCCTAGAAATCTACAAGTAGAACAATATGATAGGCAGATTTGGGCCCAGGGGTCCCGCTCAAACTAAGGCACCAGCCAAGGACAATACAGGAGGTAAACTTTAAACCCCTTCCCAGATCTAGCCAATGGTCAGAATATTCTCCACAGTTGAGTGGAGAGTGTGATATGACTTTCTCACGTACTCTGGTGCCTCACATTTGACCATGTCCCCTGGAGGGGGAGACCTGGTGGCACTCAGAGGAAGGACAGCAAGTAGCCAAGAAGAGACTTGATACCCTATGAGAATATATAGGGGGACGTAATCCCCCTCAGGAACAGTCATAGGGGAGGGGAATAATGGGAAAATGGGGGGGGGAGGAATGGGAGGATACAAGGGATGGGATAAACATTGAGATGTAACAAGAATAAATTAATAAAAAAAAATCACAGAAAAAAAAAAAAGGCAACGGTGCCAACCCACCCATAAAACCTTCGACTCAGAACTTGTCTTGCCTATAAGAAGTGTAGGGTAAAGAAGGAGCAGAGATTGAGGGAATGGCAAATCAATGACTGCCCCAACTTGAGACCCCATGCAAGAAAGTGAACTCCTTTCACTCTTAATGATAGTCTGCTATGTTTGCAGACAGGAACCTAGCATAACAGTCTTTTAAGAAGCTTCATCTGACAGCTGATGGAAACAGATGCAGAGACCAAAGCCAAACAATAGGCTGAGCTTGGAGAGTTCTGTGGAAGAGTGGGAAGAAAAATAGAGAGAGCTGGCTGGGGTCAAGTACACCACAAGAAGGCATTCAAAGTAAAGTAACATCGTCCCATGTGGACTCACAGAGACTGAACCACCAACCAAAGAGCATGCCTGGGCTGGACTCAGACCCCCTATACATATGTAGCAGATATACAGCATGGTCAACACGGGGGTCTCCTAACAATGGGAGTATGGGCTCTGACTCTGTTGCCTACTTCTTGATCACTTTCCCCCAGCTGAGATTCCTTGCCAGGCCCCAGTAGGAGAAGATGAACTTAGTCCAGCTCTGACTTGAGGTGCCAGGATCAGTTGGGTACCCCTTGGAACAATCCTCTTCTCTGAAAAGGAGAGGAGGGAATGGGGAAGGGAACATGAAGGTGGGACTGAGAGGAAAAAAGTTATAGGGGTAGGATCAGCCTGTAAAGAGATTAAATAAATAAATAAATAAATAAGGAAAAAAGACCTTACAAGGAAAAAAAAAAAAAAAGCAGTGGCGCACATCTATAATCCAGGAACTCTTACAGTAACAAGGGAGGTGCCGGTAAGAGTCCCCCAGTGCTCATGTCCAGCTAGCCTGGAGTACACTGCACATCAGTAAAATAAGAGACTTTGCCTCAAAAAGGTAGAAGTCAAGACGCAACCTCCACAAGACACTTTATGATCTCTACAGAAGCCATGGGATGTAGGCAGCCATGGCTTATAAATGGCCACTACACACTCACACACACATACACACACACACACACACACACACACACACACACACACACACACAAAAGTGAATAAATGAAGAATGAATGAATGACAAGTTCCTTAAGCACCTCTCTTCCTATTATATTGCCAATGTAATATCTCATCACACAGCTTTTCTTAAACATTCATAATTAATATGTATTCTAATTATTAAAATTGAAATCCTTTGTCTTTCACAAATTGAGGTAAAGCCATAATTATGAACTTTTAAAATATTGTTTCTTGGTTATATATTGAACCTTTTTATTCTCCTGTGGTTTACTGTATAGTCTATCTAAAGTTTTTTATTTCTCCTTGTACATTGTAATCTAGGTAATTTTCTCAGGGACAACTCCAGTTTATCAGTTCTTTCTCTTGATGAATCTAATCTGCTTATTAGTTCAGATATATTTTAATCTATGATAATATTTTCTACTCTTAGAAGTTCTATTTTTTCAAATATTCTAGAATATTAATTTTATAAATATGCTTCTTTTGATCATATATTCATCAACATACACAAAGAAAAGAAAAAAATCTAAAACTATACTTAATGAAGTCAACAGTTACAGAAATTATAGGCTCATCTTAATACACATTAAAAGTAATTTAATAAAAATATCAGTGAAGTACTCAGCAAACTGTGAAAAGAAGAGGTGATCCTTAAACAGATAAAATATGATATAAAGGATGAGGAGGCTCAGCTGTTGTGAGCACTTGCTGGTCTTTCAGAGGACCCAGGTTTGGCTCTCAGCATGCACATGGTGGCTCAAAACCATCTCCTCTTCTAGTTTTCAGAAAATCAGAGTCCTCTCTTGGCCTTCATGGGTACCAGGCATGCACATAGCGTTATATGTAGGCAAAACACTCATATTCAAGTTCGTGTCCGTGGATGTGCAAGCTCCTGCCTTGATTTCCTCACGGTGATAGACTACAGCCTGAAATTACAAGCTTAATAACCTATTTGTTAGGTTGATTTTGTCAATAAATTTTATCCAAGTAAGAGAATTTAAAATTAAGACACCACCTTAAGCAGCTAAGTTCAATTTTCTCACACACATTTGTACTGAGACACAGACATTTAAAGGTTATTCAATTAGCAAATATATCATTTCAAGCTAACTTTCTCCAAAAGAAAAGGGTATGTATTTTATATTCACATTGTTATTAAAATACAACCTAGTTAGTAATAAAATAAGACTGTGTCTCTTCCTAGTTCTCAATTCCCTCTTCTTTATGAGCCTAGAGATATTTTTTATAGTCTCCTAACCTTATCAATGAATGTTTAATATATTTAATCCAACAAATTAAATGAAGTATAGTCCAGGCTTTCAAATTAATTGCTTTTTTTTTGTTAGAAGAAAAAATTAATGTTTTAATTTTATTTTGAGTAACTTGAGATCTGTGTCCCATGGTTTATATTTTTTTTATTATTATTAATTTATTTTTGTTACATCTCAATGTTTATCCCATCCCTTGTAGCCTCCCATTCCTCCCCCCCCCACCATTTTCCCATTATTCCCCTCCCCTATGACTGTTCCTGAGGGGGATTACCTCCCCCTATATATTCTCATAGGGTATCAAGTCTCTTTTTGGCTACCTGCTGTCCTTCCTCTGAGTGCCACCAGGTCTCCCCCTCCAGGGGACATGCTCAAATGTGAGGCACCATAGTACGTGAGAAAGTCATATCACACTCTCCACTCAACTGTGGAGAATATTCTGACCATTGGCTAGATCTGGGAAGGGGTTTAAAGTTTACCTCCTGTATTGTCCTTGGCTGGTGCCTTAGTTTGAGCGGGACCCCTGGGCCCAAATCTGCCTATCATATTGTTCTACTTGTAGATTTCTAGGACCCTCTGTATCCTTTTATTCTGCTATTCTCCCATGCGTCTCTCATTTAGAGTCCCAATAGGATGCCTTCCCCTCTGTCCCAGTTTCCTGGTAAGTAAAGGCTTTCGTGGGACATGCCCCTTGGGCTAGTATGCAGATATAAGTGAGTATATACCATTTGATTCTTTCTGCTTCTGGGTTAACTCACTCATTATGATCATTTCTAGCTCAATCCATTTATCCACAAATTTCGGGAATTCCTTGTTTTTAATAGCTGAGTAGTATTCCATAGTGTATATGTACCACAGTTTCTTTATCCATTCTGCTACTGAGGGACACTTAGGCTGTTTCCATGTTCTGGCTATTATGAATAAGGCTGCTATGAACATGGTTGAGCAAAGTTTCTTGTTGTGTGCTGGAGCATCTTCTGGTATATTCCAAGGAGTGGAATAGCTGGGTCTTGAGGAAGCCCTATTCCCATTTTTCTGAGATAGCACCAGATAGACTTCCAAACTGGCTGTACTAGTTTGCATTCCCACCAGCAATGAAGGAGTGTTCCTCTCTCCCCACATCCTCGCCAGCATGTGGTGTCACTTGAATTTTTGATCTTAGCCATTATGATAGGTGTAAGATGGAATCTCAGAGTCATTTTGATTTGCATTTCTCTGCTGACTAAGGAGGTTGAGCATTTCTTTAAGTGTTTCTCAGCCATTTGATATTCCTCTGTTGAGAATTCTCTGTTTAGTTCCAAGCCCCATTTCTCAATTGGGTTATTCGGTTTGGTGGTGTTTAATTTCTTGAGTTCTTTATATATTTTGGATATTAGACCTTGGTCAGATGTAGGGTTGGTGAAGATTTTTTCCCAGTCTGTAGGCTGTCGCTTTGTTCTCTTGACAGTGTCTCCTGCCTTACAGAAGCTTCTCAGCCTCATGAGGTCCCATTTATTAACGGTTAACATTAAGGCCTGGGCCGTTGGTGTTCTGTTCAGGAAGTTGTCTCCTGTGCCAATATGTTCCAGGCTCTTTCCCACTTTTTCCTCTAAGTGGCTTAGTGTCTCTGGTTTTATGTTGAGGTCTTTAATCCACTTGGATTTGAGTTTTGTGCCAGGTGACAAATATGGGTCCAGTTGCATTTTTTTACACATAGACCTCCAGTTAGACCAGCACCATTTGTTGAAGATGCTATCCTTTTTCCATTGAATGGATTAGGCTTCTTTGTCAAAAATCAAGTGACCATATGTGTGTGGATTCATATCTGGGTCTTTGATTCGATTCCACTGATCAACCAGCCTGTTGCTGTGCCAGTACCATGCTGTTTTAATTACTATTGCTTTATAGTACAGTTTGAGATCAGGTATGGAGATTCCTCCAGAGTACCTTTTATTGTACAAGATTGTTTTAGCTATTCTGGGTTTTTTGTTTTTCCATATGAAGTTCAGAATTGAACTTTCAATGTCTTTTAAAAATTGTGTAGTTATTTTGATAGGGATTGCATTGAATCTGTAGATTGCTTTTGGTAGGATGGCCATTTTTACTATGTTAATTCTCCCGATCCATGAGCAAGGAAGATCATGCCATCTTCTCAGGTCATCTTCAATCTCTTTCTTCAGAGTTTTAAAATTTTTTTCATACAAGTCCTTCACTTGCTTAGTTAGGGTAACTCCTGGATATTTTATATTGCTTGTGGCTAATGTGAAGGGTGTGGTTTTTCCTAATTTCTTCCTCTGCAAGCTTGTCATTTGTGTATAGGAAGGCTACAGACTTTTTTGAGTTAATTTTGTATCCAGCTAATTTGCTGAAGGTGTTTATCAGCTTTAGGAGTTCTCTGGTGGAATTTTGAGGGTCACTTATGTACACTATCATACCATCCTCAAATAGGGATAATTTGACTTCCTCCTTTCCCATTTGGATACCCTTGATCTCCTTTTGTTCTCTTATTGCTCTGGCTAGAACTTCGAGTACTATATTGAAGAGATATGGAGAGAGTGGGCAGCCTTGCCTTGTTCCCGATTTGAGAGGAATTTCCTTGAGTATCTCACCATTTACTTTGATTTTGGCTATTGGCTTGCTGTATATAGCCTTTATTATGTTGAGGAAAGTGCCTTGTATCCCCGATCTCTCTAAAACTTTAAACATGAATGGGTGTTGAATTTTATCAAATGCTTTCTCTGCATCCAAGGAGATAATCATGTGGTTTTTTATTTTCAGTTTGTTTATATGGTGGATTACATTGATGGGTTTCCGTATATTAAACCATCCCTGCATGCCTGGAATGAAGCCTACTTGGTCATGATGAATGATATCTTTGATGTGTTCCTGTATTCGTTTTGCAGTATTTTATTTAGTATTTTTGTATCTATGTTCATAAGAGAAATTGGTCTGAAATTCTCTTTCTTTGTTGAATCTTTGTGAGGTTTAGGTATCAATGAGACTATGGCCTCATAGAATGAATTTGGTAATTTTCCATCCATTTCTATCTTTTGGAGTAGCTTGAAGAGTATCAGTATTAGCTCGCCCTTGAAGGTCTGGTAGAATTCTGCACTGAAACCATCTGGCCCTGGGCTTTTTTTGGTTGGGAGACCATCGATGATTGCTTCTATTTCTGTAGGGGAAATGGGACTATTTAGCTTGTTTATCTGTTCTTCATTCAACTTTGGCAAGTGAAATTGATCAAGAAAATCGTCCATTTTCCTTAGATTTTCAAATTTTGTGGCATATATGCCTTCAAAGTAGGATCTTACGATTCTTTGAATTTCTTCAGTGTCTGTTGTTATGTCTCCCTTTTCATTTCTGATTTTGTTGATTTCAATACTGTCTCTCTGCCTTTTAGTTAGTTTGGCTAATGGTCTGTCTATCTTGTTGATTTTCTCAAAGAACCAGCTTTTGGTTTTGTTGATTCTTTGGACTGTTTTCTTAGTTTCTAATTTGTTAATTTCAGCCCTGAGTTTGATTATTTCCAGGCGTCTACTCCTCTTGGGTGTTTCTGCTTCTTTTTTTTCTAGGGCTTCTAGTTGTGTTGTTAAGATGCTTATGTGCGATGTTTCCAATTTCTTTTTAAAGGCACTTAGTGCTATGAATTTTCCTCTTAGCACTGCTTTCAATGTATCCCACAAATTTGGGTATGTTGTTTCTTCATTTTCATTGAATTCAGAAACTCCTTGATTTCTTTCTTTATTTCTTCCTGACCCAGGTGTCATTTAGCAGAGAGTTGTTTAGTTTCCATGTACGTGTAGGCTTTTTGTTATTTCTGTTGTTGTTGAATTGCAGCCTAAGAGCATGGTGATCTGATAGGATACAAGGTATTATTTCAATCCTCTTGTATCTACTGAGGCTTGCTTTGTGACCTACGATGTGATCAATTTTGGAGAAGGTTCCATAGGGTGCAGAGAAGAAGGTGTATTCTTTCTTGTTTGGGTGAAAGGTTCTATAGATGTCTGTTAGATCCATTTGACCCATGGCATTGGTTAATGATATTATTTCTTGGCTTAGTTTCTGTTTCAATGACTTATCCTTCAGTGAGAGTGAGGTGTTGAAGTCTCCCACTATTATTGTGTGGGGATCAATGTGTGGTTTAAGCTTTTTTAGGAGATCTTTTACAAATGTGGGTGCCGTTGTATTGGGAGCATAGATGTTCAGAATTGTGATGTCATCTTGGTTGACTTTACCTTTGAAGAGTATGAAGTGTCCTTCCTCATCCCTTTTGATTAATTTTGGTTGAAAGTCTATTTTGTTCATTACTAAAATGGCTACGCCTGCTTGCTTCTTGTGACCATTTGCTTGGAATATTTTTTTTCCAACCTTTTACCCTGAGGTAATGCCTATCATTATGGGTGAGATGTGTTTCTTGAATGCAGAAGAATGTTGGATCTTGTTTATGTACCCACTCAGTTAGTCTGTGTCTTTTTATTGGAGAATTGAGGCCATTGATGTTGAGAGATATTAATGACCAGTGACTGTTAAGAGTCTTAATTTTGATGTTGTTTCCAGTCGAGCGTTTGTGTAGTTGTGTTTTCGCCATGGGATAGTTATCTATTTCCTGGGTAGTTTTGGTTGTAGCTTGACCCTTTGGGATGAAGTTTTCCTTCTAGTACCTTCTGTAAAGCTGGATTTGTGGATAGGTACTGTTTGAATTTGTTTTTGTCATGGAAAATTTTTTTTCTCCATCAATGGTTATTGATAATTTTGCTGGGTAAAGTAGTCTGGCCTAGCATCTGTGGTCTCTTAGGGTTTGCAGGATCTCTGTCCAGGCCCTTCTGGCTTTTATGGTCTCTGCTGAGAAGACGAGTGTAATTCTGATAGGTTTACCATTAAATGTTATTTGGCCCTTTTCCCTTGCAGCTTTTAATATTTTTTCTTTGTTCTGCAAGTTTTGTGTTTTGATTATTATGTGGCGGGCAGTTTTTCTTTTCTGGTCAATTCTATTTGGTGTTCTGTAGGCCTCTTGTATGTTTATAGGCATTTCTTTCTTTAGATTGGGGAAATTTTCTCCTATGATTTTGTTGAGAATAGTTTCTGGGCCCTGGAGTCTGATGTCTTCTCTTTCTTCAATGCCTATTATCCTCAGATTTCTTCTTTCATGGTGTCCTTAATTTCTTGGATGTTTTGTGTCAGGAGTTTTCCAGATTTGGCATTTTCTTTAATGGTTGATTCAATATCTGTGATTGTATCTTCTAGCCCTGAGATTCGTTCTTCCATCTCTTGGATTCTGTTAGAAAAGCTCACCTCTGTGTTGCTCGCCTTCTTCTCTGAGGTCTCACGTTCTCGTTTTTCTTCTATCTGTGTGTTTATCGTTGAATCCATTTTCATTTTCAGATCTTGAACTGATTTTTTGATTTCTTTCATCTGATTTTTTGTATATTCCTGAGTTTCTTCCATTGCCTCTTTATAGGTCTTCAGAGCTTGAACCGTTTTATTTATTTCTTTCATCTGGTTGTTTGCATTTTCCTGCAATTTTTCCAGTTCCACTCTATGTGCTTCTTTTATGTCTCTCACCTGTTTGTCTGCATCTTCCTGCATTTGATTACGAATTTTATTTGTTTCCTCCATTATCATCCTCATTACTAAAGATTTGAGGTCATTTTCTTGTATTTCTGTTGTATTTGAGTTCTCTGGGTTGTTTCTTTGGGATAGCTGGAAAACTGGAGACGCCATGTTGTTTTGGTTTTTTTGCGTATGCTTTTTCGTTGTCCTTTAGACATCTTGCCATCTTTGTTTTTATTGGGTAGCTTCCAGAGTTGGATGGAGGGTGTCTGACGATAGATTCACTTGTTTTCTCACGATTTCCCTAGGCTGGGAGCTCAAAGCTTCACTGGTGTGGATGTTAGGAGGTTAGCCCTGTTGTTCTGGTCTCTCACAGCCAGTGATCTTCAGCCTCCCTCTGCTGTGGATCCTGCAATTGTTCTGGGTCTCTGAATGAGTGTTGGGTCAGGCCAAGGTATCCACAGCCTTCTGTGTTCCCTGCCAAATCCAGCCAGGAACACTGGGCCTGAACCACGGGCTGAACTCAGCTAGATTCTCAGGGCCTGAACCATCTGCCAAGCTCAGTTAGGGATTCTGGGCCCAAAATGCACACAGGGTCCAGCCAGAATTTTTGGGCTGGGACTACGCACCAAGCTCCGCTAGGGCCTTTTGGCCCAAAGTTCGTGCTGTGGTCAGTTATTGACTCAGGGCCCGAACTGACCACCAATCTCAGCCAGGAATTCTGGATTCAAACTACACAGTGTGTCCAACCAGAGTCTTAGAGCTGGTGGAACCAAGCGCTCTGTCCAGCCTGCGCCACAGCAGGAGAGCTGCGGCTGCTCTGAGTTAGCGCCAGTGGTGGAACCAAGTGCTCTGCCCAGACTATGTCACCGCAGGGGAGCTGCCGCTGAGCTGAGGTGGTGCCTAGGATGGAACTGAGCACGCACCAAGCCTGCGCCACAGCAGGAGAACTGCAGCTGCTCTGAGTTAGCGCCAATGGTGGAACCAAGTGTTGGAACCAAGTGCTCTGCCCAGACTGTGTCACTGCAGGGGAGCTGCTGCTGAGCTGAGGTGCTGCCTAGTGTGGAGCTGCACGCTCAACTAAGCCTGCGCCACAGCAGGGGAGCTGTGACCGAAGCTGAGTTAGTGCCTCGGGCAGAATTGCTTGCTGGGCTGGGCCAGTACCCGCGACTCTGGGGCCGAACTGTCCGCCGAGTCTAATCTGGGTCCGAAGGCTCCACGCGACCCAAATCCTGCCCCGAGTCCCCTCTCCCGCAGCAACTCCCACCAGCCACCACACCAATCGCCTCCACCAGAAGGCTATGAGCTGCAAACATCAGCCACCGCTGCTGGTGCCGCTGGTGCTGCTGCCTCTGCCGCTGCCGCTCCGATCAGAGAAAATCCACGCTCCTCCCGTGTGCAGGGGCACGCAGGTCCTCCGCACCCTGGTCCCTCTGAACCGTGGAGCACTCCCGCTGCCGTGATGTTCGGCCCTCGGTGTTCCTGGCTCAGAAATCTGTGCAAATCCCTGAATTGTTCACTGGAGCCTCCAAACACGGTCCACACTGCTCGCCGCCATCTTGGATCCTCTCAAATTAATTTCTTAAGTTGCTACAAATGTCACAGACAAAATTATCAGACATAAAATACTTTAGCAAATTCACTGACTACTTGTTAGCTTTTCTTTAAGAAAAACAAAAAACGATAAGGACACACAAAACAAATCTATATTGTCCTATTGCTTTCTATTTGAATGTACAATTTGTCTATAATGGAAGCTGAAGAAGTGAAGTAATCACATAGTTTGGGGCAAACATTTTTCTTTAAAGCTTTATATGTCCAAAATTGTTATTAACATTTGATTTAACATAGTGATAGGTTTCATAAAGACATTTCCAGTTACATATACCATATGCTTAGATCGTATTCACCTTCCTTAATCTTCTCCTCTCTCTCTCTCTCTCTCTCTCTCTCTCTCTCTCTCTCTCTCTCTCCTTCCTCTATAGCTCTTGTACTCTCTGTCCCTCTCTTTCCATTTCTCTCTCTCTCTCTCTCTCTCTCTCTCTCTCTCTCTCTCTCTCTCTCTCTCTCTTCCTCTCTCTCACCCTCCCTCTTTCATTCTTAGTTTGGGTTTCATTTATTTGAAGGAAACCATGACCATGGGAACTCTTATAATGGAAAACAATTGGAGCTTACTTATAGTTTCAGAGGTTTAGCACATTATCATCATTGCAGGAAGCATGGCAGCATACAGGCAGACATGGAGCTAGAAGGAGCTAAGAGTTCTATGTCCTGATCAGCAGGCAGCAGAAGGAGACTGGGTATTACACTGAGAGTAGAAACAGTAACATACTTCCTCCAACAAGGCCATACTTCCTAATACTGTCACTTCCTGTGGGCCATGAAATCAAACACATGAGTCGATGGGGTCCATAACTATTTAGACCACCAAAACCTTCCTTTCTCAAATCATCCCCATTTCCTTTCATGTTCTATACATACATACAGACAGACAGACAGACAGACAGACAGACAGACAGAGAGACATGCATACATACTGTAAAATTTGTTGTCTTGGGTCTGCTTTGTTTCACATAACATGATGATCTCTAGTTCTATTTTCCTGCAAAGGTCATTTTATTCTCCTTTATGGCCATATAAAACTCCATTATGTATATGTTAGTTTAAATGAGAAGTCCCCATAGCCTTATAAACATGCATACTTGGTATTATAATATATAAATATGCCATGCAATATATTTGGTATAAAGAGGTCTATTTGAGGGGCAAGAGAAGGAAGGAGAGTTAAGGCCTGAGTGAGCCAAGAGAGCAGAGAGGGGGGGTGAAGAAAAAGAAATCAACAGTGGGAGAGCAGAGGAGCAGTGAGAGAGAGACAGAGACACAGATATAAGGAGAGGGAGAAACCAGAAGAGACTGAGGAAGAGTGCTCTCTCTTCCTTATCTCTCTCCCCCTCTTCTCTCTTTCTTCTTCTTCTTCTTCTTCTTCTTCTTCTTCTTCTTCTTCTTCTCTCTGTCTCTCTCTTCTCTTCTCTCTCTCTGTCTCTGTCTCTCTCTCTGTCTCTCTGTCTCTCTCTCTGTCTCTCTTTGTCTCTGTCTCTCTCTGTCTCTCTGTCTGTCTCTCTCTCTCTCTCCTTCTCTCTCTCTCTCTCTCTCTCTCTCTCTCTCTCTCTCTCTCTCTCTCCCCTGTCTCATGGCTCACTCAGGCCCTAACTCTCCCCTCTCCCTTCCCCTTCAAATAAGCTTCATTTTACCAAATCTGTTCCATGGCATCTTTATTATATATTATAACATTTGGTGCAAAGACTTAATAGGCTTTCCCAGTATCTGTGCTCCACATTCATGGGTTGAGTCCATGCTGGGGCCCTATTCCTGGTTTGCCCACTCACAGGCTCAATTTTCAGCTGCCTGATCACTACATTCCAATAAGCAACATTGGTTTGATTGGTGACTTCCCCTTCCCGGTCAGCATAAACACTTTTCTAGTCCAAGAGGCCGATTGTTGATCATGTGGCCTCCCCCCTGGTGTCTTTTGATCAGAGGAACCCCCAACCATGGCTTTCGGGGCCACAGCATTGGCCTTTCTTGTTGACCTCCATTTAGGACCTTTCCTCTTGGGCAAGATTTTTCCTCTACCAGATGGTTTCATTTATCCCTCCTCTTTTCACACACTGCTGAAAATCCTAGTACTAGGTAAACCGTGTCTGCCAGAGGAATCCTGAGCTTGGTCTCTGACCATTCACTGATGAGCTGCTGGAACAGATTGCAACAATTTCCCTGAGGCAAACTTCACTCTTCAGACACCTCAAAAAGTCACTGAATCCTACTCTCCACCCTGGGAAGGGTCCATTCGCCTGTCCCTCCATGTTCCCCTCTGGGATGCCTTCAGGATACTTTCAGATCCCTATACCTAGCATCCACTTTAAGGGCTTCTAACCTTACATGCCTCTGCAACCAAACTTGGCCTCCGTATCTCTTAGATAATAAATTACACTGGACCGTTTTTTATTTACCACCAGCCATCTTTTCTCAAAGTTCTGTCTCTTTCCCTCTGGCTGCACTACCACACTGTGTAACTGAAGAATGCAGTGGTCAGAGACAGATAGAAACAGCTGGCAATGCATACCTGCTCCCACCACAGACTATAGACCAAGCTACAAATTTGACAACTCCTGAGATAGGTGAGGATCACTTGTCTGCCAATTTGCTTTCATTTGCTTATGAATTTGATCCTAAATTTTACTTAGAGTCCATTTTTTCTATGTGGCTCTAGCTTTCAGTTTTTCTACTTGGAAGCACTCATTACCACTCCTCCCTCTCCCCTCCTGCAGCTTGTCTGCAGGAATTCAGAAAGCAGGAGCTTACTCTCTCCAATCCTCTATTATGAAAACCTGGTCTCATTCAAAGCCAAAAATTGGCATAACAAATATCCAGATTCATACAGATAAATGATGCCCAAATATCTAACTCTGGCCTATGCTCCCAAAGTCTCTGATCTCTAAGGTTCTACCCCCAATTCGAAAAGATCATTTCTCATGGACTTCTTTTTTATTAATTTATTATAATTTATTCAAATTACACCCTGATTGTTATGCTCTCACTTGTATCTTCCCGTTCCCACCCTCCATCCCTCTTCTGCTCTATTTCTCTCCCCTACACCTCTGACAGAAAAGGACCTCTTCCCCAACCTATGACCACAACCTATCAGGTCTCATCCTAGCAGCCTGCTTCCCCTTCCTCTGTGTGCCATGGGGCCTGCTCACTAAGGGGAAGCAATCCAATCAAAGGCACCACAGTTCATGTAAGAGGCAGCACCCACTCTCCCCACAACTGTGGAAAATGAGCTGTTCATTGGCTAGAACTGAACAAGGGGTCTAGATTTGCTGCGTGCATTGTCTTTGGTTGGTACAACTGTTTGTGAAGGCCCCCAGGGTCCAGATCAGCTGGCCTTTATAGTCTCCTTATGGGACTCATGAACCCTGTGGTCCTTCCATACTACCATCAGTACTCCACCCAGAGTCCAGCAGAAAGTCCCAGCATCTTTCCCCATCCCCCATTGGGTAGAGTCTCTCAGAAGACATCTGTGTTGGGCTAATATCCACTTATAAGTAAGTATATACCATGCATGTCCTTCTGGGCCTTGGTTACCTCACTCAGAATGATCTTTTGTATTTCCATCCATTTGCCTGCAAATATCAAAACTTGCTTGGTTTTAATAGATGAGTAATAAAGTATTCCATGGTGTAAATGTACCACAGTTTCTTTATCCATTTTTGGTTGAGGTACATCTAGATTGTTTCCCAATTCTGGCTATTATAAATAAAGCTGCTATGAACACAGTTGAGTAAATGTCCTTGTTATATGGTGGACCATCTTTCAGGTATATGTCCAGGAGTGGTATGGCTGAGTCTTGAGGTAGGATTATTGCCAATTTTTTTAGAAAGCCATGGATTGATTTACAAAGTCATTGTACATGTTTTCACTCCCAACAGCAATGGAGGAGTGTTCCCCTCTCTCCACATCCTCTCCAGAATGTGCTGTCACTTGAGTTTTTGATCCTAGCCATTCTGATAGGTGTGGGATGGAATCTCAAAGTCATCTTGATTTGCATTTTCCTGATGACTAAAGATGTTGAGCATTTCTTTAAGTGTTCCTCAGCCATTCAATATTCCTGTTGAAAATTATCTGTTTAGTTCTGAGGCCCTTTTCTTAATTGGATTATTTGGTTTGCTGGTATTTAATTTCTAGAGCTCTTTATATATTTTGGATATTAGCCCTTTGCCAGATGTAGGGTTGGTGAAGATCTTTTCCCAGTCTGTAGACTCATTTTGTCCTCTTGATAGAGTCCTTTACCTTACAAAAGCTTTTCAGTTTCATGAGGTCCCATTTATTAATTGTTCGTCTTTGAGCCAGTTCTGTTCAGGCAGTTGTCTCCTGTGCCAATGAGTTTGAGGTTCTTCCACGCATTTTCTTCTAACAGATTTAATATGCCTGGTTTTATGTTGAGGTCTTTAATCTAATTGGACTTTAGTCTTGTGCAGGGTGATAAATATGGGTCTATTTGCATTTTTCTACATGTAGTCATCCAGTTAGACCAGCACCTTTTGTTGAAATTTTTCTCTTTTTTCCATTGTATGGTTTTGGCTTCTTTGTCAAAAATCAACTGTCCATAGGGTTTATTTCTGGGTCTTCAATTCAATCCCATTGATCAACCAGCCTATTTCTAGGCCAGTACTATGGTGGATTTAATACTGTTGCTTGAAATCAGGGATAGATATTCCTCTGGAAGATTGTTTTAGCTTTTCTAGGTTTTTTGTTTTTCCATTTAAAGTTGAGAATTGATCTTTCTAGGTATGTAAAGAATTGTGTAGGTGTTTTGATAAGGATTGAATTGAATCTGTAGATTACTTTAGGTAAGATAACTATTTTTTTGAGACAGCCTTGACTGTTCTGGACTCACTTTGTAGACCAGGCTGGCCTCAAACTCACAGAGATCTGCCTGCCTCTACCTCCTGAGTGCTGGGATTAAAGGAGACACTGTCAACAGAACAAAGCGACAGCCTACAGACTGGGAAAAGATCTTCACCAACTCTCTAAGACTTTAAACATGAACAGCTGCTGGATTTTGTCAAATGCTTTTTTGGCATCTAAGGAGATGATCATGTTTTTTTTTTTTTTTTTTTTTCCTTTCAGTTTGTTTATGTGATAGATTACATTGATGGATTTCCACATATTGAAATATCCTTGCTTGCCTGGGACGAAGCCCACTTGGTCTTGGTGAATGATTATTTTTGATGTGTTCTTGGATAGGTTTGCAAGTATTTTATTGAGTATTTTTGCATCATTGTTCATAAGAGAAAGTGGTCTGAATTCTGTTTCTTTGTTTAGGTATCAAGGTGACTGTGGCCTCATAGAATGAGTTTGCTGTTTCTTCCATTTCACTTTGTGGAGTAATTTGAAAAGCATTTGCATTAACTCTTCCTTGAGAGTCTAGTAGAATTTTGCATTGAAACCATCTGGCTCTGAGCTTTTTTTGCTTGTGAAACTTTTGATAACTGCTGCTCTTTCCACAGGAAATAGGATTATTTAATTTGTTTACCTAATCTTAATTCAACTTTGGCAAGTAGAATCTATGGAGAAAATAGCCCATGTCATTTAGATTTGCAAATTTTGTGGCATATAGGCTTTTGATGTAAGATTTAATGATTCTTTGGATTTCTTCAGTGTCTGTTGCTATGTCTCTCTTTTTATTTGTGATTTTTTTATTTGGATGGTGTCTCTCTGCCTTTTAGTGAGTTTGGCTAAGGGTTTGTCTATATTCTTGATTTTTTTCAAAGAATCAGCTGTTGGTTTTGTTGATTCTTTGAATTGTTCTCTTTGTTTATAATTTATTGATTTCAGCCCTGAGTTTGTTTATTTCTAGCCATCTACTTCTCTTGGGTGTTTCTGCTTCCTGTTTTCCTAGGGTTTTCAGATGTGTCATTAAGTTCCCTGTATGACATGTTTCCAGACTCTTTATGAAGGTACCTAGTGCTATGAACTTTCCTCTTAGCACTGCTTTCAATGTGTCCCATAAATTTGGGTATGTTGTACCTTCATTTTTATTGAATTTTAAGAAGTCTCTAATTTTTTATTTATTTCTTCCCTCACCCAGTTTTCTTTAAGTTGTTCAGTTTGTGTGTAGGCTTTTTGTTATTTCTGTTGTTGTTGAGGTCCAAATTTAGTCCATGGTGGAGTGACAGGATATAAGATATTATTTGAATCTTTTTGTAGTTGTTGAGGCATGCTTTGTGGCCTACTATACGGCCAATTTTGGAGAACGTTCTGTGAGGTGCTGAGAAGAAGGTATAATCTTATATGTTTAGATGAAAATTTCTTTAGATATCTGTTAGGTCCTTTTGATTCATGCCATCTGTTAGTATTACTATTTCTTGGTTTACCTTCTGTTTCATTGATCTGTCCTTATGTAAGAAGAGAGTGTTGATGTCTTTTCCTATTAATGTGTGGGGATCAGCGTGTGATTTAAGCTTTCTTAATCTTTTACATTTACAATTTACATTTACATTTACAAATATAAGTGCCCTTGTATTTGGGGCCTATATGTTCAGAATTGTGGTGTCATCTTCATTGAGTTTTCCTTTGATTAGTATGAAGTGTCCTTCTGCATCTCCTTTGAATAATTTTAGTTGAATGTCTATTTCATTAGATATTAGAATGACTACTTTAGCTTGCTTCTTGTGTCCATTTCCTTGGAAGACTTTTTTCCAGCCTTTTATTTTGAGGTAATATATATCTTTGTGGCTAACATGTGTTTCTTGAATGCAGCAGAATGTTGGCTCTTATTTATGCATCAATTCTCTTTGTGTCTTTTTATTGGTGAGTTGAGACTATTGATGTTAAAAGAGATTAATGACCAGTAACTGTTAGGTCCTTCTATTTTGATGTTGGCTGTGGAAATGTGTTTGTGTGTTTTTCTGGGTTTTGTTGTGCTAAAATGAAGTTATCTTTTTCCTGTGTTTTCCTGGGTGCAGTTTGCCTCTTTTCCTTCTACTATCTTTCCTAGGGCTGGATTTGTGGAGAGGTACTCTTTAAATTTGTATTTGTCATGGAATATCTTATTTTCTCCATCTATATTTATTGAAAGTTTTTCTGGTCTATAGTAGTCTAGAATAGCATCTGTGGTCATTTAAGGTTTGCAAGACCTCTGCCCAGTCCTTTCAGGCTTTTATGGTCTCTCCTGAAAAGTTGGGTATGATTCTGATAGGTTTGTCATTGTATGTTACTTGACCTTTTTCCCTTGCTGCTTTTAATATTTTTTCCTTGTTCTGTACATTTTGTGTTTTGATTATTATGTGACAGGAGGATTTTCTTTTCTAGTCTAGTCATTTGGTGTTCTTCTATGATTTTATTGAAAATATATTCTATGTCTTAGATCCAGGCATCTTCTCTTTCCTAAATTCCTATTATTCTTGTGCTTTGTCTTTTCATGGTGTCCCTCATTTCTTGGATGTTTTCTCAGGATTTTTTAGATTTAATGTTTTCTTTGATTTGCATCAAATTTTTACATTGTATCTTCTACACCTAAGATTCTTTCCTCTATCCCTTGTACTCTGTTGGCAATGCTTATCTTTGGAGTTCCTCTAAGTTCTCTCTTTCCAGGCTTTCCTCAATTTGTGCTTTTATTATTGTTTCATTTTCATCTTCAGATCTTGAACAATTTTATTGGTTTCTTTCACCTGATTGTTTGCATTTTCCTGAATTTCTTCCAGGGATTTCTTCATTTCCTCTCTATAGGCCTCTGCCATGGCCTCTCTAAGGTCCTCAATCTGTTTGGCTGTGTCTTCCTGTATTTGTGTGGTCTCCCTCTGGGCTAAAAGACCCAGACACTTGCACCTCGCAGCCCACAGTTCCATCAGAAACACAGCACAGGTGCAATTCATCAGCTAACATGTGGCTAGCCAGGATTTGGAGATTATGCCTGTGCCTGCTCAGACCCATGAACTCTCTGCCAACAGACCAGGTGACTTGAGTTCAGATCTGCCTATGTTCCAGTCTGTGTCACCTCTTCTGGGCTAGAAGACCCAGACAGTATGGATTTCTATCATACATATCAAATATAACCCATCCAAAGTTATATTTTATAACATAATATATATATATATTACAACCCTGGTTTAAAATATTCTGTATATGTTCTGTATGTGGTAGTGAACTTACAAGGTTATAAAGGCCTATTCAGATAAACAAATTAATTTACAATGTATATCTAACTACTTTTGTCTTTACTAGTTATTAGATGCATGAATGAATGAATGCTGTTTCTCCTGCCACCAGTAGCCTGTGCTTGGGGTTCAACTCCAGGCTTCCTGAACAATGGACTTGACATAATAAATTCAAATGTAATTTTAAAATTGTTTTATAATGTTCTACTGTATTGCTGACTCTGAAAATGGGTGGATCCAAAGATACTTTTATATTAATTCTAGAGACATTCATTTGTTCACAATGTTAGAACGTGGTTATTATGCTCTACCTTCACTCTCAAAAGGTTAAAAATCACATGTTATTAATGTTATAACTCTATAATATAGCTCTAGATTTTTATGAACTGAATCATACAAGAAGCTAGTGTGCTCTATAGTGGTACACCATAAAAAAGTCAAAAAGTTCCCAGTCTATTTATGGACTATGTTTATGATTTTTAAGGCTCCAACTAAACAAGGATGAAACCTAAATTTCTAGCCTTTAATAATTAAGAAATGCAAGTCAGCCATCCTAAAAGGATCAAATTCTTTAACCATCTTAAAATGACCAAAGCCTTTAACATGTTCAGAAATATATTTATAGACTGACTAAGAACAAATGTGATTTATTGAAGAACTAAGTTTTATTTAGACTCCTATACATGTTTCTAAAGGTAAACATAAATTAGGTCAAAACAAACAAACTTTCCTTATTTAGATGTACTTGAGACAGATGTGGTTCTCAAACACTTATGTATAGGATTTGTCGTAATTAAAGATCACAGCATTTTGTTTTATGTTTCAAGGTGCAGATTAGAGCAGATATCTAAAGCAAAGATTGCTTAACTCAAATATGTTAACCTGCAAGCTTGTCAGAGATCTGCTGAATTTATCATTTAACATATGTAAACTTATTATGACAGAGTCTCCCAGATCCTAACAGTACCTCTCCAAGGTCTCTGAGAAGATTTAAACACAATAGATGACTTCAACCCTAGACTGTGGTACTCTAACCACTGTACAAGACTGCTCCCAACCCCTCACACACTTTTAGAGCCTCACCTATACTGTGGATAAACTGGAAACCTGGTGATTTACTGTCTCATGTTGCTAAAAATTAGATAGGGTCAGTCTCTCCCATGTCACTTTTCTTCTACAAAATAACCCTCTCATCCTCTGTGCTGATGGCCAGACTGTCTCGGCTCATATTGTCATGAAAAGCACAGGGACAACTGTCTATGTAGTGGACTATGGACTGACTAGTCATCTCTGTCATTTTGATTAACACATAGATTCATTTAGATTACAATTTATCCTTCTCAGGCCTCTGATCACATTGATGGCTAATCTAAAGGTAGCTTCACAGTGAGAGAACAGACAATTAGATGCACTGTTAGACCATTAGTCAATTCTTTAGCTAAGAAAAACTACTAACTACTAGATCTCTTATTTTAAAAAGTCAAACAGGTTTGCTTTACTCACAGACCTCATGGTAAAGATAAACAGGCTTCAGATGCCTTCTCATTCCTCTTTATGTTTAAAAATCAGTCCTTCAGCCTCTTTATCCTAGAGATGCTATCATTAGATCTACATAAAGTCTACCTTTTTAACAAACTCAAAAAGCAGGTCTCAGATGCAATCTTTTACCACTCCTTTAGCTAAAGGACAATAACTGTTCCTAGAAGTCTCGCCTATGTCTCATGATAAATAGGGAAAAAAAAGGCCTGGATATAGAAACTTAACTTATGAGGACCTAAAATATTTTATGTCTAAAAAGGTGATTTAAGGTACCCAAAAATAAAAATAAAAAATGTTTCAAATTTCCTCCTATTGCTGTTCTATTATGGTATTAAGACTGTTTGGAGCTTTAACATTAATCAGTGTCGCTCTGATTTATTCATCCAACTCTGGTACAAAAATATTCTATTATATGATCCACTTTCATACCACCCCACTATGGGATGTAGTTTAGAGGATTAATATCTGCCTTGCCCCAGGTTAACAATTTTAAAATATAACAAGTGTCTGTGTCTTGATTGATTGCTAGTGGGTTATACTTCCATAATAATAATTATAGGGCTGATAATAAATATTATTAGGCCTTATTGGTAAATTAACAACAACACAGAGGCTTCCTTTCTGTCTTAGTCGGGGTTACTATTGCTTTGAAGAAACACTGTGATCAAAAGCAAATTGTAAAGAAAAGGATTTATTAGGCTTACATTTCTGAATCACTGTTCATCATTGAAGGACAGGCACTCAAATAGGGCAGGAACCTAAAGGCAGGAGCTAATGCAGAGACCATGGAGGTTTGCTGCTTACTGGCTTACTCTCCTTGTTTTTTTACAGAATCTAATAACACCAGCCCAAGAGCAGCCCCATCCACAACGGGCTGGGCCCTCCCCCATCAATCACTAGTTAAGAATGTCCTACAGGCTTTCTACAGCCAGATCTTATAAAGAAATTTTCTCAATTGAGGTTCCCTCCTCTAGGCTGACTCTAGTTTGTGCCAAGTTGTCGCAAAACTGGCCAGCACACCAACCTAGAACAAAGTAGGGTCCAGACTGGCCCTTATCTGTTCCTCTGCTCCAGGTCCCCACAGAGAACAGTTTTCTTTCCCAGCCTCCTTTGTTCCCTTAAACCACAGGAAGTCCTGAGCATTTGCTTCTCCCCTATAAAAGGAGAAACAAATATAATTTGGCATTACAGATAGATCGGGAATCAGTCCACGTGGGATTTTTCTCCTCCCTGAATGCTTTTTCCCAACATATTCCATTTCCCACCATATTCCATATGGTGACAGGACATTGGTTTGACTTAAATTACTGCCATCTTCTTTCTCTGTTTCATTGCACTTTCGAGGTGTCCAATCTTTCCTCCCGTTATTTCTACTCCCTTTTCTCCTTTTTTCTAAGTGAGAAGGCTTGCTGGTCCACCCAAACCAGACTCCTTCCACTTCTCCATGTGGGACCTGAATTTCCTAAACACATTCACATGTCTCCACAGTGCAGAATGTGTCGCTGTTAGGGGTACTTTCTAAGAAAGGTAAGCTGGAGACTGCAAAGAAAAGATAGCTAGCTCAGTTAGTAAAGGGCTTGTCATACAAGCACAATAATCGAAATCAATCCCCAAAACCTGCAGTGGAAGGGAAGAACCAACTGCCAATAGGTGTTCTCTGACTTACACACACACACACAGACACACACACACACAAACACACACGTCATGGCATGTGTACAGCCACAATTTCTCTTTCTCTCTCCAAATTTAATAATAATAATAATAATAATAATGATGATGATGATGATGATGATGATGATGTTAAGCCAGGCACAGTAGCACATCCTACTAATCCCAGCTCTGTAGAGACAGAATCAGGATTCCTGGTGCTCACTGGCCAGCCAAGGCTAGCCCACTTAGTGAGTTACAATGCGGAACCCTTCCTCAAAGAATAAGGCAGATGGTACCTAAGATTGACTTCTGGCCTGCTTGAGCACACATAAACAAATGTGTATGTGTATACACTCATACACCTACACTTTTAAACATATGTATATACACACAAACATGCATACATGCATACATGCATACACGTGCACATAGCAAACTAGAACACATAAACCTCTTGGTTCATGACAGAAAAAAAACCTCTCCAACTTCCAAAGATGTTGAAAACTGAGATCTTTTCCCCCTATAGACCCCAGTGCTCCAATGCTATCCTTCTTGTCATGGACTTCTGGTCCTCTGTGTCCTGACATGTGCTAAACTTTGTGCTTGCCTCTTCTTTCTGTATACTCTCCTTACTGGTCCTCTGTGTCTTGATTTTTAACTCAAAGCTTGGATGAGCCTTCTCTGGCCTTATTCATTTTTTGCAACCTCAATAGATGTCTCTTCTATTCCCTTCAAATCCTAGTTTTAAAAGAATGTGTTCTTTTGGATATTATTAGCCCTTTATCTAATGTAGGGTTGGTGAAGATCTTTTCCCAGTCTGTAGACTATCATTTTGTTCAATGACAGTGTCCTTTGCCTTATAGAATATTTCCAGTTTCATAAAGTCCCATTAATAATTGGTGATCTTAGGGCCTGAGCTATTGGTGTTCTGTTCAGGAAGTTGTCTTCTGTGCCAATGAGTTCACGGTTTTCCCTCACTTTTTCTTCTAACAGACTTAGGGTGCCTGGCTTTATGTTCAGGTCTTTAGTCTACTCAGAGTTTAGTTTTGTACAAAGTGATAAATATGGATCTATTTGCAATTTTCTACATGTAGACATCCAGTAAGACCAGCACCATACATTGAAGATGTATCTTGTTTCCACTGTATGGTTTTGGCTTCTTTGTCAAAAATCAAGTGTCCATAGGTATGTGGGTTTATTTCTGGGTCTTCAGTTCAATTCCATTGATCAACCAGCCTATTTCTAGTCCAGTACCATGCCATGTTTATCACTGTTGCTCTATAGTACAGCTTGAGATCAGGAATGGAGATTGATATGGAAGATCTTTTATTGTACATGATTGTCTTAGTTATTCTGGGTTTTTGTTTGTTTGTTTGTTTGTTTGTTTGTTTGTTTGTTGTTTGGGTTTTTTTTGTTTGTTTGTTTGTTTTTCCATATGAAGTTGAGAATTGATTGTTCTAGGTCAGACTCACTCCTGTACTCTGGATGGAGTGATGAAAGTGATATGGAAGAATGGGGGGATGAAAGGACTCAGAGGGTTCAGGAGCCCCACAAGAAGAACATCGAGGCTGGTGGATCTGGACTCAAGGGAGCCTGCACAAACCATTGCACCAACCAAGAACAATGCATGCAGTAAACCTAGACCCCCTGATCAGATATAGCCAATGAAATCTCATTTCCATGGTTGAGGGGGAAGAAAGGACTGCCTCTGACATGAACTGTAGTACCCCCAATTTGATCACTTCCCCTTTGTGGGAAAGCCTGGTGACACACAGAGGAAGGGAAAGCAAGCTATCTGATGAGAACTGATAGGCTGTGGTCATATGGTGGGGGAGGAGGTCCCCTTCTGTCAGAGGTCTAGGGGAGAACAGGGTGGAAGAGAGAGGGAGGGGAAGAATGGGAAGATGCAAATAAGGGGATAATATTTTACATGTAATCTGAATAAACTATAATAAATTAATTTTTTTCATTAAAAAAAAAAAAAACATGGTCTGTAGACCAAATCAGGCTACAATTTGCCTCTGTATATAGTTTTACTGGGACACAGGTACACCTTACCTGTAGTCCAGATGCTTTCATATTCCTGAACCAGGGATTCATGGCAAAAGAGACCTTACTCTGCAAAATTTGCTGCTCACTGAAGCTTGCAGACATGTTCTTCGTGAGCCATATGCATCCTTTCCCATCCCTACCAACATTGTGCATTCTTGAGCCCTTTATAGCATTGCTTCCTCTCTTTTTTGGTTACTAGTCTGAGTCTGAAGTGAGATTCTGGCTTTGTTAGTCATTTGTTATCTGATATTGAAAATAATTGTTTCACTTTTTCCTGTTTTCTTGTCAATTAAATGAATGTAGTAACAACGTGCATTTCATAGCCCTAGTGAGAGCTGACAAATTGTTAAATGAGTTCATTGTAAGCTTCTTATCACAATCCCCAGTATATGAGAGGTACTGACATTATTAACCACTAGTGTTATCATCCATAACACCATTAAATAGCAGTAACTCAATGGAGGTGTTCAATATTGAATGACTTTGTCTTGGTTTGTGTCTATACTCAACAAATCAGAACACATTCTAGGACTGGCAGTTGACCCATTCCTCAACCTGAGACCATGCTATCTGTGATTGGCTGCTGCTCTTTTCATCTGGAACACTCTTCTTCTTCCTCTCTCACTTTTATTGTCAGTATTCAGATGCTGTCAGCATCCACTCCAACACATGTAAACTCCAGTTACAGGGTGTTACAGCAGTCTTGGTCCAGGTCACCATTAGCTTCAGTCTGAACAACCTCAGCATCAATTGACATCTGTATTTGTTGGTTCTTGCTATGTACCAAACTACCTAAAATTTGCCGGCTTATAACAAAACCAGTTATGTAGCCCATAGTGTTGTAAGTCAAAAAGCCTGAGTTTGGTTCTTCTATACACAGTTCTTCTAAATTTGCTGGACTCCATCCTGTGCCTATAGTACACTGTAGGGTTTGGCTGAGGACTGGCTGGTCCCTGGTGGCCTCTGCTGGCACACTTGCTCTCTAGTCCATCTGACTTTTCTGTTCCAGCAGATCAGAATCCAAATACATTCACATAGTGGCTGCATTAGTGTCCAAGAAGAACCATAATCATCTACCACACTCCATCAAGGAAAACAAATAACAGCCTCAGCATATACCCATGTTGTGAGAAAAGAGATCCCACTTTTTGAAGACATAAAAGATGGCAGTGTAAGAACCATAAATAGTGAGAAGGAAAGCATGCCTATATGCGTGAACAGTTGACCATAGCCTCTCCTTTATTCTCTTCACTCATGCTTTGCTCCCATCTAATCTCTGCACAGAACTCAGAAGGATCTTATGAAAATGCAAATCAGATTAAGTCACATCCTCCATTAAGGCTTCCTCCATGGCTTCTCACTGCTCTTGGAATAAGATGTAACTTCTCCATTGTGGCCTGCAAGGTACATTCATTGTTCTCCCTTCATCACATTTACCAGCTTGCTCTTTTCGACCTTACCTTACTTTCTCCCTGCTCTTCCAATGGTCTCATGCTGATCAGTCTTAGGCCTGAGCTTAGCTTCTCTGGCTTCCAGGAGGACTCTCCCTTCACACTCGCTTTCTTGGCTCCTTCTTCACCACAGAGTTTCAACTTCAAATTGTTAACCCAGTTTAAAGGGAGCCCTTGCTATACTGCTAGTATAGCTTCTCTACTCTGAAACTCATACTGAAATTACAGCAGTTTTGGAAGGTGATTCTGTTAAGGGTTATTCATTCCTTCAGCAAGTATATTCCATTCTCATGAAACCAGGCTCATTCTCTTGGGACTGGATTAGTTATGATAGAAGTGAGTGGTATAGAGTTCATTACTTACATTTTGTCTTTTATGAATATTCTCAGCTGCCTTTCTACCATGAGGTCTTTCTCAGAGGCCAAGCAGATGCCAGAGCTTTGCTCTTGGACTTCGGAGTCTGCAGAACCATGAGCCAAAACAAAAAAATAAAAACAAAAACAAACAAACAAAAAAACCAGGTTTCCTACCATAACAACAGAAAATGGACTAAAATGCACAATATTCTCATAGGTTCTCTCAGGTGTTCTCCCTCTCTCTCTCTCTCTCTCTCTCTCTCTCTCTCTCTCTCTCTCTCTCTCTCTCTTTCTCTCTCTCTCTCTCTCTCTCTCTCTCTCTCTCTCTCTGTCTCTCTCTCTCTTCCCTTCTCCCTTCCTTTCTCTTTTTCTATCTTTATCTCACCATTCCCACTTAAAATGGAAGCTCTGTGAGACCGAGAGGACTCCTGTTTCTTGGTCATAGGTTCAGGGTGTAAAATGGTTCCCATATCACAATAAATTCCCAATAAATATCAGCATCAAGGGTGATTTTGCTGAGTCACACTATCTGCTAAGCTTCAGATTCTATATTTCATTCTTATTATCTCAAGAAATCAGTGCAGCCATCCTGTCAGATAAACATTTTCATCCCAGGTTTATAGTTGGAGAAATTGAAACCTAGACAGGCTGCTGCTCTTTGGAAACTATAAATCATTGTCACCAACAACTGCTCATTCTTTGCCTTGCACTTTCTCAAGAGAAGATTTTCATTGTAATGTATCATTTGTTTGTTCTGTTGTGATCTTTGTGCAAAGAAGTGGGTTGAGCCGCATACTTGGTGCCTGGTTCTATCTATGAAGTGTCCAATTTACTACTAACTGCCACCACCCTCTTACAAAAAGAAATGTTGTCCATGTACTATCATCTCAGTCTTACTTCACATCCTCTCTCTAGGCTGAGGCTGCCTGTGAAATATGGTCACTTGACATGAGATGATAAAGATTAGGTGTATTTTAAGACACTTATGTCTTGGAGAGGAGAGACTCACTGAAGATCTCACCATTCTTAGCAGGAATAGGCAAAGAGGCATAAGCAAGACACAGGCAGTGATGTGCATCCACTGACTTCTGCCATGTAATAGCAGGTTTACCAGCAGCAGAGAAAACCTGTGGAAGGTTAGTCCTTTATTCTTTGATGACTCCTTCTCATCCAAAGCATGCAGACACAATCATAGGACTGAAGGAGACAACATTTATAGCCATATCACCCCAAATGTGGTCCGATCTCACAAACCCAAGGTCAATATTGAGAATCTCCATTCCAAGAAATGATCTCTTTTCCTAAAATTCTTTCTGATATCAGATAATGGGCACCTGTGAGGACAAAGCACTTTTAAATGTGTCTGAGTTTTCTTCCCATGCAATAAAGATCTCTGGCATGTCTGTTTAATGTTCTCTGTACCACCCTTTCTTATGTGGACAGTAAAGCCTCATATTTCAACACTCTTTCCATAATGTTCCATCTCAAGACATAGAAACCCTTCTTTAGTCTTCCTCCCAACCCCAGTCTCTACACTCAAACTATCATATACCTTGTAATGCCCCTCCCGTGCCTCACCATATAATATGTTCCCAATCATCTCTGCTCTTAGCTAGTGTCCCTTATTTGAGAACTTCATCCAGTAAACCCTGACTGATCCATCTCCAAGTACACTTGCTCTTTATACATAACTGTGAAAATACTATCACTATCATTTTCATTCATGATTATTTCCTTAAAATCTATCTGCTCCCTAATGTTATAACCAGTTTGATGGTGGTTACCATAACTCTTTGGGGCTTTCTGCTATCACTATTCTCCCAAAGCCTTTTCTATCTAGTACATACAAGTATTTAATAAGCTTTGTTTGAGTGACTAAAAAGAAAAAGAGTGAATGGCATTCCTGTTTAAGTCTTTCCAATCATTGTAATCTGTTGTTTTGATGGGAGTGGTAGGCTGAAAAAGTCATGAGTGAAAATTGATAAACTCTTGGAGAAAGATATTAACACCCAGTATTGTCAATGAGTTTGATTTCAAGACTGTAAGAGATGGCAATGATAATCACAATAGTGGTGATAGTCATCACACAGACTTATTGAAGTCTAGATAACAGTGTCTCAGGCAGATGAGAAGTGTTTCACTTCTATTATTGTGGCTACTGTCCAAAAGTATCACAATATCAAAGCAGAGGATCATTTTCCTAACATTCAGGAACAATTATGGAAACCTTTCCTCGAAGTTTTGGTTAAACTCTCCTAAATTCCAAGAGCAAAAAATATTCAGCTCCCCTTTATGACCCTAGGATGTTGGTCCATGCTTAATGAGGAATTTTCAGTCCCCTTCCCTTTCCTTCTTTATCTCTGTCTCTGTCTGTCATTCTGTCCCCTGCCTCTCAGCTCTTGTGTATCAACTGAGTTCATCCAGCAAATATAGAATAGGAGGAATACCTTCAAGATCACCCCAGAGTGAGGGCCTTTGCCATGGCTCATGGCATTACCAGTTAGATGCATCTATTCCTAAATCTCTCAGCTCCCCCAGAATATGGTCAGAAGCACCCCCTCAAAAGCTACAGCACCATCTTCTTCTTCTACCAAACACACTTACACTGCTATCTTCCCCTCCTCACCTCCTTACCCATTACACCTCATCATTATGCACACATTTCCTCTACTGTGAACTAGTTTCAGGCTTCCACATCAAGGTGGGATGCTGCACGGGTGCTCTTCGCTGAGTGACTCTTCCTCCCTAGACACAAAGTTTCTCATCTTCAGTAGAAGCTTACAAAAAAGAAGTAAGTCTTCCAATAGTAGTGAGAAGAAAGAGATTTGATACAGTTAGGTCCCTACTAAATGTTCAAAAAAACTATTGATTTCCATTCTTCTTATCTGTGGCTACTGTTAAAGCATAAGTCACTCATTATGCACAGAGTATGAGAATACCTGAAACAAGAACCCTCCTTCAAAGCCTTTGCAAGTTTCATCCATCCACAGTCCTTGGGCAGGTGTCAGCTGTCAACGGTGCCAGCCTTCCTTCTGGAAGAGAGCCCATAATATCCTGCCTGTGCACATGATGAGCCTCTCTGTCCATCTCCTCTCCTGCCACCAGCTCCAAAAGATCCTTTGGTAAGACTGTAATCCTTCCAATGGCAAAACCACTGTATGCCCAATTTTATGCTGACAGGTAGCCAGCTCAAGGCTGATTGTTTGCTCCACACAATTAGCTAGAGTGAATCATGACTCTCACTTCAGCCTTGACAACCAGGCTGTATGATTTTCTCCCAGGACAGAGATAGATTCCCTGGAAAAGACCCTTTGTTGCATCATTAGTGAAAAATAATAAGAAGATGCTTAGAGGGTATGACTAAAGGTTTATGCATAGAAATACAATGCTGTCTTCACTATCCAGCATATTAAATATGCATTCAATCACTCCTTCTATAACCATTTTACTTCATTTTCATTAAAATATTATTTAGGGGCTGAGGTGATGGGTCAGAGGAAAAAAGTGCTTTCTATGCAAGCATAGAACCTAGAGCTCAGATCTCCACTACCCACATAAAAAGCAGAATGTGGCAACATGTACCTGTAATTCTAAAACTAAGGGATGAAACCAGCAGATCTCCAGGTTCATGGTACACTCAAGATTGCTGTCACATTAAGCTTCAGGTTTAGTGATTCTTTCTTTAAAATAATATGTGGAAAAGCAATTGGAGAAGACAGCAAATGTATACTCCTGGCCTTCACACAGATGTGTACTGGTTAGACTATTCATTAGTGCACACACAGACACTTGTATGCACACAGGGAGATGGGGGGGGGAGAGAGAGAATATCAGACTGCAGAAGTCCATCCCTCTTGATGAATTTCTTGAATAGGTATCTCAGTAGGGTAGAATATCCCTCCTGACAGCCAGGACAAGCCACACTACTCATTAGAATGCAGCTGTGATAAGTTCATAGTTGTCAGCACTTACTGCATGGTACACATAGTCAAGAATCACACTTCAGAAGAATAACATTAAGATGGTAAATTGTAATCAAACCTTCTCCTTTTTAAGAATTGATTTCCCTTACCATTATCTTGCCAAATCCTAAAAGCTGTTCACTAATTTGTCTTTGGCACATACACGCAATGAAATTTTTCAGCGATAAAGAACAAAGTCACCATTTCTTTAAAAAGCAAGCATGTTGCTGGAGCTAACCCAATCCCCAAAAGACAACTGCTGTGTGTTTTCTCTCATTTGTGGTCCTCAGATTTGACATGCATACATAAGATCATGTATGTATATATGACATAAAAATACTAGTAAATCTGGTGAAGGTGGAACAGAACTAATGTGAGGGGAAATGGTTGAGAAAAGGAAGTGGGGAGTGCATGGGGAAGTGCACTCAACACACACTATGTACACATACAGAAATTTATTAATTTGATTTGTTATAAGTTTATAATCAGTTAAATATTTTTAAAAAATAAAGTAATCAGCTAAACAGCAGAGACATTCCTCTTGGGTATATATCTCTGACACAGCTCTCCAATCCAACTCCAAACCAACCCCTGACATTCTGAAATCTAAGATATTTAAAGCAGTCATTTATAAATAGATAGACAGATATATAGACAGATGATGGATAGATAGATAGATAGATAGATAGATAGATAGATAGATAGATAGATAAAATGTTTCCCAAATCAAACCCTTGGGAAGTTCAAGCCACAAATTGGAGAATCCATGTTGGGATCCTCAAAATTCCCATTAACAGACCCCTAAAAGAACGTCATTAAAACAATGTGGTATCTTCAATGCAACTAATGTGCTCTCTTCTGTTCTAACAAGCTTATGAATAATAGATGAAGGGAGCTTCATCTGTTTTAATTAATTTGGTCTTGAAATGAATTCGATCCAATACAAAATTAGCAGGCAATTAAGTCTCATTGGCCCAAATGGACAAAAACATGCCAACGTTATTGGCTAGAGAAGCAAACTGGAAATGGACAATTGCCATGGTACATTCTCCCAAAACAAAAGCAGGAGAAGGAAAGGGGCATCTGCTAGTTCCTACAAGGATGTAACTCGACTCTTTTCTCATCCCATCCCTACCTCCTCACTAGGAGTTTCCACACTTACATATTAGGAAATCCTCAGGGAAATGTCCAGTGCTGCAGAGAACGATCATAGACTGGGGAGATGACTTGGTAGATAGAGTTCTTGCTGGACAAACATGAGTACCTAGTTCAGGTCCCTGAGACCCACCTTAAGGGCAACCATGGTGGTGCCTATCTGTGATCCCAGCACTGTCAGGGCAGAGATGGATCCATCCCCAAAGTGTGCTCCCCAGACAGTCCAGCCAATCAGTCAGCTCCAGATACCACCAGCTCCACACACCAAGCATCAAAAGGTGGATAGTGTTAAAAGAAGATATTTAGCATCAACCTTTGACTTCTACACAGATAGGTGTACACTCAACACACACACACACACACACACACACACACACAGAGACAGACAGACACACAGACACGAGAGGGAGGGAGGGAAAGAGGGAGAGATTTTGTTTTAGAAATCTTTAATTCATGACAACGAGCTCTGTGCCTAGGCACTGATATCATTATCATTCTTGGACTTACACAATAAATACATTTAGTTCTAAGAAATTACCAAAGTTTACTAAGCACATACATTTTACAGATTCTTGGCTCCATTATCCACCTGGCAATTACATATAGTGTTATAATAATAATTTGTCTTAGAATAGTGCTTTTCTTTGTAAAATAGTAAAAAATATAAAATTGCTTTTCTCCTCCAAGCTGTGTATTTAATGTGCACTTTTTACTTAACCTTTTAGAATTGGGAAGTCATAAACTGTTAAAATTACTTTAAGGGGCAGGCATGGTGGAAGCACTTGCCAAGACACCCTGAGCAGTGGTGGAAGCACAGCACAGAGACACCAGGCCACACCCAGCCCTCCCTGGTCTCATGGGCTTGGGGGTGCCATGGGCTTGGGGGAGCTGGCTCCAGGTGGCTCAGCCCCTTGTCTGGCCAGTAGAAGAGCTGTTGGGCTGACCAATTCAACTATAATCTAGGCCCAGATCCATGGTTTTGAGGTGGCCTACACCAACATTTACCATGAGCTGCTGGAGCGTATGAGGGGGCTGGTCCTGAGTATCTATTGCCACGGGATCTCCACAATTCAGAGCAACAACAGGATATCCAAAAGTCTTTGTGAGGGTCCTATTGATGTAGCAGAAGCCAGAGGCCTTGAACTAAGCTAATGATTCATGGCAAGGTATTTGGGCAAAAGCATGTACTGTATACACACAGCAACTTCCAATGCCACTGAGATGAACAGGTATGTGATGGAGAGATGAGAAACACAGAGAAGCAGAATGACATATCCACAGGAGGCTGTGGTTGATAGGGGATGAGGTTGTTGCTCAGAAGGGTCTGTGAGATGCTTTTGTTTTGTTTTGTTTTGTTTTGTCTTACTTTATTTTTCTAATCATTATTTTTATTTTTGGGGAAGGGAATATTACAAAGGGTGTAAAGTATATTTTATTCTTCTGATATAATTGTCTCTGAGGTTTCTGCCTCCATCTGCTAACCTAAGGCTAGTCCTGGAAGTGTCTAGTCTCTGCACAATCTAGTCTAGGCTTAGAATGTTTTCAGGCCCTCGGACTAACTGATGAATAAGCTCGCTCTTTCTAGTTCTTTCCTGAACTCTGGCTGGCTTGTTCAACTCAGCTGTTCTGGCTTCTCTCAGAGGCTTGCGCTGCTTTGCCTCAAACTAATTCTAGGAATGTGTTCTAATCTTCTGGCTCCTTTTCAATCTCTAGATTGTTCTGTCTTTGCCTATGTCTAGCTTGTTCTCCAACCTGTCTCTGTAAAACTCTACCAGTAAAAACTATTTCTGAATTCCACAAACTGAACTGTCATGAACTCAGCTCTACTGCACTGCCTCTCAACTCACTGACTCCACTGAATTGCCTGACCAGCACGCAGAGATCTGCCTGCCTCTGTCTCTTAAATGTGTACCACCAGGCCTGAACTTAAGCTTTTCTTTACTTGAAACTTGCTCTATATCAGGCTGACCTTGAACTCAGAGCTCTGCTTGTCTTAGTCTCCTAGGATTAAAGGTGTGTCCTGTATTCCAGCCAGAGTAGACACATTGCTGAATTAAAATTCCTCTACTAGAGAGAAGATATAGAAGCACTAGGAAATGAGTGGGGTTAGGGCATATAATGTGAAATTCCCAAAGATTCAATTAAAAATTACTTTAAAAAGCAAGGCTCTGTTGGTCTTCTTGTGGAGATCCTGTCCCCTCTGGGTCCTTCTATCCCCTAACTCTTCCATAGGACTCCCTGTGCTTTGCCCAAAGATTGGCTGTGAGACTCAGCTTCTGTTTTAATCCCCTGATGGGTGGAGTCTTTCAGAGGACCTCTATGGTAGGCTCCCAACATGTTTCCTCTCTTCAATCACTCCCAGTGTCTATTCTATTTGCCCTTCTGAATGAGAACTAACCATCCTCCCTAGGATCCTCTTTCTTACTTAGCTTATTTAGGCCTGTGGATTTTATTGTGGTTATCTGGTATCATATGGCTAAAATCTGAGCCCAGGGAGGTGGGCAGAAACTGATGCACCAAACAAGGACCATCCATGGAAAAGACAGAGACAACCCACTCAGATGTACCTGATAGGTGGCTCAGTCTCCATATGGGTACCCTATTCATGAGAACAGGAGCTGTCCCTGCTGTTGCCTGCACTTTGAATACTTTGCCCTGGTAGGGTGCCTTATCATGCCACAGAGGAAGAGGAAGAGTCCTGATGAGTCCTAAAAAGATTTGATAGGCTGGGGTCATTTGGTCTCTGAAAAAGAAACACATAAACAAACAAACAAACAAACAAAGGTCAAGGTTCTTGGGTTCAAAGATGATCCACATAGGGGTAGGCAGTCACAGCAATTCATATGACTTGTGTTGTGTGTGTATGTATATGTTCATAACTGCATAGACATGTGCTGAATATAAGTCAAAGGTTGTTGTTGGGTGTCTTCCTCAAATGGAAGTCATAGAATTTAAGATTTAGTTATTTATTAGTTTATTTATAAGTATTTGTGTGTGTGTGTGTGTGTGTACGTGTGCAGGAAGGAGGCTGCTGTTGGTATCTTCTGCAATCACTCTCCACTGAACTTTGAACTCACTAATTTGAGTAGACTGGCTAAACAATGAACTCTAAAGATCTTCATTTCCTATCACTGTGGATCTAATCTTTTGTGTGGCAAGCACTTTACCAACTGGGTCATTTCTTCAGCCCTTCAAATTACTTTAAGTACATGTAGTGCAATGCCTATCCAGGAATGGATTCCATCTGCCTATTTTTAAACCTCTGTAGCAATGGGAGCATAGTACATGGACCCTCCCATCCCACATATAAATGATATGATGGTTGAATTGAGATGAAATTCATCTCTGAGTAAACAAGCAGCATGCCTATGTCAAGCCAGTCTGATTCCTCTTCTGTACGCATCTCTGTACCACACTCTTAACCACCACTTCCCACCAACTCTTCCAGTCAATTTCATGCCATGGCTTTGAGCCCATCACTGCTCTGGCCATGCCCTTTGGAATTAACTTCAAGATCTATGTCCATGTAGTAAGATAAGATAACTACTTGGGAGCCAGGAAGATCTGGAGTTCAGTCTTGAGATCATTCTAAGGGCATATGTGTGGCTTAATCTTTTCAGCCTCAACATCCTCATCTACCAAATATGAGTAAGAGGTCTACCTTGTATAATTATTGTGAGGTAACGTACAAAGTAAGCATCAAAAGGTACCACACAATTCAGCACTCAATCAATAGTAATCAAATTATTATAGTAACTCCCATGGGCATTTTCTATATTAACTCGTGTATATATCACAACTAGCCACAAAATTTTTATTCTTCCTATTGAATATATAAAACAGGTTATATACAGAAATGCTAAGTTAGTTTCCCAAGGTAACACAGCAACCCTCAAGGAAGAGCTAGGACTTGAGCCTATGAGCCATGTCTAACCAGGGAGAGCATGTATTTAGCTGAGTATAGCTATAATTATAGCCTAACACAAAATCACAAACTTGCTTGAAATACTACATGTTTTGTGAACTTTTCATAACTTGATTGTATAGTGCTAAAGTGTGACCTTCATGGACACTGTGTCACAATGTCAAAATGTTTAGCAGACAATCCAGCTTCAAAGTTGCTGTCTGATAGCCTTGTTCCCAGAACATAATTCTTATCTGGTCCAAGCCAAATGCTAGACCAAGACCTTGGCTTCCTCATCAAGATACAATTATGCTATTTCCCCCTCAAGTGGACTTCTTCAAAACCCAACATTTCTCCTCTATGAGGGCTTTTCAGTGGCTTATCCCTGAGTGTGGTAAGGAGTCAATGCTGCTGGTGTCTTCTCAGAGCCTGTTCAACACATTCTCTGCACTCAACTTTGGGTTTTTCACGTGTTTGATGAAAGCACGTCCCCCACCTTCATCTGAGTGAATGCTAAGAAATGTCATCTCCAAGAGGGCATAGCCATTAGAGGTCTCTCTGCAAGATGGTGTGGATATATTGCAAATCTGTGGGTTAGCAGTCAGTCCTGTACAGAATAGATTCTGGGTCCCCTTCTTGGTAAAGTTCAATTTCTCCTTTTGTCATTGTTGTTTTTTAATCTTTCCCTTGGCACTCAAGTAATCTTAGTTAGCAAAATATGAAGCTATGGCAGTAACTGATGCTTGAAAGCAAATACCATGACTTTGAAAGTTTCTAGACATCTATAAAACAAGAGCAACTTGGTAACCTCCAAGAACACTTCTAGCTCTTACACTCTGGGGAAATGCCAGAGTATGCCAGGCAATCCATAGTCTAGACTTTTTCTTAAATCTCATCACTAGCTTCTAGGGTGTTATACTCCAGCCAAGCACAGAACTCATCCAAGCTCATGGACGCATCCTCTGCTGTGTCCCCCATCCCCAACAGTGATTTTGGACCTACTTTTCCCTCTGTTTTCACTTGTCCAGCTGATACATGCTCATTACTCCTCAAAACCAGCTCAAATCACAAGGCAGCTCTAAATCAACTCTACACGTGCAAAAGGAGAACATCTATGCACACCTCAAGGGCCAGGAAGATGGCTCAGTCAGCAAAGAGATTACTTCACAAGCATGAGGACCCGAGTTCAGTCCTCAGAACGTACATATCACAGCTGGGTGTGATGGTACATGTTTGCAATCGCAGTGCTGGGGAGACACAAAGATCCCTAGGGCTTTCTGGCCAGCAGTATAGCCTATCTGGTGAGCTCCAGGCCAGTGAGAGACTGTCTCAGAGGAAGTAGACAGCATTCCCGAGGGTGACATCCAAGGTCCCCAGAGTACACTCTGTCTTCAACATGTTTTCACACATACGTGAACATGCACACAGATATCTGCACACATAGGGAAACAAGTATCGTAAAACTATAGGGAAAATACAGAATTCTAAGAGGAAACAGATATAAAAATCTTTGTGACCTTGGGTTAGGCAAAAATTCCTTAGCTATGACACTAAAAGCATGATCTATTTTTAAACCTGGTTTGTTGCATTTCATCAAAACGAAGGACGTTCCTTTTAAAACAAGTTCTT
Organism: Acomys russatus; assembly: GCF_903995435.1. Classification (NCBI taxonomy): domain Eukaryota; kingdom Metazoa; phylum Chordata; class Mammalia; order Rodentia; family Muridae; genus Acomys; species Acomys russatus. The sequence continues at coordinate 1,676,902 of NC_067162.1, forward strand.
AAGAAAAATGTAAAGACAAACCACAAAACAGAAGAATGAATTACAAGTATGTCTGAGCCCTGCCCCCAAGGCAGTTCCTTTCATTCACATTAAATACACATATATAAATATATGATATAGGGTGCCAGACGCATTTTCAATACTTGGGTCTGAAGCAAACATCTTAGCCTTGTGAAGTCCACATTTTAACAAGGGAGTGTACAGTTTCAAGATAATGGCAAGCATAGACTCACACTTGACTCAGACACATCAATGTGACTTGTTAATTCAATCCCCCAGGTAGCTTCAGAACTAGCATTGCTCATGTGCCCCACTTGAATACCTCTGGTCCATGCCACCGCTGTGCCTTTTAGGTACACACCCTCCATCTAGCCACCTTTCTCACTTCAGAGAATTCTACAAGTTAGCACCCAAAAGGATCCTCCGAAAGCAGAGGTCTAACCATTCCATACCCCTCAAAACTATCCAGTGCTGCCCTCCATCAAGATAAAAAGACCTTATAAGGGTCTTATGAGGTCCAATGAGACAAATCCATCTCCCACCTCTCTCAAGATTCCAGTAAACAATCTTCTCTTGGCCTTCTTCTGTAACATCCCAAGCCTTCTTGCTAAGTTACAAATAAGACAAATGAGGATTCTGCCACAGGATATTTGTGCTTGATTCTGTCTGTGACTGGAATTATTTCCTTTAAGTGTCTGCCCAAACACTGTAACCTTCCCTCACCATTTTATGTGAACTAGAAATTCATTGCTCTGGAGTCCTTTCCATTCTCGTGTTGGCTCCATTTTTCCCACTGTTTTCATCACCACTTGAAAAATATCCATTGATTAATTGAATCTGTCTACCCAGCAAGCCATTAAGGTCCTAGAGAATAAGTGTCAGTTTTCACAGCTCTTTTTCAAGTGCCCAAGATAATGCTGTTATATGGAGGTACTTGACAGCCATTTGTTCAATGAATAAACTAATTGTAACTCCCCTTCCTCCTCTCTCCCTCTCCCTCTTCCTCAGCATGCTTTGTTTATACATGTTTGTGTACAGGAGAGTATACATGCATGTGGAGAGCAACAACCTTGGAGTATTTTTCATGGCCTACCTGCTATGATTTTGTTGAGACACAGCATTTTCCTGCCATGGAATTCTTCAGCTGGACTGGGCTGTCTGACCAGCGAGGCCCAGGCCTATCTTTGCATCTCCAGCATTTGTCATCCCATCTGACTTTTTGTGATTATGAGGAGCAAACACAGGTTCTCACACTTTCACAGCAAGCACTGTACTGACTGAAATACCTCCCCAGCCAAACTAACCGTTTTTCAGTGACATACTATTTCTTTTGCCCCTAGAAACTCACACATACTCACAACCCCAGCATACAGGTGCCTAAAAAACACAGCACACACCACTCACATAATACCTCCTGTCATTCATGGAGGGTCCCCATCTCCTGATGCTCATTCATTGTGCCTTTTTTTCCTCACCATTGCTTTAATGCATTTTTAAAAAGTTAGTTGGGAACAAAGAAACAAAAATAGACATTTCTTTGCTTTTCATAACTAATCTCCATATTTGATAAAAAATATTAAATTATTATTTTACCATCCCACAAATATAATACAGAAATCTTCAAAATAATAAAGTCAACAAGCAAAGGATCATGAGACTAACATAACCACACACATTTGCTGTTGTACTGACTTGACTCCCAGGCGCAGAACCAAACCAAACCTCTATTCAAGACCCTCTGGGTTTCCCTTTGCTAGTGTTAAGGGTTCAGTGTTATAATTATTGGCCAGTCATGATCTATAGATTCAAACTGATTGTCTACAAATAACATATTGATGGCTCTGATACGTGAGTGTGGGCTTGGCATGACAGCGATGATTCTTACTGCATGGGATAGGCACTGTACACGTATGCAAGTCATCCAAGCACTGAATGCCCTGGACACCAGCCACTGACTCGGTATGTGCCTCATTTGGCTCAGTAATAAATTCACCTGCACCAACCTGTATCCAAAGTCACTGAATCTCTCTCACTCTCTCATATATATATCTATATATGTGTGTGTGTGTTATATATACACACCCACAAAACATACATACTGTACATAATTTGTAACAAAATGAATTAATATTCTCTTGCAATGATGTACCACAGACACACATTATCCTGGATGCAATAAATCTGGCAATTGTCATCAAGCTGCCAGAAGGCTCTGAGAGTTTGAAACAGGCCAGTTACATCCTGCCTGCCTACTGGTCATCCTTCTTTTACATCTTGGTAGTTTTTCTTTTTGAGCTGTCCTCCCCAACCCAGGCTGTTTCATTCCCAGGATCACTTGATTGGACTTTGGAGACAATAAAGGGGCCCAGAGAGGCTGCAGGCAATTCTTAGCCACTGTACCTCACACCTGCCTAGATTTCTGACAGTCCTGTTTGCATTGCGGCTTATTTTAAAACACTGGAGTGGCTCAGAAAATCAGAAGCAGTTATCAGGGTCTCAGAGACTGGAAATGGACATCTCTTAGATCCTAACCCTGTTGTTTGCCAGATGTGCTGCCTTAGATGAGTCACTTAATGCTCCAAGTCTCAGTCTCCTTACCTGTAACTACAGAGAAATGTGAATAATTTGGGTTGTTGTGAAAACAAAAGGCATTAATTATGCTCTGTGATATCCTGGAAGTCATTGGAAGTAGAAACTCAGATAGGAGGTTAACGGGAGCATCTCAGATTGATAGAATCAGGATAGAATCATCCATGGCAGAAATCTGGTAAAAAGAAATGTGTGCTGAGGAGCCAGCAGGGTAGCCCAGACAGCATCAAGGGGGGGATACACGTATTTATAGTATGTATCTCAGGAACTTCCTACTATTGATTGTGGAAGTAAGGGAGTACAGAATGAGACATTAGTTGATGCAAGTAAAATTCCAGGACCTATGCCAGCCAGGAAATTCTGGTAGTTGGCACGTGTGGATGTCTTGGCACTTGGAGAATTTTAACACAGACATCAGATTCTTATGTCTCTCTCTTTCTATCTCCTTTTTCATCCTTCCATGTACAATCCAGTGACCCAAAAAAGAAGCAGCATTTCCCACAAGTTCTTCCCCAGAATAGGTTGATCCTATCCTCCAGCCCAGGTTTTCATGAAGCACTTCATTATTAGAAAGTAGGAATATAAAAATGGTCTCTTCCAAAAAGAAGTAATGGTTTCAATAAATGGGAAGCCTTTTCTTCTTCATGGGAAGTTAAAAATGCATTCATTATCAGCTTTGGGATTGAGATAGAGTCAGCAAAGATAGTATTTATGGGCAGGGCAAGGTCATCAGCAGCTAGAGACTCTGCTTCTCCAAACAAATACAGCTTGTCTTTCCGGGTCCCCTGTTTATAGCAAGCTAGCCATATTGTCCATGGGAGGGGAGGTATGACAGAAATTTATATTAAGTAAAAATTAAAAATTTTCCCAATGTCTTCTCCCATTTACTACCAACCACTGGTTGCTGTATGTAGGCATACATATAACAAAATGCCGAATATCCCCCCCAATTAAAAATTAATATTTGCATATTGTTTATCTGTCTTCCAACCATCACCATTTCAGATACAGACATTGCAGGATGAGTAATAATAATGCCATCTGCATAAATTAACTGCTTTGACTTCACAAGCATTTTCACTTCCATCTTATCTTTAACTTTGAACAGTCTTGAATTCAACATCACCAGCAGGAGCAAATGACAAATATTCACGGCTCATAAAATTGTCTATAGAGTAGTAGACTAAAATTAATGAATGAACCCACACTATGAAATCTGTGAGATAATAATTATTGCCCCCACTGAAGGCAAAAGATCAAAGTGCATTGACTAGGGTCACAAAGAAGTGACAGGAGTCTGAATCCCTGGTTACCAATCCAAAAAAGCACTGTCTGGTTTGCTGCCTGATGCTGTATGGAAACACGAAGACCAACAGCAACTTGTGGAAGAAAGGGCTTATTTCAGAGTATTGCTTACAGTCCATCATCCAGGGAAGTCAGGACCAGAACTCACAGCAGGAACTGATGTAGAGACCATGAAGGAATGCTACTTATGGATTTCTTCTTATGATTTGCTTAGTCTTGTTTCCCTTTTTTTAACATTAAATCTTTAAATTTTTATTAATTTATTCAGATTACAACTCAATTGTTATCTCATCACTTGTATTCTCCTGTTCCTCCTTCCCTCCTGCTTTCACCCTATTCCCCTCCCCTAGGTCTATGACCGAGTAGGACCTCCTCCCCCACTATATGGTCATACGCTATCAAGTCTCATCTTGGTATCATGCTTATTCTTTCTTTGAGTGCCACCAGGCCTCCCCACCAATGGGAGGTAGTGAAATATGGAGCACCAGAGTTTATATTATGCACCACAAGGCCACCTTCACAGGGATACCACCACTCACAGTGGGCTGGGTACCCTAATATCAATAATCATGTAGCTGCCTTTCAACCATGCCTATAGGCCAAACTGACAGAGGAAGTTCCTCAAGTGGAGGTCCCTCTTCCTAGATGACTTTAATTTATACCAAGTTGACAAAACTAACAAGCACAAGTATTAAGTCCAGGCCACAAAGAAGCATCAAGTCTCATCAGCCATTGTGTTAATGTTCTAATCCTCATGATAAATATCTGCCAGAAGCAACTTGTAGGAGGAGGGAGTTATTTGGGTTCATGGATTCGAGAATAATGTCCATCTTAGTGAGGAAGGCATGGTAGAGTACCTTGGTCCAGGACAACATCATCAGTTTGTGGTGGCTTCTTCTTCTTCTTCTTCTTCTTCTTCTTCTTCTTCTTCTTCTTCTTCTTCTTCTTCTTCTTCTTCTTCTTCTTCTTCTTCTTCTCATATCTTGGCAGATCAAGAAGCAGAGACAGGACTGGAAATGGAGCCAAGTTATAATGCTCAAAATCTCATACCCAAAGATTCACTTCTAAATGGTTCTACAACGTCACAAAATTGTGCATTTGGGGAACAAGTTTTCAAATACTTGAGCCTATGGGAGACATTTTACATCCAGCACATAATAGATACTATATTTGCTTTGGACAAAAGTGTCTGAAGCTAGGTGAGAGATAGCCGAGTGTTTGGGAAGTTGGTATGGGTAAAACTGCAAATGCCTGGGAGGATGCTGAGCTTACAAGTTAAAAGAGCTGATCACATACACTTAAGCCTTACATTTAGCGTCATTTTCTAAACTTTCCAAATAGAGATAATAACACTTTCAAGGACAAGGTTGTTATGAAGGTATAAATAAACATCTACAGTAGCATTTTAAAAGTGTAATGATCCACGTAGACATCAATTAACAGGAGGTGATCAGAACCTGGGAAGCCTATAGTTTGTTATTTACTTTCAAATCTCAAAATTTTTTCACTCTTAATAAATCTCTATAGAAGATGAAAGTCCTCTTTCTCTTTCCACATGCTATTTCCGTCCCCACTTCTTCCTGCTTGGGTCCCCCTGTAGCATATTTATATATCTCGTGGGAATGACTCTGTCTTACAGTCTCTTAGTCACAATTTTGCTCTTTATGCAACCTTGCTAACTTAATGTTGCAAGCTTAACTTTCACTGGAAATTAATTAGAAAGGCAAATTTTACAAACAAGGCTACACAAATGAGAAAGCAACATATGTAATTCCCATATTGACTGCACTCCCATAATTACATTACTCTCTAAGTCCTCTTGCCTCCCAAAAACGTTTACTCCAAAAGACCCCGAAATCCTATGGAGAAATTTGGTTTATACTTTCGTAAGATTTCAAGGACTATTTCTGATACATTAAATTCATCTATAGGGACACCTGATGGCCTGTCCTTTCTGGAAAGCTCTCTTCTACCCACCATCACTGCACAGCTCTCCCATCTGCAAAACACAAGCCCTGCTAGGTTCCAAAGACTCTGGGGAATTTTTAGAGGAAACTTTTTCAGATGCTGGGGACAACACTCTAGAGAGCGTAGCATAGCCAAAGGCACAGGTAGCAAGCATTATGCAGCCTGTACAAGGTGGAAGGACAGATTTAACCACCATTTTATCCGTGAGTATCCTGAGACCACAAGGCTCCTTCAAGTCATCACTGGTCCATTCTTTACTTGAATACCTCCAGCAACATAGAGCTTATCACCTCCTGTACAGCTCAGGTCACCTTTGCTTACTTCTGGCCCCTGTGACAATGCTACATTAGGATAAAGTCTCAGAGGCTGGGAAGATGTATTTGTTGGTAAAATATCTGTCTTGCAAGTGTGAGAGTCTGATTTAGGAGACTTTGGACCCATGAAAAAAGCCAGTTATGGTGGTGTTTTTGCATTCTTAAGTGGTATTGAGATAGAGGGCATAGTCAGGCAGATCTTTGGGGGCATAGCGGCCATCTATAGTCTCATGATGTTTAATATTTTCTGTACCATGTCTGGTACCAATAAAGTGTTTAGTAAAGCCAGTGCGTGAAAGAATAAATGAGAAAGTGAACTAACAATTATATTCATAATATATAAGGAAGTATTCTTCACTGCCAAAAGTCCTAATGGAAACTTCTGGCTTGTTCTTTTCTGACGTGTGTGTGTGTGTGTGTGTGTGTGTGTGTGTGTGTGTGTGTGTGTGTGTTGCATAGATGTATGTGTGTTTGAATTTGTGTAGGTGGGTGGTCTATTTGGAAAACTTCTAAGAGTGTAAGAGACACTGCCTCAAATAAGAAGGTAAAAGCCACCTGAAAATGATATTCAAGGTTATTCCCTCTCTCCCTCCCTCCTCTTTCTCTCTCCTACATATGCACATGCATGCACCCACAAACACACCCTCACATGTGCATCTACATAACACACACATGCCTCTACACATCCTTTCTCTCTCTCTCTCTCTCTCTCTCTCTCTCTCTCTCTCTCTCTCTCTCTCTCTCTATCTATCTATCTATCTCTCTCTCACACACTCACACACCTCTACACACAAGAACATACACATACATATACATGAACATCAGATACATATGCAACAAAACAGTAAAACAGTCATAGGTTCCCATAGACTCTATGGCAACGAGTTAATATTTCCCTATGATTATTATAAATATAATTTTAACTCATTGATTATTTCCATGGATTTATTAAACATTTTCTTGGCAATAGACATGATGCAGTATGCATTAAGTAGGTAGTAAAGATCATCGGGCCCTAGAGATCAAAACACTTAAAAGTCTATCTAAATGCAGTGTGGAAAGAGCTCCACTAAGGGCCTCTGTGAGGTGCTGAGTAAGCAGAGGGGAAAGTGGCTAATTGGCTATGAGGAATCTAATCAAAAAAATTTACGCACACACAAATACATATGTGTGTAATAAATATAACTTCATATATAATATATAACTTTTAATATAATATATTACATGTATTTTTCCAGACCTTGCACAACTTGTAAGAGTCTCAACAGTGTTTTAGTTAATGAATAAATAATATATTGACATGGTCTGAAAAATTGGGAATTGCTAGGTAAAAAAATAAATAGCTTATATATTCATTGTGATGTTAGGAAGGCATTCATGTAGGGAAAACCTCATTCATCCGTTTGCCATGGCCATCATAGCAATGTACCCCACCCACAAGCTTAAAATAGCAGGTGTTTCCCCTCTTCTGGCTCTGGAGGATAAAATTCTGAGATCAAAACATCAGCAAGGTGATTCCCCTAGAGACTCTGAGTCAGAAACTGCCCCCATACTACTCCTTAACTCCTGCTAATTGCCAGTAATATTTAATACCGCTTAACTTATTGGTGTCCCAACACGCCCCAGGCTCTGCCTCCATCTCCATAGTGGTCTCCCCATTTGTCCACTGCCCCCTTCTTATAAAAACAGCAGTCATTAAATTAGGGCCCAGTATGCCACTACAGCCTCAGCTAAAAACACCCTCGTTCCAAAAAGGTCTCAGTCATAGGCATTAGGGATTAAGATTTAAACATATTGTTGGATCACTTTCCCCTAGCAGGGCTGCCATGTCTGGCCTAATAGAAGAGGGTGTCCTAAATCCTGATTCGACTTGATGGGCTGGGTGGTTTTGTAAGGGCTTTACTTTTCTGAATTAAAGGGAAGAGAGAAAAGGAGGAAGAGGGTGGGACCAGGAGAGGACAGAGAAGAGAGAAGGGGCTGTGATTGGGATGTAAACTGATGTGAATAAATTTATATAAAAATACCTTATTAGTAGACTACAAATAAAAAAGGAATAGAAATCATCACAGAAAGAGTAAGAGAACTCACAAAAGTGCCTTACACAGAAAGAGATCTTTTCATTTAAAATGGGCTCATTTTATGCTTATTCTAGAGGACAATAGAGAAGAGGAACCTACTCTGTGTGTGTGTGTGTGTGTGTGTGTGTGTGTGTGTATGTGTGTGTGTGAGTGTGTGTGTGTGTGTACATGCAGGTTTGCATGTGTGTGGGGGTACACAAGCACACATACACATGCAGGTATCAACCAAAGAGCAACCTGAACATCATTCTCGAGGAGCCTTTCACTTTGATTTTTGAGTTAGGATCTCTCACTTGCCCAGAAGGAGGCCCGATCGCCATCCAGCCCAAGGGATCCACATGTCTCATCTCCCTAGTGCTGGTATTACAAGCACATTCCACTATGGCTAGCTTTTTACTAAATAGGGGTTCCCGGATTGAACACAGGTCCTTGTCCCTGCAAGACAATCACTTGGCAAACTATGAGCTATGCACTCAGTCAAAGGCTCCATTTTTCTGAAGCTGTGGGAAAAACAATAAATGAACAACCTGGATGCTGTTGTGGTGGTTTAAGTCAGGTAGGAGGCTAAGCAGGGGCTACTCATGGTGTGCACTGAGGGAAAATGACATGTAAAGTGATATTTGGATAAGAGGCAGAGCTCTGACAGAGGACAATCTACCACCTTAAGAGGCAGAAAGCCGAACTGGGCTTCTCCTGTGGCGTCTTTGGCAGTTTCTTTCGTTACCAGTCATTGCCACCCATCATTTCATTTCCAAGTTCCAAAGACGCGAGATAAGCAGCCAACATCACAGTCGCACCTGTCTCCCTGAGCCTACCACGCCACATTTGGAGCATGTTGGGAGGGCTACAGGGTCACCCAGTGGCCATCTCTGAGGTAGGCCAGCTGCCTTCAGTCACAAGGACACCAACAATCATTTCCTTTCTTGTGTGTACGTGTGCACATATGTGTGCCTGTGTGTGGAAGCCAGAGGTCAGCATCAGCTACTTCCTCCATTGCTCTATACCGTGTTCTGTGAAAAGGGTCTCTCACTCCACCTGGAGCACCAACTTAGCTAGAATGGCTGGCTAGTAAGCCCCAGTGATTCTTCCATCTCTACTGAGATTACAGTTATGAGCTGCCATGCCTGGTTTCTTTTCTTTTCTTTCGTTTATTATTATTTAGTTGGTTGATTAAGATTACATCTCAATTGTTATCACCTAACTTAAATCCTCCCTCCCTCTTTTACCCTATTCTCCTCCCCTAGGTCTGTGACAGAAAAGGACATCCTCCCCCACCATATAGTCACAGCCTGTCAAGTCTCATCCTGGTAGCCTGCTTACCCTTTCTCTGGGTGCCACCAGATCTCCCCACCAAGGGAAAGTGGTCAAATATGGGGCACCAGAGTTCATGTCAGAGTCAGTCCCTGCTCTCCACACAACTGTGCATAATGTCCTGTCCGTTGGCTAGATCTGAATAGAGGTTCAATGCTTACTGCATGTTTTGTCCTTGGTTGGTGTGGAACTTTGAGCAGATGCCCCTGGGTCCAGATCCACCCATCATGATGTTCTTCTTGTAGGTTTCTAGGACCTTATAGATCCTTCTATTTCCCCATTCTACCATACTTCTCCAACCTAGAGTAGAATTGGAAGTACCTGCATCTATCCCAATATCCCAGTAAGTGAAGACATTCAAGGGACATCCATTTTGGGCTAGTGTCCAGTTATAAGTGAGTATATGCCATGTGAGTCTTTCTGGGTCTGAGTTAACTCACTCAGTATGATCATTTCTAGTTCCATCCATTTTGCCCACAAATTTCAGAATTTCATTGTTTTAAATGGCTGAGTAGTATTCCATAGTGTAAATGTAACACAGTTTCTTTATTCTTTCCTCAATTAAGGGACATTTAGGTTATTTCCAGGTTCTGGCTATTAAGAATAAGGCTGCTATGAACATGGTTGAGCATATGTCCTTGTTGTGTGATTCCATGGATCAACCACCCTACTGCCATGCCAGTATCATGCTGTTTTAATTACTGTTGCTCTACAATACACCTTGAGATTGGGTATGGAGATTCCTCCAGAGAGTATTTTATTGTACATGATTATTTTAGCTATTCTGGGTTTTTTGTTTTTCCATATGAAATTGAGAATTGATCTTTTAATGTCTTTAAAAATTGTGTAGGTATTTTGATAGGGATTGCATTGAATTTTTAAATTCTTTTTTGTAAGATGCCATTTTTACTATATTAATTCTCCTGATCCTTGAACAAGGGAAATCTTTCCATTTTCTGATGTCATCTTCAATCTCCTTCTTCAGAGATTTAAAGTTTTTTCAAAGAAGTCTTTCATTTGCTTGGTTAGAGACACTCCTAGATATTTTATATTGCTTGTGGCTATTGTGAAGGGTTATTCCTCTGCTTGATTGGCATTTTATATAGGAAGGCCACTAAATATTTTTAGTTAATTTTGTATCCAGCAATTTTGCTGAAGGTGTTTATTGGCTGTAGGAGTTCTTTGGTGGAATTTTTGGGGTCACTTATGTACACTATCATATCATCTGCAAATAGGGATAATTTGACTTCCTCCTTTACCATTTGGATGCCCTTTGTCTCATGCTGTTGCTTTATTGCTCTATCTATAACTTCAAGAACATTGTTGAAGAGATATGGAGAGAGTGGGCAGCCTTACCTGGTCCCTGATTTTGGAGAAATTTCCTTGAATATCTCTCCATTTAATTTGATGGTGGCTATTGGCTTGTGGTACATAGCCTTTATTATGTTTAGGTATGTGCCTTGTATCCCTGATTTCTCCAAAACTTTAAACATGAATGGGCATTGGATTTTCTCAAATGCTTTTCTGCATCTAAGGAAATGGTCATGAGGTATTTTTCTTTCAGTGGTTTATATGGTAGATTACATTGATAGATTTCCCTATATAGAACCATCCCTGGAATGAAGCCTACTTGGTCATGGTGAAGGATGTATTTGATGTGTTATTGGATAAAGATTGCAAGTATTTTATTGAGTATTTTTGCATGTTCATAAGAGAATTTTGTCTGAAATTCTCTTTGTTTGTTTGGACTTTGTGAAGTTTAGGTATAAAGGTGACTATGGCCTCATAGGAGGAGTTTGGTAATGTTCCATCCATTTCTATTTTGTAGAGTAGTTGGAAAAGTATCAGTATTAGCTCTTCTTTGAAGATCTGGTAGAATTATGCACTGAAACCATCTGTCCCTGGAATTTTTTTGGTTGGGAGACTTTTGATGACTGCTTCTATTTCTTTAGGAGAAATGGGAGTATTTAATTTGTTTATCTGATCTTGATTCAATTTTGGCCAATGGAATCAATCAAGAAATTTGTCTATTTACTTTGATTTCCAATTTTTGTGGCATATATGCCTTTGAAGTAGGATCTTATGATTCTTTGTATTTCTTCAGTTTCTGTTATTATGTATCCCTTTTCATTTCTAAGTTTTTTGATTTGGATAATGTTTCTCTGCCTTTTAGTTAGTTTGGCTAATGGTTTGTCTATCTTGTTGATTTTCTCAAAGAACCAGTTCCTGGTTTTGTTGATTCTTTGAATTGTTCTCTTTGTTTCTAATTTATGGATTTCAGCTTGGAGTTTGATTGTTTCCAGAAGTCTACTCCTCTTTTGTGCTTCTGATTCTTTTTTTCCCTGTAGCTTCCAGATGTGTCATTAAGTTGCTTATATGGGATGCTTCCAATTTCTTTATAAAGGCACTTAGTGCTATGAATTTTCCTCTTAGCACTGCTTTCAATGGATCCCACAAATTTGGGTATGTTGTACCTTCATTTTTGTTGCATTTCAGGAAGCTCTTAAGTTCTTTATTTCTTCCCTGACCAAGGTGTCATTAAGTAGAGAGTTGTTTAGCTTCCATGTGTCTGTAGGCTTTTTGTTATTTCTGTTGGTGTTGAAGTCCAGCTTTAGACCTTGGTGGTCTGATAGGATACAAGGTATTATTTCAATCTTCTTGTATCTGTTGAGGCTTGCTTTGTGACCTACTATATGATCAATTTGGAGAAGGTTCCATGAGATGCAGAGAAGAAGGTATAATCCTTTGTGTTTGGGTGAAATTTTCTGTAGATATCTGTTAGATCCATTTGATTCATGACACTGGTTAGTGACATTATTTCTTGGTTTAGTTTCTGTTTGGATGACCTATCCTTTAATTTGTGTGGACTCATGTGTGGTTTAAGCTTTTTTAATAGTTCTTTTATAAATGTGGGTTACCTTGTACTGGGAGGCTACATGTTTAAAATTGTGATGTAATCTTGGTTGACTTTATCTTTGATGAGTATGAAGTGTCCTTCCTCATCTCTTTTGATTAACTTTGGTTCAAAGTCTATTTAATTGCATACTAAAATGGCTACACCAGCTTGCTTCTTGTGTCTGTTTGCTTGGAATACCTTTTTCCAGTCTTTTACCCTGAGGTAATGTCTATCCTTATGGGTGAGATGTGTTTCTTGAATACAGAAGAGTGTTGGGTCTTGTTTATACATCCAGTCAGTTAGTCTGCGTCTTTTTATTGGAAAATTGAGACCATTGATGTGGAGAGATATTAATGACCAGTGACTGTTAAGTCCCTTGATTTTGGTGTTGGTTGAACTAGAGTGTTTGTGTGGTTATGTTTTTGCAATGGTGTAGTTATCTATTTACATGTAATTTTGGTGGTTGCTTATCACTTTGTGTTGGAGTTTTCCTTCTATTAACTTCTGTAAGGCCAGATTTGTGGATAGGTATTGTTTGAATTTGGTTTGTCATGGAATATTTTGTTTTCGCCATCAATAGTTATTGGTAGTTTCACTGTGTATAGCAGTCTGGTCTGGCATCTGTGGTCCTCACAGGGTTTGCAGGTCCTCTGTCCAGGCCCTCTGGCTTTTATGGTCTCTGCTGAGAAGTTGGGTGCAATTGGGATAGGTTTGCCATTATATGTTACCTGGCCCTTTTCCCTTGCTGCTTTTAATATTTTTCCTTTGTTCTGTATATTTTGTGTTTTGATTATTAGGTGACAGGAGGATTTTTTTTCTGGTTTATTCTATTTGGTGTTCTGAAGACCTCTTGTATCTTTATATGCATCTCCTTCTTTAAATTGGAAACTTTTTCTTCTATGATTTTGTTGAAAACATTTTCTAGGCCTTGTAGTCAGGCATCTTCTCTTTCCTCAATGCCTATTATCCTCAGGTTTTGTCTTATCATGGTGTCCTTGATTTCTTTGATGTTTTGTGTCAGGAATTTCAGATTTAGCATTTTCTGTGATGGTTGCTTCAAGTTCTATGATTGTATCTTCTAGTCCCAAGATTCGTTCCTCCATCTCTTGGATTCTCGTAGAGAGGCTTACCTCTGTATTGCCTGCTTTCTTCTCTAAGATTTCTTGTTCCCATTTTTTTCTGTCTGTGCCTTTATCATTGTTTTCATTTTCATCTTCAGATCTCGAACTCTTTTATTGATTTCCTTCATTTGATTATTTGTATTTTCCTGAATTTCTTCCAGTGCCTTTCTATAGGGTTCTTTTATGTCTTCAACCTGTTTGGCTGCATCTTCCTGCATTTGTTTATGGATTGTATTCATTTCCTCCATTATCATCTTCATTACTAAGGATTTGAGCTCATTTTCTTGTACTTCAACTGTGTTTGAGTACTCAGGATTGCTTTCTTTGGGGTAACTGTGATCTGGAGATGCCATATTGTCTTGGGGTTTGTTGTTTGTGTTTTTATGCTGGCTGTCTCTGATGTTGGGAGGTAGTTTGTGGTGTCCTTCACTGGTCATTGAGAGAAGATTGTTGGTGAGTGATTATAGCTTGAGGGCTCTTGCCTGTGAGAATCAGGGAGCTCTTCCCTGGAACAGGCAGGTGCCCTGGATTCAGCACCAGGAGACTTTGCTCCATACCCTTGGCTCCCCACTGGGTGAGCAGAGGAAGATGCTGGTGCTCTGGAACCCGAGGATCATTTTGAGGTAGTGTATGTAGAGTCAGTTGTCCTGTTTTGGCTGCGCTTTGAATACCTTGCCCTCAGACTTTGGGGTTCTGGGTCCTAGGCTCAGGTTACCCTTGAGTGCCTAACCCCCTGCTGCCTTCTAGCAGTTGTTTAGGTTTCTGTCTGATCGCTCCAGGTAGTGGGGCCTAGGTTCCACCCAACAGGGAGAGAGCAGCTACTGCCTTCTAACTGTTGTTGGTTGGTTAGATTTCTATCTATCCCCTCAGGCCTGCCCAGCCTCTCCCAAGAGCATGGGAGGCCCTTCTGGGCTGTGGATCCTGGTGAGGCTGGATCAGTTGTGTGAAAATGTACAGGGAGGTCTGCTGGGGCACTTTACTAGGTTTCTGCCCATTCATACATTCAACTGTGGCAGCTTAGTCCCACTGGGTTGGGTTTGCTGTTTAGTTTTCTGCCCTATCCCCTCATGACTGCCCAAGCTCTCCCATGAGGGTGAGCATGGAAGGCCCTGCTGGGCTCTGGAGCCTGGCTAGGCCTGGAGCCTGGCTAGGCCAGGTCAGTTCTGCCCAATCATGCAGGACCAGTCTTCTGGGGCCAGTCTGGTGGAGGGGTTCTGAGGCAAGATATACCCATTTTCCTGAGATTTCCCCAGGCCAGGACCTCTGGTGCTTCACTGCCCAGAGTTCAGTCCCATATACCAAGTTCCTGCTATAGAGCATGGCTGCAGTTCACAGGCAGGTTCCAGTCTGGACTCTGGGGCCTGGGCCTCCATCTTCCATGGGCCATTGGATGACTTGAGGCCATATCTGCCTGTGGTCTGCACTGTGTGGACCCTTCTCACCTAGTGTTCTCCAGGTCTTGCAGTCTGTGGATCCCAGTCAGTTCCCTAATTACCTTCTTGTAGGTCAGACACAGTGTGTGTTCAGTGTCACTATGTTGGAATCCCTGGATTTTTTTAATGTAGGTACAGGTCTTTATGTTCATGCAACAAAAACTTATGACTGATCCATCTTCCTAGGTCTCAGTGGCCGGGATTTTGACTCTACTGCAACATACATGGGCCCTGAAAGTAATGTGCCCCACTTTGAAGAGCCTAACACACATTGCAGGTTGTGGCTGGAAATAATGAATAGTAACTCTGACTTTAGCAAAAATGAACTGATTAGGGGAGTACATGATTGCTTTTGGAACCAAAAAGAAAGGGCAGAAACAGTTCTTGAAAAGAAGAACAGCTGTTAGAATGACTTATGGGTCTTAGAGAGGGAACAGAGTCAAGAAGACACCTTTGGAACAGAGGAGTGGCACCATGTTGGTTTTCTATTAATATTCAAATTCTGGAGACAAGTCGTTGACTGACTAATTTTTGAGTCTCTTATCCTTCTCTCTGATCAGGACTGGAGAACTTTGATTGACAATTTCAAGGCTGAAATCAATGGGCAAAAGGCCATTTCCCACAGTAAGATGTGGGTATTATGATGGGAGGAATGGAGAGTGCTTACCAAGCAAGCAAAATCCACAGAGACAACTTCATGGTCATCAGCAAAGTCATCTCACCACACTGAGTTTAACTGAGGTAAAGTTCACAAAGATCCAAGGAAGCTTTTGGCTTTCATTGAATTGTCTAAACATTGAACTTTCTGGTAGTCACCTGTTACCTTTCTCCAGTAAGAAAAAAAGTATAAACACTGGACCCCCTCCCTCCATTCAAACATCTGAAAGAGATGTCTGGTGGTCTCTTTCTTTTAAAAAAAAATCATTCACAGCAGGGACCTGGTGAAGGATCGAGGAAATGTTATGTCCTAATGTTGAATAACATTAAATCCTAAATTCCTCACTAGGCTGTGAATGAGATCCACACTGACCTCAAACTAAATAGCTCCTTATTGTGGAGGCTGTGAGTCCTGGAAAGGTATGGAGATCTGGCCCACAGTGGCTTCTTTTCCTGTGTTTTGTGACAGATGTCCATATATCTCACATGAAGAGAGGGCCTTGCACTAGGAAAGACTGATATCCATGTGGAAAGGAGATTTGACATCCTGGCAGCTTGTCTGGACATGGTCCAGGAGTAAGAGATGCAAGTGATCCTTGTGGGTGACAGTAGAGGGAGAAAGACTTTGGTTCACCTTCTCCAGTAGGCTCTGGATAGTATCCTAATCTTGTGTAAGTACAAGGAGACTCAAGACTACATCACTCAGTGCATTGCAGAAGCCTGAGGCTCCAGGAAACACTCTTCTGGAATCCCAAGGGAGAGTAACCATATATTCAAGATGGAAGTATCTTAGTTGCTTTGTTCATTGCTTCAATGAAGTACCTGACAAAATCAACTGAAGGTTGGAAGGGTTTATTTTGGTTCATAGTTTGATGGTGCAGTTGTCCATCACCATCATGGGTTTGGGACATAACATTGCATCCAATCAGGAATCAGAGAAAAATGAATTTTTATGAGCAATTTGTTTTCATGAAGACCAGGCTCTCAGCCTGTGGGGTAGTGCCCTCTACATTTAGGGTATGATGTTCCACCCTAACTAACTCAGTCTAGAAATCCTCTCACAGACATACTCAGATGTTTGTCTCCTATGTGTTTCCAGATCTTGTCCAGTTTACGATCAATACTAACTGTCACAGCATGGTTAATCCACCCACCACTCAGGAACAGCAATGGTGATATATTTACCCTGTATTTTTGTCAAACATTTTTTCTTGATGCTAATGACAGAGCATAAACCAAAGCTATAAAGCTAGGCCACTTCTAGTTTAATTAAGAAAGACATTGAAGACAAAATTCAAGTATTTACTATGCAGAGAGAGAGAGAGAGACATATAAACAAACAGAGGATAGAGGAGAGAAGATGGGGAAGAGGGAGGGAGAGGAGAATGATAGAAGGAAGGACAGATAACAAAAACAGATGGAAAAGACAGAGAAGTAGGGGAAGAGAGAGGGAACAGAGGGAGGGGGTGGGGGGAAGATCAAACAGCAAGAAGAATGCTGGAAAAAAGAAAAGAAATCATGAAAACCAATGAAATAAGAATCAAGCAGGAAGTCATGTCGTCACACACATTATATATGTGTATTAAATTATCATACTGTATTCCTTAATATGTTCAATTACTATGTGTTAAATTTTAAAAACAGAGAAAATGGAGGTTAAAAATCTAGTAGGGAGATGCAGGGAAAGTAGTTGCCATTTTTAAATTTGTATATTATGTATAAAGTGTTTTGTTTGCATGTATGTCTATGTGCCACATAGGTGCCTGTTGCCTGTTAATGTCAGAATAGAGTGCTGAAATGCAGATGGTTATAAGCTTCCATGTAGGTGCTGAGAATTGAACCTAGGTCTGCTGAAAATGCATTCAGTGATTTTAACCAGTGAGGCATCTCCCTAACCCTGTGTTTGTGTCCCAACACTTCCAGCCACAGGCAAACCTACAAACACTGCAAAGATGTTTGAAGCTGCATTTGCTGGTCTTCAGTCCTTCCTGGTCTATTGGTGGAGCTATGCCTACTCACCAAGAAGAAAGGAAGTGGGGCTAGAGAGACAAGCTCAGTGATTAAACATGCCTTCTGCTCTTCCAGAAGACCCCATTCAGTTTGGAAGACCTATGTCGGGTTATGCACACCATCTGTAAGTAATTCCAGTCCCAGGGGACCCAATACCATTTTTTTGGCTCCATGGACATCCACACAAAAATGGAAGTCACACAGAGACACAATTTTCTTTTTAAATAAATCTTTTTGAAAAGGGATAGAGCTGTCCTCCAGTGCATCAGTAGAATCATGCCAAGCAGAAGACATTTTCCAGAACATTATCAGAATTCCCAGATCCAGCCCAAGCTGTCTCCCTCCATGCTGCCTCACACACTCCTTCCTCAGTCTTACTTCAACCCTGACATCAGCCTCCCTCCTCTATATGGCTGCATGCCCTTCTTCCCTGGTTTTGGTTGAACTTCATCTCCATAGCTCTTTCATCTCTTATTCCTTATTAAATTGAACCTGCTCTACTAGTTCTGCAGTGAACCTGCACCCTGATGTGTCCAGGACAGCTGCCATGTTACCTCATCTGAGAAGCCTGTTGCACAAGTAAGCAAGGACAACTTTCATGTGTCAGTTCTGTCTTTCTATCTTTCATATAGGGTCTCTCTTACTGTTTCTTCTGCACAGCAAGTGCAAGGGCTAGCTAGTCCAGGGGTTTACAGTTAATTCTCCTTTCTCCATTCCATCGTGTCATAGGGATATCATGCATACCAACACATGTGGTATCTTTTCAGGATTCTGGGAATAAATGTCAGATGCTCAGGCTTAATCAATGACACTGTGCTTCTACCCACTGGAGCATCTCCTTGGTCCCCACAACTGAGTCATTTTAAGCCATAAGGCTTTTGCATTCAGTTGCATGGGCAACTATTACATATCGACTATGAGTATGCCCATATATGGGCATCCCAAGAGATGGAATGATGGCTTGGCATGTCAATAATTAAAGGGACCAGCAAAAGAAGCAGTTAACACATAACCTCAGGAACTCTAGGATTATATGATTTGTTCTGAGCTCTCTGAAAACAGAATACCTTTTTTCATAAATCTCTCTCATGCTCCCTTGTTCACTACCTACCTGCAAAAGCATACTATACATTATTAGGATGCTACATAAAATATATCCCAGAAAAGCCTGCCACTGCATGATTGTATTATGGAATCCCAAAGTTAGAAAATAAAAAAGCTTCTGCAATTATGATTCCAACATGGATGGGGGAGATTAGTCCTACCTTGAATCAACAAAGCTCACCCATTCACTAGTTATGCTTCCATCACTAAACATGGTTGGACTGCAACATGATAATCATCAAGGTGACCAGAATTTGGCAAGGAAGCTTAGAGCTACACTAATTGAGTTGGCAGTTTTAGCCTAACATTTGAAAGCATGAATTATCAGCAGAATAACAAAAGTGAGCCCAAAGCTCTCCGGGATAACTACAGAAACCAAAATAAAAATTCAAAAAGGCACAAAAGTAATGGTTAGCTTTTACCATGAACTTGTTAACTGCACACCTTATGCTAAAGATGAAATACATTATAGTTGCCTATTTCTCTAATACACACTGGATTGAGATCAGGAAACAGAAGCTCAGAGAGATTAAGAGCTGTCAGAGGACCTTTCTAAGGACTAGTGGAGGGAGGGATTAGGGAGAAAGGAAGTATCAGGAAGGAATGAGGGAGGAGAATACAATCGGGATGGGAAGAATTTAAACTGCAGAACAAGCAGATAACATATTGCTAATCCCACTATATAGGAATAGGTCTAAGACTAGCTGAGACATGAATGTTTGGGGATAGACAATGCTTCTTGTTGGCTAGAGAATCCTTGTGAATTATTATTAGATGCCATTCTTCATATAACATGAATGAAGTTTTATAAATGTCTTTTTTTTCTGCTCATACAAAGAGCAGAGAACCAGACTTAATTGTTCTGTGCATCATGCATATCTTATACATCTATAATTTTAGGACTACATAATTGCTTATAATAATTATATGCTTTCAGACCAAAAAAACTGACATTGGATTAGACCTGACAAGATTCATTCCTCTCATCATGTTGGACAATGACATCCTGCATCCTTCACATTCCAGGACCAAGTGCATCAGTTGCTGTTCCTCCTCAGAGCAAGACAGCTCCCAGGACACCTTCGAAGAAAGTGTCCAACATCAATTGGTCCAGCATTTTCAGACTGTCCCACACAGGAGTCTAATTAAGCCTGGAATTTTTCAACATTTAGAATCTACACCACAAAAGCTATTTCTAGCTTGTTTAACCATTTCCTCAATTTTATCTGAGCCCCTACAAAGGTATTATTCATCCCAAATCAGTCAGAAGAAACCTTAAGAGAATGACACCCCATTTCCTTTAAAAGAGGTTGAGTAGGTTTTTTGATTGTTTTCTTGAGCTGTAGAAGGTTATTTTCAATGAGAGTTGGTTACAAGTTATTATTAGTCTTATTTAGAAAGAAAACAAGTTTGGACTCAGGGATGTCTCTCTTTTTCTTCATCTTCCATTCTTAGGTTTGGAGATAGGAGTTGAAAAGAAAGAAGGGGTATTATAGAAATATATAGGGAAGATAGAACAAGAATAGATTAATGAAGCTACTCCTCAACTTAATGTTTTAATCGTCACTCACAAGGTTATTTTTAATTCACTGGTATAGACTTTCATATATAGATGCAAAATAAGTTCAATTTTAGATATAGTGATATAGAATTCAAATGTAAGATTATTCTTCACATATATTAGATGTATTTCTACTCTAATATGTGGTATTGTATCCATATAACTCAATTATAATACAAGGTTTACTTCCAACACTTTGAAAGTGCTATTGCAGGCTGTTTAGGATAAATAAGTTATACAAGTTAATTGTTAGTTGATCAAATCATGGTCATATCAATTCTAGTCTATTTTTATCACAAGAATATACATCTTAGGTGCAACAGATAGAGATGATTCTATAGAAAGATAAGGTGAAATAGTTAGACAATGTCTTTAAAACCCTCAGAATAGGGCATTTTAAAATGTTTTTATTATTTTAAAGATTCACTGAAAGTGAGACAGTTAACTCCTGGCAATACCCAGCTTACCTCAAAGAGGATGGTGAGCATCAATGAACCTCCTTATAGAGATGGCTTCAAATGTGGCAAATAATCCACTGGGAAAAGTGTCCTTACTTTTACCACAGACATAATTCTGCCTAAAAAAGGGCAAGCTTGGATGCAGGCAGAGTCGACATCCAAACTCTGCCAAGACAGAGTAAGGAAGTCCTCAATAGTTCCAGCAAATTTGTCTGTCTGATATATTGGGCTAGAAGGCTGAAGATGATGCTCCAACATTATAGAGAGTTTTGTGTGACTGCTCAGGTAGCAAACTGTCTCTGTTGTCTTCTCATTTGGGAAGCTGCTAACTCTTTATATTAGGTAATTAATTTTATTCCTTCTCAAGCCTCTGATTGGGTTGAAAACCAGATAGTTTAGTTTTATAACTAAAGTTACTATAGAGATTGAAACGTTTTTAGATCTAAATAGATGTTTTAAGTTGATGATGATTAGATATGATAGATATTTATTGACATTCAGAATTTTAGATATACCAAGATATGAAAGATGTTTTCTTCAAGGCTGTCAAATACAAATAGCCAAAACACTAAGAATGTAACATTTATATAATTCCTGATTATTTCATGGTTCTTCTTGCTGTAGGTAGTTTATTGTATATATGTATAATAATATAAATGTATATATAAAAAATTAAAAATAATTTTTAAAAGGGAGAAAAAAGAGCTATCGGGGTTGCACAACTGGGAAGAAGTAAGCTAAGATACAAGGCTATATTTTTCAGCAACACCAGGCCTCTGTACTTTGTTTATTGATATAGTTATCTACAACTTATATTGTTCCTGGAAAGGAATGGCCCATTGTTCCACTATTTGGATAGAAAAAGCTAATGGTAAACACATTATTGACACACTGGATTACTAATGAGTTAAATATAAGTACTGAGCCTGCCATGAAGCTGAAGACAACTTCTACCTCGTGTTACCCAATGATGGAGTCATCAGGCCATTCCTATGAGTGATCCCCTATGCCCACATGATCTCTTCTCTCCATTTTGGTGGAATGTCTCAAAGCCACTGTGTCAACATCTTCCTATATCCCTACTGCTGCTTTGGTGTGAACATTTGTGCAAATGATGCTTAATCTGTAAACCCATATCACTCTATCTTAAATTTGCCTGAGCACTAAAACCTGCTCTGGAGTATGCAGAAGTTTCTATGAAAAAAAAATGAAATCATGTGTGGCATTATCTGAAATACTCTTGCCTGAACTTCACCAGTCTGCTTCCCTTTTGCCAGCCTCCACACCACAAGTCAGCCAGCAGCAGAAGGTTTCTGTATAGCTTGACCTCTGCGGGAAGGGTTAATGAAGCTTTACCAAAACCCAGCTGAGTTTCAGAAGCCCTGTTTTACATGCACAATAGTAAAGCTGCCTTAAAGGACTTGGGAGGGAAATCAGGAGCTAACTGTTAATCAAAATAAGGCATGGGATTTAAGTAAAAGATAAGGGAAGTTGAAATAAGAGGTGAGAGCAAAGGAAGATTTGGAAGATGAGAGAGAGACAGAGAGAGAGACAGAGAGACAGACAGAGAGAGAGAGAGAGAGAGAGAGAGAGAGATGTGAATTGATTAGTGGGGTGAGGCAGGCTCTTATCCTTTCAAATGAAAATCAGGAAGGAATAGTGTTCAAAGAAACACCAGATGATTTGGAGAGCTCCCAGAGCAGAAAATATCTGTGTGATTCCTTTTTTAGTCCCCCAGCAAGCCTATAAGCCTCACAAAGAGGCTTTTCCCAGCAAGGCACAAAAGTAGTAGAATTGGCAGAAGTCTCCATGGACAGCTGCGATGGTGGCCTTGTAGAGTGATGTCCCATATGACCAAATGTAGAAGGAAAAACAATTTTTAAAGCTATTAATGGGACAGTGGAAGTACTGAGAGATGCTGAAGTACTGAACCTGGGTCAGGACAAGGTCAAGGCTAGGATCACAGAAAGCATGGCTTCTCAACGAGAGGCCAGATAGAGCCATGGATCTAAGAAATAATGGTCAACACATGGTTTCAAGGACAACCTTATTCAGATATTTAGGCAGAGAGGGTGATCACAAATCAAGTGTCGCTGTCCTAATGCTGGGATTATGAGGAAATGCAAGAGAGAAATGAGAAGGAAACACTCTTGAGTTAGTTATGTTTTCTCAAAAAAGATTGAGTTTTGAATGACACTTAGATAGGCCTATTTGGCTTGGCAGTGTTAGCTTACCCAGCATTCAAGTAATGTAAGACAGAGGAGCTATGACAATTTCCAATAGAGAAATCAAGCAACTTAACAGTTACAAACTTGAGTTTAAAGGTGGTTGAATACTTAAAATTCAGCCCCCAACATTTGCTCCTCATATCTCCAATCACAACTGAAAGCCACACATGTTATTTGAGGCATAGGCAAGGTGCTTCAGGACTTAGAGCACTAAATGGAGACAAAATCATCCCTTCCATTTACGAGTATTTTAAAATGAGTCCAGGACTTGGCAGCTCTATATTTGTAACAAGATGCAGCTACAGACATGTTCCAACTCAGCCAGCTCCTGGTTCTCATCTATTTTTACTTAGTCTTTCAAAGAAGAAGAAATTCTGCTTTACTAGTTCCCTTGGGAAACTTGAGTGCCATTCACATCTCCAGAAACTAATGGTTTTATTGCCAAGCAAAGTTGAACTAAGGAGGGAATATAGTACCCGGGACACCCAAAGAATACCTTCATTGCTAGGAAACACATCTGAGTTAAGGGAAATCATGTTTCTCCCTTTCAAAGTATTCCCATGGAGGCTGATAACACAGCAACTCTTACCTCGGCCTTCCACATTTTTCTTTATCTCTTTGAAGAGAGAGGAAGCATTTGACTTCATTTGACTTGCTTTTTTACCATAGCGCAAAGAGTAAGGTGTCTCCATCTTACCTCCTCGTTGTGTTCCCTTCTCGCTGGCATTCAGCTGTCTTAGTATAAATGTTTTCCCATTCCTGAACAGGAACATCTCATATTCCAGATGGTTACTTTAATTCCAAGAGAAATAGAAAGTCTGTTCAGAATATGAATGTAACCCAGGTCCCTATTTCACCATCATTGGTCATAATGGTGATGTTGGACATGTCCTATTTATCTCCCATGTACTGGTGTCAATAGTCTTTAAGTCAAGAAACAGGAGGAAAAATGTTTTATTAATTTATTCTAGTTACATCTCAATGGTTATCCCATCCCTTGTATCCTCCCATTCTTACCTCCCTCCCATTTTCCCCTTAAACCCCTCCCCTATGACTGTTCCTGAGGGGGATTACTTCCCCCTGTAAATGCTCATAGGGTATCAAGTCTCTTAGTCCTAACCTGCTGTCCTTCTTCTGAGTGCCACCAGGTCTCCCCCTCCAGGGGACATGCTTAAATGTGAGGCACCAGAGTACGTGAGAAAGTCATACCCCAATCCCCATTCAACTGTGAAGAATGTTCTGACCATTGCCTGGATCTGGGTAGGGGTTTAAAGTTTACCACCTGTATTGTCCTTGGCTGGTGCCTTAGTTTGAGCGGGACCCCTGGGCCCAAATCTGCCTATCATATTGTTCTACTTGTAGGTTTCTACGACCCCCTAGATCCTTCTACTTTGCTATTCTCCCATGCTTCTCTCATCAAGAGTACCAATAGGATGTCCTCCCCTCTGTCCCAGTTTCCTGGTAAGTGAAGGCTTTCTTGGGGCATGCCCCTTGGGCTAGAATACAGATATAAGTGAGTATATACCATTTGAGTCTTTCTGCTTCTGGGTTAACTCACTCATTATGATCATTTCTAGCTCAATCCATTTATCCACAAATTTCGGGAATTCCTTGTTTTTAATAGCTGAGTAGTATTCCATAGTATATATGTACCACAGTTTCTTTATCCATTCTTCTACTGAGGGACACTTAGGCTGTTTCCATGTTCTGGCTATTATGAATAAGGCTGCTATGAACATGGTTGAGCAAATTTTCTTGTGTACTGGAGCATCTTCTGGGTATATTCCAAGGAGTGGAATAGCTGGGTCTTGAGGAAGCCCTATTCCCATTTCTCTGAGATAGCACCAGATAGATTTCCAAAGTAGCTGTACTAGTTTGGCATTTCCCACCAGCAATGAAGGAGTGTTCCTCTCTCCCCACATCCTCGCCAGCATGTGGTGTCACTTGAATTTTTGATCTTAGCCATTCTGATAGGTGTAAGATGGAATCTCAGAGTTGTTTTGATTTGCATTTCCCTAAAGACTAAGGAGGTTGAGCATTTCTTTATGTGTTTCTCAGCCATTTGATATTCCTCTGTTGAGAATTCTGTTTAGTTCGAAGCCTCATTTCTCAATTGGGTTATTTGGTTTGGTGGTGTTTAATTTCTTGAATTCTTTATATATTTTGGATATTAGACCTTGGTCAGATGTAGGGTTGGTGAAGATCTTTTCCCAGTCTGTAGGCTGTCGCTTTATTCTCTTGACAGTGTCTCCTGCCTTACAGAAGCTTCTCAGCCTCATGAGGTCCCATTTATTAACGGTTGACATTAAGGCCTGGGCTGTTGGTGTTCTGTTCAGGAAGTTGTCTCCTGTGCCAATATGTTCCAGGCTCTTCCCCACTTTTTCCTCTAAGTGACTTAGTGTCTCTGGTTTTATGTTGAGGTCTTTAATCCACTTGGATTTGAGTTTTGTGCAAGGTGACAAATATGGGTCCAGTTGCATTTTTTTACACATAGACCTCCAGTTAGACCAGCACCATTTGTTGAAGATGCTATCCTTTTTCCATTGAATGGATTTGGCTTCTTTGTCAAAAATCAAGTGACCAGATGTGTGTGGATTCATATCTGGGTCTTTGATTCGATTCCACTGATCAACCAGCCTGTTGCTGTGCCAGTAACATGCTGTTTTAATTACAACAGCCCAGGCCTTAATGTCAACCGTTAATAAATGGGACCTCATGAGGCTGAGAAGCTTCTGTAAGGCAGGAGACACTGTCAAGAGAATAAAGCGACAGCCTACAGACTGGGAAAAGATCTTCACCAACCCTACATCTGACCAAGGTCTAATATCCAAAATATATAAAGAATTCAAGAAATTAAACACCACCAAACCAAATAACCCAATTGAGAAATGAGGCTTCGAACTAAACAGAATTCTCAACAGAGGAATATCAAATGGCTGAGAAACACATAAAGAAATGCTCAACCTCCTTAGTCTTTAGGGAAATGCAAATCAAAACAACTCTGAGATTCCATCTTACACCTATCAGAATGGCTAAGATCAAAAATTCAAGTGACACCACATGCTGGCGAGGATGTGGGGAGAGAGGAACACTCCTTCATTGCTGGTGGGAATGCAAACTAGTACAGCTACTTTGGAAATCTATCTGGTGCTATCTCAGAGAAATGGGGAATAGGGCTTCCTCAAGACCCAGCTATTCCACTCCTTGGAATATACCCAGAAGATGCTCCAGTACACAAGAAAATTTGCTCAACCATGTTCATAGCAGCCTTATTCATAATAGCCAGAACATGGAAACAGCCTAAGTGTCCCTCAGTAGAAGAATGGATAAAGAAACTGTGGTACATATACACTATGGAATACTACTATTAAAAACAAGGAATTCCCGAAATTTGTGGATAAATGGATTGAGCTAGAAATGATCATAATGAGTGAGTTAACCCAGAAGCAGAAAGAATCAAATGGTATATACTCACTTATATCTGCATACTAGCCCAAGGGGTGTGTCCCACGAAACCCCTCACTTACCAGGGACCTGGGACAGAGGGGAGGACATCCTATTGGGGCTCTAAATGGGAGAATCATGGGAGAATAGTAAAGTAGAAGCATCCAGAGGGTCCTAGAAACCTACAAGTAGAACAATATGATAGGCAGATTTGGGCCCAGGGGTCCCGCTCAAACTAAGGCACCAGCCAAGGACAATACAGGTGGTAAACTTTAAACCCCTACCCAGATCTAGCCAATGGTCAGAACATTTCAACAGTTGAGTGGAGATTGGGATATGACTTTCTCATGTACTCTGGTGCCTCACATTTGACCATGTCCCCTGGAGGGGGAGACCTGGTGGCACTCAGAAGAAGGACAGCAGGTTGCCAAGAAGTGACTTGAAACCCTATGAGCATTTACAGGGGGAGGTAATCCCCCTCAGGAACAGTCATAGGGGAGGGGAATAATGGGAAAATGCGGGGGATTGGGGAGGTAAGAATGGGAGGATACAAGGGATGGAATAAACATTGAGATGTAACAAGAATAAATTAATAAAAAAATTTTTAAAAAAGAAAAAAGAAATGGCATAAATGAGTATTTTAAAAGTATTGTCTGGCTTCCCTAGACCTTTCTCTCTCTACTCACAGAACCCAGCCACCATGAAATCATGCTCTGACTAGCCATCTGGAGAGCAGAAAACTATATGGAGAAGGGACATGGGTATAGATCCTGCTGGCCATCGTGAATCAGTCCACCCTTGCCAGCCATCCAACCTGAATGCAGATTCATGAACACTCCCAGTACAGAGCAGTTGAACAGAGCTCAGACCAGAAGAAGCATCAACTCCCAACCTGCAAAATCCAGAGAAGAAAGAAAGGCTTTTGTGGAAACTACTCAATAACAGGCCTGCCATAAGGCAGCAAAGAGTAGTTATAGTCAGCAATAAAGCATCAGATGTCATCTATCCCTTCTGATTGTTTTCTACATCACTGTGTTTGAGTGTCAGACCCAGCTGATTAGTATTTGTCACTGTGTGTCAAATGATCCTGGCATGTCCTTGCCTCCCACCATCTTTCCAGTGCTTGTCAACCTGGAAGCCCTTCGCCTAGAACCTTTCTGTTGTTTGGGTATTACTGTTGTCAATACTGCTGCCACTTGAAACTGAAGAACACCTTGTCTCAAAATAATCTGAAAAAGAGAAATTCTTAGTGACTAATTTGGAAAGTTTGGTGAAGTGCCATCTCTTCATTAAAGCCCAATCTTCACCACTCTAAATATTGCCTAAAAGTCCTGCATGTGTCAGTCACTGTCACCATTCTGGAAGAACTTGGGAATGGAAACTTATCCAGACTCCTAGTCTAGGGGAAAATACTTTTAGTGACTTTTGACCACAGGGATAAAGAAGGAGAAACTAGCTAGAGAGAAAGACAGATGAGCAAGGAACCATGAATGTTTTTGTGAGTCAGGACAGGCACCATAAGAGGAGAGGCTGCTGGAAAAGCATGTATTCCTGGGGGCAGGGGGCCAGTGGATTTGACTAACAAGCCAGAGCTGGAAAAGCAAGCAGTAGACTGTTGTATATATGCCATGGAGGCTGGAGGCAGAAAAATGATGGAGGCAAAACTTGTGTGTTTCTCTGCAAGCAGAAATCTGTTGACACATGGAAATGCCACAGAATTCTCCTGACACTCCTGTGTAGTCCACCTGAAAACAGAACCGGGTTCCTACTTCTCACCCCTGATACTGTCAGCCTCAAGAATGTGGAGACTTGAGCAAGCTGTGACTGCCTTAACTCTGAGACAAAGATAATGCCGAACAAATTCAAATCAGGGAGACTTAGAGAATTCCGAGGTATCTGGCTTTGAGGCAGAGCTCACTCTGAAGATGATGATATAGTTCTGAGTTCCTTGGGTCACAATTTTAGAGACTTGTTGGCAACAAAATAATGTTGAAATTGATTAGCAAAGAGGATGTCATTATACCAAGATGGCTCCAAAATTTCAGTTTCTTAATGAAACAACAGCAGGCTCCTCCCTAGAATCTTACATTTCTGCAGAATTTAAATCTATATTTTTCCAGTTCCTGGGTTTTCCTTTAATTGATGTCAAATTTTGTTTGCTGGTTTGAAAAATGTGAATGTATTACCTTATATTTAAAAGAGGGAGACATTGATTTTTTCAAGAAAGATAAATGAAAGAGGAATACTTCTTATATATATATATATATATATATATATATATATATATATATATATATATATATTCATTCATATTACATCTCAATAGTTATCCCATCCCTTGTATCCTCCCATTTCTTCCTCCCTCCCACTTTCCCCCTACTCCCCTCCCCTATGACTGTGACTGAGGTGGACCTCTTCCCCCTGTATGTGCTCATAGGGTGTCAAGTCTCTTCTTGGTAGCCTGCTAGAGGAATAATTCTTTTTAAAACTTGTTTGCATTTCTGTCTTCAAGAGGAGATCAAATCTGTACATAATGGAATATCACAGGTTAAATCATGTTTGTTTCTATTTTCCTATATATCTCTGCAGAGAGCCCAAATGGCTCTTAACACAATCAGAAAGAAAGAAAAATGATTAAAAATAATTGTCATAAAGAAAGGATAGATAAGATGATAGCAGCTAGAAAACATGTTCCAGGGTCCAGCATTTTTTGCTTCCTGATTCTTATTATTAGTGTGATTTGGGGCGCAGAAAACTGTATCAGGTATTGTTGGTAAGAATGTGGCTAATAATGCCAGTAAGATAGAGAAGCTATAAAGACTTGATGAGATAAGAGTATACGCCTGCCATGCCATAGATGCCCTGTAAATTGCATTGAACCTTCCACTCAATTATTATGTATTCAGGGCACCCCTCAGAGTCTGAATCCCACTTATCATCACTCCACACATTCTGCCTTATCTCTCAGCAGCCCTGGACTGCTGTGTGTCTTCCAGCACATTCTTTAACCCATATTGACCATAAAGAAAAGAACCTACATGTAGAGTCAGTAATAGAACTCAGTGAAATTTTATTTAAAGAACATGATGGGCTGGGGATGTAACTCACTGGTAGAGTTCTCACCTACCATGCATGAGGCCTTGTGTTTGAGCCTTAGTACTGCAGGGGGATAAGGAAAAACTTGGAAAGTATCTCATGGCATAATGAGCACTCAATAAGCATTAATCTAATACTTGCCTTCACCATCCTTCCACATCCAGTTCCCATGTCATACATACAACAGTCTACTTTTTGCTTTTCCAGCTCTGGCTTGTTTAGAAGTCAAATCACTGCCCCCTTCTCCCCCAGGAGTAAATCCTTTTCCATCAGCCTCTCCTATTATGGTGCTTCTCCTGACTCATAAAAACATGTGGGGTTCCTTGTTCATCTGTTTTTCTCTCTAGCTGGTTCCGTGAGCTTCTAAGAGCAGAAACAGCATTTTTATTCACCTCTATGTTGCCAAGATCCACACAGAGCCTGATATTTTGATGAATATTTGGGTAAATGAAAGAAAGAACAAATGGGTGAGCAACGAACTTCTCCAAATAGATTATAGTCTTTGCTTAATTTCTTTATTTGATTATTTAATTTCTGGCCCATTTGGACTGTTAATGAAATGCAATGATCTGAGTAGCTTGTGAATAATAGAAAATTACTCTTCTTGACTCTGGAATCTGAGAACACCAAGATCAAGGTACTAGCAGACTCAGCACCTGATGAAAACTCACTTCCTGGTTCACAGACAGAACATCTGTCTGTTTCCTCACACTGTGAAGTGGGGAATGGCTCACTAGCACTCTAGAATCTCTTTTAATCATGAGAATGCTGCCTCACCATATAATCAAATCAAATCCCAAGGCTCCACCTGCTGATGCCATCATTTTGGGTGTTGGGACTTCAGTTCCTAGTTTGAGCATCAAGAAGGTCTCTTTTCTTTGGAAAGTTCAGGTAGAGAGAGGTCCTGGCACACTGAGATGTGAGTGTTGTGCTCAACCCTTAATTTGCTTCCTTTGGTTGGTTTTGTGTAGGTACATGGGGAGCCATGCTTCTTCTTGGTGGCAAGAATCCTCAGATTTGCATTTACCTGCCTACTATCTCCATAGCAAAAAAACTGTTCCTTCCAAATAGGACCCGAAGAATCTCAGAATAACAAATCTTTGAGCTGAAAGCCATCCCTATATAAAGGCAGGAAGAACACATCATGTTCTAACAAAGCAGCTTCTGAAGGAAACTGGGTGTGGCTACCAGAAGAGGAAATAAAAGCAACCAGGCATTTAAAAAAGACATGTCTAGTACAGATTGCCCCACCAATTGCCAGTCCAATGTGCTCTGAGTTGCTCCCTTGATATCTAAGCTTCCACTAGTGCTAACCACTTGCCTCCTTCAGCCTGTGTCTGGGTGACCATAGTGACTGGCACTTTGAAGAAACTCACCAGTTACCTCATGTTCCCATGGACCATTCTGTTGAGTGAGCCTGGGCCCAGCTCTGGCATCCTGAGTCACGTCTTCAGTTTTCTCTCTATATTTGGTGCTAGAGTTTAGAGGCTTCAGTTAAAGACTCCCCCTTCTTCCTCCACAGTGAAAGACAAACTGAAATAATGAGAGTCAGGCAGTGGAAATATTGAAGATCAACCTCACCCAGTGCAGATGCTTGCATCAAGCCATATATGAGTTGCAAGAATGGGCTTCCTGGTGTAGTTTGTCCTAGTACTCAGCAGACTGACTTGCCTCTGCACAACGAGCTTTTCCCCTTGAAGCCAGGAAAAGCCCTGAGACCCAGAGGCTACTTTCAGCAGGCAAGTGGGCCAGAAAGAGAAAAGCAGGGAGGAATCAACTCAGGGGTCTCCTTCCATCTCCAGAACTGGCTAGCTGTCCTGGAGGAGACAGGATAGGACATGAGAAAGAAGTCTGGCATCTTATACCTTATATGTACTGATATTCATGCAGACAAACAGAGAATCTTGTGCATTAGCCTCAGACACACACACACACACACACACACACACACACACACACACACACACACATCTTCCACAGCTCTAAGAGCCATATCTCTCCATAGGCTGTTGCCTGAGTTACGGCTTTACATCTGGCCTGTCTGTGCTGCTCTGGTGCCACAATTCTACCAAACAAAGCTCCCTTCCCCAGTCACACTTTTTGCCAACAGTCAGAAGCCACCACTGGAGATGCTGCCACTCTTCAGACCTGGCCAGGAAGGTCCCAGTGTGCTGTCCTTGCACAGAAAGGCAGTCTATGGGAAGAATACAGAGAGGGAAGGGCAAGGATCTGACCCATAAAACCAACTCGATGGCAGCTCCTTTTGTCTTCCAGAAAACAAAGTGCGCTAACTGCCAAAGATTTCTGCTGACTCAAGGCTTCTCTGCTTTTACATCAAGTGCTATTGTTCACGCTTGGGATTTATGGTAATTCTCACTCCCTGGGCGAGATCTCTGTAAGAACGCCCATAAACTTCAGCTGCACTGTTTCGATTCTCCTCACTAATTATTTTCCCTCCCAGTTAGCCATCAGCAATTTCTAAAGTCAGAGGCTATCGCTTAGATATAGTGTGGTGTGAGACCTAAGATCGGGGATTCAGCACACACCTAATTAAGGAACTCAGGCAATACAGAGATGAGAACCTAGTGTGTACAGCAGGGTCCTCTGGGTGCCATGGGACACTGGGATAAGCCAAACAGTGATGCCTAACCTTGAAGAGATAGCCATTCCCAAAGCTACTAGTGAATACAGAATGACCTAGCCATGCAAGCATATTTTAATACAATTATTCTTTGTTCAAGATATTTCCCACTACATCCAACAGAGTCATCTTGATGAAGACACAGGGGAGACATTCCTTTCTATTCTTGGTGTAAGGAAAAACTAGGCTTCTGATGACAAATTGTTTTGTTTCCAATCTGTGAGCTGTGAAATCTCGTGAACTAATCATGCCTTCACTCTATATTTTGCTGATCAGGGAACCCAAACCCAATATCCAGTCCACATCACACAACTGTATAAGACCTAATAAAAGATGTTTTATATACAGCCCTTGGGCCTGATTCATCCATCCCTTTATTGTGATCTGTTCACTGAGTATCACACTGCCACCATTTTATATAAAGGCCCTGGCTACATCTCAGCATCTCTGATCAGGCTTGCAGAAGATGCTCATCACTCTAGGATGCTGGCAGCAGTTCACTCATGGACATGAGTATCAGGGATGAGATGGTATAACTTATTAACTTAAGGTAGAAGCGAACTGGTGAAAAAGGCTTCTATAGAAAGGGGGCTGAGAGTAGAACAGCTTATATGAAGCCAAGAAGGACCTCAGCATTCCAGAGTCACATATAAGTTATCAACAAGAATTTCTCCAGTATCTGGGTTGAGACAGGGGCATGGAAAGAATTGGGGGCATTTTGCTATGGAAGGAGGACTGTTGAAGAGAAAAGACAGCTGTCCTATTGTCTTCCCAGGTGGTGTTCATGCCTGATGTGTCACCCCTCTTGACAAATAGCGTGCAGTGAGCAGACACCTTGCTGTCTAGGGTGGTGCAGAGGAAAACTTGGGTAGTATGCAGTAAGAGAACAAAGCTACCGAGAAAGAGAGGCCTGCCCCTAGAGGTGTTGCAGGTGTGGCTTCTGTGCCACATGTACATGTGGCAGAAAGGAAAGAGGCTTTGTCTACGCTCAGTGTTCTAACCTGTGACCATCTGAAGAATTAGTAGTCTAATAGTCCCTGACAATAGTGAGCCTGAGATGACCACCAACCCAGTACCACACAATCCCAGACCAGTTTCCAGGACAAAGAGTAAGCCTGAGACTAGAAGAATCCTGCCTGAGACCACAGGGCTTAGAGGTGAGTGAGCCCAAAACAAATGACCTTTGCATGGGGCCAAGCAGGTAGGCCTGGGTAAGCCTGCAGCTCGACCAGAAAGCCCAAGACAAGAAGATCACCAGCCTGGTGCTATGGGACCCAGACAGGGAGCTAGCCTGAGATGAGCACAATATAGGGCCACACAGGCCTGGGATGGTGGGGGGCGGGGGCAGATCATGCCCAGGATGACTTCTGCCTAGTGCCATAATGCACAAGCAGGGTGTAGCACTCCTGAGACCATTGCCAAGACAACCCCAGACACTGGGCACCTAAGAGAAGCAAGTACGCAGTGGAGAAATAGAAGAGAAACAAATGGATACAGGCACAATGAAGAGAGACAGAACTGGAGAGTCGGAGGTAATAAGGAACAGCCTGATATGAGTAGCCAGTGACATCACCTGGGACCATGGTGGAGTCCTGGCCTGTGCTGCCACCAGGGACCACATCTGGGTCCACGGCTCTGCAGCAGCAAGGGTCTGTTACCACCAAAGACAAGGCAGATGCCCCTGGTCTGGGCTGCCCCCTGGGGACACATGGGTGTCTGAGGGCTGTATAGAACTGGTTTCATTCCTCACCTGAGCATCATGGAAGAGTAGGCCCTGGGGTTATGAGAGCAGCAGAGCTGACTCCACCTCTAGCCAGGTTCAGTACTCTGGACTATTCTTTCCACCCCCCTGTCTCAACTCAGGCATTCTTGGTAATGGGTGCACAAATTACGGAGTAGAAGGGGAGCCATCCAAGGGTATCAGTGTGAGAGAGCTGGCCCTGTCACTCATCTCCATGGTGGCATGGATGAGGGAGAGATATTCTCCAACCCCTTCCCCACTCCACCTACAGTACGTGGGAGACTTGGCCCTGGGGTTATAAAATTAAGAGAGCAGGCTCTGCACCTCACCTGGGCAGCACAGTAGAGGTGTCCCTCAGCATGGGGAGTTACAGGTGAGCATCCCCACCACATCATGAGTGTAGGACTGCTGCCCTGTTCCTTGTCGGCTGTGCAGTAACTTGGATGAGGGAGAGATGCCCTCCTCCTCTCCCTCATCCCTTGCCTCCCATGGCAGGCAGGAGAGCTGGTGCCAGGGCCATGAGAGTGGGAGAACTGGCCCTGTCCCTCATGGCCTGCGACACTCAGGAGAGTGAGAGTGAGGCACTGAACCTCATCTGGTGAGCAGCATAGAGCTGGCCCTAGTTGCAGCCAATGCCTGTGATCAGCCCCGGGGGAATAAGAGCAGGAGAGTAGGCAGGCTAATGAGCTAAGATTCCCTTCAGGACCATAACCAGGACTTTAAATTGGCCCACCCCAACACCTCCCACATTGATGAACTGCTGGAGTATAGGAAAGGTTCTACAGATTCAAAACTACAGGATATTCATGACACGGGGCAACAAAAGCATATCTGAGAGAAGTCCCAGTGAGGTTCCAGTATTAACTGAGTAGCCGAAGCCAGAGGCCTCATACCAGACCAAAGATTCATTGCAATGAACATTGGCAAGCAAAGAACTGTGGACAAAAGGTCACACTATGGAACACACTGTGACACACTACAGCTTCCACAAGGTTTTTTGTTTTGTTTTGTTTTTCTCTGTTTTGTTTTTGTTTTTTGTTTTTTGTTTTTAATTTTATTCTATTAATTTATTCATATTACATCTCAATGGTTATCCCTTCCCCTGTATCCTCCCATTCCTCCCTCCCTCTCATTCTCCCCTTACTCCCCTCCCCTATGACTGTGACTGAGGGGGACCTCCTCCCCCTATATATGCTCATAGGGTATCAAGTCTCTTCTTGGTAGCCTGCTGTCCTTCCTCCAAAGGTAGTGAGTTATCACAATTGATTGTTCACAGTCAGTTACAGTTTTTTTTTCTCTGATGGAATAGATGTTGCAAGGGTGCAGAGCAGGTACAAGGGGAGGGGGAGATAGGTGGGACTGGGGCGCATGATGTGAAGTTCACAAAGAACCAACAAAAAGTTAAAAATTAGGTCACTAGTCTCATCTTCCACCATATTTCTTTTCATGCACTGCAGTTTGGCTTCACCATCCCCCTTTATATGCCCAACATGAGTTTCTACAGCGGTAGTTGTTGCCTCAGCTTAGAGCTCTCTTCTCTCTACTATCTGTTCTCATCCTTGCATTGTTCCTTCATGCCAGCTTCAGCTTAAATGGAAAGCTTCACTAAGCACCTGGGACAAAGGGGACAGGAGATGGAGAGAGATCACACATACTCACTGCCCTCATAGCTAATGTAGAAGAAGACCAAATAGATGTAGGAAATTGATGAAAATAGAGATCATTATATTTTTTTTAAACCAGCAAATCAGGATATCATGTTTTCTCCTACATATGGAGTCTAGGGGTGTGTGTGTGTGTGTGTGTGTGTGTGTGTGTGTGTGTGTGTGTGTTGAAAGGGAACTACAAGAGGACAAGAGACCTTAATGGAAAAAGATAGTAGAAAGGAGGGGATAATAGAACACACGTGGCATGAAACAAGAGAGGGCTATTCGGGAAAGGGAACCAACAAGATAGGGTCAGGGTAGGGGGTGTAAATAAGAACAGAGTAGCATGTGTATACCAATGCACAACGAAATCCAGTGCTTTTGTGTGCTAACAATCCATAACAAAAAAACCCTTCTTAAAGAAGAATAGAAAAGAAGGAAGGGAGAAATTAAAAGGAAAGGAGAGGAAAGAAAAAAGGAGTTAAAAGATGAGTCGCCACAGAAAAGGCACTCTAGGGGATTGTTTCTGCATCCTGCCACTCAGAATTTTAAAAGAAGCTTGCGGAGTCTTCAGTCCTTGAGCAGACTGACAGACAGACGTGGTCCACATCTCTAAGCACCTGTTTCTCATTACCCAACCTGTCCCTAAGGATCCCACTGGTCCCTCTGTGCCTGAGACTCCTAAAGGAGGCTCCATGAGAACTTTCAGACCGAGAAGTCTTGTCAGCAGAGGAAATGACACCCCTGCCTCATCTTGACAGGAGGGCAGTGACAGATATCTTGTGACCACATAGAAGGCAAATGACC
The DNA here is from genome assembly GCF_903995435.1 of Acomys russatus. NCBI lineage: Eukaryota > Metazoa > Chordata > Mammalia > Rodentia > Muridae > Acomys > Acomys russatus. Next base: position 1,713,310 of record NC_067162.1, read on the forward strand.
TCAGAAAGGATGGGGAAAAGAAGTGTTCCACATCTAATGCTTCTGTTAGAGAGCACTTATGACATCAGGCTTCCAGCTACAACAACTGAAAACAGAATATTGTTTGTTCCATTCGTCCTCCTAGACTATTAGGGACTTCTGATCTCTACAAGCTGGCAAATATTTCCCTTTAACATCAGCACTTCTTGGAATCTAAGACCCTATTACAGTAAACATTATCATATCCTCCTGATTAAAACAATAATGATGATAGGTGCTTATGAATCCCACATAGCGAGACTGTGATATACAGCAGAGGCTGTTATAAACATTGTCTGCATATTATGATATTGTGTCTTTTTAAATTTTCCTGTGAGTATTATAACCCATTTTACAGAACAAGAAACTAAACCACAGAAAGGTGAGAAAATATTGTAAAGTTTATATAAGTAAACATCCTTTTTCTTCAATAAATACATCTAAAAGACAAATGACCTGACCCAACCATCAAAAACCTTACATATCTTCAAATTGCTTTTAACTGTGAAATAGTGATTTATTGACCCACTACATGTCCACATAGTCCGCTGAATTCATACAACAGCCACATAAGGTGGCCCATATGCCTGGTGTCCCACAGGAAATAGTGGCTCAGAAAGCTGAAACCATTTCCCCCCTAGCTACAGATTACAATTTGGGGAAAAAAAGGTTTGAACCCACATCTGCCTGGCTTCCTCAGGAAAAAAAAAATATTTTTCAGTTCAGAGATCAGGCCTCTAACTTCTTTCATGTCCCTACTTGTCTTTCACTCCATACTAAAATTCCAGAACAACAGAAATTCCCAAGAGCATAAACAAAAGACCTCAGAACCCAGAAACCCACGTACTATTTTCCCTGTGGCCCATTTCTGTACAATCTGTCCTGCTTGCTTGTCCATGTTCCCTCAGAAGGACTGCTCAGCTCCTTCTTCCTCAGTTTCTCCCCAACAACCCAGATTCCATCGGCCTTTAATACTGAAATAAAAACCATTGCCTAAAAGCACAGGATTCTAGAGATTCTGGCAACATAAGGCAGCAGAGCAGGGATGGACTCTACCCTTTTATTTTATAGGTGGAAAAAACTTGAAGCCCCCTGAGCCCCAAGCCCATGCTGAACCCTGACCTTCAGCCTTTCTTTCATGGGTTGAATTTATTTGCTCCTAATGATGCCCTCCTAGTTGAAAATATATATCTGTCCAAAGTCTCTCTAGATGTGTCTTTTGTATCTTTCCCATCAATTTTCATACCAAACTATCAGACATTTGAGCAGGGAGGCCCTTAAGAATTCCTCAGCAGGACATCTTCTTTCCCTACAGAGATGCTAAGCTGAAGGAAAGACAAGGGCTTAGCAAAGACCTCACACACTAACCGGGCTAGAAAAGCACCAAACCCTGAATCCTAAGACCACTCTACCCTCTACTCCCAAATACAGCTGACAGTTTTGATTGCCCTCATCTCCTAGAGTTGTCCAATGAAGACTAATTGGGCAATGTGGACAGACCATCACGCATGCTTGGCAACCAAAGTAGCTTTGAAGCTCACAACCGTGGACAGTAAATTCTGGTAGTTAAGAAAGGCTGGATGCATACGTGCAACAAAAACAAGCTAAAACTAACAATCGATTTGTGTTGAGTCATTGCTATCTATCACATACCAACTACTTTAATACTCATAATTAGTTGTATTAGAGATTGCATTAATACAGGCCCAGCATCCTAATCAAGAAATCCACAGTCTGGAATGCTCCAAAGTTCAAAACTTTTTGAGGACTGACAAGATGCTCAAAAAGGAAACAAAGAAACGAAGAATCCATCTCCTCCAGAGAAGATCTCCCAATAGGTCACCTAAGTGGCCATCTCTAATGGCCATTCCTAAACGCGTACACAAGACCAACACTAAATGGGTTGAGTTTATTTATACTTATACATACTTATACATAGATGTGTAACAACAAATAAATAATAAAATGAAATAATTAAAGAACACGAAGTCTTGAATTTGAGAGGGGGAAGCATGGGAGGAGTTAGATGAGGAGGAAGTAGAAATGATGGAAATACTATATTCATGTATTAAAATCTCAAAGCTTCTCAAAAAAATTGAGGTTTTGGGGTTCACACACACACACACACACACACACACACACACACACACACACATATCCAGATTGTTATCCCCTCGCTGTGTCTTCCCATTCCCACTCTCTCTCCCTCTTCCACCCTACTCCCCTCCCCTAGACCTCTGACAGGGGGGCCCTCCTTCCCCACCACAGCCTATCAGGTCTTACCTGGATAGCCTACATCCTCTTCCTCTGTGTGCCCTCGAGGCCTTCCCACCAAGGAGAAGTGATTAAATTGTGAGCACCAGAATTCATGTCACAGGCCGTCCCCCATTCCCCCACAGCCTTGGAGGATGAGCTGTCCACTGGCTACATCTGAACTGGGGGCCTGTGTTCTCTGCATGCATTGTCCTTGGTTTGTGATCAGTTTGTGCAGGCCCCAGTGGGTCCAGATCCCCAGACCTTGATGGTCTCCCTGTGGTGGAATATTGGTTTTGTTTGTTTGTTTGTTTGTTTTGGGACAAAGTATCTCTTTATCTCTTTGTAGCCTTGGCTGACCTGGAACTCACAAAGATCTACCTGCCTCTGTAGCCATAGACACTGCTTGCCAGTATGAATGGAGGATGTCACCCAGGCCAGCCTGCAGCTGAAGCCAAAACAATGTATAAGTATCTGATGGCCAGATGGGAACAAAAGAGAAGTGGAAAAGCTTGAATGCTATGAAGAAAGATGGAACTGGAGATGTGAGGGTGTGAGAGGATTGGACATTACCAGGGGCCCATGACAGAAGTCTCATAGTGGACCCGTAGTGCCACGGCAGAAATAACATAGCCTCCACAGGCACTGGCCAGGACCAGCCAATCTCAGTTAGAGTAACAGGATGCTCTTGGTCCCAGAAAAGACCATGTGGGAAAGAGCTGAGCCAATCATCCACTGATGTCTCTGGACTGTAACTCAGGTGACCAACCATTCAGCCCCAGCCTATCAGCTTATGCCCCCTGTGATTGTTCCTCAACTCACTCAATCAAATTAGAAGATAGCACACTCTCTTAGATGTCCCTATAAAAAGGCCTGCATGCCTTTGACCAGGGTTACTGCCATTTTGTATAGATGTCCGATTCCTGCATGCTGGATGTTTCTGCTGAGTAAATGCTCTTTGTTTTTACATGCCATTTGAGTCTGGGGTCTTCCTTCAAAAATTTTCAGACCCTTATAGATGGAGAGGAGTAGCCTGTTGTGAGTGGCCAGCCCTGTACCTAGGGCCATGGTGAGGTCCCAGCCTCAGGCTGTCACTGAGGGCCATGTCTAAGTCTGTGGCCACACAGTGGCAGGGGTCAGTGTCAATGTTCATGGTTAAAACTACTACTAGAGAACATGAGGAAATTCCTAATGAGGGCAGCCACTGGGGACCACCTGGATATGTGGGGCCTATGCAGAATTGGCCCCACTCCTCACTGTATTGGGCCCTCTGAACAGCTGGCTCCATCTCTCACCACTGATAACACACAGAAGAGTGGGCCCTGTATTTCACCCAGCTCTCTTCCTGATGGCATGAGAGTAGGAGAGTTGACCCATTAACTCTTCTGCCATATGGTGGCATGGGCACAGAGGTGATGCCTTCCACCCTCTCCTCACCACCTCCAGCAATCAGGAAAGCTGCCCACAGGGTTATGAGCGCTGGAGAGCTAGCCCTGTCCCTTACCAGCTGCAGCCCTTGGAGAGCTGGCCTTGAACTTCAACTGGGAAACACAATGGAGCTGGCCCTGATGACAAAGTCTTGGGTGAGCCAGACCCAAGAGTGTGAGAGCAAGAAAGCTGGCTGAGACACTCATAAGCTGCAGCACTTGGGAGAGTTGTCTCTATTCCTTGACTGAGCAGCACAGAAGAGCTGGATCTGGAGATATGAGGGCAGGTAAGCTAGCCCCAAGGGCATGAGAGCATGAGAGCTGACTCTGCTTCCAGCTAATGGTAGCATTGGGTTGCCCAGCCAGGGAAGTATTGGAGAGCTTGCCCTGGTGATGCAGATAAGGCCCAGTCCCAGATCCATGTTTCTGAGATGGCCCACCCCAAAATCTGCACCATGGCTCGAATTCATAAATAGGCCAATCCTGTTGACTCAAAGCTGCAAGATCTCAATGACATAGGACAACAACAAGATAACTAGGAGGATTTCCAGTGAGGGTCCAACATTGGTGATGTCACAGAAGCCAGTTCTTGAACCAGACCAATGACTAAATGCAATGAACATTTGCAAGTAAAGTTACGTGGACAGAGGGATATACTGTGGGACGTACTATAGCTTCCATAATGAAATATTAGAAAATATTTTTTGTTTTGGGCTTGTTGTTATTGGTGTGTGTGTGTGTGTGTTTGTGTGTGTGTGTATTATTGAGAGGAGGAGGTTTCAAGGGCAAAGGGCAGATATGAGAGGATGGAGAGATGAGCAGGAGTAGGATGCATGATGTGAAATTCACAAAGAGTCAATAAAAAGGTTTTTTTAACTCTGAAACCCCCAGACCCTAAGCATTTTGAATAAAGGATACTAAACACATAACCTTATTTTACACACAAAGATGAAATACTTTACCCAAAGTCACAAGCCTCTTCTTCTATTGTGCATAAACCCCTTTGAGGGCAGGTCACTGTCTTGCTCACATCACTGTACCCACTGCCCGACAAGGCAGCAAGAACTAAAAACATTGGCCTGGGTTCAAGTAAAACAAATGTCTCTTACCACATTTTATGGAGAACATTGTCATTGTCCTACGATTAACTGGGTAATAAAAGAACTATGGCTTTATCCCACCCCTTCTCAGAATAAATAAAAGAAAATGGGTAGTATCATGTATCACCCACACCACTGTGTTACCACAGATGCTATTTAAGATAGTGGTGCACAGTAAGTGGCCTACAGCAGTGGCAGTATTCTTAGCAGCAACAAGGAAAACAAGACAAGAAAACAAATCCCACTAGAGCTGGCCAGACTGCGTGCATGCTCAGAAAGAACCAAATTCAATATCTAGAAAGAGAATGCATCTGCTTAGCCCAGAAGAGAAATGAAATGATGTCATATAGCCCCTAAATTAAAAAAAATGTACTAGGGTCTCCAACTCCATCTGGTTATAATAAGAAAAAACTATATCTGAAGTCCAAGGCCTGAGTCTCCCAAAGACTTCCTCTGTGACCTTGGACAAGTCACTTAGCCTCTCTGGGTCCCAATTTTCTCAGGAATAAAACAAGGCATTTGAACTAAATTATCTCTAGACCTCCTTCCAGGTTTAAATAATAACCACTCTGAGCGACGGGGAGCCAAATGTTTTTCAGCCCATCTGGCTTCTTGGTGGGGTGCTGACTAGAGGCTTTCAGAGTCAGGGGCAGGACTAAGCTCTCAGAAGACATGATAGCTTTAGGAGGCATTGGTTAACTGTGACAATAGCTCACAGTGAGGTAGTTTTTATCGTTGCATGTGGATTCTCATCTCTTCTGCTCAGCAGCCCACAAACCTGGTCACCATCACTTGCAGATATCCTGAGCATATCAGGAATTATTCAGCTACATAACAGTTGGCCCGAGCCATGAGGTTAAAGAAAAGATGCTTCCAAAAGTCTAGATGCAGGCAGTTACAATGACTGTGGCAACGGGGAGGGAGTCTTTGTGCAGCTGAGGGGGGGGCACTTTCTCCAGGCACCGCATTCCTAGTAGGAGTCAATTCTCCTCTCTAAAGCCTCAGCTTCCTTTCTTCATGACTCATGCTAGCATGGTGTCACATGACCAACCACTGCTGCAAGACAAGACAAACTGCAAAAGCACCATTTCCTGCCTGGGTTGATTTCCTAGGACTGTTATAACCCAAAAGCACTAGCTGGAAAGCTTCCCTGGTGGCTGGCTGGAGTCAAAGTGTGGCTAGGGTGGCTTCCTTTCTAGGCTAAGAACAAAAGCCTTATTCCAGGCCTCCAGCCTTCCCTGTTGGTGGCCCTCTGCTCCATTTCTTTGTCTTCTTTCCAAACGCGTCATTGTATTCAAAGTTTCCCTTTATTTTTATTTAATTTGTGCATATGCTTGTGCATATTCATAAGTGTGTGCAGATATAATGTGGGTTCATGTGTATGCTTGTGTGCATGCATATGGAGGCCTGTGGGAAAGACTATAAGCTTTGTCACAGGTGAAAACAGTCTTGGCGGGCTTTACCCTTGAACACCCCATCGATACCCTGAGATAGACTGGGTGGAGCCATCCTGGGCCTGGAATTCAGGAAACAGGCCTAGGGGCTTCACCTGGACTATTATTTTTCTAATCAACCCTCAATGGGAGAAGGAGACAGCCCTTCACACTTGACACAGACTGGTGGAGAGGAGAGAGCAACAACAGGTTCAGACCTGGCTTGAGTGCATGTGGATCAGCAAACAGACTGGACCAGCATGCAGGCCAGAGACACCTAAGAACCCATCCCATGGAACGGATACCGGAAGGTTCACTCTTTTTTCCTTTTAACCTTTTTTCCCTCTTGTGTAAGCTAGTTGGGTTATATAATAAAATTTAATTGTTAAGAAACAGAGCCTACAGAGGCCACAGGTCAGTCTTGGCTATCCTCCTCAGTCACTCGCTACCTTATTTTCTGAAACAGGATCTCACTTAACCTGTAATTTACTAATTTGGTTAGATTGCCTGAGCAACAACCCCAGAGATGTTCCTGTCTCTGCCTCCCAGTACAAGGATTACAAACACTGCTGCCTTGCCCAGTTTTATCCATGTGGATTCTCAGGCCCTGAGCTAACACCCTTAAGCTTGCATAGCAAGCACTTTGCTGGCTGGCTGAGCCAACTGCCCAGCCGAAATTTCCTCTCTTTATAAGGACAGTGGTCATACTGGATTGATTCTCCCCATTTGTGACTTCATGTTTGTCTGATTATATTTGCAAATATTCCCTCTCCTAAGAAAGGCACTTTCTGAGGAGCTTCAATGAATTTGGAAGAAACACATTCAAGCACCAATTGTCCAGGCAGCAAGGTCGAGGGAGACAATCAGTGAGCACTGTCTTTGGTCAACAAACAGTTAAAGGGTTTGGCCAAACCTGATAAGCAGCAAGGCTGGCATTCAAATCTTGACTAATACTGGAAGACTGCAGCTCTTTTTTAAAAACAAAATTCTTTCTCTCACTCTCCCTCCATCTCTGCCTCCTTCCTTCTCTTCCTCTCTACCTTGTTCTCTCTTTCCCTCCCATCCAAGTCTGTTTCTCTCTCTCTCTCTCTCTCTCTCTCTCTCTCTCTCTCTCTCTCTCTCTCTCTCTCTCTCTCTCTCTGTGTGTGTGTGTGTGTGTGTGTGTGTGTGTTTGCATATGTGCACATGTGAAAGCCAGAAGAAACTTGTGGGAGCCAGTTATCTACTTCTGTCATGTTGCCTGTGGGAATCAAACTCAGATCTCCAGGCTTGGTAGCAAAGGCCTTTACACGTGGAGCCATGTCACTAATACATAGCACTCCCAAATAAGACATCTGCCTCTCGTGTAACCTCAGATAACTGGAGACTGTTGTGTGGAAAGGTTGAAGGACCAAAAATCTGTATTCCGATTCATTGCCTAAATTTATGCATGCTCTCTGGCCTTGAACAAGTTGCCTACGTAGGTTTCTAGCTCCAGTGGAAGAGAGACTCATTCAAAATTTAGTAAGTATGAACCTGAGTCCCTTGTTTGTCAGACATTGTTATCATAACGACAGTGACCTAAATAGAATTAAACAAGCTGATCAAATAGTGTAACTGAGAACCTGATGAAATGAGCCACATCAACAAGATACCAGCAAACAGCAAGCACCAAGGAAATGTTACCATCCAAGCGATGATTTCTGTCTCCTCCTTACTACTGCTCTCAGGCTCTCTCGGGTTTACTTTAATCTCTGTCACTGCACTAATGGGAGTGATGGTTATGAGTGAGCCACGGACCCTGCTGCTGGGAGCTTACAACTCTACTGCTCACACTCTGATGTGAGCTGTGCTTTTCAGACAGAAGTCAAGAGATGGGAACCACATGCCCCTGGATGCTCAACAGAGCAGAATGATGGAGAGTCCATTCCTGTGGCCTGTAGCAGACAGAGAGTTTGACTTCAAATTCAGCAGTCACAGCAAATGTGGCCAAAGCAAGAGAGAACCTGGAATCCTCAGGGGAGATCATAATAAAAAAAATAATGATCTATTTTGAAACTCCGAGTACAGAATATAGTGTTTTAAGATCCATAGATGAGGAGAAAAGGGAAAAGTGGATGAGAGAGAAAGCTTGGAAAGAAAAGAAAAAGAAAGCTAACATTTCATATTACCCTGATAGATAGTGGGCATGCCATATCAGTATCTACATGACTCCCAAGAGTGGCAGAAGGTACAATAATAGACAAGAAAAAGCATTCAGATCAACCCCAGATGTGAACCCCAGCTGGACAGTTCAACACTAAAACATGTGCTATCTCTGAGAGACCACTTAGCCTGCCCTAGCTGGTTTCCTTATTTGTGAAGATAAGGGTAAGAGGAAGCTAGAGAGATGGCTCAGCAGTTAAGAACAAGCATTGTTCTTGCAGAGTACCTGAGTTTGGTTGCCAGTACCTATGTCTTGTGGTTTATAACTGTCTGCAGCTCTTGCTCTCTTCTGGCATTCACAGGCACCAAAATGAATGTGCTCCACCACTTCACCACCACCCCCACTAGGCCACCATACACATATACACATAAATAAAAATAAGATATACTAAAGGTTAAGGATAATAATTTCCAACACATATAATAAAGAAAATAATGAAGATGTGTGGTCAATAAAGCACGGTTGAAAAAATAAAATAAAATAAAGCATGGTTGTTACTGCTGTGAGTTTTATCCTCATTCTTTCTTCTTCTGCTGCATCAATGATCAAATATATTCTAATAGACGCGGACAATTTGGGTGATTCTAGATCATTTTGTTAAAATGATAACATTTTAACATAAAATGTTAAGTGTAAAAACAGCCTTCTTGGCTGTTTACATAGGTTGCCCTATCTTTCATGTCCAAACACATAGAACAGATACCAAGCTACCCAGAGCAGTTCAAAAAGTCAGTTTATATAAGATGAAACAAGTAGTTTGGAAGAAAAACATTAATAATTTTAAAAGTTCCACAGCTGAGATGACAAAGCCATGTGTTATTGGCTACCAGTACTGTCAGTCGCCTTGAATAGAAAGAAGAAGGCAGGGTTATTACAGTCTGCAGTCCCTTCCTTCTTTACTTCCCATCTCAGCCCAAATTCTGCTGTTCTCCAAAGACAAGGAGAAAGGCTCCACTTTCCTCTGGTAAAGAAGATCCTCAACTATAGGCTGCTAATATTACCATTTGACTTATTAATACCCTGAGCAAAAAATTAAACCCTTGTTTTAAGTCATATATTTGCTAATAAATGTCTTTCTCTGAGTATTCTGAACCTTTTATTCAATGTCTTATAAAAAGAAAATAATTCTGTGATTGTCAAGGGAAAGAATGAAACCAAAAATATTCTCCAATGTCAAAGGATACTGAATGAGTAGAGCTGGATTTTGAGGCCACAAGCACCCATGCCCACAGACCATGTTTTATTGTACCTTACTCATCTCCTTCCTGAACCCATACATTCAGCCTCCAGGCCCAGGACTGAGCTGGAAGCCTAGGAAGATAAGCCTTCCCAAACATGCAGAAATAATAACAATGGCTTACTCACAAATAAGCACCCCAATCCTAGATCCTGTGCTGATTGTTCTAAGAGATTTATTTAACTGACAGATTTATTTAACTGACAGTATGAGGTCCAGTGTGTACAACCAAAAATTAAAGCACTCAGGTAACACAAGTCATATGTCTGTGACTGACTACCAAAACAGAAATAAAATCTGAGCCTGAACAGAGGGGTTGAAGGAACCCAGTCCCCCAAGCAATACATGCTAGTCTGTAACACTCATATCCATCTGAGTTACTGTGTAAGGCTGTGTTTAGAGAGAATTGCCAGCATCCCTTAGGCCCTTCATCACAAACCTATCCTGGAAAACACTATTAAAAATGGTATTGTTGTCATTGATGTGCACTCTTGCTACACTAAAAGGCAAACATAAAATCAGGAATGGTAAGAAAGGCAGTGTGTTTGGAGCAAGAGTGAGGCAGGGTGAATGTGCCATTGTGATGGTTTATATTGTCAGCTGCACAGGATCTAGAATCACCTAAGAAACAAATTTATGAGCATGTCCATGAGGGATTCTCTAAATTAGGTTAATTGCAGTGGGAAGACACTCCCTAACCACTACAATAAAAAAGGGGAAAACATCCATTTTTCCTTTATTTTGTATACTTTTAATTTCAGAACAAAATAAAACAAACAAACAAACAAAAAACATAACACACAATACCCAACCCTGATATTCTATAGAAGGATATTTTCCTGCCTTAAGGCACAAGGACAAAATAGAAGAGATTCCACTAGACATGAGCAGAGCACCAGGTAGGTCAAAGTCACTAAAGGCTGCTGAGGGAGCCACAAGGAAACTATGCAGAGGCCATGGACTTCCTGGGGGTCTTTAATCTACTTTTTTCATGCAAGAGGCATCCTCATCACCTTCAAGTGGAGAGATATCATCAAGAACAGCAACACTGGTCTCTACTGTCACCTCATCTTCATCAATGCCCAGGCCTAGCTTAATCATGCTATAGATGTATTGGAGTGGGCTTGGAGGTTCTCAAGTGAGAAACGAGAGGAGAGTAGAACAATTTCAAACACCAGAACCACCAGGTCCTTGACAGCTTTGTCGTTTTTGTCAGCCTCAGCCTTCTGCTACAGGGTCTCCACAATGGGGTCCTCAGGGTTGATGTCTAGGTATTTTTCTGGCCATCATGTACTCCATTGTAGAGTTGTCTCACAGTCCCTGGGCCTTCATCATCCACTCCACATTGGCTGTCCAGCCATAGGTGTTTGTCACAATGCAACAGGGTGAAGAGACAAGCCTATTGGGAATTGTCACCTTCTCAATCTTCTTGTTCAAGATCTTCATGAGTTTACAGATATTATCAAACTTTGCCTTGCTTTCCTCCATTTTCTTCTTCTCTTCCTCATTCTCTGGTAGCTCCAGACCTCTTAGTCATCAAGACAAGGTTCTTTCCATCAAACTCCTTGAGCTGCTGCACGCAGTACTTATCAATAGACTCGGTCATGTACACCACCTCAAAGTCACATTTCTGCACACACTCCACAAAGGCAGAGTTGGCCACCTGCTCTTTGCCCTCACCAGGGATATAGCAAATGGGCTTCTGTGTCTCCTTCATGTGAGACACATACTCTGACAGGGAATTCATCTCATCTCCAGACTGAGAGGTGTGGTAGCAGAGGAGCGCAGAGAGGCAGTGATGGTTAGTGGAATCTTCATAGATTCCAAGCTTTATATTCTTGAAGAATGCCTCATGAGCATTTTTGTAGCACTGTCTTTGGCCAACTCAGAGAAGAGCTCAAGGCACATCTTCATGATGTCTTTGTGGATGACTTTCAGGATCTTGCTCTGCTCATTCATTCATTTCTCAGGAGATGTTCAGGGGCAAGTCCTCAGAGTCAACCACACCACAGATAAAATAGAGGTAAACAGATATCTGCTCATCACAGCTGTCCATGGCGAATACATGATGGACATACAATTTGATGTTGTTCTTGTTGTTATTCTCAAAAATGTCAAAGGGAGCTCGCCAAGGAATGAAGAACAGTACCATGTACTCCAACTGCCCTTCTTAAAAGAAGAACTTGACTGCCAAGTGGTCTTCCCAATCATCAGTGAGGCTCTCATAGCATTCACCACATTCTTCTTGAGAGATGCAATCAGGGTTTCTGATCTAAATATACTAGTCTTATTCAACTCTTCTTGATCAATGTAGTTCTCCTTAATCTTCTTTGTCTTATCTTTGCCACTGTCACCCTGCTCATCTGATCCCACATCTTCAATCTTAGGCTTCTCATCATCATTCTTATCTTCCTCCTTTCTCACCTTTCTCTTCCACTGCCTCATCATCACTGATCTCCTTCTCTTGTTCTTTCTGCAAATAGAGAGTAATAGGATAGCCTTGGTACCATGACCAATGGGCTCACCATGATCTGCATGAATTGTGATGTATCCACCAGGAGAAGACTCCCAGGCTCATTATCATTGTGATTTGTGATCACAACCACTTTCTCTGCCACTGGATAGACAGAATAGAATCCCACACTAAATTACCCAAGCATAGAGACGTATGCATCAGCCTGGAGAGCCTCCATGAAGGCTTGTGTCAGACTTAGTAATGGTTGCCAAGTTGTTTATGAGGTCATCCTTGGTCATGCCAATGTCTATGTCCACTAAAGTCAAGGTGCCCTCCTGAAGGTTAGGAATAATGCCTATATTAAGCTCTTTGCTGCTATCCAACTTAGAAGAGTCTGTTCAGGCTCTCATACTGAATCTTGTCCAAGGCATCAGAAGGATTACAGATCAACTCCCAAAGAAAAATTTCCTTGTTTGATTAAAAAGTATTGATGATGAGGGACGTGAGCTGAGCTATTTCTGCCAGAAAAGCAAAAGTCTCCACCTCTTCATCTTCTTGGTGCACTTCCTCAGGCATTTTGACAGGAAAGCCAAATAGTAGTATATAGCAAGGTGGGCCTGGACCACGTCCAACTTACATAGCAAGCCTAGGCTGCACGGGGAGTGACTCAAGGGATCTCCCAGCATCTGCTTTTTTCTGCTTCCTGACTGTAGATTCAATGCGACCAACAGCCTTAAGCTCCTGACACTATGACTTGCTTGTCATGACAGACTGTACTCTCAAACTGTGAGCCACAGTAAACTCTTCCTTCCTCTAGCTGCTTCTGTTCAGTATTTTGTTAAAGCAAAGATAAAAATAACTAATACAGAAAGTTATTAATTATTCCACCCTACAGAGTCATCTTCTAAGATGACACGTCAAATGCAGTTCAGGATGGTACATCTAGAGGTGAGAGAAAGAAGAATGAAGAATAACTTATCACCTGACTTTTACATCTCATTAGTCAATAGGAATGAGGGGATATAAATAAAGATTCCAAGACCAAGGCAGCTGAATCTACAGCACCACAAAATGTGGAAACTAGGTCAGGAGTCTTCCAACAGTATATATATAATACAAAGAAGAGTGGAGCCTGTATGAAGTTGATCAGAATTCATACAGCACAACCAACCAGGGACCTGTGAAAAGGGAAATGCAGAACCCCTGGTTCAAAACCTACTAAGCATGTTAAACCAGCTATAGAAAAATATACATGAAACTCAGAGCTCTTTGAAAAGCAGAATCCTTGCTATCTAACTACCCAGATCACTCAGCCATGAAGCAGGCTGTGATCTGTCAACCAGAGTTGATCTCTACTGGAGGAGAACAAAAGTCCCTGAGGGCAGACAGCCAAGTGGCTTTGAGAATAGATCCAATACAAAGGATGGCTAGAAGGGATGGGGGACAGAAGTAACATGATTAGGGAGAACCAGTAGTTTATTAGTAGTTTACAGAGCCTTGTACTATGGGTCATCAATTGTAGGCTTGGATGGATGGCGTTCTTAGGAACAATGCAGCCCAGACAGAGATCACCAAGTTGGGGGAGGATGCACAGATGGGATCAGACCTTGAAGAATCATTAGGCACTATCTAGAGACACATGAAGAGGGAGAACAAAAGCTTCAATCATGTTATCTGTTCTACCCAAGTACCAAGTAAAACAAGGTGTCCACTGGCTATAGTGGGTGCATCTTCCACAAAACACAACAGAAGACTGTATCTGTGTCCAACAGACAAGGGAAGACTGCTTCTGGAATTAGACTATACTTTAAAAAAGACTGGTTTGCACAATAACAGTTTCTCTGTTATCCAGTTGGCCAAGGTTCTCTTGCCCTTCCAATGCCACCCTTAAGGCTTCCCACTGTACACCAGGCAGCAGCAACCTTCTTATCTTATTGTACAAGTATTTAGTAACATGACACCTGCTCTTCCATTTCTTATAGCTAGATGAGTTCTTATCTTTAAAAAGGTAGTCTTCATTACTCTTCTCCTACAATCCATGCACTTTCCCCCTTTGAAATGATGTCACTACAAGTAAGATTTCAAAAGTCCCTTGTGCTCTTTGTGGTTCACCTTTTTGCTTCATTTTCCCATATGCATCCGATCTGAGCCTTAAAATACTCCATCAAGACTGTCCTTCCTGTGGGTCCAAAAATATGGTAAGCTCTAGAAATCAAAAGTACCTCGGTAACTCATTTAGTGGGCCTTCTACCTGCCCTCAGCTAAGGTTGTTTGTCTCTATTGGTGCAGTTGATTGCATGGAGAAGCCCACATTCTGCTGTGGCACTATGTAATGGATGGCTCATACATGATATTACCTCTCTAGAAGCAAACAAGGTGAGAATTCTGTAATACACCTGAACATAAGGATTTGGGGCCAAAAGATCATTGACATATATATCTTTCTTTGTAGGTGTTTTACAAAATTTTGGAACTAAATTACACTAAACAAACAAACAACAGCAAAAACAAACAAAACCTAAGATATTAAAGTCCCCTCCAGAATAATAAAAGAACATCCCAAGCTGAACTGTCTGTAATTCTACTGTCTTTGGAAGCCTTTCCCACACCTCAGCTTTGATAAAATTCAACCCAGTCTCATGAATGGGAGTCAATAAAACTATACCCTTCAACTTCAGGGAAATACCTTCACAAGTCCCAAAAGGTGCAAGTCACAGTAGTCTATACAGGTCACCCATCCAGGTACTCACTGAGACAGAAAATGCTTAGCTTTAGTAAGCAGAATTGGACACTAGTCCAAAAGGCATGTCCCATGGAAGTCTTCACGTACCAGGAGTTTGGGATAGATGTGAGGACATCTTATTGGGACTCTAGATGAGAGAAATGTAGGAGAATGGGAAAATAGAAAGACACAGAGGGTTCTAGAAACTTACAGAAGAACAGCATGATGGTTGGATCTGGGTCCAGGGGCAGGGGCTGCTCAAACTACTGCACCAACCAAGGACAATACAAGCAGTAAACATCAAATCACTACTCAGATCTACCCAACGGATAGGACATTCTCCACAGTTATGTGGAGTGCGGGGACTGACTCGGACATGAATTCTGGTGCCCCATATTTGACCACTTCCCCTTGATGAGGAGTCCAGGTGGCACTCAGAGAAAGAATAGGCAGGCTACCAAGATAAGACTTGATAGCCTATGACCATATAGTGGGGAAGGAGGTCCCCCTTGGTCATAGACCTAGGGAAGAGGAATAGGGTGAAAGCAGGAGGGAAGAAGGAATGAGAGGATACAAGCGATGGGATAACAATTGAGTTGTAATCTGAATAAATTAATTAAATTATTAAAAAAAAAAAGAAACCAGAAAGATCAGGATCATTCACTGTGGTATGGCCACAGACCTTCTATATATTTCTATCATTCAGATTGAGGTTTTATTCATCACTGAGGCCCAATTAAGACCACCAGCCTGTTGTAAACAATCAGACCTCCGAGTCTAAGGCAGGTAACAACACTCTTGTGCTTCCCAAGCTATAGCCATTCTAGAAACCTGAACTCACATTTCACCTTGCCTAATGGCTTGCCTCAGACCCCAGCGTCTCTCCTAAACTGGGACTCACATACCTCAGAACCCTCTGAGATCCTCATATGACTTAGACTTTGTTCATTGCTCTCTCCTCTTACTCCAGTGGGCTACTCCTCACCAATTTCCACCAAAATCCATGGGATTTTCATGAAGTCAGCCTCTTCCTTCTCTTATTCTTTTCTTTGCCACCCATCTGTTTGACTACTCCAAAACCCCCTCTGCCAAGAATGGGGCTGGGAAGAACTCAGCCCCTTCAATGTTTTCTCTGGATTTTCCATCTGTCCCTTCTGCAGCCAGCCCCTGTCACCAGGCCAGTTTACCCAGCCAATATCCTCCCTGCCTGGGCTCAGCTTCCTCCTTCTGCTGGTGAAGCCTGTGCTGCCAAGACTCCAGCATGCAGATTACCTGAGGCCACCAGAGCACAAACACACACCTTTCTTCCCAGTATTATCCATTAATCACATCCCTCAGCAAGTACAGAAATTCAGAAGAGAGAGCAAGCTAATGCCAGCAGGAACTTCAAAGACTTCACCAGCTGTGGCTGCACTTGGCTTCACCATTCATTTATTTATTCAGATTTAACAAATATTTATTTACCAAGTGCCATATGCCAGAAAGTCAGTAAACAGGGAGCCAGGTTCTGTCTTCATGGCACACAGAATTTAGTAAGCCCTTAAACAAACAGCTACACCAGGAATGGCACAGCAGTCACACATGTGATAGCTGTTGGGAGAAAGTACAGCCCCAGCTCATGTGACACAAGTAGATTTATCATTATCCCTCTATTTTTCTCAAATGATGTAATAAGGAGATTTACACCAAACTACTCTCAATTCACAAATTCCTTGTCATTATTTCTGATAATCCTTAATATTGGCATAAGACAATTCTATGATTCAGATAAAGATAAGCAGCAGAGCACAGGCTCCTGAATCACCACCCACCACCAATCAGCTCTGTGCATGGTTCTGATCTCCTTAAAAGGGAAGAAGAAAAAGTGAAAGAAAATGAGAAATTCCTCTGGCTAGATGAACGCCAAGTACTGCTTGGAACATTGCCTCGTCTAGAAGAGAAGCTGGAAGGTGGGTGTAAGGCACCACCAGAATTTCTTAGGCTAGAGATCTTTCCTGGTTTTTTTTTTTTTTCTATTTCAAATAGGGTAAGCCACCCAGGCGTGGTGGTACACTCCTTTAATTCCAGCACTCGGGAGGCAGGCAGGTTGATGTGAGTTCGAGGCCAGTCTGGTCTACAAAGCAAGTCCAGAATAGCTCAGGCTTCACAGAGAAACCCTGACTCGGAAAAAAAAAAAATCAAGAAAAAAAATAATCAAATAGGGTAAGCCTGGGAGGTGCCTAATGCAAGATGTTTTGTCTGTAGTCCCAAACTTCCTGGAAAAGAATTGCTCC
This sequence comes from Acomys russatus, assembly GCF_903995435.1. Lineage (NCBI taxonomy): Eukaryota > Metazoa > Chordata > Mammalia > Rodentia > Muridae > Acomys > Acomys russatus. The sequence continues at coordinate 1,730,413 of NC_067162.1, forward strand.
TTTATCAGCAGGGCTGAGAGTAGACCTATCCCTACCTTGCCAGATACCTCCCCTCTAGTTTCCAAGGCCAAGCAACCAAGCCTCGTGCGGACTCCTCAGCTAACTACTTGCCTCAACCTAACTTCACAGTCCCCTCTTAGCACCCCAATTCAGATTCCTCTGTGAGACTTCTTCCAAGTATGTGAACAGAAAAGCAGCCAATAGCAAGAAACTAAGTCAGTTACCAAAAACAAAAAACAAAACAAAACAAAACAGGATATTTTATACTTGATGATTGGATTTCTTACTTTTTTTTCATACATTTGTTTTAATCAAACAAGCAGGTTGACTAATACTGGTAATTCCAGTGATTAGGAGGCTGAGACAGGAGAAGTATTCAGATTTCAAGGATAACCAAAACTAGATAGTGTGTTCTAGGCCAATCTGGGCTATAAAATGAGACCATGGTTCAGGAAGGAAAAGAAAGAGAGATGGAGACAGAAAGAGAGAGGGGGGGGGCATCTAGGTTGTTTCCAGTTTCTGGCTATTACAAATAAACATTTTATGAACATAGTTGAGCAGGTGTCCTTGTGATATGGTGGAGCATCTTTTGGGTATATGCCCACTAGTATCTAAGTCTTGAGGTAGATCTGTTCCCAATTCTCTGAGAAAATGCCAGACTAATTTTCATGGTGGTTGTACAAATGTTGCACTCCCACCAGCAATGGAAGAGTGTTCCCCTTGCTCCACATCCTTGCCAACACGTACTAACACTTGAGTTTTTTATCTTAGCCATTCTGGTAGGTGTAAGATTGGATCTCAGAATTGTTTTGACTTGCATTTCTCTGATGACTAAGGACTTAGGACATTTCTTTAAGGGTCCCCTAAGAATGAGAGTAGGGGCTGTCTCTGACTTGGTTGCCTGCCTTTGGATCCCTTTCCTCTGGTTGGACTGCCTTGTCAGGCCTCAGTGGTAGTGGATGAGCTCAGTCCTTCTGGAACTTGAGATGCCAAGGTGGGTTGGTATCTCCTGGAGGCCTCCTCCTCTTCTTTGAAAAGAGGGAAAGCCTACATGAGGGTGAGATGGAAGAGAAGAGGGAGGGGATTGGGATCAGGCTTTAAGGTGATTAAGTGGATGCATAGATAGATGGATAGACTATATAGATAAATTAGATAGATGATAGATAGATAGATAGATAGATAGATAGATAGATAGATAGATAGATAGATAGATAGATAGGCAGACAGTTTAACTAATTAATTAAAAATTTTAAAGCAAGAGGAGGGGAGGGAGGGGGAGGAAGAAAGAATGAAGAAAGGAGGGAAGAAAGGAATAAGTAAATGACAAGGTAGTGTTGTGAGTTTATCCTTAGGTCCTGTATTCTATCCCATTGAGCTGTGACTGTGTATGTACCTGTAGCTATTATTACATTGGCTTTGTAGTATAACTCTGTCATGTAATCATGTATGGTGATATCACCAGCATTATAGGCTTCCACCGTCAGGATTTCTCTGGCTATGTGGTATCCTATATGTTCCATGTGGATTTTAAGATTATATTTATCTATGATGGTGTGGGAATTCTAGTTGGGGTTACATTGAATCTATAGGCTTTTGGTAGGATGGCCATTTTCATGATTTAAGTCTTCTAACCCATGAGCATGTGAGGTCTTTCACCATCTTAAAAACTTCTGTAATTTCTATCTTCAATATTTAAAGTATCCATTGTCCAGGTCTTTCGTTTCCTCAGTTAGATCACTTCCATGGTGCTTTATTTCACTTGAGGCTGTTATGAATAGATTGATTATTTCTTTCTCTATGTGTTTTTCCTTAGTGTATCATAAGGCTACTGATATTACTATATAATTAAAAATAAACTATTGCTAGTTTTAGATCACTTTATATTGTTGAAAGTATTTATTGGTTCTAAGAGTTTTCTGTGGTGTCTTTAAGTCTATTTATCTATAGAACCATATTATCTGAAAACCAAAGTCCTTTGACTTAATCGTTTCCTATTTTTATCGCCTTTATTTCCTTCTGTCTCATTGCTATAGCTTAAAGTTCAAACACTGTATTAAAAAAGAGTGAAGAAAGTGGATACCATTCTGTTATTTCTGATTTACGTTAAAATGATGTGTATTTTTCTTCATTTGCCAGAATGCTGTCTGTAGTCTGGCAATGTATATCCTGTGTTATGTTGTGATGTGATCTTTCTATTCTGAGTCTCTTAAATGCTCTTATCATGGAGGGATATTGGGATTTGTCAGTAGTCATTCCTGAACTTTTTGAGATTATCCTGTGATTTCTGTCCTTGAGTTCAAAACCAATTTGAGCATGATAAATGATCTTTTATATTCATTCTTGAATTTGGTTTGTACATACTTTATTGGTCTATGGGTTTTGTGTGTGTGTTTTTCTTTCCTTAGCAACAAGGTAATATTTGTTTCATAAAAAGGAGTTTGGTAGCATTCCTTCATTTTCTCTTTTATGGAAGAGTTTGAGAAGTGTTGGTGTTAGCTCTTTCCTGAAGGTCTGGAAGAGTTCAGCAGGGAATAAATCTAGGAATGGATTTGTTTCAGATGGGAGGTTGCTTTTTACTGCTTCAATCTTGTTGCTTGTTATAGATCTGCTTTGGTGGCTTGTCTTGTCCTGATTTAATTTTGGTATATAATACGTGTCAAAATTTTTCTAGATTTTTTCCAATTTAGTGGAATTTGAAGTTTTGAGTGTTGTCCTAATATTTGCTGAATTTCACTGTATCTGTTGTAATGTTTCCCTTTCCATCTCTAATTGTGTTGATTAGGCCTTCTCCCTTTCTTTTGATTAGTTTGACTAAGATTGCAAATCTTGTTTGTCTTTTCAAAAATCTAATTCTTTGCTTTGTTTATTCTCTTCTGATTTTCATTCCATTAATTTATGGCCTGATCTTTTGTCATTCTATCTACTAACCTGGAGTTTGGCCCATTCTTATCTTTTAAAAGCCTCAAGGTGCATCATTAGGTTATTTGGGGTTTCTCTGATTGTTGATATAGGTATTTGTAGCTGCAAGCTTCCTTCCCCATAAATATGTAGAATTTCACTTTTACTCAATTCTAGGAAATTTTTTTCTCCTTTATTTCTTCAATGACCCATTTATCATTCAGTGGTGTATTACTTAATCTTCATGGATTTGTGTACTTTCTGTAACTTCTCTTGCTATTGATTTTCAATTTTATTCCATTGTAGACAGAAAATGGTAAGAAAGTATTTAATTTTTATTAATTTATTAAAACTTGCATCTGGGTGGTGGTGATATGTGCCTCTAATCCCAGCACTCAGGAGACAAAGTCAGGCAGATCTCTGTGAGGTTGAGGCCAGCCTGGTTTATTGAGAGATCTCCAGGGCAGCCAGGGCTACACAGAGAAACCCTCTCTCAAAAAAATTTAGTTAGTCAGTCAGTCAGTTAGTTAGTTAGTAAGTTAATAAGTTAAAAGACTTGTTCTGTGTCCTATTAAATAACACATTTTGGTATAAATTCTCTGAGATGTTGAGAAAAAATGTGTTATATAATCTACAGTGTTGAAAAGAAATGTCCCATAGATTTTTGTTAGGTCTATTTGATCTCTCGTATCATTTAACAGAGATATATTTCTATTTTTGTCAAAATGTGGGAGTGGGCTATTTAAGTGACCTATTATTACTATACTGGAGTTAAACTCTGTCTTTTACACCTAATAGTATTTTTATAAATATTAATATATTATATTTTCTACATATGTTCTTTTTGGTTGTTGTTTTCTTTTGTTTCAAAACAGGGTTTCTATGTGTAGCCCAGGCTGTCTAGGACTCACTTTGTAGACCAAGCTGCTAGAACTCCTAGTGATCTGCCTGCCTCTGCCTCCCTGGGTGCTGGGATTAAAAGTGTGTGCCATCATACCCAGCTTTACACATATGCTCTTATTGAATTGCCCTCTTGATGAGTTACTCCTGTAATCGACATGAAATAACCCTCTGTTATCTGTTCTAACTGGGTCTGTCAGAGGTACTAAAAGAGCAACAACTGCTTATTTCCTTGTTCCATTTGCTTCAAATGCTTTTTAAAAGTCTTTACACCCTTACACTGCGTCTGACTTTGATGGCAGGGTCCTTTTCTTAGAGGTAATAGCCTTAGGGTTTCTCCTGCTATGGTAAAGCACCATAACCAATAACAACTTAGAAAAGAAATGTTTGTTTTATCTTCCGTGCCACATCTCAGTCCATCACTGAGGGAAGTCAGGGAAGGAACTTAGAAGCAGGAACTGATGCAGAGTCCATGGAAGGGCACTACTTATTGGATTGCTCAGTTTACTTTTTTATAGCACCAGGAACTGCCATCCCAGTGGGAGGGTGTACAAGCTAGGGTGAGCTGAATCGTCCCACATCAATCACCAATCAAGACCAATCAAGAAAATGGACAACAGATTGCACACAGGCCAATCCAGTAGGAACGTCATCTCATCTGAAGTTGCCTCTTCCCAAATGACTCCAATTTGTATCAAGTTGACATAAAACCAGCCACACAGGAACAAACAGATAGAACTTAATTTTTAATGTAATGTAGTATGCACATTTAGATTGATTTATTGAAATTGATGATATTCTGAGTTACTGTTTAAAAGACTGTGTTAAATTATTTTCATTTTGTTCCATTTTTGTAGTGTTTCATGTTTTTCTAATCTTTTGCTTAACTATCACCTTAGCGTGTTTTCTATAGACTGATGAATCTTCTCTTTTGTTTCAGTCTGAAGGATTTTTTCAAGTATCTTCTGTAGACTTAGCTTACTGACCATGAAGTCTTCAGTCTGTTTTTATTATGGAGAGAAAAGTTTTTACTTCTCTTTCAACTATTACAGACAATTTTTCTAGGTATAGTAGTCTTGCTCCAACAGTTCTGCATTTCAGATCTTGAAACAAATGATACTAAGCCTCCTTGGCTTATAAAGTTTGTTTTGAGACACTGGCTATTATCTTTATGGGATTGCCTTTATACGTGACTTTGTGGTTTTTCCTCTTGCAGCTTTCAATATACTCTCTTTGTTCTGCATGCTTAGTATTTTAAATATAATATGATATGTGATGCTTCTTTTCTCACCCTATTTGTTGTTCTCAGTGTCTCCTGTAGCTGAGTAGACATCTCTTTTCTATATTTGGGGATCTTCTGCTAGATTTTATTTAAAATGTGTTCTATTCTATTATTGTGAAATTATTCTTCTATGCCAATGATTCATATTTGTATCTTTTTTATTCCTTTTGTGGTTTTTATAGATCTCATATGTTATTTTATTGAAAATGCTTTCTATACCACTTTCTGAAGTTCTTCTCCTTCTAGCTAAATGATTCATATTTGTATCATTTTTATGATTCTTTTTGTAGTTTTCTTGGATCTCATATGTTCTGCTTGTAGTTTCTTATTAATTTATCATTATCAGTGTTTGAATGTTGCAATTAATCTTATTTTTAAGCCCTAATATTCCTTCCTCCCCTTGATCCATTCCATTATGGTATTTCTCACGAAGCTTTTCTTTTTCTTTTTCTTTTTCTTTTTTTAAATTTTTTTTATTAATTTATTCTTGTTACATCTCAATGTTTATCCCATCCCTTGTATCCTCCCATTCTTCTCTCCCCCCCCCCATTTTCCCATTATTCCCCTCCCCTATGACCATTCCTGAGGGGGATTACCTCCCCCTGTATATGCTCTTAGGGTATCAAGTCTCTTCTTGGCAACCTGCTGTCCTTCCTCTGAGTGCCGCCAGGTCTCCCCCTCCAGGGGACATGCTCAAATGTGAGGCACCAGAGTACGTGAGAAAGTCATATCCCACTCTCCACTCAACTGTGGAGAACGTTCTGACCATTGGCTAGATCTGAGTAGGGGCTTAAAGTTTACCGCCTGTATGATCCTTGGCTGGTGCCTTAGTTTGAGCGGGACCCCTGGGCCCAAATCTGCCTATCATATTGTTCTACTTGTAGATTTCTAGGACCCTCTGTATCCTTTTATTTTGCTATTCTCCCATGCGTCTCTCATTTAGAGTCCCAATAGGATGCCTTCCCCTCTGTTCCAGTTTCCTGGTAAGTGAAGGCTTTCGTGGGACATGCCCCTTGGGCTAGTATGCAGATATAAGTGAGTATATACCATTTGATTCTTTCTGCTTCTGGGTTAACTCACTCATTATGATCATTTCTAGCTCAATCCATTTATCCACAAATTTCGGGAATTCCTTGTTTTTAATAGCTGAGTAGTATTCCATAGTGTATATGTACCACAGTTTCTTTATCCACTCTTCTACTGAGGGACACTTAGGCTGTTTCCATGTTCTGGCTATTATGAATAACGCTGCTATGAACATGGTTGAGCAAATTTTTGTGTTGTGTGCTGGATCATCTTCTGGGTATATTCCAAGGAGTGGAATAGCTGGGTCTTGAGGAAGCCCTATTCCCATTTTTCTGAGATAGCACCAGATAGATTTCCAAAGTGGCTGTACTAGTTTGCATTCCCACCAGCAATGAAGGAGTGTTCCTCTCTCCCCACATCCTCGCCAGCATGTGGTGTCACTTGAATTTTTGATCTTAACCATTCTGATGGGTGTAAGATGGAATCTCAGAGTTGTTTTGATTTGCATTTCCCTGATGACTAAGGAGGTTGAGCATTTCTTTAAGTGTTTCTCAGCCATTGGATATTCCTCTGTTGAGAATTCTCTGTTTAGTTCGAAGCCCCATTTCTCAATTGGGTTATTTGGTTTGGTGGTGTTTAATTTCTTGAGTTCTTTATATATTTTGGATATTAGACCTTGGTCAGATGTAGGGTTGGTGAAGATCTTTTCCCAGTCTGTAGGCTGTCGCTTTGTTCTCTTGACAGTGTCTCCTGCCTTACAGAAGCTTCTCAGCCTCATGAGGTCCCATTTATTAACGGTTGACATTAAGGCCTGGGCCATTGGTGTTCTATTCAGGAAGTTGTCTCCTGTGCCAATATGTTCCAGGCTCTTCCCCACTTTTTCCTCTAAGTGACTTAGTGTCTCTGGTTTTATGTTGAGGTCTTGGATCCCCTTGGATTTGAGTTTTGTGCAAGGTGACAAATATGGGTCCAGTTTCATTTTTTTACACACAGACCTCCAGTTAGACCAGCACCATTTGTTGAAGATGCTATCCTTTTTCCATTGAATGGATTTGGCTTCTTTGTCAAAAATCAGGTGACCATATGTGTGTGGATTCATATCTGGGTCTTCAATTCGATTCCACTGATCAACCAGCCTATTGCTGTGCCAGTAACATGCTGTTTTAATTACTATTGCTTTATAGTACAGTTTGAGATCAGGTATGGAGATTCCTCCATAGCACCTTTTATTGTACCAGATTGTTTTAGCTATTTCTCATGAAGCTTTTCTTTAAGTAAATGTATTAAAGAATTTATTTAGTTAGCTTACATTGAAATACTATCAAAAGTTGTCTCATCCCAAGAGGCTGGGAATCTGGCATTACTATGTCTTTGAGGCTGGGTGCCTCACACTTGAAGTAGCGTCTCAGCGGCTGTCTCACACTGGAGAGGCCAACAATCTGGCAGTTACTAGGCCCTTGAGACTGGATGCCACAGCAGTCCCAACCTGGAGCTGAAAACCTGAAGGATACTGGAAAGCCACAGTTCTCATGAAGCTTTTTATTTCCAGTATTTCTGTTTGTTTTTCAGTTTCATGATTTACATCTTTATTGAATTCTACTTTAATATCTTGTATTTACTTCCCTTTTAATTTAGCTGCTTGTGTCATCTCAAAATTCATTCAGGAGTTTATTTGTCATTTTCAGTTTCATTAGACATATTTAAAAATCATTCTTCTGAATTTTTGACTGAGCTGTCATATAATTCACTCTCATTGGAAGCCATTACTGATTGATTAATAATTCTCATAGGAGTCAAAATGGGTTGGATTTATCTTTTTCCCTTTATGGTTTTGAGTTGGAATTTGTGTATCTGGGGTCAGGTCAGGTTATTGGATAGATTTTTTTCCTCTGGTCTTGGAAACCTCAGGTGAAACAGGTGTAAAACTCAAGCAACAGCCTTAGCAGAAGTTACATGGACCAGGAATTGAGAGCCTTTCCTCTAGAGTTTGAATACTATCTCTTCCCCTATTAGTTGAGAGACTGTGCCAACTCAACATGGTTGTTCCTAACACTATCTCCTCATCAGGAAGATGGAAGTAGGCATATATCCTGCCTGAGTTTCATGAGGATTGACAAGTCATTGTCTCAGGCTGGTAAGGAGTTGGCTAAGCCTACAGCACTCTGTGTTGGGCTTCCATAAAAGTAATTCCACTAGTAGAAGACACTTAATAAGATGCATGCACTAAACAAATGTGGGAAGAGTTGGGACAATATGCCTGGAACTTAAGGAGCTGGGAGAAGTCTCAGAACCAAATTCCTGTAAGTTGTAGAGAAGAAACAAAACTAACACTTAGAATCAGGAATGAGTTGGTGTAAGCTGAAAATACACAGACTGTCAATTCTTTCAACTAGGATTATGTCTATGTATGTCCTGGATGTTTATGTAACTCCGGTACAATATTAGGAAGCAATGTCTGGAAAGTGATGAGCTCACTGGAGGGGAGCCTCTGTGAGTGAGATTAGTGCCCTTGTAAGAAGTCTAACACCTTCCATCGTGTAAGGACCCAGTACAAAACCAGAAGGTGAACTCATGGTAGACACTGATCTGTCAACTAACACCTCGTTCTAGGGGATCTTAACCTCCAGAACTCCGAGAAATATAATTTGTTGTTTCAGTCAAACCCACTTATAGTATTTTTATAGCAGACTGAATAGACTGTTATTTTGTTTGCTTGCTTGTTGTTTTCTTTTTTACTATTCTATTACTAAAGCTTAGCTATAGAGCATAGCATATAGTTAACAGGTAGATATAAGAAAGCAATAGAAGGAGAGAGGGAGAGAGAGGGACGGAGGGAGGGAGGGAGGGAGGGATGGAGAGAGGGAGGGACGGAGAGAGGGAGGGAAGGAAGGAACAAAAGAAAGAAAGAAGGAAGGAAGACAAATGAATAGGAGGAAGAGAGGAATGGAAGAAAAGAGGGAGAGAGGGACCTTTCACAGCTTGATGATGGTGGTAGATCACTGAATCCGAGAATCCAGTGGAGTATTTATTCTAGGGGGCACTGAGCTGCAGCTTCCTGGCCATCAGAGTTCTTCAAGACTATAGCAGAGCCACAAGAAGCCAAGAGGTCTTGGTAGAGAACAGTGCCCTCGGGGTTGTGGAGGAGGAGACTAGGAGTCCATAGGAAGACATAGTGATAGATCTAGAGGGAGGCAGGGGGGTTGTGAGCACGAAGTGTGTGAGGCAGGGGAATGTTCTGTCGCTCATGTTGTATAACTCTTCATAGGATGATAGGGGAAGAGGTATCCTCAGAGGGAAGAAGGACTTGATGCAAAGTAATCAGGTGGGGTAGCCTGCTCTCATGTCTACCAGAGAATCAGCCACAACAGCATGCCCTAGTCCTGCCTATGAGCACGCAGACTCACTTCAACTTTTCACTGCTCATAATTACCAACTGACAGTAAGAAAGTAAAATGCAATTCACATAACCCTGGGCAATACTTTTCCAGTCACTTATCTTATCTTATCTTATCTTATCTTATCTTATCTTACATGAATGTTTAATTGGGTGCACGCATTACTATCATTGTGAGCAGTTATCAGGATAGAAGCTGTAAGGGGTTAGAAAACTGGCTTGTTTGCCATGCTGTGTACCTGGTATGTAGTATGCCAGGTGGTGCTCATGGTAGGTGCTGGTAAACATCAGTATGATGGACTGTCCTGCGTAAGGCCTCTTACAGGGCCTTATACTCTGTTTCCAGGCATAGAGAGACTCTCTGATGCCCTCTGCTCCACATAGAAGTGATGGATTATGCCCGGCACCTTCACTTACACCTCTGGGTGTCCTGAGAACAGCTTTCTACATAGCTTCTTTACTAAAGACGCTGCTATACCTCAAGGAGAGTAATGAGGACGTTGAGACAGCACTGTCCCTAGGAAATCCCATAGCTAACTGAAGGTTTTGCAAAATCTTATTAGTGTCTCTTATCACAATGATGGTTCATAACCTACCCCAGTCTCAGTGGTTTCCAGCAGTAATCCACTTCTGTTATCACACTCACAGACCTGGAGGAAGCTGCGTGGTGTTTCTCGGGCTGTGAGGGCTGATGTGAGTGACCCTCCTCACAGAAACTGCACAACTGTGAAAGAACTCAAAAACACCATCCTTCTCAAGACCACCTAACAGAATTGGGATCTGTGAATCTCTACCCCTCATTGGGTAACACAAGGCATAATGTGCATACAAAATCAATAGTGTAAAGTATAATCTACCTGTCATGGATTGAAAAAAAAAGCAAAGTCCCCAGGCAATAGGTGAGGGACAAGAGGGATGAAATATGAGGAACAATAAAACAACTTGCACAGCAACCCTACCAATGCCCCCTGGGGATAGCTCTCTTTCTGTCTATCTCTTTGTCCTTGTCTCTGTCTCTGTCTGTCTTTATCTTTGTCTTTTTATTCTCTTCTCTTTCCCTCAACCCTGTGTGTGTCCCTTCTTTTCCCTCCCTCTCTTCCCTTTCTCCTTCCTCTCCACTATTGCTTGTCCAGCTCTTTTCAGGTAGATGTGTGAGCTATCAGCCTTTCTGTAGTCTCAAGACACGATGCAGGCACCCAGCCCAACATGGGTGGAAATCTGCATTCTTAAAATGGTAGGGGACAGGGTGGATCTTCTCAAACACTGTCCCCTCTACCTTCAAAACAGCATGGCTGTGGGAGGAACTATGACTTCTGTTTTACATTCTACAGAAGCACCATTGAATGTAGTATACGGAAATCTTGCATCCTTGTTTGGAGGATTGGAGTAGGAAGATACAATGCATAGCTGAAATGATTGCCATAGGGAATCCTTGCTATGCTTATGCTTCATGCTAGTCATTCAGCTCCAAGGTTGAGGACAGTACTAGAGATTAAGGCAGAGGAAAAAGCTAACAGCCTCAAACAGGGTTTAAGGGGATGTAACAAAGAAAACGTGGGTGTTTAATAAATACTGCCTGATCTTGTTAAACTTTTAATTTGTTCTATTTTCACCAAAAAAACTCTCTGGCCAAATGCACCATGGGATGGCAAGAAAAGCAGCAACAACCAGGCGGGTGGTCTGAGAATGAGAAGTTGTGAGTGTATGAAGGAATTCAGCCAAAAACTCACATTCATCTTAAGTGCCTCTAAAGCACCAGCCTGGCTCAAGCACAAATTTTTAAATGGCATCTGTGCACAGGTACACACAAACACACACACACACTCATTCCACATAAACAATCCCTTTTATTATCCAGAACATACAGGTATACTAAGTGGAATTCTCACAGAAAGAAAGTTACATGAAAAACAGATATAATGTCCAGAACCCCTAGACAAAAACAGCACAACTTGGCCAGCGTTGGTTCTTGAATTTGCCTATTAAAATCATTACACAGTGTGTGCATCAGGTGTTCTAATACACCTGATTTGAGGGCATGGAAGCCTGAGTCTAGGGACATGACTTGTCATTGCAAGCATTTGTATTCCCAGAACCCACCTTCAAAGCCAGATACCCCAGCACACATCTGTAAGCCCAGCACTGAGGAGCAGGGACAAGTACATCTCCAAGCTTTAATATCCAGACAGCCTGAAGAGATCAGGAACCTTCAGGTTCAATAAAAGTCCTTGTCTCAACATATAAAATTGGAAATTGACTGAGGAAGACACCTAACATCTACTTCTATACTCCCCTACATACATTCACATGCATGCATACATACATGATCACACACATGTACATACATACCATTACACAAAAAGGAAGATAATGGGAACAGCTTGTGCTAGGTCACTGGGTTAGCCATAAGAGTATTCTGGGAACCAAAAACCAGGAGAACTGGACCATTGCGCCAAAAGGTAGACAAGTCGGTGGTAGACCATGGTAAGCCTGGTAAGCAGCATTCACCATTCAGTTGATGCCAATGGCCTTTGGCTCATTTTCTGGCAGATAGGATTGGCATGCACAAGGTCCAAAGAAGAATCAAAATGTTCTCAATATACGTGACTAGCTCTTCCCTCTTGTGTTCTTTCTGTACATCCTAAGTGGGCAGCAAAGCAATGCTCCAGAAGAAAGAAAGAAAGAAAGAAAGAAAGAAAGAAAGAAAGAAAGAAAGAAAGAAAAACAGCCCCACTCCACCCCACTGGTCATGAATGACATGGATTCCTGGGAGCATGGATCTCTTTGTAGCTTTGTCTAATGGTTGAGAAACAGAGAGCACTGGCAGAGACTAGCTAGCAATCTCCAAATTTACTTTTTTCTCCCTATGTCACAGCCACAATCAAACTGTGTATCTCAGTCTCCTTTATATTGAATTGAGACCATGTCACTGGGTGCTGCCAATGTATGAAAGAGAAGTGATGTCTGCCACATGCAGGGCTGTCCTGGATTCTCTCTAAATTTGTCTCCTGGCTGAACTTTGCTATCCCAAAGCCACCTATTGAGGATAGCAGCGCAGCTGTCAGGCAGTGGGGCTCTGTGAACCAGAGCCCAGGCCTATCCTCACTATATCTTTGTTCAGAATTCATATGAAGATGAAATAAATTCATGGAACTTTTGGAACATGTGTCCTATAGTAACTAATGTTACTTTGGATAGGCAGTGTCAAGTCTGGCATTTGACCTTTTTCCTCAGGGACAGTTCAGAATCATTTTTCCCCCTTTAGAATTGCATAAAGCCACACTCCTGGAGCTACAGAAATTTCTCAGTTGGTAAAGTTGTATAACCATAAGAATCTTAGTTGAGATCCCCCAGCACCTATCTAAAAAGCTGGGCCACAAGAGCGTGTGTCCGTAACCCCGAGGCTGGAGTCAGTAGAGACAGGCATGCCTGATGCCTGAAGCTCATTTACAAGTCAGGTTCAGTGAGAGAGTCTGTCTCAAAAAGATAAAAACAAAAGCAAAAAACAAAAGCAGAAAAACAAAAGGTGGAGAAAAATTAGTAAAACTACCTAACATTGGGCTGGAGATGTGGCTCAGTGGTTAAGAGCACTGCCTGCTCTTCCGAAGGACCCGAGTTCAATTCCCAGCACCCACATGGCAGCTCACAACTGTCTGTAACTCCAAGGTCTGACACCCTCACACCACTGTACATAGATTAAAGTTAAATAAAACAAAAAAAAAAAAAAACTACCTAACATTAATCTCTGGCCTCCATACACACACACACACACACACACACACACACACACACACACACACACACACACACACACCACACATAGAGACAGGCACACATATACACATATATGTACTGTGTGTCTGTTAGATGATGCACATGTTTGTCTATGTAATGTATGTACACATGTATGTGAGACAAGTGTATGCATTGTGTATTTGATATTTGTGTGTGTGGTAAGCATGGGAGTGAGGCATGAGTATGTGCCATGTGAGTGTGTGTGATGTGCATATGTTCACTAAAACAAAACTCCATGGCAATGAAAATTCTATTACTTTGATTTGACAAGAGCAGTGCATTAAAAGTTGAGCAAAACCCTTCATCTTATTGGAAAAGCCAAAAGAAAAGTAATAGAGTGAGCTTTTGACGGTCTTATGAAAAGCTGGAGTTGGCTGTTGAAGGACCTATTCAAAGGTAGAGTGTGCCATAGAGAGCCTGTGGAAATAATGGTAAAGAGCTGATGGTCTTACAAAAAGATGGACTGAGTTTTTGAGGGTCCTATGGAAAGATGGATTAGTGTTGAAAGACAGAGTAAGCCTGAAATCCTGTGGATAGATGGGGTGACTTTCTGAGCCTTTTGAAAGATGGGCTAAGACTGAGGCCTGAACAATGCAGAGCACGGCATAGAGCTCAAACTGAGGCAGCCTTGGGCTCAGATCGCAGCTGCACTGCGGAACCTGCACAAATCATACCTCTCCGATATAGACAGTGTTAGGGAGAACGTGGGATGTTCAAGCTGCCTTAAGGGGATAGCAAATGCAACTGCCTGACCCTGATAAAGGTAGATGGGATCATGTGTGAGCCTCCATCACATTATGGTAGTGCTCACCAATGTGGCCTTAGAGTCAGCAGGTGTGCTTCAACGTCTCCATTTGCTCATTATTTAGATTGTGAGTTCCCGTTCACGTCAGTGTTTGGGGGTTTGATTCAGCCAGCTGCCTTGGTGATGGCCTGTGATGTTGACCCAGAGTCTCTAGAGAAGACCCTTTATGTTGCATCATTCAGTGCAGGAGCTGTCAGCCTCAGGTGGCTACTTTATTATAAAATTTAGTTCATTAAGACAAAATCAAATTATAAAGCCAGTTCTTCCATTGAATTAGCCACATGTCAAGTACTGCATGGGTGGTAAGGGTAGGGAGTGTTCCCTTTCACAGAGTTCTGAGAGGCAGCTTTGGCAAGGAAGCACTGCATGGGACTGTGAGCTATTGTAGCCAGCATTTCCCAAGGCCAAAAGTTCTGCCAATTTGCTCCCTGTGAGGTGCCAGGTTGAAGCACTCTGGGGACTGGTTTGGGCTGGAACTGCTGTAGCTCAGTAAGAATTTTGGTTACTTCCCTCCACTGTGAAGGATCAAACAGATATATTGGACAGGGCCTGGACCATGACTTTGGGCCTAAAGAGCTAGAACAGCAGAAAGATGGCTGCCATGTAGTGGGCATGGCTTCTTCTAGTCTGGGTCTCCAGTGCCCTCCCTGTAACAAAAATGGAAGAGTCAGGGTTCCACAGCCTCAGAGCAGGTGGCAAAGCCAAAAGCAGGAAGAGATGGGAAACCAAACAAAATCAGGGATGGGAGAGTGTTATGGTCATTCTTGGTTGTCAACTTTATTATATCTGAAATGAGCTACAATCCAGAAATAGATAGCACACCTTTGAAGATGTTCTGCTTGGTTTGAAGTGGGTGAATCTACTCCTGGTCCAGATCTTTAAAGTAGGAAGGCACACACTGTTTATCTGAATATTGAATCTGGAAGACACAGCTGTGATCTGTGCCACAGCTGCTGCTGGAAGTCTATATAAGAACATAGAAGAAGGAAGCTTTGCCCTTTGTCTGCTTACACTCATCTTGTTAGCACATCCATTTCTTCACTGGCATTAGAGCCTACTACTTCAGGATTCCAGCATATACTGAAGACCAGCTGAGACACCCAGCCATTATGAGATTGAGGAACTACTAGATTCTTAGACTTTCTGTTCACAGCCAGCCATTGTTGGATTAGCTAGACTGCAGCCTGAAATCATTCCAATATATCTGTGTGTGTGTGTGTGTGTGTGTGAGAGAGAGAGAGAGAGAGAGAGAGAGAGAGAGAGAGAGAGAGAGAGAGAGACAGAGAGAGAGAGAGAGAGAGACACAGACACAGACACAGACACAGACACAGACTGACAGACAGACAGACAGACAGACTGAGTCAGAGACAGAGACACAGAGAGAGTCATCCCATGAGTTCTGTGACCCTAAGGAGCCCTAATACAGAGAGGAAGGGCCAATGAGGCCAAATCAATACATAACTGTAGAAGCCGCAAGGACCAGCAGTTTGGCTGCCCAGCCTTGCATTTGGAATACAGGTACTCCAAGGCAAGGGGACATGGCTTTAAGTGTTACTTAGGCATTTAAAAGCACGTTTCTAGGAAGCTTTGCATTGACTCATAAAAGCGGGGATGTGAGGAATTTCCGTTACACATGATTGACTTGGCTAGGAGCCCACGAGCTTTAGGATCCCTTTTTTGCACACTTTGAGAATCTGTTTGGTCTGGATAAGAATACCCATCTCCCTAGCTCCTCTGGCATTAGGAACAACCACAGACCTCAGAGCAGCCCATGAGATTTTACAAGTGGAGCTTCCAAGAATAGTAAGTGTTCCACGTAAAGATATGCACCTTAACTGGCTTACCTTCTTGTTCCCTTACTTTTTCCCCAGTGTTTTCTGCTCAGAATTGAAGATTGGAGGGGTAGCAGCTATCTTGTATCTCTGAGAATGAAAGTTCACACCGCAAAATTAATAGAAAAGTTACTGGAAGGACTCCAGACCCTTGATGACTTGGTCCACTCTCTCAACTGCACAACCCTGTATTTCCTTTAAAACCCATTAAAAATGCCTAGGTGTAGTGGCTCATGCCTGTAATCTCAGGAGGCAGAGACAGGTATATCTCGGTGAGTTCAAGGCCAGGACAGCCAGGGCTACACAGAGAATCCTTGCACGAGAAAATATCCGTACAATTGACTTGCTTGTTTGAATACTTTGTCCTCATATTGTCATGCTGTTAAAGAGGCTATGGAGAATTTCGGACATGGCCTCCCTGGTGGCTGTTGTGCCATGGGGCCTAGGCTTATGGATCATAGGCACACCCTGGTTTAGGTACAAGAGGCACGATTCTTTGAATTCTGTCATACAAGAAGAGTAAAACATCCCAGAATGCATAAATGAAAAGGTGAGCTCAAAGTACAGGCTCTGAAATCAGGTTCTAGGATTAGTAAATGCGAGGTCTGGAAGGCTCAGTCTCCTAAACAGTGCCCTAGCGTAAATCAGAAGAGTTAGGCTCTCTGAGCTCCAGTAGGCTCCCAGCTTGGAGGAAAGCCTGTAGCTTTTAGTATTATAAAGGATATGTACAGCCATCAGCCTCACTCAGGCACCCAGGATTTGGGTGCTGGATGCTAGGTGGCCTTCAGCTTCCTTGGCCAGATACCATTGAGCAAACATATGCTCTGTGCACCCTGGCTCCACCACCTGCTTTCTATACTGCCTATGCCAACTTAACTTAATTACTTTGCCTCTATGTCATCATCTAAAAGTTGAATGGTAATGATTTTCCTCATTGGACCATATATTGTGATACTGGCTTAATGCAAGGGTGTCTAACCTTCTGATAATATAACATGATGTTATGATGCAGCATGATACAAATGTGTAACTATCTCCAGGGTTACATGATTGACAGGCTGCAGACTTGACCCACCTGCTTCAGAGGTCCCTTTGAAGGAGTGTAAGTGAGCCTTGTATGAGGTACCTTCCTCATCTCTGTGACAGAACACAAGACAGAAGCAGTGTAAGGAATGATTTCTTTTGGCTCACAATTTAAGAAGATATAGCCTCGTACCATGGGGAAAACATTAAGAGGGATAAGCTCACAGCTGTGTTAGTGGGACCATGAGATGGCCAGTTACATCATAGCAATACTCAGGGAACAGAGCTCAGGCCAGAGTCAGGGTAGAGGAACCCACAAGTTCCACCCCTGGGTTCCTGAAACCACCAGTTGGGCTCCATGTCTGAAGTAGTCCACAGCACCAAATAGTGACACCCACTAGGGTCCAGCTATTCAGACAAGTGAAACTGTGTGGGGTATTTCACATTGAAACCAAAAATTAAAAAAAAGGAATCAATTTCCCAACTTCCTCCCTTTCAGAGTTTTTTGTTTATTAAGTGAGTGATCTAGGAAGGCTCATAGATGCTACCATTACTGAGCTGTTAGCACCATCCACATCATGCTCATTTTCTTTCCATTGCAATTTTATAAAGCCCTAAAATGTTAAGCAGCAAATCAGGAGTCGGTTGTTTTTAAATGCATGGTGTGATTGAATAATGGCCTACAGTGTGTTTCCATCCATCCTAATGAACCCCCTCTCTCAACTAAAACTCAGCATCCCACTTTAACTCTAAGTGTCCATCTGTCACCACCACAGCCACTTTAATCCAGAGTGAAGGACAATTGCCAAAAGATCTGCTGAGCCAGTTGAGAATGACTTACAGAAGAGCCATCTGGATTTACAATCACATCAGCCCAGAGTCGGGAGCAGGGACAGAGCATGCTCCAGACTGTCTTATAGAAAGAAGAGACGGCTGGTCCAAGAATATTAAGGACTTCGTGATCTTGTGGGCTAATCCGTAAGGCAGGATCAGAAAGTTGATGTCTCCATCACGTAGAGTGTTGTAACAGCACCTTGAATGTAGAGTCTAGGAAGTGCCAGGTCCAAGAGCAAGTGGGACTATATGACCCCGCCTTTCTTCTCACTCTCAGCGGTAACAATTGTGGCCGTGGGTAGAGGGCATCCGCAACAAGGTGTTCCTCGGTGTCTTAGCTGAGGCCATGATGAAAAAGCTACCTGGGGAGGAAAGGGTTTATTCAACTTACACTTCCACATTGATGTTCATCACCAGTGGAAGTCAGGACAGGAACTCAACCAGGGTAGGATCCTGGAGGCAGGCGCTGATGGAGAAGCCATGGAGGGATGCTGCTTACTGGCTTGTTTCCCCTGGCTTGTGCAGTCTGCTTTTGTACAGAACCCAGAACCACTAGCCCAGAGATGGATTCCCCCAACAGTGGGCTTTATAAAATTGATAGTAATTAAAAATATGCCTTACATCTGGGTATCATGGGGGCATTTCCTCAGCTAAAGCTCCTTCCTCTCTTACAATTCTAGCTTGTGTCAAATTGACACAAAACCAGCCAGTATACCGAATAAGAATATCATAGGTATAGGCAGAAGCCTGGGAGCCTGGCAGGGTGCAGACAGGCTTGTGCTGAGTCTTCAGAGGAAGGAAACCGGAGATCCCCAGCAAAAGTAAGTGACAATGGAAAAGGAGATATGAAGGAATGAGGAGCCAGAATATTGGACATAGACTGAGAGTCACAAAAGGGGCAGTTACACTCTAAGGGCGAGTTGATCTGAGAAGATCAACTTAATTAAGGTGGTGCCTCCAGAACCTGTCAACAATGCCTAAATATCCTCCATGAGTCCCCAGTCAGGTAGCCATTGCTTGATGATTCTTGGGTAGATCTGTCCACCTGAGGGGTGCAAAGAGTGGCTAAGATGACACATCTGGGTCTTCGGTGTGCTAAACAGAAGCAGTTTGAGACCCAGGAAAGATACAGTATTTCCTCAGGAGTTGGCAGAGGATTGGGTCATTTATACCATAGGAAACACAGGTCCCAGGAAAGACAAGTATCTGGCATCAAAGGCCAGGTAGTCAGAGGTTTGCCCATTTCATCCTCTAATGGCCACGTAGAAGGCAGCTGGGGAGTGTCAGGTCCCAAAGAAACCTGGGACAAGATTCACTCAATCCCTACGGCTCCTCCAAGCACTTGTCACCCCACCCTCTACCCTAATCCTCCCCAGTCCAGGGGCTGGGCTTCTGCTTCCCTTCCCCAGCTTCTAATTCCTATATAAGCCTTCCATATCCACCATTTGCTCTCTTAGCTCCTCTTGCCTTGCTCTTGGCCTCTTTGCCCTCCTGCAGCTCTTTGTTTCTCCTCGTCTCTCTCTCCTCTCATGGCCAGTTTCAGTCTGGACCCTTCCAGATGCCTCTACTTTTATTTTTCTCATATCTATAGTAAAACAACAACAACAACAACAACAACAACTTCTCCGCAACCATACTTAGGAATGGTCATTCCTCATTTTTACTCATTTGGAGCTGAAAACAAGAGCAGCATATATGAGCCCCCTTCCAAGGGACTCAGCCTCTCCCCTACAAGAGCCAAGTTGCTGATCTGATTCTCCTAAGGTATG
The DNA here is from genome assembly GCF_903995435.1 of Acomys russatus. NCBI lineage: Eukaryota > Metazoa > Chordata > Mammalia > Rodentia > Muridae > Acomys > Acomys russatus. Next base: position 1,749,971 of record NC_067162.1, read on the forward strand.
TATGGACCATTGTTTCTGCTGGCTTCTGCCACCCACCAAATTTGACTCCAAATTTTGGAGTCAGCCTCTTCATCTGCCTCTTCCCTCCACCTGCTCTAACCACTCATCTCTCTTCATCTACTCTGTGAGTGAATCTCTGCCTTCTGGAGCCTGCTATGACCTCCTGGGCACCCATCACCTGGGCATCTCTCTCCAAAGACGTGTACTCCTCTCCCTCTATTAGAACTATCCCTTCTTCTCTAAAAAGCCTCTCCCAGGCCACTTCATACACGGTTTTTTCTTCTACCTGCTCTAACTACAGATTAAGTGTCACTGGGGGCTGCTTGCTTTCCCTACTGTTACTACAAAAGCCCATGTGTGTGCCGGAAAGCTCATCTCACCACACTGGGGCCCTATCATGTGGGAAGGGATGCCTCTCCTCTGTGATTTGGCCAACTTCTCTCTTACAAATCTTTCAGTCTGCTGTGGATGCCCAAGACTGTTACCCTTCCCCCTCTGCTCCCTTTGTTCTCAGGTCCTTCCAGGAGCTTTCTCTCACCCAGTTCTAGGGTCCTCAGCTTTTCTATGCCTGCTGCACCATACTGAAATTCCTACCTGCAATCCTGTCCCTTCTGTGGCTCAACTCCCTCCATGAAGTCCCACAGCTTCCTTAAACCCTCTTTGGCCTTCTATGACCCCCTTCTTTCTTACTCCTCTGACTCAGAGATTTTACTAAAGTCTCTCTGTCTTGCTGTAAAGGGCTTGAATTCAGCACAATTCAATCAATGGCCAAAGTTGACACACTTGATTTTCAAATTCTCTCATACAATGCCAACTGCTACCTTTGCACAAACAAATGATCCCCAAACCTCTTACACCTGAACTTTTGCCACTTTTCCTAAAGTCTCTTATCATTAAGATGTTTTTACTCTCCACTTTTCAAAGTCTTTTATCTCTATAATTTATCTGCCTTCTGCTCTCAAAAATATCTTAAGACTGTTATGCAAGCAGCCACTATCTCAAAATTTGTAAATTCATTGGGTGTGGTTAAAGAATCTATAAAATCTGTAACAAAAAAAAGCTTAAAACTTGTAATAGTAAAGTTAATAGTTAAATATATACATACATATGCATAGGTAATCCTAATTTTCTATATCATTATATATATGTATGTGTATGTGTGTACATATACATATATACATGTGCACACATACATTTGGAACTTGGATTCAACTGTTGTTTAAATAGCAATGATATTACTCACCTCCGTCTTGGTTAGTGATCTTATCTGGATGAGAGCAACCATGTAGTTGGCAGCCATCTTTACTAAGGTTAAAAAGGGCACATGCCATATGGGTTGACCACCATCTTGGATAAACAAACTAAAGCAACAATTACAAAACTTCTTAGTCCTACTGAGCTCTCTGTTATAATTTTATCTCCTTTTTAGACTAAGGAGGCAACAACAGGTCTCCAAAATATTTTGAATTAGTATGGAATGTTTGTGTTAAATTCATAAGCTTATAAAGATCTACACAAATTAACAAAAGCTGACTTAGAAAGTAACATCTAACTACTTATGGCTTTGGTAACTGTGTTCAACACCAGATTTCAAAAAAATTACATAAAACGCATATGTTTGATTAAGGTTTATAAATTTCTAAGGTAATAAAGGTATACTCAGGTTAACAGAAACTGACATAGAGGTATATGTCTTTGCTTTGTTCAACACCAGGCTTCTAGAAACTTTAAATAAGCAACAACATATGTTTGATCAATAAGGTTAAGAAATTCCTAAGGTCTACTCAGGCTAACACTAACCCACTTGAAGATGTGTGTCTAGCTGCTTTGTTTTCCTTAACTTATATTAATCATTAGTTATTTGGATAAACTGAATCTTAACAAGAAGCTGTGATATTCTGTGATGATATGCTATGAAAGGATCTAAAAAGTAAGGGTTCTAGGCTCTGTGGACTGTATTTATGGTATAAACTTTTATGCCAAAGAATCTTCAATTAAAAATTTTAAGGCTCAAACTTAGCAAAGACAAAATTATAAAGGTTTAATCTTTTAAAAGCAACTGACATGTAAATTATTGAAGATATTTAATATAGTACATGCAAGTTAATGGTGTCCTGGCTGGTTTTGTGTCAACGTGACACAAGCTAGAGTCATAAGTGAAGAAGGAGCCTCAGCTGAGGAAACACCTCTATGAGATCCAGGTGATTTTTTTTTTACTCTCTTCTCTTCCTCCCTCACTTTCCTCTCCTCTCCTCTCCTCTCCTCTCCTCTCCTCTCCTCCTCTCTTCTTCTCTTCTCCTCTCCTCTCCTCTTCTCTTCTCTCCTCTCCTCTTCTCTTCTCTTCTCTTCTCTCTCTCTCTCTCTCTCTCTCTCTCTCTCTCTCTCTCTCATCCCATAGCCCAGTTCAGCCTGGACTCTTCCAGGTACCTCTGGCTATTCTTTCCCTCCTTTCTATAATACAAACCTTTTTCTCAAACATACCTGAGTGGTCATGTCCTTGTTTTCATTCAGGCAGCACCCAGAACAGAGGCATGAACCTGCCATGTAAGCCCATCTCCACAATCACAGCCTGCCCAGCCCTGAACAAGCTTCCTGACCTCTCCATCTATTACAATACCTGGCTCCTAACAATCTCCAGCCACGCTTCAGGGCTTGTGAGTGACCCTGGTACATGCTTAATCAAGACAGTCCTTATGCCAGGCATAATTCAAGCATAGAACAGGGGATTTCTGTGTAAGGAAACATGAAGAAGATGGGAGAGAAGAACTTCATCAGCAATCTACCATAGATATTCCTGCATGCTCTGCATCACCCATCCTGCTGTACCATATAAAAATGAGGATGATGGACAGGGATAACACTGGAAACCATTTACAACAGGCACATCTCTGTCCATAGAGATGGACATCTTTCTGCATTCCTGTGTGGCTATGAATATAAGAAATGCTGGGGCAGAGTAAATGGAATTCTCATAGAAATGGCCAGTCCATGGTGAACCTCAGTACATCAGCATGTGGACTGAGAGAAGGCCAAACTTGGGTCTCTGCTGTAACACTTCATAATGAGTCCCAGATCAGCCTGTGCTACTGAATGAAGCTATCACTGCATGGATAAATAAACAGGGCTAGACATCAGGGCTGAAGTCATGGTAGAAGAGATCAGGGCCAGAGTAGGAAAGAAGCATGTTTGTCCAACCATGGACTGACCCATTAAGCAGCTTTGTGGCATAACTGACACCTCACGCTCAGACATCAATGTGGAAGCATGTCTTAGCTCACACATGGTTCAGAGTTAAGCTTTAAGGTGAAAATGTAGCCCCTTTGTCACCATCCACCTTTAAAATGCTTAGGGATGGGGGGCTCATGAAATTAGGATCTACCATCTCAGGTACCATATCTCAATTTCACTTTTACCCCTCTATAAGATGAAGGCAACAGTCCCATCTTCCCCTGTGGTTGTCATGTGAACTTGCTGCTGCTGCTGCTGCTGCTGCTGCTGCTGCTGCTGCTGCTACTTGCTACTTTCATTCTTATTATTGGAGCTTTCCTATGGAAATGAACATCACAACATTGTGGGTGGAGAAACTGAGACACATAAAAGATTGCAAAGTCATTCCTAGAGATACTCTTTTGAATCTCTGGACAACCATCTTCCTGTCATTCTGTGCTATAAAACAATTTTGTAGCCATTTTAGTTCTTCAACTTCAAACACTTCGTCTGTGGGGTTTAAATATTCCATTTCTGACCAACCGTGAAACCATGGAAACTGAATGGCAAATTGAAAAGGCAGCAAACAAATTAGCTTGCAAAGCCCCCCACAAATGATATAATCACTCAGTGTTTAAGCTGTAGATATTCTTGCCACTTCAGCCAAGGCCTTTCTCAATTGCTGTTATAAGCCAGCACTCATGTGTTCTATAGCCAGCGTCTGCCCCTAAGAGACTATGATCAGACTTGACATCAATTTTCAGCCCCAAGGACTCAGGGTCAAGCTCAAGTAGGTGAAACTCTCCATCAACCCAGAGGATCCATTCACCCTCCCATGTAGAGTGGGAAAGCCATGTGGGCAGGTCTCCAATTTCTCATCTTGTTTCTCCTTAGAAATCCTAAGAATAAGTAACTAAGTGTGGTGTGATAGGAGGGTGGAAAGTGAGGGAAATCACTTAGAGTGGACCAAAGGGCCTTGGTTATAGTTTCAGAAGGTGAGTCCATGATTATCATGGTAGGGAGCATGGTAACAACACAGGCAGGCACAGCACTGGAACAAGAGCTGAGAGCTTACATCTGATCCACAGACACAAAGAGAGAAAAAGAGTAGCCCTGTCATAAACATTTTAAAACCTCAAAGCCCAGGCCCAATCACATACGTCCTTTAATAAGGCCATAAACCTCCTAACTCTTCGAACATCTACCAACTGAGAACCAGATATGAGCATATTGGGAGGAGAAATGTTCATTCAAACCATCACACTTGGAGTGGGTTGGTGCCTGATTATGAACCAAAGCCAACAGAGCCCATGTGCTTTGATTGCTTCACTTATTGGATTCAGCTACACATGAACTAAAGACAAACACATGAAGATACCAGAAGCTTTACATCAGCCTCTTCTATGTGTGACTCCCATCTCTCCGGGAAACCACCCTTAGTCCATTGAACAGCTCTCACTACTGTTCCCCCAAAGCTTGAGATACCACGTCTTTGTAGTTACTTTATTTACATATTTATTGAGTATTTCTCACTATTATTCCCTAGGCCCCAATGCCTAAGATGTATGTATATGTGGGAGATCAGCCTCTCATCTTCATTGTATCTTCTGCTCCATTTGACCAGTCCCAGCTAAGTTCTGAATACCTAGAATGTGCCCACCATAAAGTGGACCTCTGCTGAGATCAAATCTCCTTTTGTTCTATTTCTCCATAGGGCCCTAACAATTCCAGTTCCTATGAATTCAGAAACTTCCCACATTATATTTCAACAGAAAAACCTAGTCACTTTCCCTTCTCCAATACAGAAAACTTACTCTCTTAAATAGTACACTAGATGAAGTGAAAGAAGTACAGCAGTGGAGAGAATATGGGTTAGATGAAGGTTCCAATCCATGCTCAATCAATCATTGTTCAATAAAGAACTTAACAAGTAGATGACTACATTAAGGTCCCTGTATCTTTTCTCCTCTTCTCAAGGTGACCTTCTTGCCTCTGCTCCAATCTCACATGTCTTTGTTTCCTTCCTTGTCCTGAGAGTCAAACTGAATATGAGTGACTCACCCACCGATCAACCAAATGTAGGAGGTCCAAGATGACAAGATAGCTGTACTCCAAGGAGATCCCAAAGAGCCCAGAGTCCAGAGTCTCTGATCAAAGCCAAGAAGATACCATGCCCATGTTTTGGCCCATATGAAATAAGAGTAAGAGTCTTTCCATTAACAAAAATATCAAGCAAGTTGCACATCCCATTGGTAAAACCTTAATGAGAAGACCTTAGCCAGGAACTGGTTGCAAAGGACTCTGGGAAATGTCATCTACATGTGGGTGGCTATGTACTCAGATCAAATAGGTAAATGTATTATTTCTAATCAAAAGGTGAGGATGGCTACTAGAAAACAGTGATCTAAACTTTTTATGAGAATTTAGCTCAGCAAAGCATCTTTGACCACATCCTCGATCTCTCTGAATCGCCCTTTTTCATCTTCATATAACAAATTTCTAGTCCACTTGCAAAACTCAACTCAGATGATGCCCACCATGGGAAGCCACTTGTGCTGAGGTCTATGGGGTTATGCTAAATCCCATGAAGGCCTCACCATGATATTCTCAGGGAACGCACTAGCAAAGTGTCCAACACTCACTACTCAATAATATGCTCAGTAAACTGTACTCTGGTCACTGCTGTGGTAGTATTATGTTGTTGTTGTTATTGCTGTTGTTGTTGCTGTTGTTGTTGTTGCTGTTTTCCCAAAATTTCCCTGGGAGCAGGCAACATGGTGCTATCAATAAGCACAGGCTTGGAAAGACAATAGACTTCTGCTTGAACCCTGGGCCCACCACTTTCTCATTGTGTGACTGACCCATGCTTATCTTCTCTAACAAAGTTTCTTCAGTGCATTGAAGAATTACAATGTTGGAATGTAATGACCTGGCTATCAGATCAACAGTCCAAGGATGACAAAGGTGGAGCAGAGGCTCACAATGCCTCAAGAGCTTCATCCTCTTCTCCATCTCTAATGTGATAGCTTCCTGGTGATCTGATGGCCTCTGGGTGATGGAGGTGCCTCTAGTGGGCAAGAAGTAGAGATGGAGAAAGGAAAAAACTCTTGCCCTTCCCCCAGTTCTTCCACATAACAGGAAAATCCATGTTCCTTCACAGCGCTTGCCAAAAGCTGTGGGTGTTTTGTCCCATAGACTTCAGTGAAGTGGCCTGTCTGGGAGTCCCAGAACCCCTGGATCAAGGATGGTTTCACCTGATCAGATGCCAAATAGCTGTCTATAGATAGGCAATGGCAAGAGAAAACCTGGCCCCATCTCATACCTGCATCTCTGTCTGGCTGTGCCATAGGGTAAATGGCTGGGGACAATTAGGCCTATAGACTAATGGGACAAGACCTCAAAGCTATGGGAACCTCTGAGTCCATGAGACAACAAGCTTTAAAAATACTTTCTAAGAGCTGAGACGAGGAGAATAGACTCAGGATCCATTAAGAGAATTGTGGCAAAAGGCATACTGAAATGCAAAGAGGTGGACATGATCTGGTTTTTGGCATGGCTTATCAAAGAGTTCCATGAATTAGTGTAATGATGCTTCTCTGTCAATATACGGGAATCTCACCACAGTAGGAAGAGGTATGGAAGTGCAGTTGACCAATGGATTGCAGGCAGAGAAATTGGGGCCATTGAACAAGTCCTCTGACCCAGCCAGCAAATACTAAAACTTGAACTTAAATGAAGATCTCTATACAAATTACTCTGTCCTTGGCCATGAATGTAGTCCAGCCAGTCCAGACACTGTGCTTGGTGGGCTTGGGAGATCTGTGTTGTTATCCAACCCTTAGTAAATGTGAGTGAAATGGCTCCACCCTATTACCCAGACAAATAGATTAAGATTATTATAGTTAAGCTTGTTTTCCATAATTTTTCTTTAAAATATCATACATCTGCTGACCTATGTGGACAAAAGACAAATAAAAAGCAAATGAACAAATAAAAACATAACTTTTATTGAAGAAAAAAAACCTGATCTTTTTAAGAATTGAAAGACTTGAGAATCTGTATTATTTCATGGGCTTGCCAACCAAATTCCAAATAATATATTAAACGTATTATAGTCCCACAAATATTTTCTTAGTCTGACTGACAGAAGAAAATGTATTAATTGCTATAGTGTTCCATGAAGAACTGTTTCTAGGTCGTTCTAAACTCTGAATAAATTATAGAGTTCAGAGAATTCTGTAGAGGATGCCAAGTGAAGAACTGCTCTGGACCCAGCTAGAGGAAGCTTTATTTGAAAGGGTTAACGCACTAGGGAGAACACCCAGACTTGGAGTCCTGCAACATCTTTAAGTCAAACAGAAGCATTTTCTATTCTGAGAAATAGCAGGGACCATGGGAACAGCAGGTGAGATTTGAAAGTCCACAGATGCTCAATGGGGCAGTTGAGTTATTTAAACATTAGTGTTTGCTTAAACTTGAGGGCAAGGCAAAGTTTAGAAGCTTATGGAAAGGAGAATCCTGACTGATTTAACACTAGGCCAAGCCAAGTCACTAAGCAGAACCACTTGTTCTGCATAAGATGTTTTCTACTTGGAGATTCTGGTTACGTTTTTGGACTTATTAATAAATAGCTGAGACACCCGAACCCTACCTCACAGCATAGTGGGGGATAAGAGAAAGCCACGCAGGGAGCCATTGATCTCTTTCCTCAGGGCCTATGAGAGCACTGGATAAGTAATGAGTCCTGGTCTACATGTCCTTCAAGCTCTTTACCATGCACTTCTGAGAAGACCACATGCACCTGTTTGTAAACTCACTCGGATGCTGTTATATGGAAGCCAGACTGGCCTCACTCTCTTACCCATGGCAAAAGCACCAGTATGGTTAGAAAATAGATTAAGAAATTCAATGAAAAAGGAAATTCTCCTTTCTCTTATATTTTTAAATCCACCTCATAAGAGAACTATGCATTGTTTCCATCAGCCAGGATGTTCTTCTATGTTTTCGGCTGCATTGAGCAAAATGTTCCAAATCAGTAGTAAGGTGGAAGCATGAGTATGGCTGCCTGTCTCCATGGTCCTTAGCTGGCAGAGGGCATGGCAGATTGAAAGGGCAGAATCGCATGCTCAGATAACCAGAGGCACTCGTTGTCAGGGACATCACATGCAGAGTCTTGGAGAACTGAGTTCTGAATCCACCCTGAGACTGGAAACTCCATCCCATAACCTAGTCCTACCCCTTTGACCTCATCCCCATGCTCTTGTCTCCACACCTCCAGCCACATGAATCACCAGAGCAATACTAGGTCCAGCAAGTGTCTCTCTTCATCCATGGCACTAGCTGCTTCCTGGGCTAGAAGCCAACTCCTTCCCTCCCTTGACTGAGGCCTCTGGCCAGCAAAAGCTTCAGAGCCCACTTTATGAAATAGCAGTCCTATTGTGTGCAGTCTCCTCACCATGATTCCTGTATGCTCATGGAACTTACCTGCACTTGAAATGGTTTCTTGAGATTGATTTTCACTGTGTTAAAATGCCCTGGAACATAAGGTGCATGACCCCAGGGAGGAAATCTGATATTTCTCACTACTAGATCCCACTGCCTGACACTTACCCGTGGTAGGTGCTTTACACCAATTGCTCTATTTACTCACAAAATCCAGCCTGAAAGATAGGTGTCTTGGTCAGTACCTGACATATGAGGAGATAAAGGTTCAGATAAAAAATATCATCAGCTCAGGGTAAGGGCAGTTCTGGGTTTGTGACTATACCACTGGCTTCCTCCACCATCTGCTGTCTCTATGGAAGCAATGCTGTTAAGAGCATCTCTTTAACTTTACGTACAGGCCCTAGAGACTAGGGGCTCTAATCTACTTTGTGCCAGACTTTAAGTCCAACTCTAAAAGAGACAGAGATGAAGGAACAAGAACTCTAAGAATAAGTCCCAGATGACCATGGCAATGCAGGTAATGTTGTGTTTTGTCTTCTAAATTAAATCTGTTTCCTTGTGCCCGATTGGTATTCTGTCTTTTCCGTGCTTTGCAATGAGGGCAATGAATGGGTCAGACTGTGGGTAACCATGGAGATAGAAGCAGCTTTCAGGTCTGGACTGTAAGCATATTCTTAACAACATCCTTTCCCTGTGTTGCAAGCATTGTTCTAGACCCAGAAGTATATGATGAGCAGAGCAAACCCATAGAGGCTACTCAGGAAATGTTTTAACATGCAACTACAGGAGCTAAGGAGATGGTTCAGTCAGGAAAATGTTTGCCAAAGAGGACAAGATCCTGAGTTCAATTCTTAGGACTCACATAAAACTCTGGGTGCAGTGATACATGCTTGTAATCTCAGTGCTGGGAGGCAGGAGGAGCCCTGAGATTCGTTGGCCAGCCAGCTAGCCTATCATAATCAGCAAGCCCCACATCCTAGTAAGAGATCCTCAAAAAACAAGGTGGGTCACCCCTGAGGAGCAACAGATTGACCTCTTACCTCCACATGTATGTGCACATATGTACATCTGGACGCACAATTGTGGTGGTTTGAATAGGATTGGCCCCCGTAGACTCGTGTGTTTGAATGCTTGGATCATAGGAAGTGGCACTATTAGGAGATGTGGCCTTGTTGGAGGAAGTGTGTCACTGTGGAGGCAGGCTTTGAGGTCTCATATATGCTCAAGTCTGGCCAGTGTGACAGTCTCCTTCTACTGCTTTCAGATCAAGATGTAGAATTCTCAGCCTGCCTGCACTCTGTCATGTTTCTCACCATGACAATATGGACTAAACCTCTAAACTGTAATCCAGGCCCAATTAAATGTGTTCATTCATAAGAGTTGCGGTGGTCATGGTGTCTCTCCACAGCATGGGAAGCTCTAACTAAGACAACAACCATGAATAAACACATGGACACACACACACATTCATGAGATGCACCTGAATATTCTTTGCTCCTTTCTCATCAAGAAGAGGACCATCTTTAATTTGAAGCTGGGCTCATGTTTATGATTGGCTAATTAACAGAGCTAAGACGAGACTATGTGACTTCCATGCTAAGCCATAAGATCCATGCAATCTGGAGGTTTGGGTAAGAAGACCACCCTTAGTCTCTATGCTGTGAAAGAACACAAGCTGGTTACATGAAGGATCCCTATGCCTATGGAGGGGAAGAAGGGACACATGGAACACTTTGTCAGTGCCTTGAAGGACTCTTAATTCTTGCTTTCTTTTTCTTTATGATTCTTCTTTTATATCTCCCCAAGCCTGGGAACCTTAGCCACACCTATCCAATTTGCCATGCCTAGGTGTGATGGCCAAATAGGTTAGGCTCTAGGCAAGGTACAGGTGGGTCACAGAGACAGCAAGCAGTAATTAGCATCAAAGTACATCAGAACCAACCTTCAACAGGACATCTAGGTTGTTCCCAGATTTTGGCTATCATGAATAAGGCTGCTCTGAACATAGTTGAGCAAATGTCCTTGTGTGGTGGAGCATCTTTCAGGTATATTCCAAGGAGTGCAATAGCTGGGTCTTGAGGTAGCCCTATTCCCAGTTTTCTGAGAAAATACCAGAATGCTTTCCAAAGTGGTTGTACAAGTTTGCACTCCCACCAGCAATGAAAGAGTGTTCTCCTTTCTCCATATTCTTGCCAGCATGTGCTGTCACTTGAGTTTTGGATCTTGGCCATTCTGATGGGCAGGGGATGGAATCTCAGAGTTGTTTTGACTTGCATTTCTCTGATGACATTGAGCATTTTTAAGTATCTCTCGGCCATTCAATATTCCTCTGTTGAGAATTCCCTGTTTAGCTCTGAACCCCATTTCTTAATTGGGTTATGTGGTTTGGTGGTATTTAATTTCTTGAGTTCTTTATATAGTTTGGGTATTAGACCTTTGTCAGATGTGGGGTTGGTAAAGATCTTTTCCCAGTCTATAGGCTATCACTTTGTTCTGTTGACAGTGTTTTTTGCCTTACAGAAGCTTCTCAGCCTCATGAGGTCCCATTTATTAATTGTTGAACTTAGAGCCTGGGCTGTTGAAGCTCTGTTCAAGTTGTCTCCTGAGCCAATGAGTTCAAGGCTCTTATCCACTTTTTCTTCTAACCAATTTAGTGTCTCTGGTTTTAAGTTGAAGCCTTTAATCTACTTGGACCTGAGTTTTGTGCATGGTGATAAATATGGATCTACTTGCATTTTTTAAAATGTAGACATCCAGTTACACCAACATCATTTGTTGAAGATACTCTCCTTTTTTCATTGTATAGATTTGGCTTCTTTCTGAAAAATCAAGTATCCATAGGTGTGTAGATTTATTTCTGGGTCTTCAATTCAATTCCATTGATCAACTGTCCTATTGCTGTGCCAGTACCATGCTGTTTGAATTATTGTTGCTCTATTGTATAGCTTTATATCAGGTATGGAGATTCCTCCAGAGGATCTTTTATTGTACAGGTTGTTTTAGTTATTCTGGGTATTTTGTTTTTCCATATGAAGTTGATAATTGATCTTTCAAGATCTTTTTAACAAATTGTGTAGGTATTTTTATAGGGATTGCATTGAATCTGTAAATTGCTTTTGGTAAGATGGCCATTTTTACTATGTTAATTCTCCTGATCCATGAACAAGGGAGATCTTTCAATCTTCTGATGTCATCTTCAACCTCCTTCTTCAGAGATTTGAAGTTTTTTTTTTTTCAAACAAGTCCTTCACTTGTTTGGTTAGAGTTACTCCTAGATATTTTATCTTGCTGGTGGCTATTGTGAAGGGTGTAGTTTTCCTGTTTGTTTTTTTTTTTTTTTTTTTCTTCTGCACAGTTGTCATTTGTATACAGGAAGGCTACTGACTTTTTTGAGTTAATTTTGTATCCAGCCAATTTGCTGAAGGTATTTATCAGCTGTAGGAGTTCTCCAGTGGAATTTGGGGGCTTTACTTGCAAATAGGGATAATTTGACTTCCTCCTTTCCCATTTGGATGTCCTTGATCTCCTTTTGTTGTTTATTGCTCTGGATAGAACTTTAAGAACTATATTGAGGAGATATGGAAAGAGTGGGCAGCCTTGCCTGGTCCCCGATTTTAGAGGAATTTCCTTGAGTATCTCTCCATTTAATTTGATGTTGGCTATTGGCTTGCTATATATAGCCTTTATTATGTTTAGGTATGTGTCTTGTATCCTTGATCTCCCCAAGACTTTAAACATGAATAGGTGTTGGATTTTGTCAAATGCTTTTTTGGCATTTAAAGAGAAGATCATGTGGCTTTTTTCTTTCAGCTTGTTTATATGGAGGATTACAATGATGGATTTCTGTATATTGAACCATCCCTGCATGCCTGGCATTAAAGCCTACTTTATATCTTTGATGTGTTCTTGGATTTGGATTGCAAATATTTTATTGAGTATTTTTTCATCAATGTTCATAAGAGAAATTGATCTGAAATTCTCTTTCTTTGTTGGGCCTTTGGGAGGCTTAAGTATAAAGGTGACTGTGGCCTCATAGAAGGAGTTTGGTAATGTTCCATTCATTTCTATCTTTTGGAGTATCTTGAAGAGTATTGGTATTAGCACATCCTTGAAGGTCTGGTAAAATTCTGCACTGAACCCATCTGTCCCTGGGCTTTTTTTGGTCGGGAGACTTTTGATGACTGCTTCTATTTCTTTAGGAGAAATGGGAGTATTTAATTTGTTTATCTGATCTTGATTCAACTTTAGCAAGTGAAATCCATCAAGAAAGTTGTCTGTTTCCTTTAGACTTTCAAATTTTGTAGCATATAAGCTTTTGAAGTAGAACCTAATGATTCTTTGTATTTCTTCAGTGTCTGTTATTATGTCTCTCTTTTCATTTCAGATTTTGTTGATTTGGATAGTGTCTCTCTGCCTTTTCTTAGTTTGGCTAATGGTTTGTCTATGTTGTTGATTTACTCAAAGAACCAATTCTTGGTTTTGTTCATTCTTTGAATTGTTCTCTTTGTTTCTAATTTATTGATTTCAGCCCTAAGTTTGATTATTTCCATCCATTTACTCCACTTGGATGGTTCTCCTTCTTTTTTTTCTAGGGCTTCCAGGTGTGTCATTAAGTTGCCTATAGGAGATGTCTCCAGTTTCTTTATGAAGGCATTTAGTGCTATGAATTATCCTCTTAGCACTGTTTTCAATGTGTCCCAAAGATTTGGGTATGTGGTACCTTCATTTTCATTGAATTTTAAGAAGTCCTTAATTTCTTTATTTATTTTTTCCTTGACTCAGTTGTCATTGAGTAGATATTGTTCAGTTTCCATGTATGTATAGGTCTTTTGTTATTTCTGTTGTTGAAGTCCCGCTTTAGGCCATGGTGGTCTGATAGGATACAAGGTAATATTGCAATCTTCTTGTATCTATTGAGGCTTGCTTTGTGATCTACTATATGGTCAATTTTGAAGAAGGTTCCATGAAGTGATGAGAAGAAGGTACAATCCTTTGTGTTTGGATGAAAAGTTCTGTAGATATCTGTTGCTCCATTTAATTCATGACATCAACTGGTGTCCTTATATCTTGGTTTAGCTTCAGTTTCATTGAACTATCCTTTGGTGAGAGTGAGGTGTTGAAGTCTCCCACTATTAATGTGTGGGGATCCATGTGTGGTTTAAGTTTCATTAATGTTTCTTTGATGGGTGTGGGTGCCCTTGTATTGGGGGCATAGATGTTCAGAATTGTGATGTCATCTTGGTTGAAGTTTCCTTTGATGTGTATGAAATGTACTTCCATACCTCTTTTTATAATTTTGGATTAAAGTATATTTTATTAGATATTAAAATGGTTACTCCAGCTTGCTTCTTGTCTGTTTGTTTGAAAGACCTTTTCCAGTCTTTTACCCTGAGGCAATGTTTTTCATTGTGGTTTAGATGTGCTTCTTGAATGCAGAAGGATGTTGAGTATTGTTTATGCATCCATTCTGTTAGTCTGTGTCTTTTTATTGGAGAGTTGAGGCCATTGGTGTTGAGAGATATTAATGACCAGTAACTGTTAGGTCGCTTGATTTTGATCTTGGTTTTGGTAGAGTGTCTGGTTATGTTTAGCTACGGGGAAATTATCTATTTTCTGTGCTATCTTGGTTGTAGTTTGTCACTTTAGGTTGGAGTTTTCCTTCTAGTAACTTCTATAGGGATGGATTTGTGGATAGTTCAGTTTGCAGAACAGTGCAGGAGCCACCATCTAGCTTAGGCTTCTGCCCGTTCTGGGTCAGACTGTGGGACCTTAGCTACATCCACCTTAGATGTAGGAGGCGCCTGGCTTAGGCTTCTGCCTGTTCTGGGACAGGCCATGGGACCTCAGTTTCATCCTGGGAGAGAGCATGGGAAAACCGTGCCTTAGCTGGAGAACTTGTCCACAGCCACCTGCCACCCTCCGCCCCGTGGGTCCTTGTGCCCTCTGTGGACTGGCTGGGTGATAAGAAGTCAGATCTATCCCAGATTCACACTCTGGACTCCTCCCTGAGCCAGCAGACACTGACATTGGTGCTCTGTAACCCACTGCTCAGTCAGAGAGAATGCAGGTACAGCCCGATAGGCTGCTGTGCTGGGCTTTGGAGACCCTGCCAGTGGCCACAGGACTGTGGGGCTTTCTGTGGACTGACAGAGGTGGTCTAAGGAAAGATCCACCCATTCTCCTGGGTTCTCCCCTGAGTCATCAGATTTAGATGCTAGTGTTTCACTACCCACAGTTCAGTGCCAAATGCAGAGTCCAAGAAATAGGGCACAGCTGCACCTCACTGGTGGGTATGTGTCAGTCTCTGGGGACTGGGCACCAGTCCTCCTTGGACCGGTTTGGAAGGCCCAAGGCCAGACCCACCTGGGTTCTGCACCATATGGACCCCTCTCACCTAGAGCTCTCTAAGTCTTGTGGTCTGTAGCTCCCATCTTGGTCCCTAGGATCCATCAAGCCACTCAGACACCATGTGTAATCGGCACCGCCATCTTTGATCTCCCAAGATTTACATTTTAATCCACACAGGCAACAAGGAGAGAGAGACAGACAGACAGACAGACAGACAGACAGAGAGAGAGAGAGAGAGAGAGAGAGAGAGAGAGAGAGAGAGACTGGGGCTGGCTTGCACCTTTGAAACCCCAAAGCTCACCCCCAGTGACATTCCTCCTCCAACAAGGCCACACTTCCTAATCCGTCTCAAATAGTTCCACTATTCCACTAACTATATACCAAGCATTCAAATATATGAGCCTATGGGGGCCATTCCCATTCAGACCACCACACAAAGCTCATCTCCAAAATAATCAGAGACTGACACAAAGACCAGTTTGCATTTCAACATAAATGGCTTTTATCATTTTGTCTCCTAGGACTTTGTTTCAATAGCAGAAGAAGACAGCAGAGATCTTGCATTCTTTAACATGAGATGAAACCACTGCCTCTGGAAGACCAAGAATAAGTTCAAAGTTCCTTGGTCTTATGAAGATTTTAAGAGCATATGTAGCCTTTAACATAGAAATGGGTGTATATTAGCCACTTATCTGTTGCTGGGACCAAATATCTGACAATAAAAAATTTAAAGAAGAGAGGTTTGCAATGCAGAAGGCATGGAGACAGAAAAGTGAAGCATCTGGCCACATTGCATCTAGCAGGACTCAGACAGAGATGAACCCTGGGGCTCAGCTCTTTTCTCCTTTTTATTCAGTCTGATACCCCGGCCCATGGGATGATGTCATCCATATTCAATGTGTGTCTGCCTTCTTCAGTTAAACCTTTCTGGAAACACCCTAAAAGAAACACAGGGAAGTGTGTTTCCATGGTGATTCTAAAGCCAGTCAAATTGACAATGAAGATTAACCAACGCAGGCTGACTGAAAAGCAACCAGTTCTCATAGTGAATACTCATAACTTATCTCATTTGATTCCAGCAGCTCTGACTAAAAGCAAAGTAGACAGCTCAGGTAGCAATGCTTGCTTTGACAGCAGGGTGAGACAAACTTCCAACCCCAACACCCATGTAAAAATTAGAGACATGTGGTGTGCACTTGTAAACCCAACATTGAGGAGACTGAGTTAGGTGGGCTCCTAGGGCTCATCGCCAACCAGCCTAACCTAGTTCAGTGACCAACCTCTAGTCTCAAAAAGGCAAGGTGAATAACACCAGAGAGAAGACAACCAAGCTTTTTCCTCTGGCCTCCATGGGAAGGTACACATGCATGCCTGTACACTCACATGTGTGCACCTGAGCACATACACATAGAGAGACATAGGTAGAAATACTGTTAACCCTTCCAAAGGACTCAACCACACACATAGAAAGCAAGTCACTCACTGAACTCATAACCTGGAAATGACAGAGAGTAATGAGGCATGCCATACCACCCTGTGTAAAGGCCTGACAATGTACAGTTAGCACAAGAAAGGGTCATGTGTGCATGGTTCACAATGTGGCCTCACCAACTAGAGACTGTATGCTGTGTGCCTCCATCTTTTCCTCTATAAAAGGCAGGCATTGATGCTCATTTTGAAAGGATATGAAAACCTATATATTGGTATTTGTTATTGCCCAATAGTCATTGCAGCAGCTCAAGAGCGTGCATAGATGTCCTGATTGCCAATAAGCATTCATCTGGAGACAGGGTCCTTAAGAAGTGGCTAAGATTAAGTGAGGGTGGGGCCTTGAGCCAATAGGAATAGTGTACTTATAAGAAAGGCATTATGAGCTGTCCTCTCTCTCTCTCTCTCTCTCTCTCTCTCTCTCTCTCTCTCTCTCTCTCTCCCTCTCCTTGCCTCTCTCCCTCCCTCTATCCCTCCTTTCCATTGAGTACTAGGAGAAAAGGCTATCTGAGGCCAAAGTGGGCATCTTGTAGCTAGGAAGAGAACAGGCATCAGGAAGAGGATCGGCTAGCACCTCAGTCTTAGATTTCCTATCCTCTGAGAACTGAGAAAAAACACATTTTCATTGCTCAAGACACTCAGTCTGTTGCACCTCCATGCTGTATATCAGAGTGCAGACCAGGAACAAGATCCTGCTCCCTTTACTCCCTGGGTCCCCTCCTCCAGACATATACACAGATCAGTCTGATTCCAGCAAATACAGTGATCTCTAGAATTCAAAACAGCCTGCAGACTGCAGCCTCTTATTTTAATGACTCTAATTTATCTCCAGCCTATTCAATAATAAATCAAACTAAGTGGAACCAGAACAACTCGCCCCAAGGCTGTGTCATGTTCGGTTGGGAAAAACAACCCCCTTCAAATGGTTGTGTTGATATTTAGCCCTCTGCCTGACAGGCTGGGGCGTAGAGTGGGTGAAGAAAGGCTCTCCAGTAAGGTGCTCAGTGGATTTTCTCCCTGAAGCTTTCACCTTGTGTGCCTAAAGGGACACGTAGACTTTCAGGGGGCACCACATACATTCCTCACTTAATCTTAGCCTGTGGAACACAAATGAGTAGGGCCTCATTTACTGTAGGGAAACTGAGGTATAGAGCTGAGAAACTGTCTAACAGCCATCCACATCCCCTTCCAGTCTCTCGCCTAGTGACCATGCAAAGGCAAAAAAAAAAAAAAAAAAAAAAGACAATAACTAGGAAAAAGCAACCCCTGCAGGTAAGTCTTAGGACAGCTATGAATATGTCCCTTACCAAGTTCTAAGGAGATCGTAGAAAATAAAGCACAAAAGGAACTGTCTGTCAATCATTGGTCACAATTATCTGTGATGGTGCTTTTCTGCATCATGGCAAGTCTTCATGGGCTGAACCTTAGGTGGAATAACAGCAACACTGACCATTCTGCCTCTTGCTTAGCATGGAAAGAAAATACAAATTATGTCCATATTGTAAAATGCTGTTCTCCAGGAGTGATAAGGTCATTGCTCCTCTGACTTGAACTCCAAACAGGTAAGATTATTCAAAAGAGAGCAACACAAAATTGAGCCCATTAACTTTGCATGGAGGAGAGGAGGAGTCCATGCCCTGCCCTCCTGAAGGATTCAAAGAGCCTCACAGGGCCCCACCCTCCATAAAGATGCACAGACAGTTAATAGTTCTCTACATAGCTGCCTGTGTGTTGCTAATGCCCCTGTTTCTTTCTGTAAATAACAGTTACAGTGGAACATGGCATCTGCCCCTAAGTGGAGACATGCCCTCATCTCCTCCCATAAAAGTTAGTCCAACTGGACAGGCTATGGATGTAGCTAAGGAATCCTTCCTAGAAAGAGGGTTCACATTATGATAATGGGCTTTTCCTTCCCAGAATTCCTGCCTTCTTTCGCAGTCCCTCTGAGCCATCATGAGGTTTATTAGCCCTGCCTAAGGTGCTGAGTCCTGACTCAAAACATCATGCCTTCCTTGTTTTGTGGTGTTTTGTTCTGTGTTGTTTCTTTCCTGCCTTTTTCCTTCAGATGCTGGCCACTGCCTGGGTATGCTTTTAAGCTCTGTACAGCTTTGAGCTCCATCCTTACTCTTTCTCTAAAGCTCCATGTGGCCTGCTGTCCTGTTCCTGACCTCCTTTCTGATTTCTCTTCTCCTTTCTCTTCCTGCAGGTAGCTGTGAGATTCACAGTGTGCCTACCCTGGGCTTTTTTTTTCTTTTAAACTCTAACAAATTACCCTCAAGTGTCCATTTGACTTAGTTCTTTGCCCTTGAGTTTCCAATTGAGTTCTTTCTTCAATTTTTCTATTAATGAGACTAAGAACCCCAAGAGAGTCCGCAGCTATACCTGATATCATATGCTGACTCCACAAAGGCTCCCTGGTTTCTGGAAATACTTCCTGACTTTTGATTCCTAAGTTGTCAGAGAAAACTTGGTAAATCTTATATCCCTAGGCAGTATTGGCCCTATATAACTCATCATTTTACGAAGCTAGACTTGAGTGGAAGGTGGTTCCAAAGAGTCACAGTGCTTTTGGAGGTCACAAACGCACTGTGTGATGGAATCGGCAATGGAAATCTGACCCCTGGATCCTGCCTGTGACTGACTTGTCTCTCACCACTTTGCTCCCAGGCATCATTCCAGCAGAACTGTGGGTCTGGTTTGCTGCGTTGCATTCTGAAGGGGAAAAAAATCCTTGCTTTCACAGTCTCCTCTGAACATGACCTGATTTGAACATAGGTTCTTTGCAGCTGTAACTGACTTAGGATAGAACCATAAGAAGAGATATGGAGGCAGGCAGAAATGGGGCTGAGGGTTGGGAGCTGTGACAGCAAAGTGATAGTGATAGTAGTTACAAACCTGGGGATGCTAACAATTGTCACCAATACCAGCAGCTACAGAAAGAATCCACAGACTCTGCTTTCAGGACTTGCCATGAGAGCATAGCTATGCTGTCCCTTGGGTTTATGACTGCTGCCCTTTAGGACTATCAAAGAACTAATTTCCTTTGTTGGAAACCAACTTAGTTCTTTGCTTTTCAAGCAAAGTGGCCCAGGACCCACAGCAGCCACTATAAGGAACGAATCCCACCCCTCCCTCCACTCCCCTGCTCTGTGACAAGCAGATGAGAGGCAAAGTTCAGCAGGGAAGCATGAAAGACTGTATCAGCTGCCCCTGGCTCCTCTCTCTCACTGTTCTCCATTCACACTGGCCTTTCCCTCTTCCTCAAAGCAACATGGCACCTGATGCTTCCATCAGGATCCTCTAAGACCCTGAAGGTGCTGCCTACTCCCAGCCTCCAGTCAAACATCACTCCTCAAAGAAACTCCCAAACTCTGGTACCTACCCCAACTCTCTCCATCACTTTAAGGATCTAGGAATGAATGATCTTGCTTAGTGCTTGGTTATGTGTCATGGGAATATGTATTTCTTTTTTTATGATATGGAGTTTATTATAGTGGTAGGGGTACCCCAGAGAGAAAGATAGGGAGACAGTAAGAGAGACAAAGAGATAGAGACAGTGAATGAGGAGAAAGACAAGAGCAGAATAGGTATTTCTTTTTTTATTATTAATTTATTCTTGTTACATCTCAATGTTTATCCAATCCCTTGTATCCTCCCATTCTTCCCTCCCTCCCGTTTTCCCATTATTCCCCTCCCCTATGACTGTTCCAGGGGTCCCGCTCAAACTAAGGCACCAGCCAAGGACAATACAGGCGGTAAACTTCAAACCCGTACCCAGATGTAGCCAATGGTCAGAACATTCTCCACAGTTGAGTGGAGAGTGGGATATGACTTTCTCACGTACTCTGCTGCCTCACATTTGACCATGTCCCCTGGAGGGGGAGACCTGGTAGCACTCAGAGGAAGGACAGCAGGTTGCCAAGAAGAGACTTGATACCCTATGAGCATATACAGGGTGAGGTAATCGCCCTCAGGAACATGTATTTCTTAATGGAGCTCAAATTTAGTCTTGCCTCCTTCCTTGTACTTTAAGATGGGAGCATGTCATCAAAGCTCATCAAATATCTATTAATTAATTGGTAAGAATAGAAGCTGGGAGTCAACCATGTGTCCTTAATGCATCTCTGACTTGTCACTCTCATTATCTTTGCCATATAAGGAACTTCCATAGGGCTCAGGTTCCTCTCCTATCAAACAGGGACAATGGCATATGATATCTGCTCAACTTTCCTTTATGTAAGAGCTATTCACTTAAACTTCACAGAATCCTTCTATAGAGGTCCAATTTACTGTATCCATTTTACATTTGAGAGAATAAACAGAGAAACCAAGAAACTTCCCCAGTGTCCACAAGGCACATATAGTTTTACTGAAGCCACAGAGCCTTCAAATAAGCACCCGGATTTACTCTTCCTACATTGCCCCCAGGAGTGTTCATCTTCTCTGGACAAAGGGAACACCATGTATGACAGCACGTGGAAGGTTGGTGATGGTAGTTCAGAAAAGAAATGGCTTAAGACACAATGAGAAAAAGAACAAGAACATATTGGATAACTACAAGGAAGCAACAGGAAAGTTCCCAGACAGGGGACACAACAGTCAAGAGAAAGTGGGAGTTCTCTTTGTGCAGTTCAAGGGATGTTACTTGGGCCATTTGTGTGGGGTCAATATCTGGGTAGATGAATGAATGTCTCACTATCTTATTGAGTAGGAAATTTTACAGCACAAGTTGTTGTCTTGAGCCTGGCCATATAGCAGGACATCATGAGTCTCTGGGATCTAAGAGTCTACAGAAGATGGTATAAGTCTCTGGGATCAGTCTCCAGGTAGTAATGGCCTGGTCGTTAAAGTGAGAGCCTTTTGGCTCTATATCTCTCTCTCTCTCTCTCTCTCTCTCACACACACACACACACACACACACACACACACATATGCACACACATGTATGCACACACGTATGCACACAGACACACCATATCAATAAGACAAATCATTGATAAGATACAAACATCTTCTGGAGCTGCTTTAGAGCTGAGAAGTGGCATCAGGTGTCCTCACTGGCAGTGATGACCCACAATAGGGTTATAAGACATAAAAGGTTTGAAGTGCATTATGGAGATGGGGAAGAGCAGTCCTCACAGGGTGTGGAAGGCCAGAATCTAAGCGCATTTGAGAGTCGACAAGACCTTAGTTGGGAGAGACATACATCACTGTTTACAGTAAAGGCTGACATTGTTAACAAAACACCATCTGGAACTCACTGGCTGGCCAAAGGTTGTCCCTGCCAGTAGGTCTGTTGGCTACTAGAAGAAATAACCCTGATTGGCCTTTGAAGGAAGCAGGGACTGAAAAAATGTGCAGAGCAACATAAGAAATTTCAATAGCAGGAAAAAAAAGGAGCCAATTATAGCCATGCCCATCAATATGGTTAGGAAAACTGGTGATGAAAAGGAAGAACAAAGCCACAGGCCCAGGAGAAAAGAAAAGCTCCAGGCTTCAGATGACAGCAGGAGGATAAGAAACTGCTCTGCCATGGTGAGAAGAGAGTTGGTGTTTTCGAGAAGTTTCTAAGAGACAGGAGAAAGTCAAGACAAGAAACTGACGTAAGTATGATCAAATAATATATACCATTTAATGCCCCAGGGATCCTCTGGGGTCTGAGTCTCCTTGGAGGAGTTAAGAATCATGTTTTAAGAGTTGAGTAAGATGCGGGTATAGGCCAAGCCTGAGGGTGACTAGGATAGACTCAGCTGTGATGAGTATCTTTCTAACACTAATAGGGAAGCTACTAAAACAGAGCCAATTTTGTATCGACTAAGAGCCTGACAAATTAGCTCTGACCAAAGAATTGAATACTCAAGAAAGTGTTTGCCTGCAGGGCACAGGCACACATGAACATAATACTGTATGAAGGAACTTCTTGCTTGACTAAGTTTTAAATCAGGGGCTACATGTCCTTTACTTTTCTGATAGCAAAGCAGTCAAGTCGTCAGGTAACTAATGGCTCTAATTCAGCTCTTCTGCAGCTCAGCTTGAGCGCTTTGCAGGAAACAGGGCTTTATTTGGACAGGTGAACCAAGACAGTAATTTCCTAGTGGTTGGCAGATGTTGAGTATTTAATAAGACCTGGGAAAAGTCCCTCTTAAACTGGCTACCGCTTACCTAAATGGTTGTCATTTTAAGTCTTTAAGAGTGCTGGGTCTTCCTGCAGAACCAGGTCAGGCTGATATTCTGGTCAGAGGCGCATAGGTTTGCTTTATGGAATTACTAAGTATTTTATTCTGGTTTATACATTCCTATAGGTGTTTTAAGACCAGACAGGTGACCAAAAGTTAACCTTCTTTTCTGTTAAATTCAGTTGAGGCTCCACTCTAGGAGTTACTCTTAGAGATGAGGGAGGAGGTTTTTGTTTGCTTTATTTGAATTTTTACAAGTCACATCACCCACTAGAATAGGTCAGGGTCTCCCTGACGATGTTGTTCCTTTGAAGCATAGTGGTCATTTTTCTCTAATGCTTCTCCTCTTTGTAGAATGTGTATTAGTTAGAACCCAAATGTTGGCATTTCTGTGGCCTCACCAGTCAAGAGGACAGATGAGGACACTAGAGAGATGACCCACCAGTTAAGAACACTTGTTGCTCTTTCCGGAGGACCTGAATTCAATCCCCACAGCCCACTTGGTGGGTCACAATCATCTATAATCCTAGTTTCACGGGATGTAATGACCTTTTCTGGCCTCCTCAGCACTAGGCACACACTTAGTACACAGGCATACATGTAGACAAAATACCCATACACGCAAATAACACAATCTAGGGGCAGGAAAGGTGAGTAGCTGCACTGCTGGGTTCTTTGAGAGAA
Organism: Acomys russatus; assembly: GCF_903995435.1. Classification (NCBI taxonomy): domain Eukaryota; kingdom Metazoa; phylum Chordata; class Mammalia; order Rodentia; family Muridae; genus Acomys; species Acomys russatus. The sequence goes on from NC_067162.1 coordinate 1,773,319, forward strand.
GACCCACTGTCTCCTGAGTCCTGGCTGACCTGCAATGAATGTCAGATGTCCTTACTGTCTTTGTCTCTTCTGTCTTTGCTGTCTTCTGTCTCTAAGCTTTCATTGTAGAACACCCAGAAAGACAATTTTAACAGTCTTATAATGGATTTTAGTTTTAACTTTTGCATAATAATCAGACAAAGCATAGACAAGAACAAACAGATTTTAAATAAATCCTGATTTTTCTTAAGACTCAATTATTTTGAATAGTCAAAAGTTTGACAAAGAGCCCAAAACACAATTATCTCAGTAAAACACCAAACCTTTGTTTTTTTTAAAGCCAGTTTCGTGAATGTTACCAAGAACAGATCAATATGGAAAGAGATCCTAATTGTTTTAAACAGAAGACCAGATTTCAATTTTGTATCAATATACTGAAATTTAACCAAAGAATTTAATAGCCTTTTAAAATTTTATTATTTATTTTTATTTCATGTGCATTGGTGTTTTGCCTGCATGTATGTCTGTGTGAGTGTATTGGATCCTTAGAACTGAAACTCCAGACAAGTTTGAGCTGCCATGTTGAGGCTAGGAATTGAACCTAGGTTCTCTAGAAAAGCAGTCAGGGCTTTTAACCACTGAGCCATCTCTCTAGTCCTTAGTAGCCTTGTTAAAAATAGTTTCCTCCTTTAATGTCATCATCACAACATAACAAACAAATCTCCCGACCTATTAAAAGAATTGAATCTGGATTACGTTTATGACACAATGTCACAAAGATTTATTACTTACACATTGTTGAACTTGGAGGTTCCTGTTTGATACCTATCTGAAGTAGCCCTTATTGGATTTCTAAAAAGCTCCTTTTATTATTATTAGTTTGGCCCCATATGAGTTTGAGAGTTATAGAACACAATATTCCAACAAAAGCTGGTCAAGATATTATAAAAGGAATTTGATAACATTGGCTATCACAACAGAGAGAGAAAATACAAAGTCAACAAAAAAAAAAACTTCATGTTAGCCCTATGATTGTATTTTGAATACAAAATGTATTCACTTCCTGAAGAACTGAGGGAACTAGCTAATGGTGACTTTTTCCGGGAGCATCAACAGGAGGAGGAGGAGAAAACTAAACATTCTGGATAGGAAACTCACTGTTGAGTCTACGAAGGGAAGGCTGGGTCCAGAGCACACAGGAAGGTTGCAACAGAGCAGACTGTGGTATAGAGTAGACTGACAGCTCTACAAGTAATGAAGGGATCAGCGACCTCAGAGCAGGAGACTGTATGGGGCCTGGGGTTGTTATAAAAAGAGGTAAGCATGGAGAAGGGTATTGTTGCTTGGTGGTGGTAGTGCAGGTGGTGGTGGTACTAAGGTGGACATGTTTGAAGTTGTAGACTAGATTTAAGCCAGTTTTTAAGACAACATCTCAGAATAAGTCAAATTAGGAAGAAAAAAGGGCACAAGACCCATTGTGGATCCCATCAAGATTCAATTTCAACCCAAACGTGTCTCCAGTGGGTGACATAAGTTCCATTTGTCCAACAAGGGCCCAAGGCCTCACTCTACATAGCCTACATCCTGTAAACAGAGGTCTTTGCCTTGCAAAGGTGAGGCCCAGGAGGAAATGAACAGATACTAAGTGTCTTCAAAATTGAACACCAGAGAGAACAGCGGAGATGAGTGGATAGGTCCCCACGTGCACCTCACAAGAGGTCTTCAGTCATAAAACATGGAAAAGAAGAAGGCAAGCTCCACTTGTGAACTATAACAGGCTGACAACAGTATGTTGATCACCACTGTCTTGCCTTGACCTCTAGGCAGTCATCACTTGTAGGAGCTGTGGGTGTGCCCCCCCAACCACATGTGCTAGGGTATCAATTCCATCTCTGCCTGCTACTGAGCATGAGAGACACTGCCTCCCTCATCCCAGCTGCCTTATGTGTTCAAGCCTACCATTTTCAACCCAAGAGGGATGCAGAGGAGAAAGGGCATCCCTTACCACCACCCTATGTAGCCCCTGCAGATTCTGTTGATGGGCTCATGGGGTGGGAGCCCACAGAAGAAGCAGAGGAGGTGGGAAAATGGCTTCACAAGCACCTATGCCCTTAGAGGCAGGAGAACATGAAAATAAAAGTGTCCTACACAGGAAATTGTCCTACTGCCTGAAGCATAGGTGATGTGGGATGAGACCAGATAGAGAACTGTGGCGCTCTTCATCTTTATAGGTCAGTAAAATCTCTCAGACTCCAAGTTGCCAAAAACAGTGGACATTGCATTGAAAGTCTTAGCCATCCTGCATTAATTCCATTCAAATTAGGGAAGTGCCTATTGGAACCTCTCGGGTACCATGCCTATCCTTTTGGATGGCACATGTGGCACAGTTCACTTGCTCCAAGATGGGGCTAGCGCCCTCTGTTGTGGTTGGTTAGAGGCTTTGACAGAATCTACCATGATAGTGCAAGTGTTAGGAATCTAGACAGATTCCACTCGGATTCCCAGTGCCAGCATCAGTGGCTCAGCAGACTCTACTCCCCTCATCTGTTTTCCTTCAGTCTTGCTCTATTTGAGCTGGGGTCTTTTGCTGGTGTGATGAAATGGCAGAGGAGGGAGGAGAGCTAGTCCTGGTGCTGTGGGGAGAAAGAGGGAATTATAGTGTTTATTCCATTTCCATACCCTGCCCAGGAGAATGGAAGAAGAACACACGAAAGAGAAGGTGTGTGGGCATGCATTCCATGCCCACCCTTATGCCCTGAGGAAGAAGCCTGAGAAAAGGAAAAAGAAGAATTGTTCTCTTTGTTTCTAATTTATTGATTTCAGCCTTGAGTTTGATTATTTCCAGATTATTTGCTCTTGGGTGTGTCTGCTTCTCTTTTTTCTAGGGCTTCCAGCTGTGTCATTAAGTTGCTTATGTGAGATGTTTCCAATTTCTTTTTAAAGGCACTTAGTGCTATGAATTTTCCTCTTAGCACTGCCTTCAATGTGTCCCACAAATTTGGATATGTTGTTCCTTCATTTTCATTGAATTGCAGAAAGTCTTCTATTTCTTTCTTTATTTCTTCCCTGACCAAGGTGTCATTAAGTAGAGAGTTGTTTAGTTTACATATGTATGTAGCCTTTTTGTTATTTCTGTTGTTGTTGAAATCCAGCCTTAGACCATGGTGATCTGATAGGATACAAGGTATTATTTCAATCTTTTTGAATCTGTTGAGGCTTGCTTTCTGACCTACTATGTGATCAATTTTGGAGAAGGTTCCATGGGGTGCTGAGAAGAAGGGATAATCTTTTATGTTTGGGTGAAAAGTTCTGTAGATATCTGTTAGATCCATTTGACTCATGACATTGGTTAATGTCATTATTTCTCAGCTTAGTTTCTGTCTCAATGACCTATCCTTCCATGAAAGTGGGGTGTTGAAGTCTCCCATTACTACTGTGTGTGGATCGATGTGTGGTTTAAGTTTTGTTAATAGTTCTTTTACAAATGTGGGTGCCCTTGTATTGGGAGCATAGATGTTCAGAATTGTGATGTCATGTTGGTTGATTTTACATTTGATGAGTATAAAGTGTCCTTCCTCATCTCTTTTGATTAGTTCTGGTGTAAAGTCTACTTTATTATATATTAAAATGGCTATACCAGCTTGCTTCCTGTGTCCATTTGCTTAGAGTGCTTTTTCCCAGCCTTTTACCCTGAGGTAATGTCTATCCTTGTGGCTGAGATGTGTTTGTTGGATGCAGAAGAATGTTGGGTCTTGTTTATGAATCCATTCAGTTAGTCAGTATCTTTTTATTGGAGAATTGAGACCATTAATGTTGAGAGATATTAGTGACCAGTGACTGAGAATTCTCAACAGATGAATATCAAATGGCTGAGAAACACTTAAAGAAATGCTCAACGTCTCTAGTCATCAGAGAAATGCAAATCAAAATGACTTTGAGATTCGATTTTATACCCATCAGAATGGCTAAGATAAAAATTCAAGCAACACCACATGTGGAGAAAGAGGAGCACTCCTTCATTGCTGGTGGGAATGCAAACTAGTACAGCCACTTTGGAAATCTATCTGGCACTATCTCAGAGCACTGGGAATAGGGCTACCTCAAGACACAGCTATTCCACTCCTCAGAATATACTCAGAAGATGCTCCAGCACACAACAAGGACATATGCTCAAGCCTGTTCATAGTGGCCTTATTCATAATAGCCAGAACATGGAAACAGCTTATGTGTCCCTCAGTAGAAGAATGGATAAAGAAACTGTGGTACATTTACACTATGGAATACTACTCAGCTATTAAAAACAAGGAATTTCTGAAATTTGTGGACAAATGGATTGAACTGGAAATGCTCATATTGAATGAGTTAACCCAGAAGCAGAAAGAGTCAAATGGTATATACTCACTTATATCTGGACAATAGCCCAAGAGGCATGTCCCATGAAAGTCTCCACTTATCAGGAAAGTGGGATAGAGGTGAGGATATCCTACTGGGACTCTAGGTGAGAGGAATATAGGAGAATAGGGAAATAGCAGGATCCAGAGGGTCCTAGAAACCTACAAGAAGAATATTATGATGGGTGGATCTGGGCCCAGGAGGGTCTTCTCAAACTACTGCACCAACCAAGGACAATACATGCAGTAAGCATCAAACCTCTACCCAGATCCAGCCAATGGACAGCACATTCTCCACAGTTAAGTGGAAAGTGAGGACTGACTTTCACAGGAACTCTGGTACCCCATATTTGACCATGTCCCCTTGATGGGAAGGCCCGGTGACACTCAGAGGAAAGAGAGCAGGCTACCAAGAAGAGACTTGATACCCTAGGATCATATACAGGGGGAGGAAGTCCCTCTCAGTCACAGTCATAGGGGAGGAGAATAGGGTGAAAGCAGGAGGGAGGGAGAAATGGGATGATACAAAGGATGGGATAACAATTGAGATGTAATATGAATATTATCAATAAAAAAATAAAGAAAAAAAAGAATGGAAATCAAGTGAGCGCTTCTTACAGTTTGCAGTGTGGCATCTGTGGTTCTATCTGTAGAAAGGAGCCAGAAACCATGGTTAGGGGAAAACCAAAAGGAAGGGTAAGGTACCGTGAATCACAGAATACAGTCTCCTGCTTTGTCCTCCAGAGAAACTACTTTAATCACCTCATACTGGCCACTAAATTGTCATGCCATGTAGGAGAATGATGTGCCAATAAAAAGATTTGATCCTGGGCACAAAAAGTCAGAAAATTTACTGAAATAAACTACAAGGAAACAATAGGTGAGTGTCCAGGTAAGAGGGAATGAGTAATCTTTTTATAGTAGTGAAGGCTACATTATTATATATCCTGTGCAATTCATATGGGGTCAATATTTGGATAGAAAGGTAGGTGTCTCACTGTCTTGTTAAATCATATATTTCTTAGTATGAATGTTCTTTCTTGAGATTGGCCACTTGAGTAAGGTCATTTGCTTTGGCCATTAGAATATAGCAAAAACGGTCTAGCATGAGTATTGAGCTTGCATCTCAATTTGTTTTCCAGCTTCTAAAAACCTGGCATACTATGAAGGAGTTGATTGTACATTAGTGGCCCTGCCAACAGCCAGCCAACTTTCAGACAGAGCCACCAAGGAGCCACAGCTGGCCAACAGCTGGCCACAGCCCTATGAGTGAAACAAACAAAACCATAAAAACTTAACACCCAGAGGACCCCAGGCCAGTGCCAGGGACAGATCATAAACAGTGCTTTCAAGTGTTGAACTGAGGGCTAGTCTGCCACATAGCAGAGTCTGGCAAAAGTATTTCTATTTCCCGTAGTTCTAGGTGCTACCTATGTCAGCTGGGCATCAGGAAGATTTCCCACTGAGGAGAACAACAAACAGAAAGTGGACAGGACATTTTAAGGCAAGGACCCCAAACCAGTCACTCTAGAAATGTCCTTGCTTCTGTCGTCAGAAGGGTGTTCTGGCTCCTGAGTCCATGTCATTTCATCTCCTAAGTGTACCTCCTTGCCTAAAAGCTATCAGAACATACCTGAAGCAGAAATGAGGTACCCCCAAACCTCAGAAATTGGCAATGGACAGTTGCCCACCTTCCTCCCTCACCCCAGTCTCTGCTGTAATTCACCCCAAGATGAGAAGTTCTGTGGACTCCCAGGGCAGGTCACTGCTGTTCAGGAGAGCTGCCTTCTGCCTAAAGCTTCCTAGAATAAAACTTCTAAGACTCACTCATTACGGTCCATGAATTTTGTTCTTCCAATTTTTAAGACTAGAACCTGGAGTCACTGGCTTGACTCAGTGGAGGTCTACAAAGGTCAGGACTTTCTATGCCCACCTCAGCTCTGAATTGTGATGCAGAAACCTTTATATTGATTAAAAAGTCTCAGGCACTAGAGCTTGGCAGATACCCAGCTATTTTAACCTGACAACGCTTGTCTGATCTACTTCCCAGCCACCTGCTGTCTTAGTCTCTCCCTACCTACTTCTTCTTCTGTGTCCCAGTGGCAATCTCCTCCCTCTGGTCCCCATCTGAGATCCTTTCCCTGGCCTCAGAAGTCCCACCTTATCCTCTCCTGCCCAGCTATTGGCAGTTCAGCTCTGTATTTAGCCAATCAGAAGGTAATGGAGAATAATGTTTATAACATATCAAGACAGGAGATGCTTCATAATGTTGACATTCCTAAAGTCCTACTGTATCATGATCTCTGAGTATAGAAATCAACATTTGAATACACAGCAAATAAAAACATTTTCCAACAGAGGTTCTGTGTGACCCTGAACTTCAATACCATAACTCCTTACTTAAAACCCACCTGAAGGGAGAAAGAAATCCTCCATCAAATTCAAAGGCCCCACTTTCCTTCTCTCACCATAAGCTATGGGTATTACATGCTTACAGATCCCCTAGACAACCTTTTCATTGGCTAGTAAGTATGGATCCCTGCTCTGAGTGCTGGACATAGCAGAAATGTTCTGTGTTTGTTGCTACAAAGTTTTTGCAAGTCAGTGCAGCCACTGGACCAAATTGTTGTTTCTTTCCTTTCTACTGTTTCACAAGGTAGGATGAGTATATCTGTTGTATGACATGCTCCTCCATATTGCAATATTCTCTCCAATTTAAAACATCTACCTCAGTGAGGAGTGGGAGGCTCACCACCTTCAGCTGGCTGGCAGGAAGTAAGGAACTCAAAAATGGCTTCAAGAAGTCCCTGAAATTGACCAGATTCACTAGGCTCCTCCTTCCTCAAGAGTCTGAAAGTAATGAAGGCTGCTGAGAGTCAATCTGAGACAAGGCAAACTTCAAAGAAGACGCTCAGGTAGCCTAACATCCTGGAAGGAGCAAAGACCATCATAAAAGCCTGTAAAAAAGAAACAAAGACCAGCTGAGCTGTCAGGCTGGAAGGGGCTCAGATCATCTAAGCTGCCTGACAAGAGTCTATAGCCTGTCAAGCTGCCTGCTGTCTATGCAGTATTCTCCAGAATTCCAACTTTCATAAGCTGTCATCCATGCTAGGGTGGACTCTGGTAATGCAGGTCTCTTTGAGTCATTTCTAAGTAATCCTTCACTCATATTCCTGTAAGTAATGCCAATAAAACTCATTGTTTCATCTAGTTGGACTTTGATGCCATCTGTATTTTGGTCAGTTCTCAGTTCCCTATTTGGATGAATAGATATTTCCTCATGTCTCCCCAGGAATAGTGTTGTACATCAGTATAAGAAAAGGAAAGGCTTACTTCTGAAGATAAGCTAAGTCTAGATGGGGTAGTCAATAAGATGGCCTTGCCACAGTGGGTGCTATTAGGATAGCTGGCTTTCATAGCATATGATATGGTGGGTCCTCACAGATGGAGACCTCATTCTCAGTCACATGTAGAAAGGCTTACAAACTGAGATCTTTCTAGATATTGAACTCTTTGAGACTCCCCGGTAAAAAGAACTGAGGTAAAGCCTAGCCACAAAAACTTCATTCTCCTCATTCCATTACCAACAGACCTGGTGGGGGAAAAAAAGCCCAGGGTTCACTTCTTCCACCTGGGATTATGAAAAAGGCTGTGACACTAGATATAAAATGTCTGTTGTCTGTATAACAAAAGCAATACAAAGTTAAAAGGCAACAGACAAGGAGAGGCTACAAAACACATTATACCAAAAGAGTGCAATCCACAGTATGTAATTTCTACACCCCATTAACAAGACAACACAGAAGAGTTGATGGAGAAATATGATCAAGTGACCTCATAGGTGTGTGATAAGGAATTCAGGCTTCCCAGGTGCCACGGAAAGGGCGACCATGGCCAATAACAAGATTGACTCTTACCTTCTCCAGAGGCAGAAATCACTGCAGGAGAGAACAGACTCAAACACTTGGAGGAGAGTTTAGTAAAAACCCAGTAAGTCTGAAGGTATGTACCCCCAAGACCTACCACCCACAGGCGAGACCTAAAAAGTCCTTTGACATGTGTGCAAGCAATTCGTGCCCCACTGTGTTCACACAGCACTGTTTTCAACAGCCAACGTTTGGAAACCGCTTACATACCCATTTAGAAGGGAAGAATAAATAAGTTATGGTGTAGTCATACAATGGAATTTCCTACTAATCCTAAAATGAATGAATTAAAGTTGCATGGATCGTCATGAATAAAATAGAATATTGATATAAAAAGAAAATTGTAGAAAGCTCAGTTCTCAGTTTATGTGAAGCATTAAAATCCCAGAAGAACTCTGGATATGTATATAAAGCACAAAACCATGCACTGAGGAACCATTCACCAGTCATCACAGGGCTGTTTCTTGGGAGGAGAAAAGGGAGTAGAGCCTGGATGGGGCAGTAAACAAAAGGGCCTCAAACATCATCACAGCCTGTTCCTTCTATGAAAAGGAAGACAAGCAAAGTGAAATAAAGCAAAATACTAATATTCATTAAGTTCAATAGTTGGTCATTTCATTCCAAGAAGTGAGAGATCCTATCTCCAAAAAACAAGGCTAGGGCAGGAGATATGGCTCTGTGGCTAAACACTATGATGAGGACTCCTTCAGAGGACCTAGGTTCAATAGCCAGCACACATGAGGGGTCATGTCTGCCTGTAACTCCAGCCACAGAAGACTCATTGAAGTCTTCTGGCCTCAAGGGTACCAGACATACTAATGATGCCCAGATATGAGTATTGGCCAAACATTCCTATACCTTAAATAAATAGTAAAACCAAGGTGGACAACTCTTGGCATCAATGTTTCCCTCTGGCAACCACATACACACATACACTAAAATAAAATAAATTTTATAACCTCAAGTCTAGACTGTCCCACCAAGTCCAGTAAGTTGGGGAAGGAGCACCAGGAATAGTTTGCTCTTGGTCACCCACAGGGCTCAACCTGGGAACTAACAGGCATGGCAGGAGGATTCCCACACCACTTCCACCAAAACAGGAAGAGCTGCACCCAAGCAAAGATATCTGTCAGGGACCCCAAGGCACAGCACATCTAGCGCTCACTCACAAGGACTGAGTGATACCATCTCCCTAACCTAGGTGACTAAAAAACCTTTTTTCTCCCTGTGTTACTTTTCATAGACTAAATCACTAGACTAGGATTCCCCTACAGAGCACTGTCAAGGATGATTCAGGTTAGGCTTAAAATAAACTATTTTTAAAAGAAATCATTTTTTCCCAGTCCATAATTAAGTCACAGGTGTGGACCACTTTATTTTATTTTATATTATTTTATTAATTTATTCAGATTACAACTCAATTGTTATCCCATCACTTGTAGCCTCCCATTCCTCCCTCCCTCCTGCTTTCACCCTATTCCTCTCTCCTAGGTCTATAACTGAGGGGGACCTCCTCCCCCACTATATGGTCATAGGCTATTCAAGTCTGATCTTGGTAGCCTGCTTATTCTTTCTTTGAATGCCACTAGGCCTCCCCATCCAGGGGAGGTGGTTAAATATGGGGCACCAGAGTTCATGTCAAAGTCAGTCCCCGGTCTTCACATAACTGTGGAGAATGTCTTGTCCATTGGGTAGATCAGAGTAGGGGTTCAATGTTTACTATTATATTGTCCTTGGTTAGTGCAATAGTTTGAGCACTGGGACCTGATATACCCATCACAATGCTCTTCTTATAGGTTTCTAGGACCCTCTGGTTCCTTCTATTTCCCCTTCTCCTATATCTCTCTTACCTAGTCTCAGTAGGATGCCCTCACATCTATCCCAATCTCCTGGTAAATGAAGACTTTCGTGGGATGTGCCTTTTGAGCTAGTGCCCAATTAGTGAGTCTCTACTATGTGAGTCTTTCTGCTTCTGGGTTAACTCACTCATTATGATCATTCCTAGTCCCATCCATTTGTCCACAAATTTTGGAAATTCCTTGTTTTTAATAGCTAAGTAGTATTCCATAGTGTAAATGTACCACAGTTTCTTTGTCCATTCTTCAACTGAGGGACATCTAGGCTGTTTCCAGATCCTGGCTATTATGAATAAGGCTGCTATGAATGTGGTTGAGCATATGTCCTTGTTTTGTGGTGGAGCATTTTCCGGGTATATTCCAAGAAGTGGAATAGCTGGGGCTTGAGGTAGCCCTCTTCCCGGTGTTCTGAGATAGCGTCAGATAGATTTCCAAAGTGGTTGTACAAGTTTGCATTCGTGTAGACCACTTTAAACAGTGCCTGGAGAAAAATGAGTGTTCAATATCTACATGTCCCTTCTACTGCTGATATTGACACTTTAGCATAAGGAAGGTCATCAATCCCTGAAAACAGCCCTTGGTAAGACATAAAAATATTTATTTAAACTGTTTTAGTCAGGTCTGGCCCATAATCCCAGCCCTTGGGAGGTGGGGGCAGGAGGATCATGAATCCCACCCTCAGTTCCATGGTAATTTTGAGGCCAGCCTGGGCTACATGAAGTCTTGGTTCAATGAAGCAAAACAAAATAAAAACTCTATGGTATAATCCTATAACATGCCAAGGATTTTATGAGTCTGGGAATCCAGCACTCGTGATTTTTAAAAATCAGAAGCAAGAAGTCACCAGCTAGTTAGTGGTAGCAAAATGAAAGCCATGTGCTGGGTTCTCAAACACCAGTGAAATCCATCCTGACTTTGTAAGATCTTTTTCCCCACTCTCTGATATATAAAGGCCATTTTGGATTTTCTTCGTGTTTAAGAAAATACAGAAGTGAGAGTAGCACATGGTTCCCTGGGCTCCCCAAACAGAAGTAATCTTGCTTCTCTCTGGGTTTCCACGGGCCTTTGTATGTCTCTCTGTCGCAGCTCTTAGCATATAGTCTTACAGCTGGAACTGGATTCAGACTAAAGCTAGTGAGCCTGCCTATGTCCTCCCATCTGTAGCATTTCCCAGGGCTACACTGAACCACTGCGCTTATCTGAACTGAAAAGTATGATCTAAAGGACTTGCTGGCCTCTCAGAGGCGAGTGTGACCACAGAGAGGTAGCGTACCCCAGAAACCAGAGAAGGCATCTGGAGTCACCATGGCAAGGTTCTAACACCTTGTTGTTGGTGCTGTGTGACCTGAGATGCTTTCAGGGCCTCTCTGTGTCCTCAGCTGTAAAACCGGTATCAGCAAGATCTTGCTTAGACTAGAGAAGATGATTCTGTATTCCTGCCACAGTAAAAACACCAGACATATTTATTCTTCTTGTGCTGTTCTGGTTAAAACTAGCCTGTCTGGGTCCAGAGAGCCAGAACACAGACTAGTGGGAGCCAGGGTCTGAGAAGAGAGGTTATGGTGATTGTGTGATGCGTGTATGCCTGCCTTCAGGAATAATTAAATGCATTTAGGAACTAAAAAGAGAGGTAGTGGCTGTATAACACTGTGGGTACATTTGCTCAGTTTTAAATGACTGATCAGGAGACCTAATTGGCTTAATCAGTAAGGGATTTGCTGATCATACCCAGCACATACTTTTTTTAAAAAATCTGGACTGGTCTTAAAATATACATACAAGTAATATTATACAAACTGAGCAAGTTGTATTTACATATCTAGGAATATATGTATACACATAGGTATCTGTAACAACAATTAATAAAAAGAGGCCATGAATTTGAAAGAGAGCCAGAGGGGCAAATGGGAGAATTTGGAGAAAGGAAAAGGAAGAGGTTAATGGTGTAATTATATTATAATCTCAAAGAATAAGGTAATTGTTTTAGAAGTCTAGGCACAGTGTATATCCATAATCCCAGCACTGGGGCAGCAGACATGTGGAAGCCTGGAACTTGCCAGCCAGCCAGATGAAGTTCAGTGAGGGGAGCCTGACCTAGAACATAAGGAGGAGAGCAGCAGATGAAGATACCTGACCCTGGCTGCAGCCTCCACAAATATGTGTTCACATGTGTACATGCCAACCCAAACACTTATAGCCAGAATACAAAGTAAAATTACAAATTTAATGTTGTATGAGTTTCACCTCAATGGACAACATCATTAAAACTGACCCGCTGTGTCCTCACCTCCATTCTCAGTGCCCTAGCCAAACTTCTGTTTCAACCTCTGTCCAGAGGTGATGAGAGCCACATCCTGACCACATGGGACTGAAGCCACTTAGTCATGTAACTTCAATCACACATATGAAGCACTTGGTACATAGCAAGCCCCCACTGGCTAGTCTAAGTGTAAGTCTAAAGCAGCGAGTACCATGGAAGTGACCGTGTCCACATCCTCATGGAGAGACATTGCCACCAACAGAAAAAGTATGTTTTCCATCACAGTGATCACATGTAAAAGTTAAGGATGAGCCTAGTATGGTGGCTCATACCTGTAATCCCAGTACTCAGAGAAAAAGAGGCAGGAGGATCATTAAAAGTTCAAGGTCAGCCTGATCTACATAACAAGTTCCTGGCCAGCCCTGTCGTGTGTGTGTGTGTGTGTGTGTGTGTGTGTGTGTGTGTGTGTGTGTGTGTGTGTGTGTCCATATATATGGATGAAGCCTTTCTCCCCCCCCCCCCCCCCGTTGGATTGTAATTCTCCTCTTCCCTGGAAGACTGTTGGCCACCAGCCCAGCAAGGCAGGAGGGAGGAGCAGAAGACAAGGTGCGGGGCTTGGAAGGCTGTAAGCACAACAGAGATAAACACTCCAAGAACCACTTCAGGAGCTAGTTCAACCTTAATTGGGAAGAACAAAGGATACATAGCCCTTGGGGAGTGGGTGGGGAACTTCCATGACAGGTGTACATAATTGGTTGAAACCAGGTATTTTAAGGATGCTTGTTTTAGCACACCGTTAATCCCAGCACTCGGGAGGCAGAGGCAGGTGGATCACTGTGAGTTCAAGGCCAGCCTGGTCTACAAAGTGCATCCAGGACAGCCAAGGCTACACAGAGAAACCCTGTCTCATAAAAAAGAACCAAATAAATAAATACATTTGGCAGCAAGCTTATATCAGGAACACAGTACCTAATTATCCTTTAGGTGCAGGGAGGGGAGAGCTAGCAGGGAGCTGTGTCAAGGGCCATATATCAAATGTGGTTAGGGGCATCTATGTCTAAAGACACTCTCAAGATGGAGTCAGGCAGAGAGCCAGAGGCCTTCTTGGGAAGCTTAGAATGGCTATCCAGACAGGGAGGACTGCAACCTCAAACAGCAGGGTTCTTCCAACATTGGGTCTTCTGGGATCCACTGAGTCCTCAATAAGTCACAGTTTCTCACCTTTAGCTCTTTTCAAGTGGCTAGTACATTTGGGTAGCAGACACGTCTTTATGTAGGATTTCTATCCACCTTCATCCTAGGGTTCCTATACCAACATTAAAGCCTCTGTCTCGAAAGGGTGTTTAATGAAAGACAGAGAAAAGAGAAATTTCTTGCATGGCATTCTGTGAGCATCTTTTGGTTTCATTTGAGTCACCTGGTAATGTCTATAACACCTATTCTGACCTGGGATTGGGGGCAGCCTTAATTAAAGGGATATGTGTCAACATGCCACCCTTCTATAACCTGACCAAATTGCAGCAGAAGAAAAACCTCCCAGGGATATTTGTAATATCAAAATCATAAAGCCAACAAAAAAGACAGAAATGTTAAAAACAGGAGACCAGATGCAGTAGGCTCAGCTTTATGCTGAACTGAGCCCAAATACCTAATGATTCACTTTGTACTGGCTATCCAAACAGATGTCTTCAGAAAGATGAATAAAAGTGGAAGAGAAAAATCTTTCCAGAACTGTCACTTTACCTAGACCTCCTGCTACCATGTTGATGCTGCTGGCTTTAAAAATTCACAAGCAGCAGAATACAGCCAAGGTCTAGTACCAGAGTATGTCACAAAGGAGACTTTTCTTATTTGTCTACTATACATTAGGACACAGGCTAGAAAGTTAATGTGCATTAGCTCACTTCATGATTAAAATAATTCTGTGAAGTAGAACTTAATGGGTTTTTAAAATATACAAATCTATAAGTTTTCTAGTCCTATATCAAAATGTTTGAGTTTAAATAGCATATAAAAAGGAAGGATTTATTTGGGCTCATGGTTTTGGAAGTGTCCATCCACCGTCATTTGTTTCTGTTGTTTTAGGGCTGTGATGAGGTAATAAATCATGGTAAGAGTAGAGAGAAGGGGTCGAATCACCTTGTAGCAGCAAGCAGGTTAAGAGAGAGAGAGAGAGAGAGAGAGAGAGAGAGAGAGAGAGAGAGAGAGAGAGAGAGGAAAGGCCAAATATCTCCTTCAAGAACATTTCCCCAGTGACTTAGCTCACTTCCAATAGACCAAATTTCCAAAAGGTACCATCACCTCCCAATAGCACTGTGAGCTGGTGACCAGTAACTTTAACACATGATCTTTGGGGATTAGTTGGATCCCAACTATATATAGCATAGGAAAACAAGCTCAGGAGGCTGGTGCACCTAGCACACATGAGGCCCTGGGTTAGAGCCTCCAGCACTAAAAAGAGAAGGAAGGAAGGGGGCAGGAAGGAGGGAGGGAAGAGAAAAATAATGAGGGAAAAAAGAGACACTAAGCCAGGCAGTGGTGGCACACACCTTAAACTTGAGAAGCAGAGGCAGGTGGATCACTCTGTGAGTTCGAGGCCAACCTGGTCTACAGAGTGAGTTCCAGGACATCCCAGGCTACACAGAGAAACCATAATGAAAATCATTTGGAGGGGGGAGGAGGGAGGGAAGAAGGGAAAGGAAGAGGAAGAGGGATAGAGAGAGAGAGAAATAAGAACGATACCAATAGATAAGCTAACACAGAAGGAGGAAATCTCGTGTGGCCATATTCTTAGACAAAGAACTATAGGCAACTAATGAGCACTGAGAACAGAAGAAACAATCTTTCCTAGGAAAGATCACACCAAGCGGTTATCTAATGCTAACTGGTCAGCCCTGGAAACACATAAGTACCATATGGATTGAGCAGGTTGTATTTATGTATTTAAGTGTGTGTGTGTGTGTGTGTGTGTGTGTGTGTGTGTGTGTGTGTGTGTGTCACACTTCATTTAACTGCTGCATTTTGAGATATATATAGAAATAGAGATATTTTCCTTTCATAATTAAAAAATACTTATTTTATTAACGAAGAAAGGGAAAGTAGGAGGGAGGGAAGGAGGATGGAGAAAAAGAAAAAGAACTAAAGAAAGAGGAGAGGAGGGGAGGAGAGTGAATGGTAGGGGAAGAGGCCAAAGTCAACAGTGGGCTGGCCACAAATAACCTGTACCATATAGCACAAGACCCACACTGGTCTAATGACTGACAGTTGCTATTTTGAAGTTCTTCATTTTTCGCTACAGGACCTAGCATCTCAACTTTTCACTGGGTCTTGAATATTACATTGCCCAACCTGTCATCAGCCACAGTAAGAGTCCTACAGGCCCCCAACCTCATCATACACCCCTCACAAGGCATTAGAATAGATCCTAGGGTTGCTACTCTTCCTGTTCCACCCAAGGAAAGGCCTGTGGGATTAGAGGGGATTGCAGGTGCAGCAGAGTTCCTGACATGGTGTACAGCAATGTGCAGAGTGACAGATACTACAGCATGCTTTTGAGCAAAGCAATGGCCTGCACACCCAAATGGCTCACTGACTGAGGTTCTGAGTTGAACAAGTTTTTACCATTTAAAATGTTTAAGAGATTTTTAAAATAACATTTTTTTTTTTCTGGATTTATTTTATTTTTTTTTTTTTTATTAATTTATTCTTGTTACATCTCAATGTTTATCCCATCCCTTGTATCCTCCCATTCCTCCCCCCCCCCCATTTTCCCATTATTCCCCTCCCCTATGACTGTTCCTGAGGGGGATTACGTCCCCCTATATATTCTCATAGGGTATCAAGTCTCTTCTTGGCTACTTGCTGTCCTTCCTCTGAGTGCCACCAGGTCTCCCCCTCCAGGGGACATGGTCAAATGTGAGGCACCAGAGTATGTGAGAAAGTCGTATCACACTCTCCACTCAACTGTGGAGAATATTCTGACCATTGGCTAGATCTGGGAAGGGTTTAAAGTTTACCTCCTGTATTGTCCTTGGCTGTGGCCTTAGTTTGAGCGGGACCCCTGGGCCCAAATCTGCCTATCATATTGCTCTACTTGGAGATTTCTAGGACCCTCTGTATCCTTTTATTTTGCTGTTCTCCCATGCGTCTCTCATGTAGAGTCCCAATAGGATGCCTTCCCTCTGTCCCAGTTTCCTGGTAATTGAAGGCTTTCGTGGGACATGCCCCTTGGGCTAGTATGCAGATATAAGTGAGTATATACCATTTGATTCTTTCTGCTTCTGGGTTAACTCACTCATTATGATCATTCTAGCTCAATCCATTTATCCACAATTTCGGGAATTCCTTGTTTTAATAGCTGAGTAGTATTCCATAGTGTATATGTACCACAGTTTCTTTATCCACTCTTCTACTGAGGGACACTTAGGCTGTTTCCATGTTCTGGCTATTATGAATAAGGCTGCTATGAACATGGTTGAGCAAATTCTCTTGTTGTGTGCTGGAGCATCTTCTGGGTATATTCCAAGGAGTGGAATAGCTGGGTCTTGAGGAAGCCCTATTCCCATTTTTCTGAGATAGCACCAGATAGATTTCCAAAGTGGCTGTACTAGTTTGCATTCCCACCAGCAATGAAGGAGTGTTCCTCTCTCCCCACATCCTCGCCAGCATGTGGTGTCGCTTGAATTTTTGATCTTAGCCATTCTGATGGGTGTAAGATGGAATCTCAGAGTTGTTTTGATTTGCATTTCCCTGATGACTAAGGAGGTTGAGCATTTCTTTAAGTGTTTCTCAGCCATTTGATACTCCTCTGTTGAGAATTCTCTGTTTAGTTCCAAGCCCCATTTCTCAATTGGGTTATTCGGTTTGGTGGTGTTTAATTTCTTGAGTTCTTTATATATTTTGGATATTAGACCTTTGTCAGATGTAGGGTTGGTGAAGATTTTTTCCCAGTCTGTAGGCTGTCGCTTTGTTCTCTTGACAGTGTCTCCTGCCTTACAGAAGCTTCTCAGCCTCATGAGGTCCCATTTATTAATGGTTGACATTAAGGCCTGGGCCGTTGGTGTTCTGTTCAGGAAGTTGTCTCCTGTGCCAATATGTTCCAGGCTCTTTCCCACTTTTTCTTCTAAGTGGCTTAGTGACTCTGGTTTTATGTTGAGGTCTTTAATCCACTTGGATTTGAGTTTTGTGCAAGGTGACAAATATGGGTCCAGTTTCATTTTTTTACACATAGACCTCCAGTTAGACCAGCACCATTTGTTGAAGATGCTATCCTTTTTCCATTGAATGGATTTGGCTTCTTTGTCAAAAATCAAGTGACCATATGTGTGTGGATTCATATCTGGGTCTTCGATTCGATTCCACTGATCAACCAGCCTGTTGCTGTGCCAGTACCATGCTGTTTTAAGTACTATTGCTTTATAGTACAGTTTGAGATCAGGTATGGAGATTCCTCCGGAGCATCTTTTATTGTACAAGATTGTTTTAGCTATTCTGGGTTTTTTGTTTTTCCATATGAAGTTCAGAATTGAACTTTCAATGTCTTTAAAAAATTGTGTAGTTATTTTGATAGGGATTGCATTGAATCTGTAGATTGCTTTTGGTAGGATGGCCATTTTTACTATGTTAATTCTCCCGATCCATGAGCAAGGAAGATCACGCCATCTTCTCAGGTCATCTTCAATCTCCTTCTTCAGAGTTTTGAAATTTTTTTCATACAAGTCCTTCACTTGCTTAGTTAGGGTAACTCCTAGATATTTTATATTGCTTGTGGCTAATGTGAAGGGTGTGGTTTTCCTAATTTCTTCCTCTGTAAGCTTGTCATTTGTGTATAGGAAGGCTACAGACTTTTTTGAGTTAATTTTGTATCCAGCCAATTTGCTGAAGGTGTTTATCAGCTTTAGGAGTTCTCTGGTGGAGTTTTGAGGGTCACTTATGTACACTATCATATCATCTGCAAATAGGGATAATTTGACTTCCTCCTTTCCCATTTGGATACCCTTGATCTCCTTTTGTTGTCTTATTGCTCTGGCTAGAACTTCGAGTACTATATTGAAGAGATATGGAGAGAGTGGGCAGCCTTGCCTTGTTCCCGATTTGAGAGGAATTTCCTTGAGTATCTCACCATTTACTTTGATTTGGCTATTGGCTTGCTGTATATAGCCTTTATTATGTTGAGGAAAGTGCCTTGTATCCCCGATCTCTCTAAAACTTTAAACATGAATGGGTGTTGAATTTTATCAAATGCTTTCTCTGCATCCAAGGAGATAATCATGTGGTTTTTTATTTTCAGTTTGTTTATATGATGGATTACATTGATGGATTTCCGTATATTAAACCATCCCTGCATGCCTGGAATGAAGCCTACTTGGTCATGATGAATGATATCTTTGATGTGCTCCTGTATTCGTTTTGCAAGTATTTATTTAGTATTTTTGCATCTATGTTCATAAGAGAAATTGGTCTGAAATTCTCTTTCTTTGTTGAGTCTTTGTGAGGTTTAGGTATCAATGAGACTATGGCCTCATAGAATGAATTTGGTAATTTTCCATCCATTTCTATCTTTTGGAGTAGCTTGAAGAGTATCGGTA
Organism: Acomys russatus; assembly: GCF_903995435.1. Taxonomy (NCBI): domain Eukaryota; kingdom Metazoa; phylum Chordata; class Mammalia; order Rodentia; family Muridae; genus Acomys; species Acomys russatus. Next base: position 1,792,318 of record NC_067162.1, read on the forward strand.
TTAGCTCGCCCTTAAAGGTCTGGTAGAATTCTGCACTGAAACCATCTGGCCCTGGGCTTTTTTTGGTTGGGAGACCATCGATGATTGCTTCTATTTCTGTAGGGGAAATGGGACTATTTAACTTGTTTATCTGTTCTTCACTCAACTTTGGCAAGTGAACTTGATCAAGAAAATCGTCCATTTCCCTTAGATTTTCAAATTTTGTGGCATATATGCCTTCAAAGTAGGATCTTATGATTCTTTGAATTTCTTCAGTGTCTGTTGTTATGTCTCCCTTTTCATTTCTGATTTTGTTCATTTCAATACTGTCTCTCTGCCTTTTAGTTAGTTTGGCTAATGGTCTGTCTATCTTGTTGATTTTCTCAAAGAACCAGCTTTTGGTTTTGTTGATTCTTTGGACTGTTTTCTTAGTTTCTAATTTGTTAATTTCAGCCCTGAGTTTGATCATTTCCAGGCGTCTACTCCTCTTGGGTGTTTCTGCTTCTTTTTTTTCTAGGGCTTCCAGTTGTGTTGTTAAGATGCTTATGTGCGATGTTTCCAATTTCTTTTTAAAGGCACTTAGTGCTATGAATTTTCCTCTTAGCACTGCTTTCAATGTATCCCACAAATTTGGGTATGTTGTTTCTTCATTTTCATTGAATTTCAGAAACTCCTTGATTTCTTTCTTTATTTCTTCCCTGACCCAGGTGTCATTTAGCAGAGAGTTGTTTAGTTTCCACAAACGTGTAGGCTTTTTGTTATTTCTGTTGTTGTTGAATTGCAGCCTAAGAGCATGGTGATCTGATAGGATACAAGGTATTATTTCAATCCTCTTGTATCTGTTGAGGCTTGCTTTGTGACCTACGATGTGATCAATTTTGGAGAAGGTTCCATGGGGTGCAGAGAAGAAGGTGTATTCTTTCTTGTTTGGGTGAAAGGTTCTATAGATATCTGTTAGATCCATTTGACCCATGGCATTGGTTAATGATGTTATTTCTCGGCTTAGTTTCTGTTTCAATGACTTATCCTTCAGTGAGAGTGGGGTGTTGAAGTCTCCCACTATTATTGTGTGGGGATCGATGTGTGGTTTAAGCTTTTTTAGGAGATCTTTTACATATGTGGGTGCCCTTGTATTGGGAGCATAGATGTTCAGAATTGTGATGTCATCTTGGTTGACTTTACCTTTGATGAGTATGAAGTGTCCTTCCTCATCCCTTTTGATTAATTTTGGTTGAAAGTCTATTTTGTTCGATACTAAAATGGCTACCCCTGCTTGCTTCTTGTGACCATTTGCTTGGAATATTTTTTTCCAACCTTTTACCCTGAGGTAATGCCTTTCATTATGGGTGAGATGTGTTTCTTGGATGCAGAAGAATGTTGGGTCTTGTTTATGTACCCATTCGGTTAGTCTGTGTCTTTTTATTGGAGAATTGAGGCCATTGATGTTGAGAGATATTAATGACCAGTGACTGTTAAGAGTCTTAATTTTGATGTTGTTTCCAGTCGAGCGTTTGTGTAGTTGTGTTTTTGCCATGGGATAGTTATCTATTTCCTGGGTAGTTTTGGTTGTAGCTTGACCCTTTGGGATGGAGTTTTCCTTCTAGTACCTTCTGTAAAGCTGGATTTGTGGATAGGTACTGTTTGAATTTGTTTTTGTCATGGAATATTTTGTTTTCTCCATCAATGGTTATTGATAATTTTGCTGGGTAAAGTAGTCTGGCCTGGCATCTGTGTTCTCTTAGGGTTTGCAGGATCTCTGTCCAGGCCCTTCTGGCTTTTATGGTCTCTGCTGAGAAGTCAGGTGTAATTCTGATAGGTTTACCATTAAATGTTATTTGGCCCTTTTCCCTTGCAGCTTTTAATATTTTTTCTTTGTTCTGCATGTTTTGTGTTTTGATTATTATGTGGCGGGCAGTTTTTCTTTTCTGGTCAATTCTATTTGGTGTTCTGTAGGCCTCTTGTATGTTTATAGGCATCTCTTTCTTTAGATTGGGGAAATTTTCTTCTATGATTTTGTTGAGAATAGTTTCTGGGCCCTGGAGTCTGATGTCTTCTCTTTCTTCAATGCCTATTATCCGCAAATTTCTTCTTTTCATGGTGTCCTTAATTTCTTGGATGTTTTGTGTCAGGAGTTTTCCAGATTTGGCATTTTCTTTAATGGTTGATTCAATATCTGTGATTGTATCTTCTAGCCCTGAGATTCGTTCTTCCATCTCTTGGATTCTGTTAGAAAAGCTCACCTCTGTGTTGCTCGCCTTCTTCTCTGAGGTCTCACGTTCTCGTTTTTCTTCTGTCTGTGTGTTTATCATTGAATCCATTTTCATTTTCAGATCTTGAACTGATTTTTTTATTTCTTTCATCTGATTTTTTGTATATTCCTGAGTTTCTTCCATTGCCTCTTTATAGGTCTTCAGAGCTTGAACCGTTTTAGTTATTTCTTTCATCTGGTTGTTTGCATTTTCCTGCAATTTTTCCAGTTCCACTCTATGTGCTTCTTTTATGTCTCTCACCTGTTTGTCTGCGTCTTCCTGCATTTGATTACGAATTTTATTTGTTTCCTCCATTATCATCCTCATTACTAAGGATTTGAGGTCATTTTCTTGTATTTCCGTTGTATTTGAGTTCTCTGGGTGGTTTTCTTTGGGATAGCTGGAAACTGGAGACGCCATGTTGTTTTGGGGTTTTTTGCGTATGCTTTTTCGTTGTCCTTTAGACATCTTGCCGTCTTTGTTTTTGTTGGGTAGCTTCCAGAGTTGAATGGAGGGTGTCTGATGATAGATTCACTTGTTTTCTTACGATTTCCCTAGGCTGCGAGCTCAAAGCTTCACTGGTGTGGATGTTAGGAGGTTAGCCCTGTTGTTCTGGTCTCTCACAGCCAGTGATCCTCAGTCCCTCTCTGCTGTGGATCCTGCAATTGTTCTGGGTCTCTGAATGAGCGTTGGGTCAGGCCAAGGTATCCACAGCCTTCTGTGTTCCCTGCCAAGTCCAGCCAGGAACACTGGGACCGAACCACGGGCAGAACTCAGCTAGATTCTCAGGGCCAGAACCGTCTGCCAAGCTCAGCTAGGGATTTTGGCCCCAAAATGCACACAGGGCCCAGCCAGAATTTTTGGGCTGGGACTACGCACCAAGCTCCACTAGGGCCTTTTGGCCCAAAGTGCGTGCTGTGGTCAGTTATTGACTCAGGGCCCGAACTGACCACCAATCTCAGCCAGGAATTCTGGATTCAAACTGTACACTGTGTCCAACCAGAGTCTTAGAGCTGGTGGAACCGAGAGCTCTGTCCAGCCTGTGCCACAGCAGGAGAACTGCGGCTGCTCTGAGTTAGCGCCAGTGGTGGAACAAGTGCTCCGCCCGCACTGTGTCCCCGCAGGGGAGCTGCCGCTGAGCTGAGGTGGTGCCTAGGATGGAACCGAGCACGTCACCAAGCCTGCGCCACAGCAGGAGAACTGCGGCTGCTCTGAGTTAGCGCCAGTGGTGGGACAAGTGCTCCGCCCGGACTGTGTCCCCGCAGGGGAGCTGCCGCTGAGCTGAGGTGGTGCCTAGGATGGAACCGAGCAAGTCACCAAGCCTGCGCCACAGCAGGAGAACTGTGGCTGCTCTGAGTTAGCGCCAGTGGTGGAACAAGTGCTCCGCCCGGACTGTGTCCCCGCAGGGGAGCTGCCGCTGAGCTGAGGTGGTGCCTAGGATGGAACCGAGCACGTCACCAAGCCTGCGCCACAGCAGGAGAACTGCGGCTGCTCTGAGTTAGCGCCTGTGGTGAAACCAAGTGCTCCGCCCGCACTGTGTCCCCACAGGGGAGCTGCCGCTGAGCTGAGGTAGTGCCTAGTGTGGAGCAGCGTGCTCAACTAAGCCTGCGCCACAGCAGGGGAGCTATGGCCACGCTGAGTTAGTGCCTCAGGCAGAATTGTTTGCTGGGCCGGGCCAATACCCGGGACTCTGGGGCCGAACTGTCCGCCGAGTCCAATCTGGGTCCAAAGGCTCCACGCGACCCAAATCCTGCCCCGAGTCCCCTCTCCCGCAACAATTCCCACCAGCCACCACACCAATCGCCTCCACCGGAAGGCTATGAGCTGCAAACCTCAGCCGCCGCTGCTGGTGCCGCTGGTGCTGCCGCCTCTACCGCTGCCGCTCCGATCAGAGAAAAACCACGCTCCTCCCGTGTGCAGGGGCACGCAGGTCCTCCGCACCCTGGTCCCTCCGAACCGTGGAGCACTCCCGCTGCCGTGATGTTCGGACCTCGGTGTTCCTGGCTCAGAAATCTGTGCAATTCCCTGAATTGTTCACTGGAGCCTCCAAACGCGGTCCACACTGCTCGCCGCCATCTTGGATCCTCCTATTTTCTCTTAAAATAACATTTTATGGCATGCAAAACTTATAAGAAATTCCAATATGTCTTCCCATAAATAAGCTTTTTCTGGAACACAGCCAAGCCCCTCCATTTGCATATTATACCTCAGCTGTTTCCCACAGCAGCAGCAGAACTGAGTGGCTTCTGCCACAATGTGTGCGCCAAATGCTGAAAGCATTTCCACCCTTAAGAGTGAAAAAGGCTTGTCAGGCCAAGTCATAGGCATATGGTTGGTTGGTTGGTTGGTTGGTTGGTTGGTTGGTTGGTTTTTCAAGACAGGGTTTCTCTATGTATCCTGTCTGTCCTGGACTCGCTTTTTAGACCAGGCTGGCCTCAAATTCACAGAGATCCATCTACATCTGCCTCCCAAGTGTTGAGATTAAAGTCATGTGCCATCACTACACAGATCAACTACTAGATGTTTGATGAATGAATGAATGATTGCAGCATAAGTGAATGAAAGAATTTAATTGCTTTAGAATTTAAGTGTCAGAATTATATTTATACAATGTCAAACTAGCTTGATAAGAAAATCTAGAATTAACAGAACTACTTAAAACTTATTTTCTTATTTTCATTGCAGTGTTATCCAAATGCCTGGGATGCGTAACAGATATTCTTCATTTTCCAATCTGTGTAAATACAACTTTTTCTCTTCCTTTCCCTCTGTCTCTGCCCTTTGCAATGGGCCTCTGCAGCTCTCTGAGTTACCAAGAGGAAGAGCCTGTGTCCCCAGCAGCTGAACCTACGCTGCTCTTTGCCTTGTTTTGAAAATGACATAAGTGGTCCCGGAGAGATGTCTCAAGTGGTATGATCACTCTGCAAGCATGGGGACATGAGTTTGGATCCTTATTACACACAAAAAAATGGGGCTATAGCTTTTGGGACATGGGAAAGGGCAGACCCAAAGAGCTGGCTGCCCAGCCTAGCTGAACCAGTGAGCTTCCAATTCAGTGACAACCCCTGTGTCAAGGCAATAATGCAGACAGCAGCAGAGGACGACACCCAGTGTCCTGATATGGCCTCTGCATGCATGTGCATGGCTGTGTACGCAAACTACTCACATGCATACACCACACACAGACAGACAGAAAAATGACACAGGGATAGAGCTCCAGGTTGTTCTGAGCCTAGGCTTCAAGAAACACATGGAGTGCCATGTTCTCTAGTCACCATGCTGAGAAAGTGTTCCTGAGAGTAACTGACCAGGCTGGATCACCAGAAGATGGCGGACTGTGTGCAACAGAACCAAGACCAACCCATTGAAGTACCTGATAGTGAGACCGTCCAAGGTCCCTAAAGTCACCTGACTGCCCTGCGCTGATCAGAGACATGGAAATAAACCCTAGCAACCCAGTTCAGAGCAGCATCACATCCTATTCAATCCTATGAGCCACCAGCAAAAGTGAATGGGACTGTAGAAGAACACGGAGGGCTATGCGGTACACATCATGGTTGTGGCAAGAGGTAGCTTATACAGCATCCCTTTTCTGTAACGCATTCCTTCTCCTTTGTCGCCTGCAGAAGCATGAGTGCAATGGACATCTATCAAAATGTCATGGTTACAGCAGTAAGAGCTGCCTCAGAGATGTGCCATTGCCAAACAATGTGCTGGAACATTCCCTTCTCGCTTAAACCTCACAAAAGTCTTGGGAGACTTGATGTCATCGCAGTTACTAAGAGGTCTCACAATTCCTCTGCCTCCTAGAATTCAACTCTGATGTGTCTGTCCTCTTTCCCTGAGTGTGGATTGGACCTGCACTCACTTCTGATGGAGAGAATACTGCAAAGATGATAGAACATCACGCCGGAGACCATTAGTCATGCTCTCTGTCTCTAGCACCTGATAGAAGCAGCTGTCATGTTGTGTAATACCCTACAAAAAGGCACCCATGGGAATGACAAGGAGAGTGGCAGCCAGCTAAAAGTTAAGGGGAGCTCTCAGCCCAATGACCCAGAAGCAGAAAAGGAGAAGAGCTAGAAAGTGGCTTTCTTCCAATGAAGCCTTCACTACAACCTGACAGCAGCCCCCAAGCTAGAGGACCCAGAAAAGGGCATGCAGATAAGTAATGCATGCCCCACTGCCTTTTTGCAGATGAGGAAGATGAGCTTGGAGAGGTAGGCAAGGCTACAGTCACAGTTAGCCCTGTCTGTACCAACACTGGATGCCTGCTGCTCACACTGGCTTAGGTCTGGCCATGCCTCCCCACACCAGCCTCTGCACATTCATTTGCTCTTCTTGCCCACAGTCCATGGCCTCCTTACAGTTCTGCTCACGGACTTCCTCTTCCCCTTGCTTTCATCTCCCACTTGCCTTTTTCCCATCTTTCCGCCCACATTTCCTCCCTACCTCACTATTCCCCTGCCTTCCTCTCTCTCCCCCTCCCTTCCTTCCTTTCTCCCTTCCTCCATTCCTCCCTTTCTTTCCCTCCTTCTTCTGTCTCTCCCTTTCTCCATCCCTTCTTTCCTTCCCAGTCTTCAATAGGGTCCAATCTTCAGCCTTACATTTTTTCCTTCTTTCTTCCCTTCTTTTCTCCAGTCCTTCCCTCGAGATCCTCAAAAGAAATCACCATACAGTGGCAACTCACTGTCACAGATACAGCACCCTGGATTTAAGCTTGCCCAAGACCCCTCCTCACAGTCTCCATGGCACATCACAGCTAAGTGTCCACACCTTACCATCCATCCATAATGGCTCTAAGTACTAGGAAGTCAAAAACCGACATTCCTGATATTTTCTTCTCTAGACCTAAAATAGCTTTCATTCCATAACCATAATACACACAAAAATAATTTTCTGAATATACAAAATATTAAATACACAAGACAAAGGCTATTGAAAAGGCAGTAAAAGGTTTCAGTTTTACAAACATCTCTACGTAGCAAGTAGTTTGAGCCAGACTACCCTATTTGGGTACCACCCCACTTCATCTGGTTTCCCACCGTCTAGGGGAAGACAAATGAAGACTACAGGGAGATGATTTGTCCAAAGTGACACAGCTGAAGTCCTAAAGATTGCTAGCCCAGTGCTTCAGAACCTCAGATAGGACCCCACTCCCACTGTGTCCGGCTTCATGGCCACAGGTCTAAGTGGCCAGAAACCCCAGCAGAGCCCTTACACTGCATAGTTACAAACACAGGCCGTAGGTTGACAGTCCACTGCTGATGAGGTAATGGGGCAACCTTGGCGTCCTGTAGACAAGGGATTAAAGCTGCAGCTTTACTTCCTACATGACCAGGACCAAGACGCCTAATCCTTTTACCCTCAATTTGCTTATATAAAAAATGAGGATAGTATTTATGCTTAATCTCATAGGATAATTGTGTCAATCAAGTGGCTCAGTCTCTGAATTCTGCAACAGGGCAAGGCACCTAGTATGTGCTCAGTTAAATCAAGCCACACAATTTATCATCCCTCATCTTTGAATACCAGTTCCACAGACTGGTAAGTTCACTTTTGAACAATAAACAAACTGCTTCAGAAAATACAAGCCTCCTACCCAGACAGTGCAATGAAACCAGGAGGAACTAAGATCCTTGAGGCTCCTAGGCCTTGCTTACCCTTCTGTCCACTTCACATCAGACCAGCTCCTCCACCAGCTCCCTGCACCCAGCCCTCCCATCCTCGCTGTTCTAGCACTTCCCGGCTACATGGAGACATTGGAGCCAACTGTTTTGTTGAGTTTACTTCGCATTTAATTAATACTGTGCATCTTGGTGGGATTCTGTGTGATGTTCTAGTGTGTGCATACAGCATGCCTGGCCAGTTAATGGGCCTCTCTCCTTATTTTTCAAAAGAGCCTGTTTTTGTTTTTGTTTTGTTTTGTTTTGTTTTGTTTTTTAGAAGAGGAAGGCAGAAGATAGGTCCCCAGATGAAGAGGGAATTGAGCGGGAGAAACAGGCATCACAGGCTTTTCCAGCAGGGGCCCTGTCCATCTCGGTGAAGCCCAGTGCACTCATTTCCTCTGCAAAAGACTTATTAGCTACAGAATGGAATGGGGAACAGACAATAACGAGTCTTTAATTACAAAACTCTTTTACCTTATTGCTTTTGTGTGGCCCCGGTGAAAATGAGCAGTGGCAGTTTCTATTAGAAGTGTTAATTACTTTCCTGGATAATTAGACTCACTGGGTACCTCCAGCACCTGACCTTGCTTCATAGCAGCAGAGTTGGGAAGAAGAACAAGAAACAGTTGGGGGTAAGAGCACTTCATAAGTGCTGAGAAGAGTAAAATGGCCCAAATTAGTTCAGTGGGAAACTGCGGCTCCAGAGCCCCGCCCCCAAGAGAGAAGAGAAGGCTACGTGGGGAAGGGGCCTGCAGCGTAGAGACTCAGATGGCAATCGAGATAGACAGATATAGCCCCCACAATGAGGGTCTTTTGGGAGAGTCCCCATGGACCTCTTCTTGTGAATGAGGCTCCTCAGGCCTCAAGCTGCCCAGACCCTGCTGAGGTCAGGTAATCAGGAGGGAGGGCGGGGAGGCTGCTTCTCTGCCTCCTTATCTGATGTCCTGTACCCTCTAACAAGCATCTGCCGGCATCCACCACAGCTGAGTCAGCCCCAGAACAGGACCAACAGGCTCAATCTCCAAGGAGTTCATCTCTGGGAAAACACACAGATGACAGACAGCCATGCTACATTAAAGGGTGTGTGGCTAGGCTAGCAAGGGGTTCTTAATGCAGATAGAGGAGCCAGGGGGGGCTTCTCTAAGAATACAGCTTTCCCCTGATTCTTAGCAGCTGAGAAGAGCCTACCACTATTTGGAGAGCTGGGGAGGATGAAGAAGCAGATCGCTTAGTTCTGTGGTCTGTAAAGTGTTCTCCCCCCAAAAGACCTGAATCAACCCATGGCCTAGAGTGTGTGACCTTATTTGTAAATAAACAGTCTTGAGACTGGAGGGATAGCTCAGTTGGTAAAGCATTAGCTTTGCAATCTTGGGTACCTGAGTTCCATCTCCAAACCTCTAAGCCTGACTTAGTGGTATGCTTATAATCCCCCAGCCTTGAGGAGGCAGACACAGGAGGACATCTGGGGCTCTCCAGCCAGCAAGCCTAACATAACTGGTCAGGCCAGTGAGAGACCCTATCTCAAAGAAGCTGAGGATGACACCTGAGACTATCTGTTGGTCTTGCTATATAGGTATGCATGTGTGCATGCAAAGCATATACATGTGCATCTTCACACATACACACACGCACACACACATACACATGTACATTCATGCACACACTCACTCACATACACACACTCTCACATGCACACACACATGCGCAGACAGGCACATATACATAAGAAATACGAAATGCAATCCTCTGCTGGTATGACTATAGAAAATCTGACTTGCTAATTTTTTTTAACCTTACTTCACTGCTAAAGTAATACACATTCAATAGAAGCTGATTGTTCTGTTTACTTCTATGCTATTGGAATAAAACATTTGCTAAAACCAGTTAAGGGAAGTAAGAGTTTATTTCATCTTATACTTCTAGGTCACAGTACACTATTGAGCAAAGTCAGGGCAGGGGCTCAAAGCAGGAACCTGCAGGCAGGAACTGAAGCAGGGACCATGGAGGAACACTGCTTACTGGTTTGCACTCCAGCTCTCAATCAGTTACATTTCTAACTCAGCCCAGGCCCATCTGCCTGGGGGTGGTTCCGCCCACAGTGGCCCAGGCTCTCCAGCATCAATTAGCCATCATGGAAATGTTCCACAGACATGGCCATGAGTCAATCAAGTCAATCCCCAACTCAAACTCCATCAGATAACTCTGGACTGTACCAAGTTGACAGCTGAAGCTAACTAGGAGACCATCCTCAATTTTTGATTTGATCTTTGTCAGAGTAATGATCACCTGCATGATTCTCCACTCTTTTTTAAACTTTTTGTACAGTATATTTTAACTTGACTTTCCCCTCTCTGAACTCCCCGCCCAGATCCCACAGTCACAAAGGTGAACAGCCAGGGTTGGTTGGCCAAGTGTATCAACCCCACTATGCCATTTCAGCATTTTTAATTTATAACAGGTTTATTGGTGCTTAGAGCCACCAGAAGCCAAGGAACCTCTACAGTTAACACAAAATCACAGTAATGGGCATGGGCCAGAACCCAATGCCTGGTGTTTTTATATGAAAACATGAGATACTAATACTCAGGGAAGAGGCCATCGTGATGCTGAGGGCAGAGACTGAGAGGCTGTTGCAACATAGCTCCAAGCCAGGATCCCTAGTGACTGCCAGATGCTAGAGAGGCAGGAACACATTCTGCCCTAGAGCCTGCAGAGGGAGCAAGCCCCAGCATCACCAGTCCCAAGGAAACCGGGTCCCATTCATGTCCCCTTGGTTTTCAGCATTCTTGGGAAATTAACATCCCTGGCTGCCATAATCCCATATCCCTGTCACTGAAGAATCAACTCCCAACAGTAGGGCTGGGGTATAGCTCAATGGGCAAAGGGCTTGCCTACCGTATGAACCCCTGGATTTAACCCCCACACTTCATATACAGAACGTGGTAGTGCATGTTTATAATCTTTGCACTTGGGAGGTAGAGGCAGGAGGATCCGGACTTCAAGGTCATCCTCAGCTACATAACAAGTTCAGCTCGAGCCTGGGCTAAATTTTGACACCCTATGTCTGTCAAGACAAAAAGAAAAAGAAAAGAGTAAAGAAAACTCCCAGCACACGATAGGTGAGGTATGGAACAAGCGCTGAGTGCAGATGCCAACTTTCTTGCTGATCTACAGCTGGACAAGCTCCTGACCATCATCTCCTTGGAGATGTCTGATTACTATGCACCTAGACTGACCCAGGCTCAGAGAACCAGTGTTTCTGAGTTAAGGGTTTGGAGGAAGCTCCCAGAAGCTCCTAACATGCTATCAAGCTTGGTTCAAAGACACCCTCAGAGCACTGTTACAGTAATTTGTGTCATCCTTAGGGCAGTCCAGATGAGACTTGGCTGTGAGGTGTACGTGTTTGTCTCTGTTGATCATAGGTTTTACTGATTTCAGTCAGGATCCAGGCATCTGAGACACTGGAGGACCTGTGTACTGAAGAGGAGAGGCAGCTTTGTCCTCAGAGTCATTAAGGAGGCTGTTTACAGAGCAACACTCCTCTTTTAATTTGTTTGTCTTTTCAATTGTGTAATTAAATCCAAGCTACAGGGCTCAACTGAGCCCTGCCAGGGAAGGAGGCAGAAATCCATCAATGCCCAGGAGTGACAGGCAGGTGTTGGCAAGCCAAGAGGATCTGAGGATGGCAGCAAGTTCTGAGTTTTGCCGCTTCTGCAGAGAGGCAGTATGGCACAAGGAAGGGAGCCTGGGATTTACAAATCAGACAAACCAGAGCTCAAACTCCAGCACTGCGATGAACCAGTCATGTGTGCCATGTCTGCCTCTTTGTAGAAAAAAATCCAGAAGGCAGATTGTGAGGGGCCAATCAGGCTGCAAGGAAGGGCTCTTGTGTTTGTTTCAGGAGTTCTCCAGCCCCCTTCAGTCTCATCTACAGCTGCTATTCCATGAACATGGAAGGCGGGGGTCTTCCCTGCCACTCTGCCCTACCTAGCCATTTTCCGGTCCATCCATGCTAACTTCTTGTCTTCAATATGGAGCATGGAGAACCAGGTTGAACCCTCATCTTAACACAAAAGGCATCTCTCCTATTGGGATTCTAGAACTTTCCATTTCAAAGTTCTATTTCCTGACACTGTGAGTCCCCAGCCATGAGGGGGGAAAAAAGGCTACATAGCCAGCACCTGTCCCACAGCTAAGAATTGCCCATTGGCTCGAAGAAATACTATATATCCACCCAGCTACCACGACAGAAGAGACTAATCTTCAGCCCCCCCAAACTGAGCAGAAAACCCATAAAGCACCCGAATCCCTGTCTTCCTTGCCCTACTGTATATAAGAGCAGAGACACACACCACCAGCACCAGATCTTTCCAGGGCTGACACAAGCCCAACAATATGACACAAGTTCACCTGCATCTGACATTGTGCAGACAGTGGCCAGGTCCTGGATCACCTGACCAGGGATGCTGCCCAAGAATCCTTAAGTGGAATCACAGGACCTGGTGCTTCCTTGGATGGATGAAATACTGGGGATGGTGGGGATGAATTGGGTGTCTCCACACCTGTTTTATAGATGAGCAGGTGAGAGTGTTGAAGTGATGTGGGGGCTGGGGGGTGGCAGTTTCTGGCTTGTCTGCCTGACCAGACACATGTGTTACTTTCATGAAGTTGCTTGCACCCAAACCCCAAAGCCAAGCTCTTACAAGCTTCCCAGAGTTGGGAGGGTTATGATCTAGGTCCCTTGGAAGCAAGGTTGCTCCCTCCAGCCGGTGGCTGTCAACACTCAGCAAACAATGGAGTCACTTGGGAACTTGTTAACCAGCCAGGAAGCAGCTGAAGTGTGCTTGGGATTAACACTTCTGGAACTGTGTATGGGCAGGAGCTGCCTAGGGATCTTTTTTACCGTATAGATACGGAATAGCTGAGGCTGGGGCAGGGGCGGGCCTGTACATCTAATGGGTTCCCGGGTGGAATCCGTGTTGTTAGCCCAGGGACTCCCTTCATGAGTGGCAAGGGGCTAGAGTTAGCCAGCTGATACTTGGAACACCAGCCCCACCCCGGCTGTGTAACATCTGCGTAACCTCTCTGTGACTCAGATTCTTTATACAGTCATGCCTCCAGACACATGGGCTTTGCCTACATTAGATTCAGCCAACCACAAACAGAAGCGATTTTTTTCTTACTGCTTCTGGACTGAATATGCATAGAATTCCCCATGTCATCGTTCCCTGACTAATATAATAACACAGTCCTTTACAGAGCATCACAGTGTATCAAGCAGTAAGAAGTTTGGAAGTGATTTCTGCACATTGGTGGACTGTACAAAGTCTATGCAAAATTCTGCTATGTTATAGCATGAACTGGAACAACCTCAGAATTCAGTATCTACAATTCCTGCAATCAAGCCCCCACTAATACCAATGAACACCTATGCACAAATATATATTGCCTATAGGGTACTACCTCATGGTGCTGTTTTTAGGATTCTGTGAAGTGGTTTTAGAAGTCCCTGAATACAACACCTGGTGAGGGAAAAAAAAAACATTGATGGTGCCATTACTATCATCATTATTATTATTATTATTATTATTATTATTATTATTATTATTAACATTATTAACATTATTATTACCACCATTGAGTCATGTGACATATCAAAAGCTTCTAATAAATATATGAGAACAATGGTCTATCTTCCCTCCAGCTCTCTTTAGAATAAAGATGCGCAAAAGCCATTGCATGTAGCTTATGCTAGTAGGGTGCAGCTCTCTGGATATTTCTGTTTCAGCTATCAGTGCTAATTTAGTACTTAAAACAGCCACCATTTATAAGACCTACACAATCTCAGAGATGACTGCTCTTCTTTTGCTCTCAGTATTGTCCCTGAAGTCACACTCACATATCTGGAGCATGGCCTGATGCATGCTGGTGCTTCCACATGCCAAAGGACGTTTGGTGTCTATGTGGCCTCTTAGAATTCCAGGGTCTGGTATGGGAGGATGAGCTTCACTGTGCAAGCATCCAGAATCCAGATTGGAAAATACTAGGAAGTACGGTCCACAAAAGACATAGTTGGCCAGAAGCCCTTTGAAGACATGTGCTTATCCACAAGCACCATTGGAGTTCCCAGCCCTGGGCAGTAACAGAGTATGTATGGTACTCACAACAACCCAACATAGCAGAACTATGTGTATCTGTGGTTGTGGGAGCTTGATGCTCTCCTAGTTAGGGTCTTGTGCCCGGGACAGCAGCTCCACGGCCCTCCCTCTTTGCTCCCCATTGTCCTGCCTAACCTTGTAGCTCTCAGCGTTCCTCCTAGCCCTCCCACATCCTGCATGTCTTCTCTCTCCAAACCTCCTGGTGACATAGTTAATTATTTATAAATGAACATTTAAGTGCACCAGAATAAGTGCTATTTAAAGGAACCCTGTGGTGACTCATTGAGTAATTAAAATAATCATTTATTCCATAAGCATTTCTCAGTCATGCCAGGCACTGCAGGGTAGAGAGAGACAGGAGGGGGACAAAAAGTGAGACGCAATCCCTGCCCTCAGGGAGCTCATTCACTTATTCTTTCATCTATGACACATTTATCATGCACCTTCTACTAATGTATCAAGCTACCTATGGGGGACAAGGCTGAATTCAGCACAATTTCTTCTCTCAACACACCCAAGACCGACTTGGACACCTGGATGCTCACAAGCCCACCCTGTGATTTTTGGAGGGGATCTCTATGTGGAGACAGTCCTCTGTAAGCAAGAAGGACTTGAAATCTGCCTGATACTCCACAGTTGCCTGGACATGCTAAAGAATATGGCCCCGCAGAAAGGGCCCACAGGCAGGGGGGAGCAGGTCATGTCACTGAGTCATTGGAGTAGGACAGAGGACTTCTGTTTCCTGCATCCTGTGGGCAGAGCTAGTTTCTCGAGGTACATATTTCAACATGTTCCCACTGGAAATGCGAGAAGGATGTTCCTCCTGCTCCTTCAGGTCCCTGGATGATTTCACCTCCTGGCACAGGTGCCCCCTGACAAAGGAATTTCCTTCTTCGCTGTCACGCACTGCACATGCCATCTCCCTCACAGAGCTTAATACTACTTGGCTCACTTACCTCTACTCCAATTGAACCCCATGAAGAGAGGAACTTTGCGGCTCTCTTCATTCCCACAAGAACAAAAAGACAAGAACAAGGTCAAGCATTGAAAAGAGTCCTGTGGTGGTGCACGCCTTTAATCCCAGCACTCAGGAGGCAGAGGCTGGTGGATTCCTGTGAGTACAAGGCCAACCTGGTCTACAAAGTGAGTCCAGGACAGCCAAGGCTACACAAAGAAACCCTGTCTCAAAAAACAAAAAAAGAAAGGAAAGAAAAGAAGAGAGAGAGAGGGAGGGAGGGAGAAAGAAAAAAGAAAAGCATCCCAAGACCTGCTGAGTACTTAAAAAAATGGAAGTCCGTTTGGGCATAGTGACTCATGCCTGAAGTCCCAGCACTCAGGAGACTGATGCAGACAGGGGGCCATAAATTCAAGGCCAGCCTGGGCTACATAGTGATTCTAAGTGTACAGAGTGAGACCCTATTTCAAATACAAAGGAAAGGAAGGAAGGATAAAAAGGAAGGATCCTTGGACAAAGGATTGGAATATCTGTGAAATGTGGAGGTTGATGTGAATTAGTACAACCTGACTCTTAGTTTGAGTTTCTATTGCTGTGACAAAACACCATAACAGAAAAGCAACTTGGGAAGAAAGTGGTTTATTTGGATTACAGTTCCATATCACTGTTCACCATCGAAGGAAGTCAGGGCAAGATGTAGTGAATGCAAACATGTTTTCATTTTGGCCACAAGTGTGGGAAGTGAAACAGACTTGTGTGAGAGTGTGCAGTATTTGGCCACTGGAAACAGACTTGTGAGAGAGCACGTGATGTTTGTCCACTAGAAGAGGAACTCCCTCTTGTGGGGGCATGGTCTTTGCCAACTGATACATATCCTAGTACAGACTCTGAAAGGGGATAAATATATGAGCCCAAACCAAGAGGCTGGGGTTTTGGGGTCTTGGCATCGATTTCCACTGTTTTGTTATTCATCACTCTGCTTTGAGTTGCTCCTAGAAAGAACTGCTCCAGAGAACACTTCAAGGTTCTGGGTTCCAGCTGCTGCGGTTGCAGTCACCTTTACTGAATTGCTGCTTTGCTGTTTAACAGGTCTGCTGAAATCTTGAGTATGAAGAGTAGAATCACTCTAAGGAACTGAGTGTAAAAAGGTCTACTTCTCTTGTTCCCAGTAACCTCTTTTCTCTCCTATCTAGGGCAAGTGGGTTGGAAAGCATTAAAGAACCCCAAATAAAGTAGGTTTGAAAAAGTTCAAAGCTTACAATAGGAACTCAAACAGGGCAGGAGCTGATGCAGAGGCCATTGGAGGGGTGCTGTGTAGTGGCCTGCTTTCTTATAGAGCCCAAACCACCACCCTAGGAATAGCAACACTGAAAATAGCCTGAGCTCTCCACAATCAATCACTAATTAAGAAAATTACATCCAGATCTGCTCCCAATAACTCGAGCTATTGTCAAATTAACATGAGACTAGCCAGCACACCTGCACTCTGAGCTTATCGCTGCACCTTACTCATTCATACTACAATAAAAATGGCTTTCCACAACAAGTCCCCAGGGCACTCATCCCAGTATCAGGGCATCTTTTTCCTGGTCAAATTGCAGAACAAGCAGGAAGGTTGTGACTCTGGCAAACCTTAGGATTGTAGAAACTAGGTACAGGTTCACAAAGCAGGGCAGGCCTGAGGGGAATGCAGCCAAAGTACTCTAAGGACTGTTAGGGGAGGTGTAAAAATCAAAGCTAAATAGGCTTGGTCCTGAGGTCATAGCATGCAGGAATCCAGGGAAGCCGGCAGAGTTCTGTCTGAACCAACAAAGCAGTGAGAGCTGGTACCTGGGCCACAGCTCACAGTTCCTGGCAGATCGATCAATGGCCCCATCTTAAGACATAGAGAAAGGGCCAACACAGACTGATACACAGCAATGGAAGACTTCAGGAAAAGATTTCCCTACCCCTTATTGTTATCCATCATTCAAAACCCCAGTGGATGGTGCTGTACTCTGAAGCAGCTTTGCCTGCCCCATACAAGGCTAGTGGAATACCCTTCTACATGGCTATCATACCCAAAACATACTTCACTGATAATTTGGCATCCTCCCATTTGATGGAGATCTCCCCTTTCCATCACCACAACCCAGCACCTCCTGCCTACTGATTATAAAAACTTGCAATGAGTTGTCCATGTTCTGTTGTCAGGCTTTGTGCTAAAAGCCCTATGCAAATTGATTGCTTACTTCAAATCTGCAGCAGCCCAGTAGTTGGTTTTATATAGAATTCCCATTTTATGATCAAAGAAATCAAGAAAATCTAATTTTACTAGAATTTACTATATGCCCAAAGAATGAGTTTCATGTAGTGGGCAAATGAAGAAGTGACTTAGTGAAATAATTGGACAGGATAGCCATTTGTTTCTAGGACTCAGGTAAGACATACAGTAGGCTGCACTCAGCATGCCCAAAACAAAAGAAATATAGAATGTTCGGAGCCAGCCCGGGGTCATTCAAGGCTAAAAGCCTACTAGCTATGAAAAAATACTGATGCCCCGTTCCAAAGCTAACTTCCTTCTTTCAGCCTCTGCATAACTTCCTTCCGCCTCTGCATAACTTCCTTCTTTCAGCCTCTGCATAACTTCCTTTCAGCTTATGCAGATGTTGTTTAGCAGGTTAGCTCAGGACTTCCTGAGAGATAGTTAGCTAGACATTCTTGGGCCCCTCCTACTGCTTAGTTCCTGCCCCCACCCCATATAAGCTTTTGCTTTTGATTCAATAAACGGACCTTGATAAGAACGCTACTTGGTCTCGCTTCTTTCTTTTCCGTCCCATCATTTCAGGTATGGCTCCCCTCACGACCCCGTAATTACTGGTCCTGCTGGACGGGACAAGTGGCGCCCAATGTGGCCACGAGGTATGAGCCCTCTACCGAGACAGAGACCCTTCGTGGGCAATAGTTCGAAAGCCGCGGCGGTCAAGTTTCTCGCCGAGGTCAAACTAAAAGAACCTCCGATCGTCTCCAGTGCGGGCCTGGCGCTCACAGGACCTCTCCGCACTTAGGTAAGTGTTCATCTCTGTCAATATGATGGGTAAAGTCTCTCAAAGGAAGTGCAATTTATTCGCCACCTTAAAAGTTGTCTCAGGGAAAGAGGGGTTAGAGTTAAGAAAAAAGACCTTGTACGTTTTTTCTTATTTGTTTCCCAAGCCTGTCCTTGGTTTCATTGATGGTCCTAATATTAATCCTGACCATTGGGACCGTGTTCGTCGAGAGTTAGATTCCTATTCTTCCCAACATGGTCCTGAGACTATTCCTCTTCAAACTTTTAATTACTGGACTTTAATTAAAGATCTTATCTCTTCTGATACCCCTGACATTTCTTCTGCGGTTGCTTCAGCTGAGGCCTTAATTCGGCACTTATCTCGTTCCACCTCCTTGGCCTCCCTGGAGTCGCGCGGCTCCAAGTCGTTACAGCCCCTAAAATCCCCCTGCCCTTCTGTTGTCGTAGACATGGGGGATGACCCTCCCACTTCCAATAAGCCTTTATATCCTTCCCTGTCCAAGCTCTCTCTAGCAGAAGATGCCCTCCGAAAAGCTCTTCTACTGCCCTCCCCCATGACAGGGGCCACAATTCAGCGTCCCAAGGCCCCCTCTAAAAAACGCCCTATGCTAGCGTTTCCTGTGATGACTCGGCTTCAAGCCAATTCCAACGAGTCTTCTGGCTCCAAGGCTTCTACTGAGGATTCTCCGCCACAGGGTGACAAGACGGTCAATGATCATGGCTCAGATGATGAGGAACAGGGGGGCTCTGACCCCTCCCCTTCAGACCCCAATCCAACTTTTAAGCCCCTAAAATTCAAGATCCTGAAAGAACTCCATAGTGCGGTTAAAAACTATGGGCCGCTCCCTTTATTCTCTCTCTGCTTGATTCCCTTGCCCCCAAGGGCTACCTCGTCCCAGGAGAATGGCTCAAACTTGGCCAATCGGTCCTCCAGCATGGACAATATATACTCTGGAAAGCTGATTTCATGGACCGCTGTCCAGAAACAGCAAAAAATAATCAACGAAAGTCCACTTCTTCTTCCTGGACTTTTGATAAATTAACGGGGCAGGGTTGCTATTCTTCAGAAACAAAGCAAGTGACATTACCTCCCAGGCTTCTTGCCCAAATGAAAAATGCAGCCATGGGGGCATGGCATGCTCTACCAGGGAAGGGCTCTCTCACCACCCTGTTAACCAAAGTAGTTCAAGGGCCCCCCATGAACCTTACAGTGATTTCATTGCAGGTCTATTTGAGACCGCAGAGAGAGTCTTGGAGCCAGACGAATCTGAAAATAAGCTTTTAAAACAGCTTGCTTATGAAAATGCTAATGGTGCATGTAAAACCATCTTGTGCGGCCATACAAAGGGAACGGATATTAATGATTATATCAGACACTGTGCTGATGTTGACCCCCTTTGCCCATAAAGTATCCCAAAGTGTACATCTGGCAATAGGAACCATCCTCCAGGTGGCCCATTCTGGCCCCAAAATTTTTTTACCCTAGACAAAAATCACAGAACAGAGGGGGATCGCTTATGGCATGCTACAACCTCTCAGACTTATACCTAAGCCTTATGGAAAGATCCATTCACCTCACAGTGGCAGGGTCCCAACCCTATTCTTATTTGGGGAAAGGGACATGCCTGTGTCTATGACTCAAAGGAGAGGAATGCCCATTGGCTGCCTGGGCACCTAATTCAACAGATTGATTCACCCAGGGAAGAACACCCTGAGGAAAGGCTTTAATTGTGCTATGACTTCATTCAGCCTTTTCCTGCTCCTGGCCTGCCTCGGACGTGCAGCCTTGTCTGCCTCATATCAGATGTACAACTATACCTGGGTAATTATGAATGGGGCAGGGGACATCGTTAACTGCTCTTCCTCTACCACTCATCAAACACCCTGGCCTACTTTGGAATTGGACTTATGTATGCTGGCCTTGGGGTCCAGCGAGGCCTGGGGAACTCCCTCCCATTTTATGCCACAGAAACAGCCAGTGGACGCCAATACCCAGTATAGGCTAGAAGGCTGTGGCAACAAATAGGTCAGGACCCTATTACAGATGACTCCCATCTATGTATGTCCAGGAACTCACAGAGATCGGTCCCTTGGACATAAGTGTGGCTTTTCCAATGATTTCTTTTGCTCCTCCTGGACCTGTGAGACCACGAGAGATACCTATTGAAATCCCTCGTCTTCCTGGGATTATATAACTGTTAAAAGAAAGGACCCCTCTGGTACTCGTGACTGTAGTAAATGGTGTAACCCCCTTGTGATTGATTACCTTACTGACATAGGAAAGCAAGCCACATGGGAGGATAGAGGTCTAGAATGGGGACTTATGCTCTATGTGTCTGGATATAATCCTGGCCTCACTTTTAAAATTAAATTACTCAAGACCATTCCCAATTCAAAACCAGTGGCCATTGGCCTAAATCAGGTCTTACAGAACCAGTGGTCTGATACAGGTGCACGCCACCCAACAGCCACTGTTACACCCCATACCACCCTGTTTCAACCCACCATACCTCCGGTCCCTCACCTTCTATTAATATTATCCTGACCATGGTTAATGAATCCTGGTCTGCCCTGCACACTATTCATCCCAACCTTGCAGATGACTGTTGGTTATGTTACCATACTTCCCTCCCCCCCCCCCCTTTTTTATGAGGGCATTGCTATCCTTGGTGATCTTACCGTTACTAACGACTCCTCCCTGGTTCGCCGGAACCCGGAAGCCAGGGAAGGCACGACCCTGGCCCAAGTCTCAGTCATGGGGCTCTGCATCAGGGGACCCAGGATGCATTTACCCTCCATTATTTCCCCTTTTTGTAATCAGACCCTTGAGGTCAGTGGCGGCTCCACCTACCTGGTAGCCCCAAATGATAATTATTTGGCATGTTCCACTGGCCTAACCCCGTTTATTGTGGTACAGCCCTTCCTACAACCATCTGATTACTGTGTGATTGTTCAGCTATTTCCTCGATTAACAGTTTATTCTACAAATGAGTTTCTCAAATTCTGGACTCCTCCGGGTACACCATCCAGGATCAAACACAAGCCTATTATGGCCGCAACCATAGTGGTTCTACTGGGGCTTGGGGCTGTCGGAACTGGGACAGGCATTTCCTCTTTAGTGATCTCCAATCAAAACTATCACCACCTTAGTACAGCCATAGATAAGGATATTGCTGAAATACAGGTTGCTATGGAAGCTTTAAAGGATTTGCTTTCCTCCCTTGCAGAAGTGGTACTGCAAAATAGGAGAGGGCTAGATTTGCTGTTTTTACAACAAGGGGTATTATATGCAGCACTCAAAGAAGAATGCTGTTTCTATACCGATAAAACCGGGATCGTAGAAGATAGCATGAAAAAGGTGAGAGAAAGGTTAGAATATCATAAGCAGGAGCGAGATAAAGCTGAATCCTGGTATGAAAACTGGTTTTCTGCTTCTCCTCTTCGGATTACCCTCCTCCCTTCACTGCTGGGACCTCTTATAGGGTTCTTGCTACTAATAGCTTTTGGACCGTGGGCTTTCAGAAAGATCACTGACTTTGTCAAACGCCAGATAGACTCTGCCATAAAAGGACCCACCCATGTGGAGGTTCATTACCACAGGCTCAAACGACTCGACCCCAAGGTGGATGACCATGCCGCCCCTGATAATGCAGCTAAAAGTGGCCTCGACTTCAACAAGCTGAGAACTAAGGCCTTGAGTCATTTATTCATTTGAGAGGGTGCGAGGCTAAGCACTGCAGGGAACCATGCCAGACACCTCGGTAGATTCCTGAGGAGCATGCCTGATTGCATACAGGCTGACTCGCATAAAGGATGTTAATATCCTTTTCCTGTCCCCTGCAAACACGTCTGGGAGGTTGGGGACATGTGAGACTTGAAAAAATGGCCATGCATTGACCTCTTAATGCAAGGCCCATTTTGAGGGGGGTCAGGCCTCTACTCCCCCCCCCCTCACTCTGCTTCTACTTAATAAGGAAGGGCGAGATGTTTGGAGCCAGCCCGGGGTCATTCAAGGCTAAAAGCCTACTGGCTATGAAAAAATACTGATGCCCCGTTCCAAAGCTAGCTTCCTTCTTTCAGCCTCTGCATAACTTCCTTTCAGCTTATGCAGATGTTGTTTAGCAGGTTAGCTCGGGACTTCCTGAGAGATAGTTAGCTAGACATTCTTGGGCCTCTCCTACTGCTTAGTTCCTGCCCCCACCCCATATAAGCTTTTGCTTTTGATTCAATAAACGGACCTTGATAAGAACGCTACTTGGTCTCGCCTCTTTCTTTTCTGTCCCATCATTTCAGGTATGGCTCCCCTCGCGACCCTGTAATTACTGGTCCTGCTGGACGGACAGCTTGTATGCAAGAAACCCCCCCCCCCCATTTATGGAGCTTGATGCCCTAGGTCCCTTAGAATGAAAAGCTGTGTCTAGAAATGCAGGCTCCGTGCATGGCTGTTCTTTGGATTCCTTTCCTCCCATGATGTTACCAAGTTAACTACCTAGATTGTCCCCCAAGCTCCCATGGTGGGAACTATCTATACCTGGAGTAGCATGTTTAACTGTGGCTGCACACACACACACACACACACACTCCTCTTCTAGCCACTCTGGCCTTTGCTGACAATGGGCTTCACTAGGAACTGTGGCTGATGGACACAGAGGTTGAAGTGGATTCTCCCTCCATCTGCTTTCCTCTGGAAAACAGCTGGCTGTCCCAATGATAGCAGCTCCACCACCCAGGCTGGAGTAAGAGCTTCCGAGATCACTCCCAAGCCTTCATAATGTACTGTCACACCAGTCACAGGCCAGTGAGCTCAGAGGTCTGTATAAGCTCAAATGCCAAAGAGCCAGAATTCACAGGTCATCCATTTGGATATGGACCAAAGCTCCCCAGCCTGCCCTCTCACCAGAGCTATATGTCAACCCCCTCAGAGAGCAGAGGCCATGCTTCTTCACAGACACCAGTAGAGCCATGGAGATTGTGCCACACCCATGAAGGCTCAACATAGATTTTTGTCATCACCCCACATGAAGACTTTACAGCACAGATAACAATTCAACATATTGGGAAACTCTGCAAATCAAACCACTGCTACTAACAGCACAGCATATTATTTACAGGTTATTCATTGGAAATGAGCCCCGTGATGTTCCATATGCACTATTGATTGTAAGTTTTTCTTGTAATCATTAGATAGGATGACTGTAAGTGTTGCTATCATTTTACTATAAGAAAATTGAAGTCCGAAGAGGTACATGATTTCATAACTATGGGGTACTGGTGTGCAAATCTGGTTTCAAGATTCCATTGATGAACTTCTGTATTTTTCTAGCAAAATAAAAGTCAAGCCAAGGTATGGTGAGATGGCTAATAGGGACCACATTGAGCATGCTGATGGTAGGGCTAATATTAAGATGGCCTCTGAGACCCACAAAGACAGTGAAGGCCAATTTGCATTGGTATGTATGTGAGTATGTGTGCATGTGAACATGCACACATGCATGTATATGTTCATGTGGATGCGCATGTTTCCCTCCTTGGGTGCCATCCACTTTATATTTTAAGATAGGGTTTCTAACTGGCCTGGAGCTCACCATACTAGGCCAGGCTCACTGGCTAGTGGGCCCTAGAGAGCCACATGTCTCCATCTTCCCAGAGCTGGAATTACAAACACACATCATCACACTTTAAAAAAAAAAAAAAAAGAACATGGTTTATGGGGGCTCATGCTTGCATGGCAAGCACTTTCCTGACTGAGCCATCTCCTAGCCCATAGGCCTTTGTTCTCCGCAGCACCATTATGTAAAGCTATAGGGCACCAAGAAATAAACAATGCAAGAGCTAATTCCCTCACAGTCTCCGCCAGCAAAGACACCAGAATTCCATAAATGTTCTTTAAGACAAACATACAAACTTCCTGTGCATGCCAGCTTCAAATGAGTTGTCCGGAAGCCCCATGTAACTGGGTCCCCCACCGACCTCTCTGCAAACCTGCTGCCTGCACCACATACTCTCTTGGTAATAAATTGTTTTAAGTTTGTGTTCTCTCCACGTCCATTGTCTGTTTGATCCTTGGAACAGTTCTCTTAAATACTCACTGGGACTCTCACTTCACAGACTAAGAAACTGACCAAATCTAAATGACATCCTCTGAACTCAAAAAAAAAAAAAAAAAAAAAAAAATGTCATTCCAGATGACAAGTCTCGGGCAATAGCCCCTCTTTTCACACTTAGAAAAGACGGCAGGAAGCTGGACTCTCTCTGAGTGGGAGAGCCAGCTGCACGTTTCTGGCCTGCAGGCATCATTGACTGCACAAATTGGGGAAGGGAACTCCAGGCTTACACAAAGGGCCGAGCCTGCTTTGATAAATAGGAGGCTAGGACTGGGAGCATACATAACACTGTGGGAACCAGCTGGAAGGCGCTGCAGGCTTTGTAGTACGCCCCTCCATCTTTGTGGACCTGATTCTCTTATATGGATACAAAGGTAGCTGGGCAAGCTGGCCCTCTAAAGATGCTGCAACCTCAGACTTCAAGAATTCACCAAGTGCTTGCTCCTTGCTCTGTACACACACTGTACTTGAGAAAGAAGGAGGCACCACTGCCTGCTTTCCATAAACTTTGCCAGTGAGGCACTGTGTCACTTGATGGGCAAAAGTATATGCAGACAGGACATTCAAAAAGCTCCTCGAAGCACACAGATCTGTGTTTGCCATCTCAGTCCTGCCTCTTCAAGCTCCGTGGTTTTGATCCCAAGTAGTGCTAACAGGGACGCCCTGCATGTTACTTCCTCCACAAATCCTTTCCCAGCCCAACCCGAGCAGGAGCAAAGCCCATCTGTCCATCTGCCAGAGTCCCCCCCCCCCCCCCCCCCCCCGTGGTTTAGTCCGACTCATCTGCCCCAGCTCCAGCTCCCAGATGAGCTTCCCAGCTTTGCTGTATGCCCAAATAAAGCAGCCCAGAACTGCCTGTGACAGTGGACAAGGACACACTGGTCACAGAGCCAAGCAACAACAGTTCCAAGCCAAGACCAGTTTCATTTAGCCAGATTTTTAAGATTAAAATATAATTGTATTTCCAGCTCTCCCCCCTCCATCCCCTCCTCCTTCTCCTTTTCCTACTCCTTCTCAAAGTCATGGCCCCTTTTCTCTGTTATTCTGTTGCTTGTATGTGTGTTTTCAGGGCTGAAAACTCTTTCTCCTGCTCTCCACATCCCTTAGTTGCCTACAGATCTTTGACTAGGGGTGGGGCCCCATGAGATCCACCACCTTCTATTAACACATTCATTAGCCTTGTTGTTGTTCAGGTAGGCTTTAAGCAGCCATATTGTTGGAGGGTCATGGTGCAAGCTTGCCTTTAATCTCTAGGAGACACAATCTCACAGTGGACTTTCTGGTGCTTTTTTTGGCCAGATCTTCTCCTGTCTTGGCCCAGACAGACTGGCGAGTTGCTCGCCTGAAGGTTCCCAGCCAAGATCCCACTCACACATCATCCTTCAAGCAAGACTGGCTCCCACAGATAACAGGAAGAGACATCTGTCCCTCTCCTTCCCACCAATACCCAGGAGCAGCTCCCTAGATTCCATCTGCTCTCAGCTGCTTTCACGGCTGCTTCCTGGAAGCCCAGTGACCAGACGCCTGGAAACAAGAGGGTTTGTGAGGCTCCTGCTGGCATTGAGAACCCAAAGTCAAACTGCGGTAACCTGAAGAAGACAGTGTCATGATACCAGGATGAGAGCTGTTTCTCTGGAAAGAAATAAACATTTTCTCAAAGTGAGTTCTGAGCCAAACTAACTGTTGAAATCTTATTCTCTGAGTTTGGATCTTGGGGGAGAAATCACATCAGTCAGGGACTTGGCAGGAAGCAGAGGTTGACTCAGCTGGCATTTTTTACCAATTGTTTTTAATGAAAGGACCAGAGTGAACAGGCAGAGATCAGCAGGAATCAGGGAACCCACAGGGGAGGCTAAGACTCTAGGGATGAACAGCAACCCTTGGCTATGCTCAAGCCTAGGGCAGAAAGGGCATGAAGGAAAGTATCCATCAAAACCCAATAGAAAGATGAAGCCTGGAAAAGGAGGTACCTTCCAGAAACTTGGGAGTGAGATGCAACCACCAAGAACCTACAGTGTGTTCAGACTCCCCACTTCCTCTCCTGTACCCACCTGCTGAACCCTACCAGTGCAATGAGCTCAGTGAGGACCAGCCACAGAGGTTAGGGCCCTGGTGCCAGAGGAGGAAACAGACCGTACACAGAGAAAGAGCACCTAGCTCAGTGGGAGAGCCCAGGTTTGGGGTGAATGGCCTAGGATCAGGTCTTAATTCTCATGTGTATTAGCTATGGAACTTCACAAAGCCTATTTTCTAAATCCCCATTCCATGCTTATAAATGACTGTTACCAATTTCAGAGAATTAGAAGTAATGTTTGTAGAGAGGTTTTATGGTGGCCAGCACAGAAGAGATAGACAATTAAAGTCATATAAATAGATGTTTGGGGGGGGAGAAATCACAGATTTGGGGAGCAGACACCCGCCTGGATCCTTCAATGCTGAGCTGTTGAACTTGAAGCAAGTTGAACAACCTGTCTGAATCCAAGCATATCACTGGCTAAATAGCATTTAGTACTCTGTTTCAAAGGAGTTATGTGGTTAGGTTTTATGCACATACATGCAAGCAGCCATATTATTAAGGTACTATGGTTGAAATTTCCCTGCCACTTCTCAGAGATACAGTATCACAGCCAACTTCCTGGTTCTGTCTTGGCCAAACCAGAAACTTGCTTTCCTGAAAGCTTCTACCCAATAATCTACTCACTCATCATACTACCAAACAGGAATAGATCATGTATTAAATGCATAATATAGTATGTGTATTATAAATGATATATTTTATGTATTATATATATGAGTATATGTGAGTGTAGCACAATGCTTAACACAGAGAACATTAATAAAGAGATGGTGATAAAGATTAAGCAGAAAATGGGCTGGGGAGACAATGGCTCATTGGTTAAGAGCACTTCTGCTCTTAAAGAGGACCTAAGTTCAGTTCCTAGCACCTTTTACAGAGTTGCTGACAACCACTTAACTCTCGTTCCAGAGGCTCTGATGCCCTCTCTGACCTCCTTGGCCCTTCACACATGTAGTGTAAAGACATGCATGCAGGCAAGCACTTATAAAGGTCAATGAATCATTTTTAAGTAGACAATTGTGGGAAAGACTGTAAGCTTTGTCACAGTTGAAAGCAATCTTGGTGGGCTTTATCCTTGGACACACCATGGATACCTTGTGATAGACTGAATGGAGCCATCCTAGGCCTGGAATTCAGGAAGCAGACCTGGGGACTCCACCTGGACTATTGTTTCTCTAATCGACCTTCAATGGGAGAAGGAGAGCACCCTTCACACGTGACACAGACAGGCGGAGAGGAGAGAGCAGCAGCAGGTTCAGACCAGGCTTGAGCGCACATGGATCAGCAAACAGGCTGGACCAGCATGCAGGCCAGAGACACGTAAAGACCCGTCCTGTGGAATGGATACCAGAAGGTTCACTCTTTTTTCCCTTTAACCTTTTTTCCCTCTTGTGTAAGCTAGTTGGGTTGTATAATAAAGTTTAATTGTTAAGAAACAGAGTCTACAGACAATGTCTCGGCTCTCCCTGGAACTGTGCACTTCTCTGGGCCTACTTCCCCTAGCAAGAGCTGTTGAGCTTGAATTTCAGTAGTTTCCTCTCAGCAAACTCTTTTCTCAAGGCAGCTTAGACTCGCAGACTCAGTTTTCTCCCTTAGACTTGACTCCCCTATTGCACAGGAGCAGAATTGGTGGGGAGGGGGGTAGTTCAGCATCTCCATGGTCCACAGCAATTCCAGTGCTTGCTCTGAACCACGATGAACCAGAAGATAAAGCCTCGAAGATCTGGGCCTTAGCAGCCCTCTTTCAGATGAACAAGTGAATGTGCTCGCATGCAGCCCTGCAGCTTAGCTGTGAGCAGCTCCCAGCCTGTGATCATCCTCCCCACCTTGCTGTTCCTGGCCTGCTCTGGATAGAAGCCCTGGGTCCTTCCTGACCATGCACAACCTGCCAGGCCCTGGGCTGCACATGGCTGTGCTTCTAGGGGCAACACACCTGGTATATGACCCCGTGGTGGTGAAGAATTGTGTCAGTGTTACAAATGCCACAGTTGTCTCTGAACAGAATGTACTACTGTTCTCATCATGGGCACTAGAAACTCAGTGACAAAACACCATGCTTTAGGTCACGAATGAAGGATGCAAAGACTCTTAGATTAGGTGTATGTCATAGAACACTGAGCCCCTCCTCAGTGAGGCAGGAGCAGGTGCCACTGTCATCCACAGGACGGGCTGTTGGGCCTGCCTTTCAGGTAGAAAACAAGACTACCACAGGCAGGGAACTTGGCTGGAGCAAAGACAAGCCAGCCCGACTCTGTGACAGTGTGGGTTGGCATGACAGATTGGAATCTGGAAGAGTCCAAAATGTAGTAATAAATCTCCTAGGCCAGCAACTCTCTCCAACAGTGACTGCGCTGAGTAAGCAGCTGGGAGGGGGCTTAACAGCAGGCAGAGATGAATCCTGCAGTTCTGCACACTGCTTAGGTTAAGCCTGGAGATCAGTCAAAAGTCACTAAAGCTGCAAACCAAGTCCCTCTAGCTACAGTTCTGATGATCTAGAAGGACTGGTCCCTCAACAGTCTCAGCAAAGGAAGTTGGGCTCTGGGATGGGGATTAGCCTGGTGCTCCATGCTATCTGTAGGGCCAGGTCTCACCTGAGTCTCCCAGACTTTTATGTTTGCCTATCCCAGATCCTTATCTTGAACATTGTTTCTTAGGCATCTATAGAAACTGTTTTTATGGAAGAGGTCACATGAACTTTACAAAGAGTTTCAATGTAAACATGTCTCAAGTTCACTGTGTACATAGGACTGGGTTCATTAACACCAACAAATGTTTTTCCAAAATTGTGCTGTGCTAAAAATATGTCTAAAATAAATGCTCATGTCAAACTCCAGAAGTTTGAACCAAAACCAGCTACTAAGTTGTGTTGAATAAGATTTCCCTCTCTCCTCACACAGATTGTTACTTAACTATTGGCTGTGGTATTTGTAGAGACACCCACACTCTTCCATGGGAGAAAAAAAAAAGAAAAAACATATTATCTAGTTCATCTCTTATTGTTCATTCAATCAAAATGTCTAGTACTTAATCAAAACTAATGAGACATTGTAAGTAGCAGGACATGTGACCCATGGTCAAGAGAAAAGATAATGGACAGAGGTAGATTCAGAGGTGGGAGTGAACAAGCACAGACATCTTAAGTAATCTTAAAAGATTGGCTGGAGAGATGGCTCAACACTTCAGAGCAATGGCTGCTCTTTCAGAGGACCCAGGTTGAATTCCCAGAACCCACATGGCCGCTCACAACTGTCTGTAACTCTATTGGCTTTTACAAAAACCAGGCACATATGTGGCACACAAACATGCATGGAGCCACAACATCCACACACATAAACAGAGTTAATATTTTTTAAAAGAATTTTAAAAGAAAATAAAAACAAGATGAATAGTCAGAAAACTTTTAAAGATGAAGATTTATAGAAAGAACTAAAAGAAAATCTAGAACATGAAAAGACAACTAAAATGAAAGAGGCAACAGGTGAACTAACAAAAAAGAGGCTCTACTGAAGACAGAAGCAGTAACTCTGAAGAGTGTACCTCTGGCTTTTCCCATCACCATAACAAAAGACCTGACAAAAACAACCGACGGAAACAAAGATTTACTTGAGCTCCCAGTTGAGGGTTCAGACTATTGCAGAGGGACAGACTTGGAAGCAGGAGCCTGAGGCAGCTGGTCACATTGTGACCACAGTCAGGAAGCAGAGAGGGATGACGCTAGTATTCGGCTCATTTTTCTCTGCATTTAGTCGGGGACCCTAGTCTATGGGGCAGTGCTACTAACATTCAAGGTAAATCTCCCCTGCTCTGTTAAACCTCTCTGGAGCCATCTATGCACACATGTCCAGAAGTATGTTTCCGTGGTGATTCAAACGCCAGTCAAACTGGCAGTGAAAACTAGCCAGCATGAAGACAAATCCATATAAAATATCAAGAGGCTGCAGAGATGGCTCAGCAGTTAAAAGGACTTGCTACTCTTGTAGAGGACCAGAGTTCAGTTCTCAGCACCCACACTGGGTGCCTCCCAACTCCCTGTAACTTCAGCTTCAATGGATCTGAGACCCTCTTCTGGCCTCTGTGGGAACCAGAGGACATATGCACATGCCCACATTCACATACACAAGTTAAAAACAATTTTTAAAATATCCAAACTGAAACACACACACAAAAGAGAGACAGAACCAGAGATGAGACAGAGTCATAACCTCTAATTCTATATTACGTATGCGATGGAAAGACAAAGGGGGATTGCTATAGAGATGCAACCCGCCGGCACATGCCCATCTTAAACATGCTGCTGCCTTTGCTTGGAGTGCAGACAGCGACACAGATCATCTCCAGTGTCCCTCGGGATTTTGCTCACGTGCCTCAACTTCAGTGGAGCCTTCCCTGAACCTCCTATACCAAACTTATGCTCACCCGCTCTCTCACTCTGAGCTGGGATTTCTACTCCCCTGTTGGTTTTATCTCTTCTTTAACCTTTATCACCATTAACAAGCCACATCTTTTATTTATGCTGCTGGCTGCTCCTCTCTTCCACTAGAGTCTGTGTCCCCTGAGGACAGGGGTTTTTTTATCTGTTTTGTTCGGTGTTGAATCCCCAGCACTTAGGGCATAGTGGGGGCTCAATAAATACCACTGATAAGGTGAGAGTTAAGACTGTTCCAGAAAAGATAAGTACAGAGGAAGAACCTTATGTGGTAATTGGGAAGAGTGGCATGTTGGGCTAGTCCCTTCCAGATGACAGAGAGCTAACAAAAAGGAGCAAAATAAAATAGACAGTGTGTTGGCTAAGGGCCTGAAAAGAATAGGGCTCATGCTTTGGGCATAATTAAATTAGGTCTAGATGCTGAAATGACACAGCAAGAGCCTCTCTTTGTCTTTGGGTTTGATTTTCTCCACTGTAAGCTTAACTCTCAAGTCATCTTTCTCAGAGAAAATAAGTCCACCCTCAACTTGCCACCCACTCCCATACCCTACGCCCTCCCCCAAACTCCACTGATGTCAAATTCCAGTTTTGCAGAAGAAAACCTCTCTCCTGGCAGCTCCATCAACATCCCAGAGCTCTGCACAGGTCTGACACCGCTGTGTCACATGCAGTCTGTGAGGAGACTTACCAAGGCCAGGAAGGACTTGGGACATCAACACACTGGCTAAGCTGTGTGGCTAGAAAATGTCAGTTCCACAAAGCAAAATCAAGATGGAATCTCAGAAGAGTGTATTCCAAAGGAGGCCTCTGGAGTGCAGGGGACATGAGAGAAAAGGTCCAGGCTGAGCTTGAGACCAAAAGGACCTTGAAGCATTTGGAGGCAAAGAAAACATTTCTATGTGGATAGAAAGGGCACAATGATGTGATGAGAAACAAAAGAGTGTGCAGAGGCCAACACTACCAGGCTTTGTAACTTCTGTCTGGGAGTCTTGCTTGACAGATCCCAGAGAAGGCTGTAACTAGTACATCCATTCACCGCCTTGTTTAGGGTGGATCAGACTGGAACAAACCTTCTGTTGGAGGTGACACTTGACCATGGAGAGCAAAGACCAGGCACTCTGAAGATAACAATGTGGATAAGGAAAGTAAAACCATTCAGGAGACAAGCTGGGACCTGCTAACAGCTCTAGAAGCTGAACATGGAAGCTCTCCACAGTCTGCAAGAAGTCTTAAGGAAAACTAATGTTGGCCCCATCCCCCACTTCCTCCCTCTCTGCCCTAACCTCTCTTCAGAACCCTCAGCTAAGCTTTCCCAGAAGTGGGTCCCCTGCTGTGAAATGCATATGCAGATGAGATTTTACAGCATTGTTTGCATAGAAAAGGTGAGAGAGCTCACTCTGGAAGCACCTAGGACAAACACATTGCCCTGGAGTCAAACAGAGGCAAGTTTTATTCCTGCTTCTGCCACTTATGAGCTGTGTGCCCTTGAGCAACTTACTTAACCTCTCGGAACCTTAGCTTCCTCTTTTGAAAAATGAGTATATTACATGAGCCCACAGAATGCTTATGAGGTTTAAATGACTTTGTGCCTCAGACGTGCTGAGTGAGCACGGCTGAGGTTGGTTCTGTTTTATTTCAATCCTTCTTGCTTAGATGTTTAAAGACCTACTCTCACCTTATTTGCCTTTTTTTGACAGCGATCCTTCATCATGCTCAAGTTCTGTGATAATTTTGATAAATTAAAGGCAAACAGACAAAAGTCACGTAATTCATTATACCCAGCTTCAATGACAATCACTAACTTGTTCCAGGCCCTGGCAGGACACAGTAGCTGCCAGGTGGTCTCCACCTGTCGGTTATGCCCTACTGGACCGTGAATTCAAAGGTTTGCCCTAACAGGGAGGAAGTGACACTTGTAAAATAGAAAGAGAGATTCAATGAACCACTAAACTTACAAACATTAGGGCACTGTCCCCCTGACACGCTATTATGCGCTCAATGGAAGTCACCTCTGTGGCTAGTGGTTAGGAGTCCAGAGACAGGACAAGCGACCCTAACTAAGCAGCTGACTCTACTGAAGCTGACAGACACACATGGTCACAATGTGAGTCTGTGACTGTCCTGACTAATTTGTTGTTGTTGTTGTTGTTGTTGTTGTTGTTGTCCTCGTCGTCGTCGTCATCATCATCATCCTCGTCTCATCTGTTGCTTGTCATTTTGATACAATCTAGGGTCATCCAGGAAGAGGGAACCTTGATTGAGAAAATGCCTCTGGGGCATTTTCTTGATTGATAATTGATGTGGATAGACCCAGACCACTGTGGTCCTGGGTGATATAAAATAAAAAAAAAAACTCTTCAAGCCACGGGGAGCAAGCCAGTAACTTGTGTTCCTCCATGATTCCTACCTGTTCCTGCTTGACTCCTGGCCTGACTTCCTTCAGTAGTGACCTGTGATGGAGCATGAAAGCCAAATAAATGCTTTCCTCCACAAGGTGCTTATAACAATGGTGTTTATAACAGCATGGGACAGTGACTGAAATATGCCATCTTTGTCCTGCTGGCTTCAAGCAGGTAAACAGCCACATCATGGGAACAGCACACAGCAAGAGACTTTGGGCAGCCTCTAAGGAGCTGTGCATGGCCTCTGTGAATAGCCATCCTGAAACCCCCAGGTCTGCAGCTTAGAAAACCAATCCTGCCAAGAACTCTGTGAGAAAGTGGCCCCTCTCCCCAATCACACTCCAGGTGAGAATGACTTTTGAATGACCCCTTAGCCCAGGGCCCACCTAAGCCCAGTCTCTACTCAAGACCACAAGACACTGGGAAATAACAGATGCCAGTTGTCTGATGTGGTTTCATCTGAATCCCACAGGTTCGTGATTTGAATGCTTGCTCCTTGGATGATGATGTTTGTTGGAAAGGCTGTGGCAGCATGAAGAGCTGGCTGCCTCTCTGCAGCAGTAGATCACTGGGCGCAGGACTCTGCAGGTTTCTATGAGATGTTCTTCTTTCCAGTCCACTGTGATGTGAACAGCCTCTGCATTGGCTGCCACTACCATGTTCTGAGCTGCTCTGTGACACCTTTCCCTCCACGATGGACTGAAACCGCAGACCAAAATACAAAATAAATCCATCTTCCTTTAAGTCATGGCTATCCAGTACTGCAATCACAGCAATGCAAAACAACCCAATACACTGTCTAACTCACAACCTTTCAATAATATCTATGGTGACAGATAGCTGTGGTACACATGGTAAAGGTTAGCTGAATGAATTAAAGACTCAATAATGAGAAAGTTCTAACCAGAAAGGAAGTAGACTGTGCCAGTGTGCCTTAACACATCTACACTTAGAAGTCCTATGCATGCAGAGTAGCTAGCTGGTGGTGCTCAGGGCCAGTGGGATGCCGCATTAATTAAGGTAGGTTGTTGCCAGAACCTTAGGAGGGCTAACATGATGCAGATCTGTTTTGCATTCACATTAGAATCCTAAGCAGCCTGTGCCAGGCAGGAGAGGAACTAGCTGTGGGCCATGCAGTTGTTCAGAGACCAGCTTTTTGCCACCCCGTGGCTTCTCTATTCCTTAGGCCTCAACTTCTGCTAGATTTTTTTTTTAATTTGGAAATACTTTGTAGCCCTGGCTAGCCTGTAACTTGCTAAGTCGACCAGGCTAGACTTTGCCTCTGAAGTACTAGGATTAAGGGAGCCTACTTCCATGCCCAGCTAGTAGGGAAAGGAAAACAGAACAGGGGGAGCTGGCTAGTGAGGGGAAGTCACCAGCAAAGGCAAGCCACTCTGTCTTTATCTATCTGCTACAGCTCATAACATAGTTTTGCCTGACTACAAGGAGTGTTAAGAAATGTACACTAGGGATGCTGAGCAATGTAGTGCTACGTGTGCCCATCGGATGTAGCGAGGGACTTGCTTACATGGTGCCCAAGAGAAGCAGATATGCAGTTCCTAGTGACACAACAACAAGAGAAGAAGAAAGAGCATGCACATGGTGCAATAGGAACTGGAGTTAAGCCTCAGGCCTGCCCCTGTGGTTGACATCAATCCAGATGTACAAGCCAGATTTGCTTTCTCTCTCTGAGCTCTTACCAGCTCACATTGAAATCTGAGGAAATAATCTCTCTGTGCCTATTCTTTACCTATTAAATAGAAAGTATATTTCCCTCCAGAACTGACAGTGGAGATGACATCATCTGCACGGAAAGTGCCCACCGCATTACCTAATACATAGCAAAGATCCCATAAAAATTAGTTATTGGTGACATCGTTATGATTATTTCAAATCACTGGAGTGCAAGGAGAGTTTGGAAGTTTATCATAAGTTTTACAGTTTTTCTGTTTGCAACAGACAGATATGATATTTTTCCTGGTTACTTCAAACATTCAAAATAAGGAAGGTTGATCCTAGCCCTAGGAGATTTAGATGAGCTTCCTGGAAAGGCAGCATTTGGTTGAAGAATCAGAATTGCCCTGACTCCATATGCTGTTACTAAGCAACCAGGACAATTGTCTCCATCATCTTTGAAAACTACAGGAGAAAAGAGGAGGGGAGGGGAGGCGAAACCCACAGGCCCTGGCATGGTCATGGGCACACATACCAGTTCCTGACTGGACAAACACTACCTTACCTGATCTTTTTATAGTTTGAGCATTTTTTTTTTCATTGAAATCAATGGGGCTGGAGAGGTCTTGAGTTCAATTCCCAGCAACCACATGGTGACTCACAACCACCTATATCCTCTAATGCCCTCCTCTGGCACACAGGTGTACATGCAGATAGAACATTCATATTAATAAATAAATTTTTTTAAAAATTGAAAGCAAGCACTAATGGTATGGCAAGCCATAAACATGAAGCTACTCCTTGAACTTGAAGGTTGAAGCCCTGAGATGGACTCTTAAACATATGCCATTCTGCCCCTTTGCCATAGACAACATACTAGGCTACATCTGCCTCCTGATTGTCACACAGTGACAACTCAGCTAGAGTCACTGCAAAAAAACACCTAAAGTAACATGTAGACACAGAGATGGCTAGTACAGAGTGCCATCCCTCCCCATGGCAGGCTTGTCACTAACCCATCAAGAGTCCACAGAGCTTCCCCTGGCATAGTAGCCATGTGACCATCCCCAGCAAAATGCAGTCTTTTAATTACTTAAAATGAAAAGGAAATCCTAAAGGGTAGAAGTGATAGGCCCAAGGTTGCTGGTCCAGGGTGATCCTAAATAGGCCAGCTAGTATGGAAACTGTTTCCAAATCCAGAGGCCAGAGAGATGGCTCCAAAGTTAAGAGCACTTGCTGCTCTTCCATGGTATCTGAGTTTGTTTCCAGCAACCATACTGTGACAATACTGCGGTGCTTACAACTGTAATTCCGGCTCCAGGGGATTCTACACCCTCTTCTCACCTCTATAAACACATGCACAAACACACATACACACAAAGACACACACACACATGAGGGAGGAGCATAGGGAGAGGGAGAGAGAGAGGAGGGAGAGAGAATGCACACACATAAAAGCACAAATAAATCTTTTTAAATGTCCCACAATGACTTAAAAAAAAAAAATCCAAACCCAACCTGTCATGCCTTTAACACACACAGTCTAGAAACA
The DNA here is from genome assembly GCF_903995435.1 of Acomys russatus. Taxonomy (NCBI): domain Eukaryota; kingdom Metazoa; phylum Chordata; class Mammalia; order Rodentia; family Muridae; genus Acomys; species Acomys russatus. The sequence goes on from NC_067162.1 coordinate 1,828,609, forward strand.
TGGGATCCAACAGTTCTTTCCTTCCCTTTGGTGTTCATCAACCTGCTAGTCACAGTGTAAGAGGCAAGTCTGGACCTAGAAGAGAGTGATACACCAGGACAGGAAGAAGGCAAGGAGAGAAAGAGGAGGGAGAGAGAGAAATGCTCTTTGCTGGACGTTTTGACAGTATCTCTAGGTTTGTTATTATTATATTCTCACTGTATCTCCAGCTTTGTTATGGAGCTGAAAACTAAGCTCAAGGAGGTGAGCTGACTTACCCAAGATCACACAACTCCTAATTGACTGCGCTAAGACTTACATCCGGCCTCCCATGCTGCAGAGAGGTCATTTCCACTCCATGACCTGAGATTCCTTTGGAAGCACATCTCCTTCCTTTATGAGTCAGACATGCAATTCTTCCATGTGGATTAAGAGGTCATATCAGCAAGGTCAGATCCCTGACTGCTTCTCCCTGGGTCTCTGCCCAGAGAATGAAGGCACATCTGTTGATGGCTAGCAGGGGCTATCATTCAGTGGCAGCTGAGGCCAGCATGTGGATACCAGATGTCCACCATCTTCCAGGCCAGAACTCTATCCCTATCTAATGATGATATTGGTGTCTCTGGAAATGACCTAATTAACTGGTGGCCTCTTATTGATTCACCCAACAAATATTTATTGAGTGTTTTGGGCGCTAAGCCAGGCCTTTGGGATGCAGAAAAGGCAATTCAGGGGACAGGAATTGTAGGAGAGATAAATAATAAGTATGTTTATGAATAATAAGAAAACATCAGAAATGATACACTAACAAGCAATGTTTTTGACAAAGTAAGTGGGAGATTAAGTGGGGACCATCAAATTTAGACAGTTCTCTTTGAAGAAGTAACAACCATTAAGGCAAATTCTGAATGATTTGGGGGGGAATCATCTATACAAAAAAGAATAATAGAAAGCACCCCAAGTACAAGGTAAAGTCAATTGCTAAGTCTCAAATCAGCTGACCTAAAAGGCCAGCAGGAATCTGGCTCAAGAGTTGTGATCTCATAGAAATGTGGAAAGTTACATAAGTCAAGACTTGGAGTCTTGCAACTGTCTCAGATCCCAGTCATTCCAAAATGGCATGAGGAAAATGGCATCCCAAATGGATTGTGTCATGTACTATCCCTCTCCTATCTGGGTCTGGTTCCCTAACCTCTCACTTCTCCATTAGAAAAGTGAGAATGGTCCTCATTTCTTCTTTGGTCATTGTAATTTCTCATGGGATAACACAGGAAGGGGCTGAGCAAAGCTCTAGCAACATGGTAAGCATTCAGTGTGCAATAGCTCACCTCATCACTGCAGTGTGTGACCAGACATCTCAACCTCTGCTGCCACCAAACAGCCCCCAAATACATGTCTTCTAACTCAAAATACTTGTGGAAACAACATAGCATGGGGGATTTTAGATCAAGTGAAAGTGGGTTCAAATTCCACATCTTCCAGCCTCAAGACTTGGTGCTAAAGGCAATTCATTCAAAGTTTCCAGCTACAGTTTGCTGCTCTCTAACCTGCACAGAGGAATTCTGACCTCTATAAGCTACCCACAGCCAATCAGGAATGCCTTACCTCCATGGGTGCCCACAGACAATCAAGAGTGTGCTGTTTATTTGGTGCTAATCAAAACTGTAGGCTAGAAGTCAAGGAAAACTGAACCACCAGTTCCTTGAGGACACAACTGTGATGACCTTGTTTATTTCAATATTCCATATGTCTGGGACTCAGAATGTCCACCATGGTGGACATAGAAAGGCATAGTGAAGACATACCACTCAGGCAGACAGGAAGCATGAGGAAAATCAGAAACGTGAAACAACAGGTTGCTTGCAGAAAGTTGGGGAGAGCAATAGGTATGGATGTATCTGTGAAGGACATTGATGGTAGTCATACTAAAGATCCATATTTCTTGGCTGGGCTCCTCACTCTGAGTACAGAGTCAAGTCTATTTGCCTTTATATTTCTCAGTAGGGGCTGGGGAAGATACTGAATTGTCTATCCAAAGCTGTGTCTAACCAGTGTCTTTACTCTCCTCAGTTTTAAAAGATAAGAACCTAAAATAATCACTTTTCCACCATTCTAGAGGGTGACATACACAGTCTTGGCCAATGAGAGATAGAAGAACCCAGGATAGGGAATATCATTTCCTTTTAGGTGTGTGTGTAAGGATGTGTGTGTGTGTGTGTGTGTATGTGTGTGTGTGTGTGCGTGCGCGCGCTTCCCTTGTCTCCTTGTTGCCATCTTTTCCTTTCCCTGCCCTATCCCTCTTCTTACTTACTAGGAGGCTCTTGGAGATGTAGAAGCCACTGTGCAACAATACAACAAAGATATGGCATGAGCCTATGTGGTAAGGAAAGTACGAGACTTGGTCTATTTAAAAACAATCCCCTGGGGCTAGAGAAATGGCTTAGAAGTCAAGAGCACTGACTGTTCTTCCAGAGGTCCTGAGTTCAATTCCCAGCAACCACATGGTGGCTCACAACTGTCTATAATAAGATCTGCTGCATTCTTTGGGCATGTAGGCATATACCCAGGCAGAATACTGTATAAATAATAAATAAATAAATAAAATTTTAAAACACAATTCACTATCTCTTTATGCCATTAGAGAAGTTTTCTTCTCTTTGTACCCAAAAGCAACCCTGGATTGTACAGGACTTTTGAGCCACTTTATCTAGTAGCCTTACCAGGGATGAACTTTGATGACTTCTCTTACACTCATTGTACCAGTCTTCTAGTTGTTTCCAAATAGAGTCGTCAAGTCATACCCCTGAAACTCTGAGATCTAAGCATGAACCTTTCCCTGCCAAGTTGAGACCTGAGACCTCAAACTGATGTGGCCTCTACTTTGTGGTTGTGACTGAAGCTGTTTTGGTTCTCCACCCTCACGACTACTCTGCCTATCGCACTGAAAACCCCCTGACTTCTGGAGGGGTTAGGGTTAGGAAGAGGCTTTCAGGGGAAGGCAATGCCACCAGAGTAGATCCCAGGATGTTCTCCCTTGCACCTCTCCATGCACTGCCTTGAGAGAAATAAAGAGCCCAGTGATTTTTTTTTTAACTGTATAATTCTTCAACTTACACACACCAAAAGGAGCTCTTTCAAAAGAAGAACCCAAGGGCTCTGACACAGAGAATACACCAGAATGGAGCCAAAATGATGTCCTATCCCAGTGATACAAGAAAAAGGTCCCAGGTCTTAGGAAAAAGTTGACAAAGATTTGGAAATGAAAATGGTCAAGTGCAGATTCTCCCTCCAGTGTAGTTCAAGTGTGCCCTCCCTCCCAGGTATCCGGGGATTATCAGCTCCTACCAAGACAAACACTTTGGCAGGCATCCATCACCAGGTTCCTTGTACTCCATCAGGGTGAAAGCTGTTGAAAGTTCAAGGGGATAGAAATGAATAGCTGCTGTCTGATACAATAAACATGAATTTATCCGGCAAAAATATAATTGATTTCTGCTCTGCAGAAAAATAATAATGATCATAGCCCCAACCATTAAACATCACTGGTCAATGACAGTGATTGTCAAAATATCACCTGACCCCTCTGGGGCTCTCCCCAAGATGCCTTAGGGATTCATTCATTCTATCAGGCTTTGTTTGTTCTTTGCACTTTCTCACAAGTCTGTAGTGACACTGTCCTGGGGCTACCTGACTCAGATTGCTGCTGTCATTGCTGTGTTAGCTAATGAACTGTGAGCTTCTGCATTGTGTCACTAAAAGGACTTTTCTATTGTAACATTTTACACAGCAAGTATTGACGGTACATAGGAAGAAGCTTATTGAGATCCTTGGTGATTTTCAAAACTGGAAAGGGATATTGAAAGCAAAATCCAAAGAAGCCCTGCCTGGTAGAGAGTTAGCTAATTCAACCAATTCAGCACACCCCTGACCTCTGCATCCATGTGTGGATGTACTCATTCTCCTTTGAAACGCTTTAATATATTATTGATCTTTTCACTAATTACTGAGCTAAATAAAGCCTTTGTTTTTGTTTTTGTTTTTTTTTTTTTTTTAATAGCTGCATGAGTGTCTTGTTTTGAAGTTTGCAAGAAAAAATGTTTAAACTCTAGATTTTGTATGGAAGAGTGATGGATGAGGCATGACTGAGAAAGAACTGAAAGCCTGGGCCATATTGGTGGGCATGGGTACTGCAAAAGTTCAAGGAAAGGGCTCTGAACCTAAAACATTGATATTTGCCCTTTAAAGAAGACATTTACTAACCTTGATCTATACAACAAGCCAAGAGGGAAATAGAGGATTTGCACAGATGATAATGTCAGGAAGAAAGTGGCAGGATGAGTGGGTGAAAGTTAAGGGAGACAAGAGGGAATGAATGCTGTTTCTACAAAGGTATTAAGATTAAGAGGACCAGTCATGGGGTGAGAGAAAGGAAAATATGCTTTATGTTTTCAGAATATTCTCAAGCCAGCTGTAATAGTAGCTTGTGATCCCAGCACTTGGGAGACTGAGACACAATTGTCATGTGTTTCAGGCCAGCCTAGGCTATGTTGTGAGGTCCTGTTACAGAATGACAAGGAGAGAGAGAGATGGAGAAGGAGGAAGAAGATGAGGAGCAGGCAATGAAGATTTTTTTCATGGAATGTTCTTTTCACTTTTTTTCAAGAGAAGGGTAGCCGGGTGGTGGTGGCGCATGCCTTTAATCCCAGCACTTGGAAGGCAGAGGCAGGTGGATCTCTGTAAGTTAAAGGCCAGCCTGGTCTACAAAGTGAGTCCAGGACAACCAAGTGTACACAGAGAAACCATGTCTCAAAAAGAGAGAGAGAGAGAGAGAAGAATATAAATGCCACAGGAATGTAAGCAGGAGACGAAGCTGAGAAAACCAGAATATGTGGGGAACAACATTGATTGTAGTTCCATTGCACTAATGAGAATCTTCATTTACTGGTGTAAAGACTACAAAAGCCAGAGGCCTGGGATGTTTGTTGCTAAGTAGTGTGTTCTGGACACAACAGGGAAAATGAGCACATGAAATCTCAACAAAGCCAGACATCGTGGTGCATACCTTTAAAGCCAGTACAAAGGAGGCAGAGGCAGGTGGATCACTGTGAGTTGAAGGCCAGCTTGCTCTACAAAGTGAATCGAGGATAGCCAAGGATACACAGAGAAACCCTGTCTTGAAAGACAAACAGAAAAAAAGAAGAAAGAAAGAAAGAAAGAAAGAAAAAAAAGAACAAGAAGAAAGAAAGAAAGAAAGAAAGAAAGAAAGAAAGAAAGAAAGAAGTCTCACAATATGGATGCCTAAAGCAGACCAACATAGCAACACCACCAATTGGCAAGCCAATGTGGGTGAAGGAAATTCCACAGGGCCCTGCCCATAGATAAAAATCTGCAGGGGATCAATGACGGCTGAGATGGGGAGATTAGTTTTCTCTAGGAGCAAGCTTCTGCATAAGATGTCCAATCCTAAGAGGTTGGCTTCAGACACATATGACCAACACTAAATGGACTCAGTAGATTGTATATGCATGTAAACATGTGTACACACATACATGGGACAATAATAATTAAAGAAGAAATCATTTATATGAGTAACATGGGAGGAGTTTGAAGAAGAGAGGGGAGATGGGAGTGATGCTCATATACAGAATTCTGAAAAGATATTTTTTTAAAAAGCACAACACAAACAGTAGAAGCAAGACAGAAGTAAACAGATATGGTTGGCCCATGAGCTCAGAGCCTCCCCCAAGCCACAGTGTTATTGAGTCAAAGCAAATATATAAACTAAGAAATGTTTCTTCGTAAATACTGCCAACCTAACAGTCCCACGGGTGCTTAAGTCTCAGCCAGAACACTCTCATGAAGATTTTGTGTTTGCAGAGCCTGCTGTGAGCAGGTTGCATTGGCATCAATAGCCTCTGCAAAAGCAATCACTCCAAAGGGACTCATTGGTTTGTGTTGTATGCATCACATGTTTTTTAAAGTTGTTTTTATTTTGTGTGTGAATGTTTGCCTGAATACATGTCTGTGCACCATGTACATGGCTGGTGCCTGCACAGGCTAGAATAGACTGTTGGATGCCTTGCAACTAGAGTTACATACGGCTATGGGCCACCATATAGCTGGTAGAAACTGAACCCTAGCCCTCCAGAAGAGCAGTAAGCTCTCTTAAACACCAGCTCTCTAGTTCACATGTTTTGTTATTTGTTTGTTACATTTGTATGCATACTCTTGCTATTAAGATAATAACTCCTTTGTTAATTTTTTTAAAAGCCAGGACTGGGAGGATGGCTCAACAGTTAAGGACACTGCCCAGTTTGGTTCCTAGAACTGAAGTGGTGGCTCACAACTCACAACCACCTGTAAATCCAGTTCCAGGGTGTCTTAGTTACTGTTCTGTTGCTTTGAAGAGGCACTGTCACCAAGGCAACTTATAGAAAAGAGCACTTGGTTGGAGGCTTGCTTACAGTGCCAGAGGGTTAGTCCATGTTGATCGTCACGGTGAGAAGCAAACAGGCATGGTGCTGGAGCAGGAGGTGAGAGCTTTACATCTTGATCAGCAGGTAGCCAGCAGGGAGAAAGAGAGAGAGAGATAGACAGACAGACAGACACAGAGAGAAACAAAGACACAGAGAGGCAGAGAGAGACACAGAGACCGAGACACAAAGACAGAGAGAGAGACAGAGACAGAGAGAGAAAGGGCTGGTGTGTGCTTTAGACAGCTCAAAACCCACCTCCAGTGACACACCTCCTCCAACAAGGGATCAGTCAACTCCTAATCCTTCCAAATGATTCATCAACTGAGGACTAAGTATGTAATTATATGCATCAATGGCACTATCCTCATTTTAACCACCACACGGGGGATCTGATGACATCTGAATGCCTTCTGTGAATGTAGTCACAGGCATGTGCAGACAAAAATGCCACTACATATAAAGCCTTTAAAAGCCAATATTCATTTTATTTCTGCATGCTGAATCTAGTGTTGTCTTAGTCGGTACCATTAACCAACTTCTTTCTATATGTTCTTTCTGTACGTTCCTAAGAAAAAACGGATATCACACAGACTGAGGCTTTAAATTTCTTAAGATATGCATGGACTCTTTTTCAGTTCTTTCTTGTATGATTCCGTTAAATAATATTTTTATTTATTCTTTGAAATTTTCATTCATTTATAGTACATATTTGGTTTGTACTGCTCCCTTGTCACCTCCCTCCAACTACCCTGGTGCAGAAAAGCCTAGGAGTTTTCTGCTTACAACATAGGTAGTGAAAAATGCAAAACCAGACCAAGTGTGATGGTGCAGGTCAGTTCCAGACCTCTAGAGGATGAGGCAGGAGGATCACAAATTAGAGGCCAGCCTAGGCTACATAGTGAGAGCCTGTCTCACAAAACCAAAACTGTAAGATAAAACACAAACATAAGAGAGCAGTACTAGCCGAATTCAAAATAATGATTCCCTTTGAGAAGAAATGTGAAATAAGAGATAAAACTGTAACTATAATATATTGGGCATATAAAATTTAACAATTCATGTACATGGAATAAAAAAGCTGATAAGAAATGAAAGATGAAAAGAATTATTAATGACACAGACAAAACTCACAGAAATGTTTTGCTTTGCTTGTTTGTTTTTTCTATTTATTTCTTATAGTTCTCAGGGGCAACCAATAGGGCTGGAAGATGGCACAGTGGGCAAAAGAGTTTTCAGTACAGTCATAAGAACCTGAGTTCAAATCCCAGCATCCAAGTGTAAAATCCAGGCGTAACTGCACACACCCGTAACTCCATCCCTGAGTGGTGTACACAGGCAGATCCCAGGAACCTGAGCTTCAGACTGAGTTAGAGACCATGTCTCAAAAGAAAAAAGTAGAGACAAAGCACACCAGGAGTGGTCCAGGAGTGGTCCTCTGGCAGTCTGTATGGGGTGGAGGGGCCATAGACAGATAGACACAAAGACACAGAGAGAGACAGAAGCAAACGTAGGCTAAAGCAGGAGACTCCTAGCTAATCCCCTCCTTCCTCCCTTTCTTCCTTGTGCTTATGTAGCCTCATGCATCCCACATTTGAGTGGTTCTAAAATAGAGAGTTATCTTATGGCTGATAATAAAACATTAGTTTTGCTTGTTTGTTTTACTTGTTGTTTTGAAACTGGTATAGCACACAATAGTCTGTACTCACTATGTAAGCCAGGCTGGCCTCAAAGTCACAGGAGCTCTGCCTCAGCCCCCAAGGAACAAGCATCACATATGTGAGCCAGCACACCTGCAGCCTCCCAAGGGCTGGCATTACAGATGGGAGCCACCACACCCTGCAGCCTCCCAAGGGCTGGCACATGTGAGCCATCACAACCTACAGCCTCCCAAGGGCTGGCATTACAGATGTGAGCCAGCACACCCTACAGCCTCCCAAGGGCTGGTTTACAGATGTGAACCAGCACACCCTACAGCCTCCCAAGGGCTGGTTTACAGATGTGAGCCAGCACACCCTACAGCCTCCCAAGGGCTGGTTTACAGATGTGAGCCAGCACATCTGCAGCCTCCCAAGGATTGGTATTACAGATGTGAGCCACCACACCCTACAGCCTCCCAGGGGCTGGTTTACAGATGTGAGCCACCACATCTGCAGCCTCCCAAGGGGCCGGCATCACAGACATGAGCCAGAACATCTGCAGCCTTCCAAGGGCTGGCTGGCATCACAGACATGAGCCAGCACATCTGCAGCTCCTAAGAACTGGCATTACAAATGTGAGCCAGCACACTTGCAGCCTCCCAAGAGCTGGTATTACAGATGTGAGCCAGCACACCATACAGCCTCCCAAGGGCTGGCATTACAGATGTGAGCCAGCACACCATACAACCTCCCAAGGGCTGGCATTACAGATGTGAGCCAGCACACCATACAACCTCCCAAGGGCTGGCATTACAGATGTGAGCCAGCACACCATACAGCCTCCCAAGGGCTGGCATTACAGATGTGAGCCAGCACACCATACAACCTCCCAAGGGCTGGCATGACAGATGTGAGCCAGCACATCTGCAGTCTCTCAAGGGCTGTCATTACAGATATGAGCCACCACGCTCAGTTAAAACACACGCAAATTAGCAGAACGAATTCTCTCCCTCTCTCTTTCTCTTTCTCTCCCTCTCCTTTCCCTTCTCTGAAACAAAAAGCAAAAGTTCCTTTTATTATCAATGGTATCTCCGACCCCTTTTCAAAGGGACAAATAGAAATTGGATTATGTCCTTTGACATTCTATCAAGAGACAGAAATAAACAGGACAGAAACAGAGTGACATTGATTGGTGACAGAGGGCCTTTCTTTGTATGTCTCAGTGTTGAGACTGAGACACACAAAGCCCCAAGGTTTATCTGTGTTAAGTTAATTACTTTTGTGAGGAGGAAATGGGAGCACTTGAGTCACACACCTTGCCTATGGGGATCTTTTCTAGCAAACTTAGAAGATGCGATGAACCAGAGAAAATTTGGGACTGGTCAGCAGAACCTAACTTGGAAGAAAAAAAAAGTTGTCCTAATTCTTATGAATTATTAAACTTTGTCTCCCAAAGTAACTGAGGTACAAAGTCCACAGTAATTAAGCTCTTTCCTCTGAGCCAGTCTTAAAAATCAAAGCTTTCACAAGAGGCAAGTCCCCAGTGACTGAAAGAAACTTCCAGGGAGAGGAAGCAGAGAGGGCATCCTCCTAGGAGGTGTGAGGACAGAGGAGGAAAAGGGAGTGCAAGAAGAGTTTGAGTAACAGCCAGACACCATGTTGCAGAAAGATACACAAAATCTGTCCTGTTCAGACAAAAGCCGGTGCTCAGCTCTTCCTTCATCTTCTGCCCTGCAGAGGCCTGGGAGAAGAACTTAAAAGCAGGTCCCAGTAATCCCTTGAATGATTCTCTCACCAGCCACATCAGCCACAGAAGGATCCACCTGCTGGAGTCAGAAACTCAAAGGCCCTGAGATGAGACAGCTGCAACAATCCAGACAGAGGTACTGTCTCTTTAAGAACTGGAAAGTGAAAGTCATACCCCACTCTCCACTCAACTGTGGAGAATGTTCTGCCCATTGGCTAGACTTGGGTAGTGGTTTAAAGTTTACCACCTGTATTGTCCTTGGCTGGTGCCTAAGTTTGAGCGGGACCCCTGGGCCCAAATCTGCCTATTATAATGTTCTACTTGTGTGTTTCTAAGGTCCCTCTGGATCCTTCTACTTTGCTATTCTGGTGCCTCATATTTGACCATGTCCCCTGGAGGGGGAGACCTGGTGGCACTCAGAGGAAGGATAGCAGGTTACCAAGAAGAGACTTGATACTCTATGAGCATATACAGGGGGAGGAAATCCCCCTCAGGAACAGTCATAGAGGAGGGGAATAAGGGGAAAATGGGAGGGAGGGAAGAATGGGAGGATACAAGGGATGGGATAACCATTGAGCTGTAACAAGAATAAATTAATAAAAAAATTTAAAAAAAGAAACAGCTGGAAAAAAATTTAAAAAAAAAAAAAAAGAACTGGAAAGTGCTAATTCACCTAGCCTTGCCTGGAGACTTTGGGAAAAGTCCATTCAAAGAAAACTGAGGGGGACACTGTGCAGGCTTAAGCAATGCATAGAGGACCTGCCTTAATTCTCCATCAATATTGCTACACAGAAGATGAAATGTGAAACCATCATATCAAGATCTTAGTCTTCTGACAGAAGTGAAAATTAAAGCAATTTGCCTAAAACGATTATGTTCTCTTAGATGTCATGCCAAAACAAGAGAAAAGCCTAGGCATGGGGTTATATTATATTCTTTAGAGGAACAGAATTTGTAGATTGAATCTCTCTGTATATATAAGAAAGGGATTTGTTAGAATAGCTTATAGGCTGTGGCCCACCCAATCCAACAAGGACTGCCTATAAATGGAAGGTCTAAGAATCCAGTAGGTGTTCAGTCTACAAGGCTAGATGTCACAGCTGGTCTTCCATATACATTGGAATCATGAAGAAATATACTTTAGTGCCAGAGAAAGAATGGGCTTGCTAGAGGCCCAAAATCCCATCCTCCGTGCAGCTACCCACAGACACTCAGCCACGTGGTTGTCCACTTTCCTAAGTACACTCAGAAAAGTGTACCTTTCCTTTTTCCTACTTTCTACCTCTATTTTTCTTTCAGACACTGGCCTAAAACCCTGAAGATGCTTTGTGGGAATCGAGTTTTCTCACACTTTTTCTGAAGCTGCCCCAACTCTTTCCACCATATGGCTGCTTGCCTGCCATGCACCTGCTCACACACCTTGACCGCCAAAGACATGCCTTGATGTCTTCGTACCCCTCCTCCTCCTCCTCCCAAGAGCTGCAGGAGTTTTCAGTTTCCTCATCCTTCTTTCAAACTCTAATAATATTGCTCTTGTGCTTCTTTTTGAGTGTGTTCCTAAATTCTTCTACTAATGAGATCAAGAACCAAACCCAAAGGAGGAATTTCTGATTTTTGGCCCCCCCAAAACAGAAAGAGAAAGAGGTTTGATACAGACACGGAGGAAGACTGTGTAAGAAGGCATGAGAAAAGTGAGCATCTACAAGTTTGAGACCTGAGAAGACACCAACTCCAACCTTAGTGCTGGAGGGATTCCAGCCTCCAGAATCTGGAGAAAACAAATGCCAGTCACTGACGCCATCCTCCCAGTGCTGTTTGGTTCCCATGGCTGCTGAGTGGATTCCACTGTCCGCCATTTTTAAGTGATAAGGCTCCTGTGCTGGGCAGACAACAGTGCTGAAGGGCTGGATGGCTGTAAGGAGCCGGGACCTAAGAATTCACTGAATTTAGAGTCCCACTTTGTACTCTGCTGCTAGCCCCTGGGACAGATACTTTTTCTTCTCTGTGTATCCCCCTGTTGCTCTTATTTTATATTTAAAAATTTTCCCAACAATATATTTTGATCATATTTCTCCTCCGCAGCATGTTACAGATCCTTTCCACCTCTCTTTTTCTCCCCCCACTCTCTCTTTCCCTCCCTCCTTCCCTCTTTCTCTCCTTCTCTCCCTTCCTTCCTCTGCCCTCGTTCCCTCAAAAACAAAACAAAAATTAAATAAAAAGGACATTTTGTGTTGGCCAGTCAATTCTGGGCATGGGGTCTGCCCAGGACTGTCATTGACAGACCCCGTGTCACTCCATTGAAGAAAACTGGTTTTGCCTTTTCTAGCAGGTATCCATTGCAAAATAGCTTTTTTGTTATGGGTGGGACTTGTGTGCACTTCCTTTCCTTGTGCTGCTATTTTGTCTGGTTTGACCTGTGCAGTCTGGTAAAGCCCATCTTAGTCTTTGTGAATTCATATGCACATCAGCTCTACTGTGCCTGGAAGACACATTTCCTTGGAGTCACCCACCAGCTCTGGCTCTCACAACCTTTCTGCTTCCTCCTCTGCATAGATCCTCAAGCCTCAAGGGGAGGAGTGTGGCACAGCCTGATCCTCTTGTATAAAGATAATGAGAGCCATCACTCCCTAGTAATTTTTCATAGCATTCCCTTTCCTTCCTCTAGAGTTCCCACCCTTACCTCATCCTTATATGTCCCAGCTTCTCCAGGCTCCATGCAGGAAGGCCACCCTGTTGTTCAGACCTAATTCCGCCTCCCCAGCACCCCAGAACTACCTATCTAAAGATTGAGATATTATATTGAATTCAGAGATATATCCCTACCCAATGGCCTCAGGTTTTCACCAAAAATGCCTTCCCATTGAAGTGGAAATGCTCAGGGAGATTTGTGCTCTGGTCTCAAATTCAGGTATCCAACCCCAGTGGTCACATCTGTTCCCTTGTTAAAGGAAGAATGACCTGTGGCTCTAAATCTAAGAGAAATATTGCTCATTGCTCATTTGTGTCTGCTCTTCATCCTTCTACGTTTCCCTTGCTAGCAGGTTTCTACCTGTAGCACCTGCTGCTCCTTCCACAGCTACCTCAACAAAACCTACTCTGAACAGGTAGGCAGGGTATCCATTGGCAAGGTGTAGGCAGGGTGACCCAGAAGAAAAGCCGGATCTAGTGGGCTCTCCTAGGCTCAGAGTCAGAATGCTTACACAGAGTATCACACCGCTTCCACCTGGGCGGGGGGAGTAGAACCCCAAGAATGTGGTACTATGGCTCTTTCAGCCCCCACTCTGTCTCCAGCTTGGAAATGGGCCTTCTACCTGGAGAGTAACTTGATCACAGCTGAGATAAAATTCCTGGTAGAGCCGAGCCCAGATAGCCTGTCCTCTAAGCAATGCCTCCCCTGATATAGACTGTCTATGTCCGTCAACCCTCAACATATACACCCAGTCCCACAGCTACTAACATGAGCCTAGCTTTGATGGAGCATTGGGTTTGCATGGTGTGGCCACACCCAACACCTTCAGCCTCCGCCACATATGCATTCCACCCAGAACCTAGGGGCTCCCCTGCCCATGAAGACGCATAGCGATGGCTGAATGCTGAGTGACAGAGCAAGCCCACCTTTCTCCTGGTTATAACGCACCCAGTATCTGCATTTGGTGTCTCTGAAGCCACGGTTCTGAGTGAAACCTAGCTGGCTGGAAGGATAGATAGACAGATGGGAGAAATTATTCTCGCCCAATGTTCCCTTAAGTTTTAAAACTTGCCGTAGGGAAAACTTGCTGGAAAGAAAGGGAGGTCCAACCATGAGAGATGCACATGCCCCTCCTCTTGGAGTTTCCACCCTGACAGAACAAAAGGTCCTGGGTTCCTGCCAACATCTAGAACAAAAACTATCTTGTCATCTTCCAGAAACTGGCAAACAAGAGGCAACTCATGCTGGTTAAGACCAGATTCTCACACCAGTAATCTACAGCAAGAGGATTACAGCAAGATCAGGGCCACTAGAGGGACATTGTTGGAGGGTGGGGAGGAGGGAGAGGTATAGGCCAAGATCGTGTTTCAAACGAAACAAAACAAAGGCCCAGGACCTTGATCAGGTTCACTAGCTAATAACTTAATTGTCTCATCTGAAGACAAAAATAGCATCTCTTTCAGAGGGTGTGGAGTGAGGAGGTACCATTAATCATTGTGGTTCCCATCTGAACCTGAACCACACTGAGCACCGGTAAGGCTGGGTGTCACCCCAGCCCAGCTAAGCCGCATAGAATGAAGTAAGGTAGAGGGCTGTGGGGCAGTGTGAGAGGTTTGGGGCTCTGTGACTTTAAGTAAAAGCAGACTCCCTTTAGCAATAGCCAAAGGATGTATTTGCTTAAGAAGCCTGTGTCCTCTACAGGTGTAAATCTGTAACCCCAAGTGTCCTGTTATTACTCAAAGAAAGACTGTGGCTTCCAGTGCAGGCCTCTTAGAAATTGCCCAAGCAGGGCTTAAGTGCTTGCATAGGAAAGGAGAGCAATATGAGGCCCAGGAGAGGACAGTAGGTTGGACGTAAGGATCAGAAGCCATGCTCCATCAACCCTGGCAAGTTGTTTAGCCTCTCTGTGCCTTGATTTTCTCCTGGGGGAAACAGATATGCCGTCGTTGCTTATTTAAGCTTTGGTAAGACAAAAAAAAATGGATTTATTTGTACAGACCACCTACAACCCTGTTTGGTCCACTTTATGGGTCCCCTGGAGAGTCTAGAATTCCCAGGAAACATCCCTCTGGTATCACTGCTCATGAAAAGCCCAAAGCCTTCCTGAACTTGCTCAGTTACAGCAGATCTCAGTTGCATTCCTCTCTGTGATCCCATGTGTCAGAAGTGTTTAAAAAAAAAAAAAGCCATTGCAAAGATGGAAAGCAATGAGGTAATGATGTCATGGAAGGAAGAAATCATGAAGGTCATGCCCCCACACACACTTTCACAGCCCTCTCCCCCAAGGAACATCTTTCCAACCAAGTAACAGCAGCAGACTGCACCAGAACCCAGAAAATAAAATAAAATGCAAAGAAATGGTCCATAATTAGAATGGCAATAAAAGCTGGGGGAAGGGTGGGAGCGGTGAACTCTATTAATAGTGCTAATAAATGTTCCTAGATAATACTGCTGCGCTCTGAACCTGCCCGTGGGAGGTGTTGCTTACACTCATTTGCATATTAATTTGGAAGGAAAATGCTGCGTTCTTTCTGCCGAGATAAATCAATTCCAGTAGAAGTTCTCAGACAGGAAGCTGCTAATTCGTCTTCTCCTTTCCTCCCAGCAGGAAGACACCCATTTGCTGCTAGGAAAATATTTTTTAAGAGCCACCAGTGTGAAAAAAATAGGCCAGAAAACTACTGGCAAAATGCACGCCTAGCAGATGGCAGGGGCCATGCTATCATGGGTCAGATCCAGTTGAACAAAGACTCAGGAGCCAGTTGGATACAGATAGAACCCTGGCTTCTCTGGAGCAAGAATGGCTTGTATACTTGCTTTGAATCCTGGTATTTATTGATTGGTACTGCCTGGTAATGGAGAAAGATCTGAATCCAGGACTAGACTCAGAGGGCAGAGTACTGTAATCAATTAGCAATGTCTGACATGGGAGGCAATACAGTCAGAGGTAAGTCTACTGCCATGCTGCCCTAAGGAGATCCACAGCTCCTACTCTGGAGCAAGGAGTTATAGGCTGCATGAATTAAGTACAGAATAGGAATACAACATGTGGCTAGCCAGTCAGGTAAGAGACAAGCCAAAGAACATAGTAAGAAAGTATACTGGTGCCTAGTAATATTTTTTGAGCACCTGTTGTGTAGGTGCTATCAGATCTGGAGAACACAGAGATGACTGGGAAAATGTGTTCTACTTCAAGAACTGCATCTAGTACTTTAACTCCGGGTCCACATGCACACACTCCAATTCGCCACTCCATTTCTCCTGCTGCTTTGGAGTTCCGCCCTACCCCAACCCCTGCCGAGATTTCCATCTTGGTGCTGTTAGCATCACTCTACGATGCACACCCAGGAGAGTCCCTTCATGCCTGGGATTCATCTTCCTCCTCTACACTAACGAGTCATTACTTGTTGGTCTCAGAATATAGTTTTTCTCCCAACGCTATTCTCAGATGCACACCATGGACTCCCTGATAATACAACAAATATGGAGGTGGGAAAATTGAGGTCCAGCAAGATTTAGTGACTTCACCAAGGCTAGCAGGTAGTAGAATGGCCAAGTTACTCAAAAGTGTTTGCCTTCCGACCCTAGGAAGCCATTCTTCTGACCAGTTGGCATTGCCCACAAAATAACTACAGTGAACACCAGGGAGAACCTCACTCAGGCAAGGTTCCCACAGACAGACAGAACACTTGCTCCTCCCAGACACTGTGACCAAAGCCTAAGCTGCTCATGGTGGCCTGCGAGCTACCATGTTGGCTAAGAGAATGGGATAAAGTGGGAAGTTCTAAGTGTGGGAAGGGGTGGGGGCTCTGGAACTCTATGTGTAGGTAGGCTCTTTGAGTCTGATCTCTACTGACATGGCATCAGTTACTCCATATGCCATGAAGTTAACAATGTCGGCAGGCTTTCCAAGTGGACAAGATCATCAAAGCTAGGTCATGGAGGTTTGCCTCTTTTCAGAACAGAGGGCAATGCTGAGAGAAGGCCACACCTATCTCAGCCATTTGCAGCCAACCACAGAGCCTGGGACAAACTCAGGGCTCTCAGAATTCCAACCCTAGGCCAGGCATTTGCACTCAAAGCCACATAGACATTCTCTTAATGGCACAGGTAAAAGGTAATTGTGGGTGGACTTTATTAAGGGTAAAAGGAGATAGAGTAACAAAAAATAATTTGCATTTTTTAAAAAATGCCAGACATGGTAACTGATGTCTGTAATCTAGTACTTGGAAGGCTGAGGCAGGAGAATTGCTGCAAGTTTGAGGTAACCTGAGCTATAAAGGCAATTCCAAGCATACCTGGGCTACAGAATTTAAGATGCTGTTTCAAAAATGACTAAGTAAATTTTTAGTGACCTGTTGTTAAAGCTCAGTCTTGATGCCCTAACTCAGTATTGTGGAGAGAAACAGACAACAAACACTGGGGACCATGGAGCATGGCTGTGTCACCCGACCGAGTCTTTGCTGAGTGGACATTCCTACACCACTTCTCTAGAAAAGGAACAGTACTGTTTAGCACCTCCCTCATGAGCCTCTCCTCCAGGTCCCCAGTGCATGCTCTATCTCCACAGCATCTGCCTGTCGTTAGAAGGCTTTCAGTGTGGCACAGGAGCAAAGACAATGGTTCTGGGGCCAAAATGGCTTTTAATCCAATTGCAGCTGTTTCCTGCAGCAAATTACCTCCCTGTGCTTGATTATAGCCTCATCTCTTGTGTGGAAAACAGAGTATTCTTCCCCAGTAAAACAATCCAAAGATGAGGAGTCAGCTGATGTAAAGACTTAGAACACTGGTCAGGCTTGGTGGCTCATGATATTAATCCCAGCACTTGGAAGGCTGAGATAGGGCAGATCTCTGTGAGTCTGATACCAGCCTGAGTGAGTTCAAGGACAGCCAGCACTAAATAGTGAGACGCTGGCTCCAAAATAAATAATAAAGAAATATTTAGAACATCACCTTCCCTGTACAGAGGAAAAGTCTCCCTATTCCATCTTATGCTTTCTATAATCCCACTAGCATGTGTGGTAGCATTATTCTGCTCAGTATATCTAGAACACTTTCCTAGCATGGACTAGAGGTCATGTCAGAGGATATTTGATGAATATAAGCTCTCCTGAGCACAAGACAAAGTGAAGGCTAAGGAGTCCAGAGGATAGAGTAGAGGGTCCACAAGAAAGGACATGGGCAGATTGTGAAGATACATAATGCTTAGATCAATGACCTGAGGATGTCAGTCAGACTGCAGATCAGACAACACTGGGCTAGCCCATGCCAGTATCATTGTAAGGAAGAGGGTTGTGAACAGGCTGGTACTTGCAGCATGGATCCCCACCTGGAAACACAAAATCTCAGCCATCACCTAAGCATGGTAAGGCAAGACAAGTCACAGCTGTCTTTGTGACCAGCCTCTGAGGACAGTGGACACTGCTCTCCTCCTGTCTACAGGGTCCTCTCCACCACGGGTCTCCTGTGGCCACCTCTATCAGCATGGGCTCAGTGTTTACTGGCTGGACATCATCTCTACTCCCCAGCTGCAGAGACATGCTGTACTAGGGACACTCATTGGGGAGGAAGGCAATTAAGCTCCTGCTTTTGTTTTTACAATGTAAAATTTGTCAACTTGGCACAGTTGACAGGCTGTCTCTGTGTCAGTGCACTGGTTCCCTTAATTGCTTTCACTGCATGTGAGCATCTCCACCCTACCTCCCTTCACGGCACCCCCCCCCCTGCCGGTTTGTGTGTGTGTGTGCATGTGTACGTGTGTGTATGTATGTATGTGCGCATGTATGTGTGTGTATGTATGTATGTGTGCGCGTGT
This sequence comes from Acomys russatus, assembly GCF_903995435.1. Taxonomy (NCBI): domain Eukaryota; kingdom Metazoa; phylum Chordata; class Mammalia; order Rodentia; family Muridae; genus Acomys; species Acomys russatus. The sequence goes on from NC_067162.1 coordinate 1,846,952, forward strand.
GTGTAGTGTGTGTGTATGTGTATATGTGTGTATGTGTGTGTGTCCATGTGTGTAAGTATACGTGTATGTGTCTGTGTGTATATATGTGTGTATGTATGTATGTGCCTATGTATGTGTGAGAGTGTGTGTGTGTGTGTGTGTGTGTGTGTGTGTGTGTGTTCAGTCTGCTGGCTCTGGCAAAAATGACAGTGATTCTAGATTACAACCAGTCTGCTGGAATGGCTAACCCTTCACTCCAATCTCTGAGTGACACTATATGGGGGGAAAGAACACCTTTCTGAGAATGAGGAAATGGGAATTCTGCTTCATCTTCTTCCCCTAACATCTAACATAAATGTAACAGCAGCAAAGTGAATAACAGCTGTACATGAGCTGTTGAAAGAGGCTTTCCCAATTCATTTTAATGGCATCAGTGTAAGGTAGGTGTCCTGCTCCTTCCAGAACATAGGTAGGAGGGACTAAACCCCCACTTTGCAAGTGGCCATTCTTGTCTAACTACCTACCCACCTATTAGATGCTGCAGCAGCCTCAGGAGCATGTGGATATTAGAGTCTACACTTGGTCAAGATGATGAAAAGGGAGCTAATGGTACGTTCTTCTTTCTTCATACCCAGAAAGGTGGCCTTCCCTATATAGGCTGCATAGTGTGACTGCCATGTCATTCAGGCCTGGTGAATCCAATGACTGAGGCTGAGGCTAAGAGTCTTAGGCAGTAACACTTTGCTATATGTGTGTTCCCAAGTACACTGAGGCATGGTAACCTTAAAAAAAAAAAAAAAAAAAAAAGGACACACTGATCATCAGATTACCAGTTGTGGATGAGGGCATATAAGTGGAAAGTTGGTCATCTTGGGCCCTGAGGAAAACTAAAGTGGGGGAGAAATGAGAGAAAGAGCCAAAGTCCCCATAAGCTCACTGAGATGCTAAATAACCCAGTGCTGGCACTCCAGCCCCAGGACTTCGCTATAGGAAAGGTACCACACTGTGCTCACTGCTGAAGGCATCTGAGTTTTCTGTTTCTTAAGAGTACGCCAAACTGACTAACTTCCCTAATGTGTACATTAAGCAGCTGAAAAATTTAACCCTGGAGGAGGAGGGCTCTGAGGGGCTCTGATATCATTGTTGACCACAGGCCACTGGGATGTTCACAGATTGTGTGAAAGATGCTGGAAATATACAAATAAGACATGTCAGTGAGGTCGCAGCTGAGGCACAGGCAATGTGAGATAGTGTGATGTCCTGTGTGGACCCAAGAAATCAAGAGGTTTTAGGGGGGGAAATCAGAAAGCTGAGCATGCATCGGGATGAGGAAGGTGCTCTCAAAGGGCGTCTTGCGCAGCACTGCAGACCAGAAGAGACTGGTGATGTATGACAAGTAAATGCACTGTATAGTGTGGTGGTCCCCTTGGTGGGTCCTGAAGCAACAAGAGGCCATGAGTGGCAAGCTGATGAACTGCTCATGAGGTCAAAGTCACCCTCTTATCATTGCCCATATAGCACAACAATGTACAATACAGACAGGGGAAGTGGATGACTCCAGTGACCCCACTACTATGTGGAATTAAAATTAGGGTCCTGCTATGAATGGAAAAGGATGTTGCCTTTTCTCTGTAACCTCACTAAGCTTTAGCCACTCAATAACATGGTGTGGAAAAACATAAAAGCAAGAAATAGTGTCCTCTCAATGACCCTGAAATTAGCACTATAAATACCAACCCTAAAGCTGAATAATGTTTGCTTTTGCATGAATGACACCATCATTATAGAACAGTGGCCTTGGACCTATGATAGCTACAAGAAATTATTTTTACTTGATAGACTTTCTCACCCTTTCATCACCAAGCTGTGACTGGTACTGTACTTCCCTCAAAAAACCCACCTGCCTTGATGGCAAAAGTTCTGCCTGAGGAATCCAGAAGAAATAGAGGTAAGAGAGCACCTAGACAAAACTGGCCAATCACATCCTCTCTCCCTGCTCCTTCTTTTGACTTGTTCATCCCTAAGAGCCTGTCAAATATGTTACCCTCACATGTATCTTACAGCATCAAAGGGTAAGACATGGGTCAGAGACAACCGTAGATGGAGAGACTCATTAATCCACTCATCAAGCATTTATTGAGCATCTATTCTGAGCTATCTGAAGATGTAAGCTTAACTAGCAAGAGCCAGAAAACCACACTTGACAGGCTCAAGTCACAAGGGCTCCTGGTGAGTCAAGGCCTGGATTCTGAAATTGTGAACCCCAAAAAATAAACCCCTTAAAGAAAGACAAAGGGGCACAGATAAAGAGTTGAATAAAATCAATAAAACTGTTCAAGACCTGAAAATGGAAATATTAACAATGAAGAAAATACAAACTGAGGGAATCCTGGAGATGAAAAATCAGATAAACAAACAGGAATGCAAACACAAACATCACTAACAGAATACAAGAGATAAAAGAGAGAACCTCAGATATTGAAGATATGATAGAAGAAATACAGACATCAGTCAAAGAAAATGTTATAGCTAAAAAAAAAAAAAAAAAAAAAAAAAATTTCTGACACTAAACATTGAGGAAATCTGGAACACTGTGAAAAGACCAAACTTAAGAATAATAGAAATAGAAGATAAAGACTCCCAGTTGCAAGTCCCAGAAAATATTTTCAAAAAAATCATATGAGAAAAATGTTCTTACCTAAAGAAGGAGATGCTTATAAAGATAAAAGAAGCATAAATAACACCAAATATGTTGGATCAGAAAAGAAAGTCCCCTCACCACATTATAATAAAAATAACAAAAAATGAATATTATAAGTTTCAAGGCAGAGGCGCAGTGTGTGGGAAAGTGGAACACAGGAGCTCCTGGTCTAGGGAAGTCTCAGGGAAGCAGGTGAATATGTCCTCAGACACCCCCACCCACCCTGTACCAGTCCACAGAGAGCCCCGGAGGCTGCAGAGAAGCCCACGGTGCACAGCCATAGCGCATGGTTTGAGCAGGTCCACACCGGAGCCAGGCAGCCATCCTCATCAGACCAAGCCACAAAATTGGGCTGATAGAACCCAGCCTGGACAGTCCCCATGGCCCATCAGGGACTCTCACACATGTGGTAGAAGTGGGATTGCCCTGAGGAGTTTGGAAGGGGGTCTGAATTGCGGCCACAATTCAGTGGGACTGAACCACCAAAGGTGTGCAATCTAGACTGGTCTACTATCTAAACTGGTCCAGGCAGGAACCTGACTGTGGGCCACAGCAGTTCAGGCCTAGACAATTGGGCAGATAAAGCCCAGCCCAGACAGTCTTCACAGCCAACCTGGACAATCCTGAGGGGTCTGGACAGGGTCTGAATTGTGGCAGGGACAGAACCACCACAGTCCTGCTGTCTGAACAGGTCCAGATAGGAACCTATCTATCAACCATAGCAGTCCATGCTTCCACAGATGGGCAGTTAAAACCTAGCCTAGCAAGTCCCCAAGGTCCGGTGGGGTCTCTCACATGCTTGGGAGAGGCTGGACTGCCCAGAGGGGTCAGGACAGAAAATTAAACAGCAGCCCAAACACAGCTGCTCTGAATCCCCTCAGTAGTATGAACGGGATCAGGCAGAAGCCTCCCTCTGCTGACCCAGTCAGGAGCTTAAGATGTAGAGCAAAGTCTCCTGGAGCAGAAAACCAGGTCATCTGCCAGTTCCAGAGAAGAACTCTCTGATCCCCACAGGCAAGGGCACATGACCTATAATCACTCACCAGCTATCCACTCTCAACGACCAGTGAAGGACACCAGAAACTACCACCCAACATCAGAAATAGCAAGAAGACTAAAGGACAGCATAAGAACACAAACAACAAAAATCAAAACAACTCAGCATCTTCAGATCCCAGCTAACCCAAAGAAAGCAACACAATCAAAATACAAGAAAATGACCCCAAATCCTTAGTAATGAAGATGATAATGGAGGAAATGAATAAAATTCATAATCAAATGCAGAAAGACACAGCCAAACAAGTGGAAGACATAAAAGAGGCCTATAGAGAGGCACTGGGAAAAAATCAGGAAAATACAAACAACCAGATGAGGGAAATCAAAAAGAGAGTTTAAGATCTGAAGATGAAAATGGAAACAGTGATAAAAGCACAGACAGAAGAAAAACAGGAACAAGAGACCTTAGAGAAGAAAGTAATCAACATAGAGATGAGCTTCTCTAACAGAATCCAAGAAATAGAGGAACAAATCTCGGGACTAGAAGATAACAATCGTAGAACTTGAAGCAACCATCAAAAAAAAAAAAAAAAAAAAAAAAAAAGCTAAATCTGAGAAATTCGTGACACAAAATATCCAAGAAATCAAGGACACCATGAAAAGATGAAACCTGAGAATAATAGGCATCGAAGAAAGAGAAGACACACAACTCCAATGCCCAGAAAATATCTCCAATAAAATCATAGAAAATTTCCCTAATTTTTTTTGTTTTGTTTTGTTTTGTTTTTTCCAGACAAGGTTTCTCTGTGTAGCCTTGGCCATCCTGGACTCACTTTGTAGACCAGGCTGGCCTCGAACTCACAGCGATCTGCCTGCCTCTGCCTCCCGAGTGCTGGGATTAAAGGCGTGCGCCACCACACCCGACTCAATTTCCCTGATTTAAAGAAGGAGAATCTTATAAACATACAAGAGACCTACAGAACACCAAATGGAATAGACCAGAAAAGAAAATCTTTCAGCCACATAATAATAAAAACACAAAATATACAGAACAAAGAAAATACTAAAAGCTACAAGGGAAAAAGGCCAAGTAATATACAATGGCAAACCTACCAATATTACACCCAACTTGTCAGCAGAGATGATAAAAGCCATAAGGGCCTGGACAGAGGTCCTGCAAACCCTAAGAGTCCACAGATGCCAGGACAGACTACTATACCCAGTGAAACTATCAATAACCATTGACAGAGAAAAAAATATTCCATGACAAAAACAATTTCAAACAGTTTCTTTCCACAAAACTGGCTTTACAGAAGTTACTAGAAGGAAAACTCCACCCCAAAGAGACAACCCAGAACCAAATCTACACAGGGAATAGATAACTACACCATCACCAAAACACAACCACACTAACTCTCTACTGTAACCATCAAATATTAACATCACAAATTAAGGGACTTAACAGTCACTTGCCATTAATATCTCTCAACATAAATGGGCTCAATTCTCCAATAAAAAGACACAGCCGAAGTGATTGGATGCATAAACAAGATACAACATTCTTGTGCAATCAAGAAGCACATTTCAGATACAAGGATAGACATTACCTCAAGGTAAAAGCCTAGAAAAATATTCCAAGCAAACAGTCACAAGAATCAAGCTGGTGTAGCCATTTTAATGTCTAATAAAATAGACTTTCAACCAAAATTAATCAAAAGAAATGAGTAAAGACACTACATACTCATCAAAGGTAAAATCAACCAAGATGGCATCACAATTCTGAACACCTATGCTTCAAATACAAGGGCACCTACATTTGTAAAAGAACTATTAACAAAGCTTAAACCACACATCGATACACACACACTAATAATGGGAGACTTCAACACCCCACTTTGACTGAAGGATAAGTCATTGAAACAAAAACTAACCGAGAAATAACATCATTAGCCAATGATGTGAATCAAATGGACCTAACAGATAGCTACAGAACTTTTTACCCAAACATAAAGGAATATACCTTCTTCTCAGCACCTCATGGAACCTTCTCAAAATTGATCACATAGTAGGTCACAAAGCAAAAAGATTGAAATAATACCTTGTATTCTATCAGATCACTATGGTCTTAGGCTGTACTTCAACAACAACAGAAATAACAAAAAGCCTACAGACACATGGAAATTAAACAACTCTCTACTTAATGACACCTTGGTCAGGGAAGAAATAAGAAAGAAATCAAGGACTTCCTGAAATTCAATGAAAATGAAGGCACAACTTACCCAAATTTGTGGGTCACGTTGAAAGCATTGTTCAGAGGAAAATTCAAAGCACCGAGTGCTTTAAAAAGAAATTGGAAACATCCCACATAAACAACTTAATGACACATATGGAAGCCCTAGAAAAAAAAAGCAGAAACACGCAAGAGGAGTAGATGTCTGGAAATAATCAAACTCAGAGCTGAAATCAATAAATTAGAAACAAAGAGAACAAATCAAAGAATCAGCAAAACCAAGAGCTGGTTCATTGAGAAAATCAACAAGATGGACAAACTGTTAGCCAAACTAACTAAAAAGCAGAGAGACACTATCCAAATCAACAAAATCAGAAATGGAAAGGGAGAAATAACAACAGACACTGAAGAAATACAAATAATCATTCATAAGATCCTACTTTAAAGGCATATATGCCACAAAATTTGGAAATCTAAGGGAAATAGACAATTTTCTTGACCAATTCCACTGGCCAAAATTGAATCAAGATCAGATAAACAAATTAAATAATCCTATTTCTCCTATAAAAGTAGAAGCAATCATTAATAGTCTCCCCACCATAAAAAGCACAGGGCCAGACAGTTTCAGCACAAAATTCTACCAGACCTTCAAAGAAGAGCTAATACTGATACTCCAAAAGATAGAAATGGATGGAACATTACCAAATTTATTATGTGAGGCCACAGTCATGTTGATACCTAAACCCCACAAAGACCCAACAACAAAAGAGAATTTCAAAACAATTTCTCTTACAAACATTGATGCAAAAATACTCTCAAAATGAATACAAGAACATATCAAAGATATCATTCACCATGACCAAGTAGGCTTTATTCCAGGTATGCACGGATGGATTAATGTATGGAACTCCATCAATGTAACCCACAGCTGGGGAACTTACACACAGCTGTAAGTAAACAAGCTGATTAAAAAAAAACACATGATCATCTCCTTAGATGCAGAAAAAGCATTTGACAAAATCCAACACCCATTCTTGTTTAAAGTTTTGGAGAGATTGGGAATACAAGGCACATACTAAACATAATAAAGGCTATATACAGCAAGCCAATAGCCAATATCAAATTAAGTGGAATGATACTCAAGGAAATTGCTCTAAAATCGGGGACCAGACAAGGTTGCCCACTTTCTCCATATCTCTTCAATATAGTTCTTGAGGTTCTAGCCAGAGCAATAAGACAACAAAAGGAGATCAAGGGTATACAAATGGGAAAGGAGAAAGCCAAATTATCCTTATTTGCAGATGATATTATAGTGTACATAGTGACCCCTAAAATTCTACCAGAGAACTCCTACAGCTGATAAACACTTTCAGAAAATTGGCTGAATACAAAATTAACTCAAAAAAGTCAGTAGCCTTCCCTTATACAAATGACAGTTATGCAGAGGAAGAAATTAGGAAGACTATGCACTTCTCGATAGCCACAAGCAATATAAAATATCTAGGAGTAACTCTAAGCAAGCAAGTGAAAGACTTGTTTGAAAAAAACTTCAAGTCTCTGAAGAAAGAGATTGAAGAAGACATCAGAAGACGGAAGGATCTCCCTTGCTCGTGGATCAGGAGAATTAACATAGTAAAAATGGCCATCTTACCAAAAGCAATTTACAGATTCAATGCAATCCTTATCAAAATACCAACACAATTTTTAAAGACATTGCAAGATCAATTCTCAACTTCATATAAAAAAAAACCAAAAAAAACTCAGAATAACTAAAAATAATCCTATACAATAAAAGATCCTCCAGAGGAATCTCCATACGCAATCTAAAGCTGTACTATATAGAGCAACAGTAATTAAAACAGCATGGTACTGGCACAGAAATAGGCTGGTTGATCAATGGAATCAAATTGAAGACCCAGAAATGAATCCATATACATATGGTCACTTGATTTTTGACAAAGAAGCCAAATCTATTCAATGGAAAAAAGGATAGCATCTTCAACAAATGGTGCTGGTCTAACTGGATGTCAACATGTAGAAAATTGCAATTGGACCCATATTCGTCACCATGCACAAAACTTGAGTTCAAGTAGATTAAAGACTTCAATATAAAACCAGAGACATTAAATCAGTTAGAAGAAAAAGTGAGGAAAAACCTGAAACACACTGGCACAGGAGACAACTTCCTGAACAGAACACCAACAGCTCAGGCCTTAAGGTCAACATTTAATAAATGGGACCTTATGAAGCTGAAAAGCTTCTGTAAGGCAGAAGATGCCGTCAACAGAACAAAGCCACAGCCTACAGACTGGGAAAAGATCTTCACCAACTCTACATCTGAAAAAGATCTAATATCCAAAATATATAAAGAACTCAAAACCACCACCAAAACAAATAACCCAATTGAGAAATGGGGCTCAGAACTAAACAAGGAATTCTCAACAGAGGAATATTGAATGCCTGAGAAACACTTAAAGAAATGCTCAATGTCTTTAGTCATCAGAGAAATGCAAATGAAAATGACTCTGAGATTCTATCTTACACCCATCAGAATAGCTAAGATCAAAAATTCAAGTGGCACCACATGCTGGCGAGGTGGAGAAAGGGGAACACTCCTTCATTGCTGGTGGGAATACAAACTTGTTCAACCACTTTAGAAATCTATCTGGCCCTTTCTCAGAAAATTGAGAATAGGGGTTCCTCAAGACCCAGCTATTCCTCTCCTTCGAATATACCCAGAAAATGTTCCACCACACAACAAGGACATATGCTCACCCATCTTCACAGCAGCCTTATTCATAATACCCAGAACCTGGAAACAGCCTAAAAGTCCCTCAGTTGAAGAATGGATAAAGAAGCTGTGGTACATTTATACTATGAAATACTACTCAGCTATTAAAAAAAAAAAAGGAAATCCCGAAATCTGTGGACAAATGGATGGGACTAGAAATGATCATAATGAGTGAGTTAATCCAGACTCAGAAAGTCTCACATGGTATAGACTCACTTATAATTGGCACTAGCCCAAAAGGCATGTCCCACAAAAGCCTTTACTTACCAGGAGATCGGGATAGATGTGAGGACATTCTACTGGGACTCTAGGTAAGAGAAATATAGGCGATGGGGAAATAGAAGGATCCAGAGGGTCCTAGAAACCTACAAGAAGAACATCATGATGGATGGATCGGGGCCCAGGGGGGATCTGCTCAAACTATTGCACTACCCAAGCATAATACAAGTGGTAAACATCAAACCCCTACTCTGATCTACCCAATGTATAGGACATTCTCCACACTTATGTGGAGAGCGGGGACTGACTCTAGCATGAACTCTGGTGCCCCATATTTGACGACCTCCCCTTGGTGGGAGGCCTGATGGCACTCAAAGAAAGAATAAGCAGGCTACCAAGATGAGATTTGATAGCCTATGACCATATAGTGGGGGAAGAGGTCCCCCTCGGTCATAGACCTAGAGGAGGGGAATAAGGTGAAAGCAGGAGGGAGGAAAGAACGGGAGGATAGAAGTGATGGGATAAAAATATAGTAGTAATCTGAATAAATTAATTAAATGAAAAAAATTTCAAGGTAAAAGGCCAAGTATCATATAAAGGCTATTAGAAATATACTCAACTTCTCAGTGGAGACTCTAAAAGCCAGGAGAACCTGGGAAAATGTCCTTCAGACTCTAAGAGACCATGGATGTCAGCCCAGACTACAGTACCCAGAAAAACTTTCAGTCAACATAAATGAAGAAAACAAAATATTCCATAGTAAAGACAAATGTAAACAGCATCTGCCTACAAATCAAACCCTATAGAAGGTAATAGAAGGAAGACTCCAACCCATGAAAATACTGGAAATAAATAATCTCATGCCAGCATAACCAAAAGAAGAGACACACAGAGAAACACATACAAACACACACTACCAACAACAACAACAAAATATCAGGATTTAACAATCATTAGTCATTGATGTCTCTCAATTTCAATTCCCCAATAAGAAGACACCGACTAACAGAATGAATGTGAAAGCAGGACACATATATCAGCTGCATACAAGAAACACATTGTGACATCAAAGAAAAACTTTCCTTAGAGTAAAGAGTTGGAAAAAGGATTTTCCAAGCAAAGGAACCTAAGAAACAAGCTAGTGAATCCATTCTAATTCCTAACAAAATAGACTTCAAAACAAAATTAATCAAAAAAAAAATTTGATGATGGACACTTCATATTTTCCTTATCAAAGAAAATTCCACCAAGATGATATTTCAATTCTTAACATCATACCCCAAACTCAAAGTCACACACAATTGTAGAGGAAACACTACTACACCTTACATCGCACTTCAACCCTTACACATTGATAGTGGGAGACTTCTTTGTAGAACATTTCACCCAAGCACAAGAATATAAATTCTTCTCAGCACCTCATGGAACTTTCTCCAAAACTGGCCACATACTCAGTCACAAAGCAAGCCTCAACAGATACAAGAAAATTAAAATAACCCCCTGCATCATATCAGATTCCCAACAGATTAAAGCTGGATTTCAACAAAAGCAGAAAGCTTAAAAACTCTTAGAAACTAAACTCTCTACTGAATGACTACTGAGTCAAGGCATAAATAAAGGAATAAATTAAAGATTTCCCAAAATTCAAAGAAAATAAAAGCACAACATTGCCAAATTTATAGGACACCATGAAAACAGTGCTAAGAGGAAAGTTCATAGCACAAAGTGCTTTCATAAAGAAATTGGAGAGATTTCATACTAAGAATCTGACAATACACCTGAAAACTCTAGAACAAAAAAGAAGCAACACACACACAAGAAGAATAGATGGCAGGAAACAATCAAAATGAAGGCTGAAATCAAAATAAAAACAAAGAGAAAAATACAAAGAATGAATGAAAAAAGAGTTGATTCTTTGAGAAAATCAACAAGATTGGCAAACCCTTATCCAGATTTACTAAAAGACAAAAAGAATATCCAAATCAACAAAATCAGAAATAAAAAGGGAGCTATAGCAACAGACACAAAGGAAATCCAAAGAATTATTAGGTTATATTTTTAAAACCTGTACTCCACAACCTTGAAAAATCTAAAAGAAATGAATAATTTTATTGATAAATGCTTCTTACCAAAGTTAAATCAAGTTCATATAAACAATTTAAATGGATCTATAACCCATAAGGAAAGACAAGGAGTCATTAAACGTTTCCCATTCAAAAAAAGAAAAAAGCCCAGGGCCAGATATAAAGCATCTGGCACAGAATTCTACCAGACTTTCAAAGAGCTAATGCCAATACTCCTCAAATTATTCCACAAAATAGAAACAGAAGAACATTGCCAAATTAACTTTATGAGGCCACAGTCACCTTGATCCCTAAATCACACGAAGGTCATGAAATAAAGAGAATTACAAACCATTTTTCCTCATGAACATAAATGCAAAAATACTCAACAAGATACTAGCAAACCTAATCCAAGAACACATCAAAAAGGTCATCCACCATGACCAAGCAGGCTTCATCCCAGGGAGGAAGGAATGATTCAACATGTGACAAAGCTGTCTGCTCTCCCTATATTTGTTCAATATAGTACTTGAGGTAGAGTGATAGACAATTGAAGACCAAAGGAATACAGATTGGAAAAGAAGTCAAAGTGTTGTTATTTGCAGATGATATGATAGTATATATAAGTGACCCCAAAAATTCTACCAAAGAAATGCTACAACTGATAAACACCTTCGGCAAAGTGGTGGGTACCCACAGTTGGTTTCTTGTGGATTCTATAAGAAAGCAGGTTGAGTAAGCCAAAGCAGCATCCTTCCATGATTTCTGTCTGCCTCTAGGATCCTGCCTTGTTTGAGTTCCTGTCCTGACTTCCTTTGTTAATAAACAACAATGTTGAACTATAAGCTGAATAAACCCTTTCCTCCTCAACTTGCTTAGCATTAAATCACAGCAGTAGAAATTGAAACTAAGTCTGTAGCTAAAATAATCTTATACAATAAGAGAACTTCCAGAGGTATTACCATCCCTGATTTCAAGTTGTACTATATAGAGCTATAATAATAAAAACTGCATGGTATTAGAATAAAACAGACATGTTGGTCAATGAACTCAATCAGGCCCAGATATAAATTCACATACCTATGGATACATGATTTCTTAATAAATAAACCATAAATACACAATGAGGGGTTTCAATATTTAGAAACTGGACCACAAATGCTATTCCGAGCTTGTTTAACCATTTCCCCAAATTTATTTGGGTGTCTACAAAGGTACTATTCATCCCAAATCAGCCAGAAGAAACCTTAAAAGAACAACGCCCCACTACCTTTAAGGGGTGTCGGGTAGGTTTTTGGTTGCCTTCTAGGGATATAGAGCGTTATTTTCAGTGGGAGCTGGCTATAAGTTATTATTGGTCTTATTTAGAGAGAAAACAGGTTGGACTGAAGGATGTCTCTGTTTTCCTTTATCTCCCATTCTTAGATATGGAGAAAGGGGTTGAAAAGAAAGAAGGGGGAATATAGAAATATATAGGGAAGATAGAACAAAAAGTAGATTAGTGAATCTACTCCTCAACTTAATTCCTCAATTGTCACTCACAAGGTTATTTTTAAGTAACTGGTATAGAATTTTGTATATGGATGCAAAATAAGTTTAATTTTAGATACAGTGGTATAGAATTCAAATGTAAGATTATTCTTCACACACATTAGATATATTTCTACTCTAATATGAGGTATTGTACCCATATATCTCGATTATAATACTAGGTTTACTTTGAAAGTGCTATTGCAGGCTGTTTAGGATAAATAAGTTATACAAGTTGATTGTAAGTTGATCAAACCATGGTCATATCAATTACTAGTCTATTTTTATCACAAGAATATACATCTTAGGTGCCATAGATAGAGATGATTCTATAGAAAGATAAGGTAAAATAGTTAGACAAGGTCTTTAAAACCCTCAAAATATGGCATTTAAAATGTTTTTATTATTTTAAAGATTCACTGACAATGAGACAGGTTAACCCCTGGCAACACCCAGCCTACCTCAAAGAGGATGATGAGCATCAAAGAACCTCCTATGGAGATGGCTTCAGATGTGGCAAATCAGTCACTGGGGGAAATGTCTTCACTTCTGCCACAGAGATAATTCTGCCTTAAAAAGGGCAAGCTTGGATTCAGGCAGAGTCGACGGTCAAACTCTGTCAAGACAGAGTAGGCAAGTCCTCAATAGTTTCTGCCTCACAAATATGTCTGTCAGATATATTGGGCCAGAAGGCTGAAGATGATGCTCCAACATTATAGAGTGTTTTGGGTGACTATTCAGGTAGCAAATTGTCTCTGTCATCTTCCGATTTAGAAAGCTACTAACCTGCATTCCTCATGTACTCAGGTAATTAATTTTATTCCTTCTCATGTCTCTGATGGGATTGAAGACCAAATAGTTTAGTTTTACAATTAAGCTTAGTTCTTTAGAGGTTAAGATGTTTTTAGGTCTAGATAGATCATTTAAGTTGATAGCAATGAGATATGATAGACATTGATTTCCATTCAGAATTTTAGATGCACCAGGATAGGGGAGATGCTTTTTTCAAGGCTGTCAAATGCAAACAACCGAAACACTAAGAATTTAACATTTATATAATTCCTGATTGTGTCATGGTTCTTCTTGCTATAGGTAGTTTATTGTACATATGTGTAATAATATAAAGATATATGTAAAAAAAGAAAAAAAGATCAAACAAACAAAAGATCTGTAAAAATAAGTACATATTGAAAGACTAAAGCCTCAGAAGCTTAGTTGGAATTACCAATTCTAGGCTCTTTCCTGCCAGTTTGAATACTATGTCATGAGAACAACATAGTTTTAGTTATTTCAGTTTACCATGAGTATTAAGTGAGACAGTATCAGTTGTCTAACTTTGCTCTTTCTTATAGTACATTGGCTATTCAACAACTTTGTCTATTTTAACAACAACAACAAAATTAAAGAAACTGCAATGATAATTAGATGAGAAATCGCTAGAAACTTAACATAGAACCTCCTAAGTATTGATTAATTAATCTGTGTAGAATGATATAACATATGCTAATAAGAATGGGACTTTTGTGACTATGTTATATATAATAGGCACAATAGTGGCGCAAATACTTGGATTTTTCTTTTTGGATGTAATAACTTTAGAAGTAATCAGTCAAGTACTTGATTTTTTTGTTTTTGAATATTAGATAAGAGATTATGACCAGGTCACTTAATCCTTCTAGGCCACAGTGAAGTGAGAATATAACTACATAGCACAATTAAAAATTATCATCATATGTTTTAAATAAATGAATAAATATCACATTACATTACAAAAATACACAATGGGGGTGCAAAGCATCTTCAACAAATGGTGGTGGTCTAACTGCATGTCAGCAAGTATAGGAATGCAAATAGATCTATATCTATCACCCTGCACAAAACTCAAGTCCAAGTAGATTAAAGAACTCAACATAAAACTGGATGCACTAAATCTTTAGAAGAGAAAGTGGGAAATAGCCTTGAACACATTGGTATAGGAGGCAACTTCCTGAACAGAGCTCCAATAGCACAGGCACTAAGATCAATAATTAATATATGAGCCCTCATGAAACCGAAAAGTTTCTATAAGGCAAAGCACACTGTCAGTAGGACAAAACAGTAGCCTAGAGAATTGGGACATGATTTTCACCAACTCCACATCTAATAGAGGGCTAATATCCAAAATACATAAAGAGATCAAGAAACTAGACATCAACAAACCAAATAATCCAATTTTAAATTGGGGTACAGATCTAAACAGAGAATTCTCAACAGAGGAATTCCAAATGTCTGAGAAACAAGGGTATGATCAACGTTCTTAGTCATTAGAGAAATGAAAATCAAAATGACTTTGAGATTCCATTTTACACCTGTCAGAATACCTAAGATAAAAATAACAAATGACAGATCATGCTAGCAAAGATGTGGAGTAAAGGGAACACTCCTCCATTGCTGGTGGGAGTGCAAACTGTACAGCCACTGTAGAACTCAATATGGAAGTTCCTCAGAAAACTGGGAATCAATCTACCTGATGACCCAGATCTACCACTCTTGGGCATATACCCAAAGGATTCTCCACCCTTGCACAAATACACTTGCTCAACTATGTTCATAGCAGCTTTATTCATGATAGTCAGAAACTGGAAACAACCTAGATGTCCCTCAACTGAAGAATGGATAAAGAAAATGTGGTACATTTACGCAATGGAGTATTAGCTGTTGAAAGAGCAGATGAAAGAGTCAGAGACACCTTCTCACTCACTGTTAGGAGTCCCAGGAAAACATCAAGCTAACAAACATAACATATGCGAAGGCCTGACACAGGCCCATGAGGATCATGATTGCCGCTTCAGTGTCTGTGAGCCCCTATGAACCCTGCTTACTTGATTCTGTGGGCAGTGTTCTCCTGGAGACATCATGAAGATGGAACTAGAAAAAAGTCATCCCAACTGAGCTAACTGTCTGACTGATCCAGAAGGACAAACCTGGCATTGACTCACCTATAAATAGGTATTAACTATAAACAATAATCATGCTATAATCCATAGACCCAGAAAGGCTAAGTAACAAGGAGGGCTCTAAAGGGGCACATGGATCTCCGTAGGAAGGGTAAATAGAATAGATGTTTTTGGACGTACTGGGTGTGGGTGCGGGATGAAAATAGGAAAAATCAAGTAAGAGTAGAGAGAGAGAATATAGGGAGAGATAACTGAAATTGGGGGTGGGGCATGTGGAAACATTCTTGAGTGGGAAACTCCCCAGAATCTATGAGGATGGCCCTAGTAAGTACCTCTAGTAACAGAGGATACTGAGCCTATAACACCCATCTTTAACCAAGCACAGCTTCCAACAGTGAGATGGGACACCAACCCAGCCACCAAACCTTTGACCTGCACTCTGCCCTGTCTGCAAGATGTTCTGGGGCAATGACAGAGTGGCCAACCAAAATCAGTCTAACTTGCGGCCCACGCCGCAAAAAGGAGCTCATGCCCAACACTGCCTGGTTGGCCAGGAACTGGATGCTGGATATCCAAGAGACCTAGGATTGGAGCCTAGTCCAGTTGTCATTAGAGTGGCTTCCACAACAGCTAAGGGAGCAGATTCAGCCAAACATAGGTGGAGAAAGAGTTCAAATTGGAGATCTCAATTGGGTCCCTCCCCTTGGAGTTTTGGGAACCCTAGGAACTGGGGAAGAAAGAACTGTAGAAACCAAATGGGTCAAGAACCAGGAGAACACAGGCCACAGAATCAGGTAAGCAGGGCTCATAGCTCACAGAGACTGAATTGATAATCACAGAGCCTGCATGGATATGTGCTGGGTCCTCTGCATGCATTATGGTTGTTAAGCTGGTGTTTTGTGGGACTCCTGACAGTGGGAGAGAAAGTGTCTCTGACTCTTTCATCTGATCTTGAGACTCTTTTACTCCTATTGGGTTGCCTTTCCCAGCCTTGGTATAAGGATTTGTGCCTAATCTTATTGTATCTTGTTATGCTGTGTTTGGTTGATATCCCTTAGGAGGCTTGTTCTTTTATTACGATAAATAGAGGAGGGGTGGATCTGCAAGAAAGAGACGGTGGTAGCAGAACTGGAAGGTGTGGAGGGAGGGAAAACTGCAGCTGGGATGCATTGTGTAAGAGAAGAATTAAAAAATAACCCTCCATGACTCCCCACAATCTACAGCAGGGTCAACAAACCTCAGCCCATGGGTTAAGTCCAGCATCACCTATTTTCCTATGTAAACTTGTGCTGGAGCACTGCCATGCCTATTTGTTTAAGAATGTCCATGGATACTTTCTTGCTACCATGACAACAGTGAATAGTTCAGACAGACTGAATAATTCAGAAAGCCAAAAATATTTATTCCCTGTCCCTTCCAAAAAACAGACTGCTGTCTTCAGGAGAAAGCCCACATCACCAAAAGTGGCATCAGAACCTTGGCAGACAAAACAGAGCCTCTGTTCCGTTCTGGGTTCTTAGAACTCCAATCTCTCCTGGTCCTCCGTGGGCCCAGCCTGCCAGTCCTGTAGGATATCCTCTCTGCTCTTGATTGGAAGATCTTGTCTCCAAGCTCTCACACCTGACTAACTTTGAGGCTACACACAAAATCAGCCTACCCCTCCACTAGGTTCTCTTCTCCATCTTCTACTCCCTACCCATACAGATGCCCACTTCCCTTCTTTCTTGGATTGCCCTCTATTGGGGCTGCTGAAACCCTGTACTAAGGTATCTCTCCTCTCATCTTCTTCCCCACTGGTTTGCCATTCCTGTGGGCAGGTCTTGTCTGTAATGGAAAGGAAGTTCTCTGGTTCTGTCTTGATTACTACTGTCTCCATGAAACTGGCAGAGGACTGGACTCCACAAAAGTTCTCAGTGACAGAACTGGAGGAAACAGTTCTGCTCTCAGTTCTGTGTTCCCCATGATAAACCAGCCTGCCTCCATCTTAGGCTTGAAAGATGTGTTATGGTAAAGACAAACTTGTTTGTGATTAAATCTTGTTTCTCGAGGATTGGGTTATGCTATACCTGTGACCTTAACAATAAATAGTTCTGTACTGCATGTTCCAGGAAACAGCAGCCATGCTTTTGTTTCAAAAGGTTATTATGACCACCTTGTTATGGCCACCTTGTTATAAACACCTGATGTTATGAACACATTATAAGCATCTTCTTATGAGCACGTTGCAACCATATTTTTGTTTCGGGAGGTTGTTATAACTAAGTTGTTATGTTTCTGTTCTTCTCTGCTCTTGTAAATTCACCATTTGGAAACCCCTTACTCCTCAAATATAAAAATCCTTATCCCACCCCACATCCAATGCTGATCTCTTGAACCCTGCCTTTAGGGAGAGACAGACCATGCATGCGTGCATGCACGCGCGCGCGCGCGCGCACACACACACACACACACACACACACACACACACAGTGGGGGACAGGGGAGAGGTGCTTTAATTAATCTAGCCATGATTTGGGTCAGTGGTCTTTCTGGAATCTGTGGGTTTAACACCTACACCCTCTGGCTCAGAAAAAAAGAAAGAAAGCAACAGCCCAAAGAGGACATCCCAGTAACATAAGCCATCCCTGGAGTGGGAAAGGCAGTCAAGAGCCTCCTGTTACTAGAACACAGCTGAGGATAGAATCAGGGACATCCTAGAGTGGACTCTAAGCCAGACTCCATTCAGAGACCCCACTGAGATGCCACCTGGGGACACTTTCCAATCGTGACTCAGGGTCAGCACTGCCTCTTACCAGCAGGGGCAAGAGAAGGGCTATTGACTACCAGCAGGGGCAAGAGAAGGGCTATTGTCTAACAGCAGGGGCAAGAGGAGGCTATTAAATAACAGCAGGGACAAGAGGAGGGCTATTCTGTACTCCCCAGCATAATCTTCAGAGCTTCAATAAGTAATGCTAACCCTGGTGAAATGGTGAGGAATCACTTCAGAGTCCTGTTGGTCAGCTCAAAGGAGGAGCCATGCTATGTCTTAAATCCCCAAGAAGGCTGGAGGGGGGGGGGGGGGCAGAGCTCATTCAGTGAAGAGCTTGCCTTGAATGTATCTGATTCAGGATATGCAAAAGCCATGCAAAAAGCTGGACACAGTGGTGAGGCATCCCTAAGCCCAGTGATGGCAAGATGGGAGACAGAGACAAGTTTCCTGGAAGCTTGCAGGCCAGCTAGCCTAAACTACTTATTGAAACTCTGGCCAATGAAAGACATTGTCTTCAAGAAAAGGTATAAAGCTCCTAAGGACCTTCACCCAAGATTTTACTCTCACCTCCTAATGTGCACACACACAGAGAGAGAGACAGAGAGACAGAGAGAGAGACACAGAGAGAGAGAGACTTAAAAACACAAATAAATCCTCAAGAGCTAAGAGTATTTTTTAAAAATCTGTGTAATAAACTATCTGACTAGCCTGGATTCTGTGCTTTCTATTGTTCAAACCCCATTCATCTCTCCCAAAGAGCTAAGCTATTCTGGGTGGGACCTTAGAACTCATATTTTATGTCTAGTGGACACTGATTGTGTTCATCTTTGTGAATTTGACATTGTCACTTCTACTCCTGGTATCCAAATTGCTTCTGACACCAGAGTAGAAATAGACTTTGAGGGTCTTAAAACACCCCCAAAGAGGTCCCTGAGGGGTTTCTAAAGCCCTCATTCCCCTTGGGAGGAGGGGCACAAGGTGTTGAGGTTGTTGCTTGCCAACGCAGGCGAATGGGAGTTTTGATGCCACATTCAAAGACCCTCTCTAGTTACAGTGCTTCAGTCTTCAAGCAGTTTCTGCCTTTTCCCACCTTCACCCCAGAACCACAGTAGCAATGTGGAGGTCTCTGTGGTTTGACTATTCTCTCTCCAACATTCAAGTCTTGACCTACGTGACATTGGGAAGGAAGAGGTGAGCCATTCAGAGCTGATCAGGTCAGGCTGTGGGCTACTCTTTGATGAATGGGATTAAGGCTCCTCAAAAAGAGGCTCTACACAATGTTAAGCTGCCCTGCCTACAAAAGCCTAGGTTCCTCTCTTCACAGGACTCAGCCTTCACCATCAGACAACTTAACTGGCTGGCATCTTAACGTCCTGGGCACATATCTGTGTGGATAGAGCATCCAAAGCCCTGCCAGGGCACATCCAGGGATAGTGTTGTCCTGCTTTATTAAAGCCAGTATCCAGAGAGCATCCAGGTTCCCATAAGGTTCTGACTCATCCAGGGTTTAAGCCCATCTCTCCTTCTCAGTTTCTCTCATGGCCACAATGATCACATCCACCTGTCCTTGTCTCCATCTTCTCGTCAACACAACCTCAGTGTGCCTATCTGGCCCTCAGCTCTCACAACTGGTCTCCTACACAAAGTCTGGGCCTCAGCATCTCCCAGCCCATGTCCATCTGGGCCTGGCTGCTCACAAAATGCTTCCAAGGAGGGAGAAGTCTGGCCATGTCTTCTGTTCATACACTCCGACCTTCCACACACTAACACTGCCAGGTTCCTGTTTGGTTAGGCAAAGCAGGCTGTAGCTTATATCCAGGGTGCCCTAAAGGACATCACAGGCATATGTTGCCCAGCTGAGCTTCTGCTTAGCTATTAGGCAGCCAGGATTCAGGGCTTGTGCAGAACCATCCAGGATAGGCTCTGACACCACTACTCTACACAGTTATTCTGAGCGCACTCGTGTGCCCCATCTCCAATTTTTTGCTTTTGCTTTTGTTTTTTGAGATAGGGTTTCTCTGTGCAGCCTTGGCTGTCCTGGACTCACTTTGTAGACCAGGCTGGTCTCGAACTCACAGTGATCTGCCTGCCTCTGCCTCTGCTGGCATTAAAGGCGTGAGCCACCACACCTGGCTCCCACCTCCAAATTTGTCCCAAAGCTCCAACCCTTATCTACAGGATCTTCATCCATACATTCCCCGGGCAAGATGGGAACAGAACAGCAATTGTCAGTATCTTCTACAAACTGTCAGATGGCAGGACACAGACAGACAGGAAGCAGGTTCTGTGGATAAGGAAGACTGAGGGACTTAAGTTAGACAGAGCCACACTGGCTTCTTTGCCATCAGACCTCTGGGAGCCCTGAGTGTGCCCACACATTCTAAATATCCACTGAGACAACACTGCTGGGCGAGATGATCACACAGCCTCTTGAGTGTGCCCACACAATCTAAACACCCACGCATCAAGCACAAGACATATTCAGCAGGATGAATTCATCAGTCAATAAAAGAAACCAAAGAAAAAAACTGTTGATGACAGGCACAAAACCAAAACCTATAAGAAAAGCAATATAGGGCTGTTAAAAGGATAAATGTATAAGTTAAAAAAGAAACATAATAAAAAAGGAGTGATTGTTCTTCTAGAGGTCTGGGTTCGACTCCCAGCAAACACATGATGGCTCACAACCATCTATAACTCTGGTTGCTGGGAATCCAGTACCCACTTCCAGCCTCCATGGGCACCGCACATGCGTGTGACATACAGATATACATGCAAGCAAAACACTCATATGAATAAATAAATATATATTTAAAGAAATAAGTAACATAGGGCTAGAGAAATTATTTAGATGTTAAGAGTCCACGCTGCTCTTAGAGGACCCAAGTTTGGTTCCCAGGGTCCACAGTGGGCAGCTCACAGACACCTGTAACTCCAACTCCAGGAGGTCTGGCTCCCTCTCCTGGTCTCCTTAGGTAAGTGCTCTCATGTGCAGGTACCTGGACAGACACATACACAATTTAAAATACATTAAATCCTTTAAAGAAAAAAAGATTATATGTCAGAAAGCAGCATATTCTACTAATTGTTATTTTTAAAAAGATTTTTAGCAAGGTGTTAGCACACTTATATTTCTAGAACTTGGGAGGCATGGCCAATGGATCAGTTTGCAACATCTTATCTAATTTTTTTTAAGCTAAGTTAGAAGAGGCATTGGATGAGCACAGAAAAAGCATGGGGTTGTGATTTCAAATAGGGTGTTATAAGAAGACTTGTGAGGAGGCATTTGATAAAGGTACAGCGTATTGGAATGACTGGCCAGATCCTGGCATTAGCCAGTGAAAGCACAACACGTCTCAGAAACCACTGGGGCCAGAGGAGGAAAGTGGGTAGCAGGAGAGTGGGAGGAGATGAGCTAGGAGAGCTGACAACCCTGATAGCCCACGCACTCCATGCCAACAGCGTGCCCTATGCAGCACAACACAAAAATATCTCCAGATCTGCCCAGGTGTCTCCAGGAGTCAAAAATCTACCCCCACTGAGAAAAAGGAGTGGCTTGCCCAGAGTCACTTTGATGCATATTGTTTCATATGTTAACTGAAAGGCAGATAGCTGCCATAAATACAAGGTCTTGAAATTCTGTGTAAGCCTGGCCTGTCCCAAAGTGTGTTCCTATCTTCAGGCCCTGCCTGTTCCCACCCACCACGCCTGCCCATCTTTGTCTCATCCCCAGTCAAAAATGATCTCGGGACTACAGGACACTAGACATGGGGTAGACAGGCCGACCAGTAAATGCTTAACTGTAGCCCTACCGTTCCCCAAGCATACGGCTGACTTAGTGATTGCATCTAGCAAAGTGCCTGCAGCGTCAGTCTGCCTGCCTGCCTGCTGGTGTCTTGCCCAGCTTGACCTCACTGCTTCCTGCTGCCATAACAAGCAGGGTAGCTTAAAGCTTGCCAGCTCTGTAGGATGGAGGGGGTTCTGCTGGTCCTCCGCTCCATCCATGCCTCCTCACTTGGCCTTTTCTTTACATGTTCCCTTTGTGTCCTCGCTGCTTACAAGGTTGTCAGTCGCAGGATTTAAAACTCTCCCTTCTCCTACCAAAAGAGCCTATTAGATTTTCCTCTCACCGACTATGGCTCTGTTTCCCTGCTGCTAGCAAACCCTCCACTCCCTGGGCCCAAGGAGCCCAAGTAATGCATTCCAATATGTCTTAGAACAAAGGAAAGACGTTTGTTTTCCTGGTGTTTCCTATTCTGGATTATCCCAGGCATCCCTGGAGCCTGAAAATGTGCTGTAGGGCCCTGTGGAAGAAAGGTAAAAGGTAGGTTCCTAGCGCCCAACTGGTCGACCCAGCTAAGGGCACCAGCTCTGTTAAAGCTGAGGCCACAGTGCCCCCCTGGCCGCCTGCTGAAGCCCAGTGCTGCAGCTCCCTTGTGCTCCAGCAGCTGAGCACAGCGGAGGTGGCTGTAAATGAATTTAGCATCAGCACAGTTATTTAAATTGTTTTAATTAATCACAGATTGAGCAGTAAATGAACCACTAAGTGGAGAGAGAGCGCGCAGGAGCACGAGAGAAGTTAGGAGAGGAATGCAGAGCGGAGGTGAGGGCTAGAAGCAGAAAGCATTCCCTGGGCAGCCGAAGAAGGCTGCAGACTGGGAGCTGAGCTCTCCTGGCTCCTGGCTCGGTTCCTGGCACCAACGTCAGGCGAGACTCATGGAGGCAGCAGATGTCCCCACCCAAGAGGAGCTGGGGATCGCAGACTATAGGGCTGAAGGATACCTTCTTCCCTGACATGAAAAGAGCTTGGAGCATTGGAAAATAGCAAGCATAGAGGGATGATAAACAAAATGAATTCGCAATTAGCATGTTTAGGCTCATCGCCCATCCATTTTTTGGATTTTTGGATTGTTTGTTTGTTTGTTTTGTTGTTTGTTTGTTGTCTTCTTTTTCTTGTCTTCCTACAGTGTTATATATCCCAGATTGGTCTTAAACTCCCTATATAGCGTAGGATGACCCTGAGTTTCTGATTCTCCTGCCTCAGCCTACTGAACTAACAGACACATAACCACCTTGTTTTTACGCTGTGCTGAGGACTGAACCCAGGGCCTCCTGATTTCTCGGCGCTCCCACAACCAACTGAGCTACACGCCCAGCCCCGTCAGTGTTTCCTGTGTGGGCCCTGGTAGACAGCACTACAGTGGACAGCCACACACCCAAGAGTTTATGGGCAGCACAGATGGACTTGATGGTTTGTGGGGCGGGGTTGTTTGTTGTTTTGTTGTGGTGGTCGTTGTTGTTTTGGTTGGGTTAGGTTTGGTTTGGGTTTTGGTATTTCAAGACATCGTTTCTCTCTGTATCCTTGGAAGTGCTGGACTCTCTTTGTAGGCAAGGCAGGGCTTGAACTCACAGCGATCCACCTGCCTCTGCCTCCCTGTGTGCTGGGATTACAGGTGTGTGCCACCACATCTGGCTCAATGTTTTCTGGTTTGTTTGTTTAATAAAAACACAAGGTTGGGCAGGCAAGGAAGGGGGAGATAGATATTGAACAAGTGGGGGAGGGGAGAACAGAATATGATTTAAATGCATTGTATGAAATTCTCAAATAATTAGTAAAATTATGATTAAAAAGAAACATGAAGCACCAAGCAACCTCTAGGCAAAGTCAAGGGCTCATGGCAGTTCTGGGAGAGCCACCTGTCCCTGCTTCTTGTCTGTAGTGCTTGGGGTCCCCTGAGATGGATGAAGCCTATTGCTAAGAGCCTCCCAGATTCAGGATTCTGTTCTCTTGTGAAAGACGTTTCCACAGCTCTCTGGACCTGACTTTGTAATCTGTAAAACAGGTTTCTCACATTTTATTGAATTTCACACAGGATCCAGCAAACTGGAGCCCAAGGCCTGTTTTTACACAAAGACTACAAGTTAAGAACATTCTTCCACATTTTTAAGCTGTCAAAAAATAAAAAGAAGAAGAATATTTCATGGTACATGAAAATTATGAAATGCAAATTCCACAAATAAAATTCGATGGGACTGTAGCCAGACTTCTGCCAGCATTGCCAATGGTCCTTTGAGGTTCAGGGCAGAGTTAAACGGCTGCAACAGAGACTGTTCAGACTGAGAACCCTGAAATTCTTGCTATCTGGCCATGTGGAAGGTTTGCTGACAAATCATGTGTGAGGCACATAAAATTTTTATATAACACCAAGAATGAAAAATAACTCAGCCATAATGTTGCATAGAGTATTTAGTTTTAATTTATTAAAAGTTATTTTAAGAGCTGGGAACATGGCTCAATAGGTAACAGTGCTTGTTGTGCAAGCATAAGGACCTGAGTTCAAATCCCTAGCAGGTGTGGCTGCACGTGCCTGTAACCCCAGCATTTAAGAATAGAGACAGGCAGATTCCAGAAGGTTGTTGACAAAAGGGTGAATTTCTGGTTCAATAAGAGACCTTGTATAAGGAAATATGGTAAAGAGTGACAGGGAAGACAACCAATATTCTCTTCTGGTCTCTGCACATATGTACACAGGCTCATATACTTGTACACTTGCATGCATGCACCACACATACACCACACATGACACATGTATTTTTAAAACAGCTGGGCAAAGTGTAATAGCATACACTTTTAATACCAACCCTAGAGAGGCAGAGATAGGCAGATCTCTGTGAGTTCAAGACCAACCTGTTCTACATGGCCAGGTCCAGGCCAGCTAGGAGAATAGAGTTAGACTGTGTCTCGAAATTTTTTAAAAAGGTAATGTTCTTTGAGTTTCAGCCTTATGTTTCGGATCTTTCCAGATAATATAGTCTTTCTTGCCTATATCTACTGCCTGGGTGCTGTCCTGCAGGGGAGTTGGGAAATGAGTGAGGCTAAGTCAGGTGAGGGGTCTTGTGGTACTTTTCTCCATTTGGCACATGCACCTCATCAGATCTTGACTACCACCCTCTGAGCTGAGCGCTGTAGCTGGACACACATTGGAGAATAGGACACTGAGGCACTGCGAGACAAATCCTGTGTTAAAGATTCCACAGAATGCAGGTGTCATGGCTAAGACTCCCACCCAGGCAACTCTAGTCCCCTCTGCAACCACTTCGAGCTTGGCTCCTACATTGTCCTACATTGTGGGCAAGTTTGTTCTGGTGGTTTGTTAAGCTGTGAGGCTGAGGAAAGGGCCATTGCTAGGTCCCTAACTCTTTGAGTCCCTTTATCAGTCTTCCTCTGAGACCATATTGAGGCAGTAGAAAGCCAAATCTGTGGGCCCAAGGGCCTCATAGATACCTGACAGCTCCTTCTTGTCTCTAGAGAGTTAATAGATGGTTCCTGGGATGTGCAGGTGACTTTTGGGGGCAGGGAAGTTGCAGGATTCCACACCTGTTTGTGGAGAGGATCAAGCTCCTTGCTGGAGGTGGGTTGAGATGAGGTTTTCTTGGCTTGCAGACAAAGTGATCTCAAGTAGGGTCTGCATACCTGCAGGGTAAAGAAGAGCCATAGGGATGTGTGGAAGTCAAAATTGTAAAACTCAAGTTCTGTGTGGCAGACCGTCTCAGTCGGGTATAGGTCCTTGGGAACAGGGGTTCTTGAAGTGTCAGTGGGCAAAAGATAGGTGAGTGACAAACAGGCCAACTCAGGAGAAGTTTGAGTCTGAGTGTATTTTGGAGATAAGCAAGCCAGGTTTATATACACATTTTAAAACGGGGTGACTCAAATGGTTACAGTATTTTTCTATACAATTTAAAAATACAGGATGTAGTGTAATTATGTTGTCATCAATCTTGAACAATTATTTATAAGTCATTAGATTGGTATCAGTGCATATGTCCACTTTATCAAAGGTCAATGTTTTTTTTTTTTCATTATGTCAAACAGTTGTGAGTCAAGACAGTTTGTTTTTTAGTTCACCCACCACTATCTGGAGTTTTACTCAAACACCTTATTTGTAAGTCATAATATGAACTATTCACTGGTGACTAATTTTTAGTCATGTTTCTATTAACAAGTGGGGCAGAACTTAGTGGTAGACTTGACTGAATGACCCTTGGCTGCAGTTTCAAGTAAAGGGTCACCTAGCAACACAGTTACATCTGAAAAGTTCTTTGATAAGAAAAGTAAAAACAAAGCCAGAAACAGTCAGGATGTCCCAAAGCAAATGAGTGAGAAGAGAGAAAGAGAGGGACTGCAATTAGTCACTCCTGGCAGGAACACTAGACCCACTTCCAGGAGGCTTTTCCCTTTAGTAGGGGTTGTTGCCTTGGGTTCTGTGGTAATGTTTGTTACACAGACTTCACTGGAGGAGTTGTGACCGTTCCAAAGAGTCCTGGAACCATTGAACAGTTGTTTTGTTTTGTGCAGGATCTCACTTTATAATCTTCAATGGACTCAAATTCCATTCCTCTGCCAACCTCCAGAGTGCTGAGATATAAGCATGCCACATCCAGCTTGCTGGTAGGCTTTGGCAATCCCAAACTCAGGTCCTTTCAGGATCTGCATATGGACCATGCTTGTGGAATGAGCTTAGCATCTCTACTCAAGACTCACAGCACAGGCTCAAGAGAGGAACACCACTCGCAGAGCCCACACCCTGTGATTATCAGTCTTCTCCAATTCTGTTCCCTACACCACTGAGAAGAGTAAGAGGTCCAGACCGGTAGGTACACTCTTCCTTGATAGCTTCTCAACCCAGTGCCAGCCAGGCTGTTTGGCAGAGGATAGTGAAAGCCAGAGAGCCCTCTTTCAGTCCACGATGCTGCCCAGAGCCTCACCCTGTCTGTGTGACT
This sequence comes from Acomys russatus, assembly GCF_903995435.1. Taxonomy (NCBI): domain Eukaryota; kingdom Metazoa; phylum Chordata; class Mammalia; order Rodentia; family Muridae; genus Acomys; species Acomys russatus. Next base: position 1,873,927 of record NC_067162.1, read on the forward strand.
TTAGGGGAGAAACTGAGTTTATCCTCTCCAATATCAACCTCTCAGAATGCATCACAGCTAAGCACACACATAGGCATTTCACTCAACCTGGGCAAGCGGAGACTGGGTTTTGAGAACAAGACATGTTTATTTATCAAGACTGAGGCAAGGCAAGAGTGGAATTGAGGCTATGGTAGAGTCCCTGGGTACCCTCCCCAACACCTGCTCCAGATCCCAGTGTCCTCACAGCTGCTTCCACCCATACAGAGAGCATCTCAAACTCCTCCCATATCCCACAGTCTGCTCCTGGAATTAAAAGAGCAGCCAGCAATGAGACTGTCTAATGCTTGGTCCTTTAGAGCTGGTTTTGCTCTGGAAGCAGAGGGGACACACAGGGGAGTGCATAGAATAGAATACAGGACAATGTCAGCTCAGGGCAAGGATTTCAGAAAATGAGTATGGCGACAGGTAGGGCAAGGACAGGACTTTAAGGAGGAACTCAGTGATTAATCTTCATTGTCAGCTTGACTGGATTTGGAATCACCATGGAAACAAACACCTCTGGGCGTGTCTGCATGGGTTTTCCAGAACGAGTTAACTGAAGATGGAAGACACACTCTGACTCCGTGTGGCCAGCATTTCTTAGGCTGTAGTCTCAGACTCGACAACAAAGAAAGGGTGAGCTGAACGATGGCATTTGTCACTCTCTGCATTGAGGCTATGGACACAATGGGATCATCTGCCTCACCCTCCTGCCACCGTAATTGACTATAAGCCAAAACAAACTCCTGCCTCTAAAGTCGCTTCCTGTCAGGTATTTGGGTGTGCAATGAGAAAAGTAACACAGTCCACAAACAGCAGTCCTGAAGATGGAGGGGGGCGGGATGTAAGGAAGGACTTCCTATATGGAGGGTCCCAGCAGTATCTGAAGTGGGGTTCTACTTGGGAAGCTCAAAAGTGGTGAAAGGGAGGGAGACTAGAGCAGCTGAAGCGAAGACAAGAAGAGGCTTCTAGGCTCAAGAAGGCTCTAGATACTGGAAACAGGGTTTAATATTGATTTTTATTTAAATAGACCAATCTGGTCACCAGTTAGGAACTGACCACAGAGGAGAGAGTGTCATGGCTGTCCCCACAAGAATGAGTAGTGGTTTGTAGTGGTGACCACAGAGTTCTAGGGGACTTCTGATTGGAGTACATTTTACAAGCAGAACCAGCAGACTCCTATGAGCTGACAGGAGCAACCAGATGGGCCCAGACTGGTAGCCTCAAAGTCAGTGGCTCGCTTCCTCCTATGGCCTGGGCAGGCCGTGTCTATACCACACATGCTGAGAGCCTAGCTCCCAAACTGTCACCAGCCATGGGAAAACAAGCCCCACCCTGGTGTCATTTCTGCCTCTCCTTGATGCCTTCTGCAGCCACCTCCTGCAAGCATAATACCTTCCTTCTTATCACACTGGCTGTGACTTATGCCACTACAGGTCTTACTTGTACAGATGAGGAAGGTGCCCAGGACAGACCGTGGCTCTGCCCAGGGTCCCTACAAAGGGCCTGCGTGCACTCTGCCTCCTCTCTGAGCTTCAGAAGTGATGATAATTGTGATTTTCTGTTTTTTGAGGCAAGGTCTTGTGTATCTGAGGCTGACCTCCTTGAAAACCTTGAATTTGAGCCGGGCATGGTGGCGCATGCCTTTAATCCCAGCACTCAGGAGGCAGAGGCAGGCAGATCGCTGTGAGTTCGAGGCCAGCCTGGTCTACAAAGTGAGTCCAGGATGGCCAAGGCTACACAGAGAAACCCTGTCTCGAAAAACCAAAAAAAAAAAAAAAAAAAGAAAACCTTGAACTTCTGAAAATCTTGCCTCTACCTCTAGAATAATGGGACTACAAGCATGAATTCTCTCCCAGATCATGCAGTACATGATCAGGTCTCGTTGTGATTATTTCTTTCATAATAACAAGATCATGGCTTCAGGCCAAAGGTCTTACTTAATGTGAGAGGTCAGAGCTTCCAGACTTCCTAACCCCCAAGACTTTCCTTGGAAACAGGATTCCTGCAGGCATGATTGAAGTCAGATGAGGTCATGTGGGTGTACTGACATGACTGTATCCTTCTGTGAGATAGACATACAAGAGGAGATCATGTGACAACAGAGACTGAAATGAGAATGATGCATTCACAAGCCAAAGAGGATCAAGACTTGCTGGCAACATCAGAGCCTCTAACAAGGGCTGTAACAAAATCATCCTAGGGACCTGCTCTGCTTTGAAGATCCGTACCCCCAAATACACTGGAATATAGTCCTCTGTGTATCAGCATTGGAACCCTTGCCAGTAGAATAGCACTGCTCTAGAAAGGACTTTGGGAAGTGAATTTACTCTTTCTTCTGCTCCTCCACCAGGTGAAGACTGTGAGGGCTACAGTTATGTTTCAAGCTTAATTGCTGTGCTTAAGAGAGCTATAAAACTAAAATGCCTCTAACCTGTAAGTCTCACATGCCAGAACTAAGAGAATTCATTTCTGTAGGGGTTTTGTTTTATTTTTGTTTTTGTTTTTGTTTTTGTTTTTGTTTTTCGAGACCGGGTGTTTTTGTGTTAGCCTTGGCTGTCCTGGACTCACTTTGTAGACCAGGCTGGCCTCGAACTTACAACAATCCACCTGCCTCTGCCTCCCAAGTGCTGGAATTAAAGGCATGTGTCACCATGCCAGGCTTATTTCTGTGATTTTAAGACACAACTTTTGGTGGTCATCTGGTGCAACAGCCCCTGGAAGTTAAGACCCAGCAACACAGAGAATCATTCTGGCTGCCCTGGGCACAAGGTAATAAGTATGGCCTCGAATTGACCAGTGGATGGAAAGGAGTCATGGAGGTTTGGGTTGGAATTTGAGCCAAAGTGTGCTAATAAATGCTCACTGTCACATCAGTGGGCCTCCCATAGGGCTCACACTTGGATTTACCTACTTTTCAGAGGCACCAAGGTGTGGAAAAACTGTTATCCCACTTCACACAGGGACACTGAAGCTCAGAGCAAGGGCTAGGCCAGGAGCTCTGAATCAAAATCTAGGAATCTGAGGTCAAAGGACATCTTCAGCCTACAGAATCAAGTCACTCAGCTTCCTGGGAGGCAGCATGCTGTACAGCGCCTCCATGGCCGCCACAGGACTAGCTTCGACCCCCTCTGCTCAGCAAGATGCCTGTCCACATTCTTCTTGTAAATTCTGAGTAGGTGGTGGTCCACAGAGACTGAGCTGCAGTCTCCTGAGTCCACTGCTCCTGTGGCCCCTGAGATAAGAGTGAAGACCCCACACAACCAAGGAAACTGAGTCTCCCAGTTCCCTTGATCTCTGCCTGACCTCAACTGGGACCTCAGAGGCAAAGACATACCAAGACTTCCTGCCTATGACTTCACATTAATACACTTGCCTAGTGCCTTTGTCCCCCATCGAGGCCACTCCCACCCCCCACTAAGGCTGGGCCCTCCAAGCTTCCATCTCTCCAAGGCTGCCCACTTTTGCCACAAAGAAGGATGTAAAAACACTCATTGATAGCATGTGAGCAAAGCTGGAGTGAGCATCTGGCGTCACCAAGCCGAAACCATTCTCTGAGGCCCAGAAAGAAAGAATGGGAGACAGGGAGAATTAAGCAATGTCAGAACAGTCTGGAAACCCTGGGTCTCTTTCCCCCGAGGGCCTGATACTCTTCCTTCTAACCCACAGCTACCTTATAGATGTTGGGGTCTCATCAGAAGATGAAACTAGCAGGAATTTACCTTTTCTGTTGTTGTTTCTCCATGTCGCCTTGGCTGTCCTGGACTCACTTTGTAGACCAGGCTAGCCTTAAACTCACAGAGATCCACCTGCCTCTGCCACCATCCGGCTTACTAGAGATGGCTCAGCCGTTAAAGGTGAGGCTTACAACTGAAAATACTAGCAGGAATTTAACACTAGAAATTATCAACTATCTAGCAGCAAGAAGAGGGTTAACAACTAACAATAACGAACAGAAACCGATGCTTTGAGATGCAGATTCCACCAATAAGACTGAGGCAGAGAAAAGGAGGTATACATTTCAAAGTCACCCCATCCCAGCACAAAGCAGGCTCAGTCCTCCCTGAAAGGCTATGATTGTGGTGGCGGTGGTGGTCAAATTAGGAGTTCATTTGCTGGTTGCTGCTGCCACAACCAAGCAGTACAGGCTGGGTGATTTGTGCTCAGTACACATTGTGCAAGCCAGGTGATTGTGCTCAGTATGCACAGTACAAGATTAACATACATCTAGAATCACAGTTCTGGAATCTGGGAAGTCTAAGATCAAGATTATGTCAGATTCTGTGTCTGGTGAGGGCTGCCCTCTATTTCTAAGAAGGTGTCTTAATTGCTGGACCCTATGAGTTTTTCAAATGTTCCATGAAGTCTGGTAGAGGGGCTCAGCAGTTAAGGTCACTAGCTGCTCTTTCAAAGGATCGACATTTGGTGCACACACACACACACCTTTTGTTCCCTGAAATCACAGGGAGGCTCACACCTTCTATAACTCTTGTTCCAGGGAATCTGACAGCCTCTTCTGGCCTTCATGGGCACCAGGCATGCATGTAATGCAGACGTACATACAGGCAAAACATGACATTGTGTGGGGGAAGGGATGGGAGAGCAAAGGGACCTTTTACAAGCTTGCTCAGGACTTAACTGAATCGCTTCCATATTATTGTAATGTCAAGTTTCAACATGAATATGGGGGCGTGGGGCACATTCAGATCTCAGTAGGCAGGACAACACACACTGCTTGTTTGTCCCTGGAACATGAGCTGAGTCCCTTCCCACCCCACACCACTCCCATCTCTAGCAGGGAGACACAGGTTAGTATTGAAGGCCCTGCTCACAGCCAGCACCAGCAGCAAGAAACCACAACAGGATTCCCAAGAGAAATTCCTTTCCTACAGTGCCTTCTACAGGTCAGATTTAGCATTGCATCCACTGGTAAAGAACTATTCACAGCCTTGATTCCACTGATAACCTGCACACACCACTACTTTGACCAGAGAAAACGGAAGACTCCCAAAATGACAGTCAGAGACATCCACTAATCAGGACCCTACCTCATCAGGTCCCTATTTCCTCAGTTAGTTGTTCCATGAATGCTGTACAAGTTCCCAGTGGACAAGCTACTCTGAGAGTGCCCGGGGCTGATCTGCGTACATTATGTCTCCCTCCTCATCTAAAGGCAGGGTTTTCACTCCTGGTCTGTCCTTGTCTCTGTGATTAGACCTCAGCATGTGTTAACTCAACTAATCTTGAGTGGTGACCCAGGCAGAGGAAACACAAATATGCCCATGGCATAGGCATGGAAGCTGAGGTTCCCAGGGCTGAAGAAAACTGCATGAGTTCCTCAGCGCCTTCAAGCGGAGCTGAATCCATTCTCTTTCCCCTCAGTCCCCTAGAGCCTCTGCACTTTTAGATCTGACATTCTGTGGCAAAATGCAGTGCCCACAAGATGCTCGCCAAGGTCACAGTCAGGAACGGTCATGCTGTGCATGCCAACCTACAGAATGCTTCTCACGACCGCGTCGCATCAGAGTCTTTTTGTTTCCATGTACATTCGTGGTCCCAACTGGAATCTCCCAGCTTCTAGCTGCAGTGCAGCGTGGCTCCAAGAAGCTGCCTGGGGACCATTGTCTCTGAGGCCCAGTTTCAGTATTCGAGTGTTTTCAGGGGGTGGGGGTGGGGGGTTAAAAGACAAATTTTGAATCATTTATAGTTCCAAATATCCCAAAAGACATCCCCCAAAGAGTTGCATGCTGAGTAAAAATAAACTCAAAGTGAACAAAGATGCCTGCTGCCTAGAGAAGCATCCTGACTTCTGTAAAATAATGTCTAGTCAATTGGTTTGCATTTCCTGGATTCTGAAGAGAGCAAAGCTCCTTTGAAAGCTGATAGGCATTTTTATACCTTCTAGAGTCCATATCCTCCTAAGACCATTTCCCATGGCCATAATGGAGCCAACTTAGGCAGTGGATGAGAGGGAACAGAGAAGGCAAGGGGATGTAGGCAGATTAGGAGACTGAGGAGTGAGGACAGGAGTGACACAAGGTAAGTGAGATGCCATGAGCTGGCTATGTGCTCTCTTCCAGGTGGACTCCCTGTGCTCTGCACCCCCACTGCATTCCCCTCTCTCCTAGATTGCCTTGGACTACAAAGATCATATGTGAAACACAGAATCAGCAGATAGAACTGGCTAAAACCCACTTCCACAGCCTGCAAAACTCTGCACCTGCAGGGCTTCAGTGACCCAGGGAGAACCTCTTGTGCCTGACCATAGGCTCCAAACATATGGCCACAGCTCTGAAACCTTGCAGTAGGAATGATAAGAAAAATATCACTAATGACTTCAAGCAAGACCTCAAAAAGAATGCTGTGTACCCCAGCCCTCTAGATCATTTTACAGAGGTAGATGACAGAGTTGCACACATGTCCCCTCCTTAATGTACTGTGGGTGAGCCAATGCTCTGACCCACATCTCAGCCTTCCTGGGCCCACCCAGGAGGTGGCTAGCCATGTCTGAAGAATATGTAGGCCAGGGCAGCAGATGCACCTCTAGTTTATTTCCTATTATCCCTGTAATGGGATACATTGTGTGTAATTGGTACATGAGTCAAGAAACACACTCCCTTTCCATCCCAGAGACTGTAATGGAAACCTTACTCCATCCCTCTGCTGTACCCAGCTCTACACCATCTTGTCAATCTGACTTTTCTGAGCCTAGTAGAAAAGAAACTAGAGAGTGACATATTCTCAGAGTTTTGTGAGTGACACGGATCAAATCATTTGAAGAGCCAACCTCTTTTCATCTCTGGAAAACAATGCGTTTCCAAAAATATGGGCTTGGAGGATCTAAGCAGTGTGTCCTGGGAATCATCACCCACCTCTCACAGCCTGCTACCTGTCTGACCTGTCTGCCTTCCTCAGCAATCCTTCCTATACCCACAAACTCTTTAATGCATATTTCCCCAGTAAGGAGGAGGCAGTGCAATCTCTACAATCAGACCTACACACTCAAATTCCATGTAGATCTGGCTGCCAAGGCAACAGACCCCACACTACACCTCAGCTTCCTTGTGACTTGCCAATCTTTCTCCCTGGTGTATGGTAGAAATTCCTTAGTTCTCCCCTATAGAAGCATGGCCCAAGGTACGTGTGGACCTCAAGCTAAACTGGTGTCTTGATATCTCCTTCCCTCTGCTACTCCTGGACCCCAACCCTGACCCTGACATGCCTGTTCCTCGAGACTGGCTTTCCACTTTATCAAAGAATGAACTAAGGCTACAGCCTGGGCACTTAGCTCAGCCAGCTATGGAACCATCAGTCCCTTAAGGAGTTCTCATGTGATGTCTTCCCTTACTAAGTATAAAGGTTCCAAATGGAGGGACCCCTCCCCCCAGGAGATGACACAACTGGTGAAGCACTTGTCTTGAAAGCACAAAGTCCTCCATTTAACCCCTGGAACCCATGGCTTGTAAATATAATCAGGCATGGCACGCATGCTTTTAATCCCAGTGCTGGGGAAGCAGAAGCAAGTGGGTCCCTTGCGCTCAATGGCCAGCCACCCAGCCTACTTGGGGAGCACCAGGCCAGTGAGAGACTTTGTCCCCAGAGGAATAAACGATGGATGCCACTTGAGGATGCCATTCAACATTGTCCTCTGGCCTTCACATGTACCTAAACACACATATCAAATGAAGTGGCCAGCTCCCTCAAATGCCCCACTCTCTACACACCTCATGATATCACTGGGTCACTCACAAGTCAGGTGCATTCATGGTGGGACACAAACCTCCCAGGATGCCACACACACATAATGTACGTTCACTCCAGCTGAAGATGCTGATCTCCCAAGGATGGCAGGTGGTTGAGATGATGGATGCAGCATATGAGTGTATCTCAGCGCAGTTCAAATCCTGAAGTGCCTTTTGTGATGTGACATCATGAACAAGTTACTTCCTTTCTCTGTGCCTCAGTTTCCTTCCATGTGCAGTTGCCATTGAAAGAAATAGTAAACAGTCATAGAGAGCATGGGCCATGGTGAGTACCCAGAAAATGCTGTTTATTCATTGGTGGCTGTGTAGAAGGGTCTGACCCTCAGTAATTAACTCAGAAGGAATCAATGAGGATAATGAGTAAGTACCTCAGAAGAGAATAATTTAAATACCAAAGCTTTAAGAGAGGCCTTTAGGAAAACTTATGAAGTCCTTCAGCATCCTGCAAAAATAACGCTCTTTCTGCTTGGTCTGTGATGATCTAATAAGGGAAGTCTATCCTAACATGGCATCATACCATCTTGTCAAAAACTTCCGCCAGAAACAGAAAAAAAAAAAAAACAAAAACAAAAACAAAAAACGGGATCTTGTCTTTGTCTACTCTGAAAAAAAAAAAAAAAACAAGTGCAGTTAACTAAAATGAAATGCCATTGAACAGAAGATATAATTAATGGACTTCAGCATAAAGTTCAGCTTCTAGTTGGGGCATAAGGTGAGCTGGTCCAGTATAAGGAGAGGCCGAAAGGGCTGACATCGATCACTCAGGACTCTCACTCACATAGGGGATTCAAAGCTTATGGCACAAATACGTAAATATCTCTGTGCTCAAAGAGATGGCCCCGGCCAGGGAAAACTGAAGCAGCCTCTTCAGGTTGCTGTGTATATGTGGATTGCATGTGTGTGAGTGTGTGTGTGCATGCATGCATGTGTGTATGTTTGTGCATGTGATCATGTGTGTGTGAATATGTGTGTGTGCATGTGTGTATATGTGTGAGTGGGTTGTGTGTGTGTGTATGCATGTGTGTGTATCTGTATGTGAATGTATGTGTGTGCATTTGTGAGTTCGTGTGTGAACAAGTGTGTGAGTGGGTATATGTATATGTGTTTACTTCTGTGTGTGTGAGTATGTAGGCCAGAGGTTGATGCTAGGTGTCTTCCTTAGTCACTTTTCACTTAACATTTTGAGACAGGGCCAATCACTAAAACTGGAAGTCGATTAGACTAGACTGGTTGGCCTGAAGACTCCAGGCCCCCCCCCCCATCTCTGTCTTCCAGTGCTGGGATTACAGGTCCATGCCTACCGCATCTGGCTTTTAACATAGGTTCTGGGACTAGAACTCAGCTCCCATGCTTACACAGAAAGCCCTTTACTCATGGACACATGTCCCCAGCCCAAATTTCTTTGTTTGATGAATACATACGTCTTTATTGTGCAGAACGATACACTGAGGATACAAAAACAAACAAACCAAAACAACAACAACTCTTGTAGGCTTACAGTCCAATTTGGGGAGGGAGGATGGGGGATGAGCCCTAAGCCACAGACGTGCTCAGTAAGTAGGTGAGAAGTTCAGTGAGGAAAGAAAAGGAGATGTTAGGGTATCAGGGCCAGGGTGAGTCTGCACGTCTGTCTGAGAAAGTGGCAGCTGGAAAAGCTGGCAGTCTTGCAACTATTCCAGGACAAGCATTCCAGACACAGGAACACCCAAGAGGACAGTACAGCAGGAGCATAAGGCTGCCCTGGGAGAGAAGGGTTCCCAGAGCCTGGTGGTCCATCAGCTATCATCTGGGTTCATGGGAGCAGGGTGGCTCTCGAGCAGAGGCAGCCAGATATTGCCTTCTGGAAACGAAGAGTGGGGAGACAAACTGCAGCTGTCTGTGACACGGTGGTGCAGAGTCCACTGTTGTGGTGGTAGGAGGTGGGTGAGGCCCAAGTGAATCTGATGGTCTAGAAGGATTTGCTAGTGATAGGTGTGAGGGTGACAAGAAAGGAGTCAGGGATTGATGCAAATATCTTGTGTTTAAACCAAGCCAGGCTCAGGCCTGCGAACTAAGGGCTGCTGCCCAAATAATCCAGGGCTCAATGAGGTGAGCATGATGCCCACCACACAGAGACATAAAAATATACTAACTGAATGCTTCAGTGGGGCTCCAGTACATCCCAAGGGCTGTGCTATGTTCATGTGCACATAAGATCACCACAGCAAGTCTATGACCTGGGAATTCATTATCCCACTGAAGACATAGGGAAAACTGAGTCATGAGTAATAATAATAATAATTCTTTTTTTATTTAAAACACCTCACACAGCCAGCAAGTGGTAAGATCAAGAGAGGAAGCTGGGATTGTCCCACATGAACCACTTGTGCCCTTCACAATGGCCAAACAGGTGTTTTCCCTCTGTGTGTCTGTTCTATAGGGGAGGTGGCTTCAGGGTCCCCCCCCCCCAATTCTGGCAGTCTGTGTTGCAGAATCAGAGGTGACAGACCCCGTTGCTGTGGATCTTGGCCTTTCCAGAGGTGATCCTAGGCCTTGGCAAAGTTTCTTCTGGGGCTTACAATTCCTGTGTGGGCTAGAAGGCCCCTCCAGATCTTCTATTGAATGCTACCACTCTGAGAACAGTCCAGCAGGACCAAAGAACCCTTCTAGAATCCATTTAAAGAAAGGTTGCACTATCGTCTATGAGAAGCTCTGCCAAGGTGTTCTGAGACCAACCTGTGTCACGCAGCCTTCATCAACAGTTCATCTTACAAGAGAAGAAACAGACACACCATCTTTGCTTTGTGAGCCTGGACAAGGCACTTACCCTATTTCATCTTAGAAAGGTATTCTACTACTAGCACACCCCAGTCATCAGCTCTAAAAGGTAGACTTGCTGACACCTACAAATCAAAATCAGCCAAGAAAATTCTTCCTTTTTATGGCACCTTCCCAAAGATCTATGGGATCTCATTAAGCATCCAAAAAGGGTGGAACAGAAGGAAGGAATATAGAAATGAATGAATGAATGAATGAATGAATGAATGAGAGAGAGTGTGAGTGCGTGAGTGAGTGAGTGAGTGAGTGAGTGAGTGAGTGAATGAGTGAGTGAGTGAGTGAATGAGTGAGTGAGTGAGTGTACATGTCATCTACCCAGGGAAACTGTTGGAATGCAGAAGAAGGCAAAGGGGCATGAGCTATGCTTAAGTCATACTTTTGGGGATGAGGCAGCTAGTGGGTACATAAGAAACGAGGCTAAGTAATCACAGCCACATAACCTGCCACTCAGCTGGCATTTCCCTTTACTTCCAGAGTATGAATCAGAGACCTGTTCACATGTCACTACACAGTGGTGCTGGTGGAAATGTCAGTGTATCATAATTGATCCATAAATGGACCTCACAGCACGATTTATCCGTCTCGGACCCCAGGGATCCTTTATAATCTTTTTTAATTTACGCCTCATTTGAGGACTCATCACAGACAACAAACCTAATAAATTGTAGGTCAAAAGGACTCCAGACAGAAAAGTGTGTGGGCTCCCATGTGATGGGTAGCAGCCGCTGAACCTTTGAGACAATCATAGCAACTGTCACCAGGGAGACAGCTGCAAGAAGGTCTGGAGTCAGAGTGGTGACAGCTGGGCACAATGGCCTTTCCAGGCTCAGCTGGGGCTGAGGAAGAAGCACATCTCTGGGTCATGCACTGACTCTGCCACTCACTGGCTCTGTCGGTGCTGTGCTTTGTCTCAGCTTCCATGAGAGGCATCATCTGGGCAGTCACTGCCTTGTGCATCATTCTGTAGATGAGGTGGCAAGAGCTCACAGAGAACCTACCTCTTGCTTCACAGATAAGCTGGGATTCAAACCTAGGGCTACTTATCATGTAGGCCACACTAGTAATCATGGTACATTTTTGGTCCCAGGTTCAAACAAGCCCATTTCACAGAGCTAGAAAACTAAGGTTTAGTGATAGCAAGTGAAAAGCATGCACACACACACATGCATACATGCACAAGTGCACACACACATGCACACACACACACACACACACACACACACACACACACACACACACACACACACACATTCACATGTACCAAAGTGGTTTTTCCCTTACCTGGACTGCAGCCCCTCAAGTTCATCAACTTGCATCTAGAAAATATTTATGGGAAACTCTGTGGTCACAATTTAGCCAGAGGCAGAGGTGTGAGGAGGAACGTGTTACTTCCCCACAGAGAAAAGCACCTCCTAAAGACTCCAGACAGGCAGTGAAGAGGCCTAGCCCCAGCATCCCACACTCACTAGGCATTTAATTTGGTAAATAAATCATTGAGTTTTTTACACAGCATCTACTTGCACCCCTGCCTCATCTTTGAAAAACCTAGAAGACTTTTAATATATTCAACCTAGCATATCTTTGAAAGGAAGAAAAACTGATAAATATCATGGTGAAGGTGGGGAAAGGGGAGTCAATATGACACAGCTCAGCTTACGGAGGCCGGAGGCTGGCTACAGGTACCTTCTTCTGCCTACTGCCATACCACCCTGACCAAGCCCAGTCTCATTAGTTATCTCCTGTCACTTTCCACTTCGGTTTTTGTTTTGTTTTGTTTTTTTGTTTTGTTTTGTTTTTTGGGTTTTTTTTTTTGTTTTTTGTTTTGTTTTGTTTTTTTTTTTTTTGAGGCAGAGTCTCTCATTAAACCTGGAGGTTTCCATTTTCTCAAGATTCTGGCAACCCCCAGGGGGCCTCCTGTCTCTGCCAAGCAGCACTGTGAGTACAGGCACGTGCAGACACACCCACCTCACTATGAGCATACCTTAAGGAATACCTGTGGAAATGTTCAAGGAAGTATGGAAACATGGGTAACGATTTATTTGGAAAGACCTGTGCATAGTTCCTGTGAGAATACCACGAATATCCTGTGCGGATACCTGCAAAGGATCTGCAGAAACTCTTGTTGGAAAGCCTGCTGAATGTCTGTGAGAACAGTTATTGGGAGTGGAGCTGGGGGCGTGGTCCGTAATGTGTTGGCTATAATCACAAGTGTGAGTTCAGATCCCCCAACACCCATGTAGAGAGCCAGGCTTGGTGTTACAAGTCTGTGATTTTAACAGTGAGGAAGCAAAGATAGGAATATTGCTGGAGTTTTTTTTTTTTTTTTTTTGGCCACCTAGTCTGGTCAAACCAATAACCTCCAGGTTCAGCGATAGGCCCTGTCTCAAAATACAAGGTAGAGAGAGATTGAGGAAGACACTTAACATCAACCTCTGGCCTCCTTTGTCATACAGAGAGGGCGCACAGGAGAGAGACAGAGAGAGAGAGAGAGAGGGAGAATACTTATGGGAACGCCTATGAAAATTTCTGTGAGAATAATATAATTGTGGAAATATGTTACAACATCTGTGAGAATATGTGTGGGTATTTGTGAAGTACCTTGAGAGATATCTGCAAGAACGCACATGGCATGACATGATTTTGAGAATACCCATTGGACTGCCTGTAGGAATGCTTACTGGAATACCCATGAGAGTGCATGTGTGGGTGCCTGTGGATAATTGATTTCCTTGAGATGATCACGACGGGTTTGATCACAAAGAAACAAGGTGGCAGTCCATCAAGCCAAATCGTAGTAATTTCAGCTTAAATGTTTTTCAAAGTACAGCTTACTAATCTCCCAAGAAGGACTTAGAAAAGCACAAGTACTGCGTCAGTAAGATGCCTAATGTTAAGCAAATATAGCTTCCTGGTGAGTCCCTTGACCAGCTTAGGAGGAAAATGTAGCCTAAATGGCTACATGAGTTAAGGCAATCACAGGTTGTTGAATAAAAGCCAAGTCAATGTTGGAAGACATCTGCCAAAAACGGCAATCAGGGGGCTTAGAGCAACTCATCATGAGCCACATTTCCTTTTAGACTAATGAGGCTATTCCTGGTTTGTGACAATAAAACCATGTCATCTGCATAGAAAAGACCTCTAGTTTCCTGTTCCCCATAGCAAAGAGTTATTCATTCAGCTCATCCAAAAACCTCTCAAGCCATAAAACACCCACTAAAGGGGGCAGGGACTGGTGCTGAGTTTGTAATTGTTATGTGTTTCTGGCCACCCTGGCCTCACACTGTGCTAAGGTGGGAGCTCTACATCAGCACCTGTGGCCAGATGGGGACTAACCCAGCTTCTGCAACTTGACCCATAATCAGTTTCACTCCATTGATTCAAAGGCCAAAATCCATCATGGTTGTTGTAATTCTTATATCATTCCTGACAAAGTTTTGCAACAAGTGATATGAATGAAAAGGTTTGTCATGTGGAATAAGTGTGCCTGAAACCCAGGGGCTCCTTGTACAAAATATCAGCTTGCGAAGTCCAGACTTACAATTTGAAGCAGGGGGAAATTGACAGGAGACTTAGTTGGCATGTCAAGTAACCCAGCGAGTCTATCATTTGTAAAGTGATATGTGGTAGAGGATGGAAAAATAGCCCTTTACAAATGGGACTATCTACCTGTGGGGCACATCCACACAAGACAATGCTATAGAGTTAGAGAAGATGAACAACATTGCAACACAACTCTGGAAATTTGGCAGGTGAAAGTGAAGGCATGCTCAGTGCAAACTACACATCAGATTGCAAATGTATCACTAAAAAATAGACAGTAAACATTCCACTCAAAATTTTATATGGAAGGCCTGAAAAATGACTCAGAGGGCAAAGGGACTTCCTGCCAGGAGATGCAAACCATATCACTGAGTCCACGTGAAGGTGGAAGGAGAAAGCAAACTCCACAAAATTGTTCTCTGCCCTCCATACACATGCATAGTACACATGGGTGCTTGCATACGTGGGCTCACACACACACACACACACAAGCACACACATGCACACTCACACATACATTCAATGATAAATAATTTTAATGTAAAAATTACATTGATTACACACTGAAATAGTAATATTTGGATCTTTTGTATAAATAGAGTACAGTGGGCAATGCCTAATTTGATATTTGTACTGCTATAACAGAATTTCTGAGTCTGAGGATTTATATGGAAGAGACTTTGGGGAATCAATGATTTGGAGACAGAAACATCACATTTGAAATGCCTCATCTTGTTGGCCTCAGCTGAGGGCCATCAAACTGCGTCCTGTGATGAGAGAGACAGAGAGAGAGAAAAGAAGAGAGAAAGAGAGTATCATATGGCAATAGAGAAAGCAGAAATGCACAACAAGAGAACCAAGCTCATTTTTATAGTCATCTGTTCTCATGGTACCTAATCCAGTCCTGAGAAGCAAGCACTAGTCCTTTCTAAGAATACTGACTTCAGGAGCTGGAGAGATGGCTCAGAGGTTAAGAGCACTGGCTGTTCTTCCAAAGGTTCTGAGTTCAATTCCCAGCAACCACATGGTGGCTCACAACCATCTATAATGAGATCTGGTGCCCTCTTCTGGCCTGATGGCTCAGACACAGGCAGAATACTGTATAAATAATAAATAAATCTTTAAGAATAGTGACTTCAGTAACCTAATCCCACTAAATCACACCTCTTGCACCATATTAGGGTCCAAGTCTCCAGTACATGAACCTTTGGGAGACAAACCAGATCCAAGCCATAGAATCCAAACTGATGCCATTTTTTTGTGTGTTTTTCACTTTTGTTTAAGGACTAAAGATTTAGGAATTGCTTGCTGGCACACTATAGCAGCCATAGCCTCAAAAGAATAAAATAAAATAGCTAGAAATATACTTAACCAAGGAAGTGAAAGACTTCTACAATGAAAACCCAGAATGAACTTGAAGAAAGCACGATAATATAGAAAGACCTCTGCAAGCAGTGGCTGAGCAGAATATTACTGTGACATGGCTATGTTTCTAAGAAAAATCTACAGATGCAATGCAATCACCATCAAAATTCCAATAGCAATCTTCACAGAATGAGAGAAAACAATCCAAAATTCACATAGAACCACAAAAGACCCCAAAGAGTCAAAGCTATCCTAAGCAGAAAGAGCAGTGCTGAAATATCACAATACCTGTTGGCAAACTATACTGCAGAGTCAGAAGAACAAAAACATCGGGGCAATAGAGCAAGACAGACATGCAGACCAACAAGAAATAGAAAAGGCAGAAATAAGCCCAGACATTTACAGCCATATGCTTCCTAACAAAGATGCCAAAAACATACGTTAGGGAAAAGATGGCTTCTTTAACCATGCTGCTGTGGGAAATGGAAATCCACAAGTAGATATAGCCAGATCTGTATGTCTGGCCATTCTAGTTTCCCTTCTGTTGCTGTGATAAAACACTCTGACCAAAAACCACTTAGGAAAGGGTGTGTTTGGCTTACACTTTGAGGTCACTGTCCATTACTGAGGCACGTGAGTGTAAGAACTCAAACAGGAACCTTAAGCCATAAAGCAACGTCACTTGCTGCTTGCTCACAGGCTCCTGCTTAAGGCAGCTTCCCTATACAGCCCAGGGAATGGTGCCACCCACAGACTCATCTGATATAGATAGTCCCTCAACTGAGACTCCATTATCCCGAGGCTGGGTCATTTGACAGTTAAAGACAACTACTATACTCACCCTGTACAAAAATCAGCCCCAAACTGGACAAAGACTTCAGTATTGGATCTGAAGTTTTGAAACTACTAAGGGAAAATACTTCTAGATAGAGGCATAGGCAATGAATTTCTGAAAAAGACTTCAATAGCTTCAAATATTTTCAATAACTGGCAGATGGGATTATGTGAAATTAAAAAGACTGCATAGCATAGGAAACAACTGACAGAATGAAGAGATAGCCTACACAAGGGAAGAAAATCAGTTCACAGGTATTTATCTAATAGAGGACTAATGTTCAAAATATATAAAGAACTCAAAAAATTAAACTACCTACAATATAAATTCTCCATCTAGTAAGTAAACACATAAAATGAACACAGTTCTCAAAAGTAGAAATAGCCAGTAAGTACATGAAAGAGTGTTCAATGGTTTTACCCTAAAATGAAATGCCAATCAAAACTCTGCCTCACCTAGGTCAAACCTATGTCACCTGAGCTGGAATGGCTATATCATCAAGAAAACAAGAGTAAGAAGGAAGAAGAAACCTCTCTACACTTTGATAGGTATGTAAAGTAGTAAAGCCATTCTGAAAATCAGTTTACTCAAACACCTAAAAATAGATATAGGCAATCTATATATTATTGCATAATAAAATACCTGTGTAGCCATGACTACTAAGGCTCCATTCATAACCGCCAACACCCCTACTCAGTGGTAGCTGTCCATCAGTGGATGAGTGGGTAAAGAAAATGTGTTGAGCTACACAGATTGGAGTATAATTCCACCATGTAAAAGAATGAAATTGTGGAGCTGGAGAGATGGCTCAGTGGTTAAAAGCACTGTCTGCTCTTCCAAAGGACCCAGGTTCAATTCCCAGCACCCACATGGCAGTTTACAACTGTCTGTAACTCCAGTTCCACGTGATCTGACCCCCTCATACCAATATACATAAAATAAAATTAAATGTAAAAAATAGAATGAAATTGTGCCATTCATGGGAAAATGGGTATAACTGGAGATCACCATGTTAAGCAAAATAATCTAGACTCAGATGAATATGACATGGTTCCATTCATCCATAGAATCTAGACTTCAAATAGAAAGGAGACTATATCAGTAAAGGCAGGCAGCAGGAGGAGGGGCAGACGATTGGGGGGAAGCAGTAAATATAATCAAAGTACATTGTATACATGTATGAAAATATACTGAAATAAATTGGTTTTGTATAAAAGTATATACTAATTAAAAGTATACCTTGGCTTACAAGGATGTATTGTATTCTTTAAAATCTCTAGAAATAAATTCTAAATGTTCTTAGCATAAAAATGCTAAATGTGGGGGCTAGAGAGATGGCTTAGAGGTTAAGAGCACTGGCTGCTCTTCCAAAGGATCTGGGTTCAATTCCCAGCACCCACATGGCAGCTCTCAACTGTCTATAACCCCAGTTCCAGGAGACCTGACACCCCCACACAGACATGCATGGATGCAAAACATCAATGCACGTAAAGTAAAAATAATAAGTTATTTAAAAACGCTAAGTGTGCTCCAATGAGGCTTGGGGGTAGCGGACAGGACCAGGAAAGAGAATGGAAATTGGTACTGGGAAGGCATCTCTGGGACAGGGGAGGCTCTCGGGAGTCTATGTGGGTGACACTAGCTGAGACTTCTAGCAGTGGGGGTTAAAAAGCCAAAGTTGCCACCTCCTGTAGCCAGGTAGGACTTCCAGTGGAAGGAGGGGGACACCACCCATAAAACCTTAGATACAAAATTTGTCTTGGCTACAAGAAGTGTAGGGATAAAGATGGAGCAGAGATTGAGGGAATGGCAAACCAGTGACTGGCCCAACTTAAGACCCACCCCATGGGAGAGAGCCAATCCCCTGTCACTTTTAATGATACTCTACTATGCTTGCAGACAGGAGCCTAGCATAACTGTGTGCTGAGAGGCTTCATCCGGCAGCAGATGGAAACAGACGCAGAGACCCACAGCCAAACAACAGCCTGCTTGGGGAGTTCTGTGGAAGAGTGGGAGGAAGGCTAGAGGGAGCTGGAGGGATCAAGTACCATACAAGAGAAGCTACAGAGTCAATTCACCTGGACCCACGGGCGCTCACAGAAACTGAACCACCATGCTGGACCTACACATCCTACATATATAGTGGATGTGCAGCTTGTGGGTCCTCTCACAATGCAAGTAGAGGCTGTCTCTGACTCTGTTGCCTCCACTGCCTTGTCAGGCCCAGTGGGAGAGGATGCATTTAGTCTTGCTAAGACATGAGGTGCCTGGGTGGGTAGATACCCCTTGGGTCCTCCCCTTCTCTGAGAAAGAAAAGAGGGGGAATGTGGAGAGGGGTGTGAGGGTAGGACTGGGAGGAGAGGAGGGAGGGAGCTGAGATCAGGCTGTAAAGAGATTAAATTAATACATTAATGAAAAATGATAAGTGTGTGAGTTGTTTCTATTAGTTCAGTTCAGCCTTTCCACGTCATACATATTTCAAAGCATATGCCATAAAGATACACAATTTTGATTTTTTTTTAATTGAATAAATGCTTCAATTCATTTAGATACAGTAGATCATCATACTGGGGGTGGCAAGAGAGGAGGTAAAAGCCCTGGCCTTTGCATGTTCCTGCACCTGGGTGACCCCAACCTGCACCACCCACCTGCACACTTCTCTCAGTGAGTTAGTGAGCTGCCTTTGCTTAGCCTCTAGGGAGTGGGAGTTTGATCATTTACAGAGCTCACTCTGAGGCACCCGGCCTCCCAACATGCACCCCAGATAGACTGGATCCATTTGTGGCAGGTCTGTGTGCCCTCCACCCCCTTTACCTGCAGTCCAGTTGGTGTGAGAGCACCTGCCCACAATACTACCGAGAACACTGTGCTGCCAGGGGTAAAACTCAAAGGGCTAAGGCCCCTCTTTGTCCTGGCTGGGCCTCTGTGCAGTGTCTCTCCCTGCTTTGCTCTGCAGTTTTATTACTGGTGGAGTAAATCCAAACAGAGCTGGCTTGAGGTGCAAAGCCAGGTGAGTCTCACCAGTGACGTTAACCTTCCTGACTGCCAAAAAGAAAAAATGCAACTTGGAGTTATTTCTTGTAAAAGCCTGGAATATAAAAAGACAAAAATCATAGGAAGCAATTGACAAACACAATCATATAACTAAGAGCTTCCCCATGAAATAAACAGAAGAAGGTAGGCTCATAACTGGAACCAACCAAGCATGTTATTTATGAGTTTCATGACTAGGCGATCCCACCTTTTACACTGCTTGAAGCAGGACCTCAAACCACTTCTGCTTGGAACTGCTCAACTCATGAACAGTTCTTCAGAGTCCCACTGTGCCTCCGTGTATCTTTCAACATTGTAGAGGTCACACTGGGCATCCATGTATTTATTACCTGTTTGTTGTTCCTCTCTCCTCAAGGCCAACTCCCTCCCTGAGAGCAGGGAACTTATCTTTTTTCACTGTGATTATTTCTTTCTCTGCTCTCCTTTCCTGTCTGTCGCATAACCCTGGATGCTTTAAAAATATTTGTTGAGAGCCGGGCGTGGTGGCGCACGCCTTTAATCCTAGCACTCAGGAGGCAGAGGCAGGCGGATCGCTGTGAGTTCGAGGCCAGCCTGGTCTACAAAGTGAGTGCAGGATGGCCAAGGCTACACAGAGAAACCCTGTCTCGAAAAACCAAAAAAAAAAAAATATATATATATATATATATATATATATATATATATATATATATATATATTTGTTGAGTGCATGAATGAACAGATGGCTCAGACCTACCTTTCTGTCAAGTTCTTCATAAGTCTCTCTCAAAAATTGCTTTCACGTCAGTGAAAGCAGAAACAAGTGTTCCATGTGCAATGCACACATCCCTACTTCAGGGTTCCATCTGGCTCTCTCTTGCCACGTGTGGCCTCCTCACTATTCAACACCAACTCCAAGTCCTGCCTTGGAAGGTCATGAAAGCACTAGAGACACAGAGTGGGGCTTCAGAACTCAGCATGGAAGTCCAGCTTGCCCCATGACTAACACCAGGGCCCTGGCCGAGTCACAGAAAATCCCAGAAGGTGGGAGTGGAGAGATGGCTCAGCTGGCAAAGTGCTTGCCTTATAAGTAGGAAGATGAGTTCCATGCCCAGAACCCACATAAAAAGCCAATCACGGTAGTATGCACTTGTAATCCTAGCACCGGGGAGGTGGAGGCAGGTGGATCCCTGGAGCTCGCTAGCCAGCCCAGCAAGCCCTATGCCCCAGTGAGAGATGCTGTGATAGACAGACCTTGAGGAGCTAGCTGGCCTCCATAAATTGACACACATGCATGCAGATACACATGCATATCAAAAGACATAGGAGGAAAAACAGAACCTTCATTGCTCCGCTACAAAATGAGGCTAAGACACTGTCCTGCACAGGGCTGGCCTATTGCTTGTGTGTGTTTGGATCAGACTAGTTGAGACAGCTGGGAGGGACTTACAAACAATTGTAACCTCCTTTCTTTCCCTCTCCTGGTCCTCAGAGCTGTCCTTGATCCAGATGGCCATGTTGCCTGTACTCTTCTGTCAACTAAAAAAATTTTTTAAAAAGGTCAGAGGGAGATTCACCAAAGAATGATGGCATTCATTGGCTCTATAGCTGGGTAGCATTGGGCATGTGTAGACACTTGGGAGCTAGCTGATATACATACACATGTGAACGATAAAAGGTCCAGAGGTCAGGACTAGGGCCAAGAGATTGTCTGGAGGAAGAGCCAGCATCCAGGTCCACACCACAGAAGGCTGGGGAGATAGTTCCATTGAAAAAGTGCTTGCTGTGCACGCATGAACATCTGAGTTCAGATGTCCAGTACCCATGTGGAAAGCTGGAGGTGTCCGCAATCCCCACATAGCACAGGCAGAGACAGGAGGATGCCTGAGATTGCTGGCTTGCCAATCTAACCAACCAATGAGCTCTAGGTTCGGTGAGAGGCCCTGTCTGGCCTCCATATGCACACACATACACACATACACCTTCACCCACTTTTGCACATGCAAAAGAAGAGTCTTTTCTTTCTCTTTTTCATTTTGTTTGGTTGGTTTGGTTTTTGGCTTTTGGTTTTTTTAAAACAGAGTCTCTCTATGTAGTCCTGGCTGTTCTGGAATTCACTATGTAGAACAGGCCAACCTCAAACTCACAGAGATCAGCCTGCCTCTGCCTTTCCGAGTGCTGGCATTAAAGGCATTCACCACCACACTTAGAACAAAAAGGGTGTTTTGTTAACTTGCCCATGGGCCTTGTTCACTGAATGGAAAAACAAAATCAAAGGAATTCAAAGAGGGAAATAAGCCAACAAGTATAACAACACTGACCTCTTATCTCTCTTCTGCTATCAAAGGAGAGAGTTGCAGCCGGTTGACTCTGGGAATGACAACCAAGTGAGAGGAACATGTGAGCGGGTGTGGGGCCCTTTTTTTTTTTTTTTTTTTTTTTTTTTTTTTTTTTTTGTTTTTCAAAACAAGACTTCTCTGTGTAGCCTTGGCTGTCCTGGACTAACTTTATAGACCAGGCCGGCCTCGAACTCGCAACGATCCGCCTGCCTCTGCCTCCCTAGTGCTGGGGTTAAAGACGTGCACCACCATCACCCCTCACTTAGCTCCTTTTAAAAATAAATGAAATTGTTTTTCAAAAAGTTTTATGTGAAGCTCCAAGTATTTGAAACAGCCCACCTCACTTGAATGGAGCTTGTCCACCATTAGTCTTCAAAGAACACACTGGCTTCCAAAGGACATCAGCACTCTGCACTTGCTTCTCCTGGTCTTTATTCCCAGTTTCTGTAAGCCTTCCATCAGAACTTGAGGCGCTATAAGGAAGCTGTTTCTTTTTATTTTATTTTTTGTTTTGTTTTGTTGTCTATTTTTTATTATTTAATTATTTATTCAGATTATATCTCAGTTGTTTTCCCCTCACCTATATCCACCTGTTCCTCCCTCCCTCCCGCTTTCACCCTATTCCCCTCCCCTAGGTCTATGACCGAGGGGGACCTCCTCCCCCGCTATATGGTCATAGGCTATCTATCTAGTCTCATCTTGGTAGCCTGCTGCGGTTTCTTTTTAAAATACAAACACCACGGAAACTCTAAACCTATGCACTGCTTTATGGATCTGGCTTGTTTCCACTTTTTTAAAGTTTTTGTTGTTTTGTTTTTTGTTTTGTTTTGTTTTTCGAGACAGGGTTTCTCTATGTTATCTTGACCATCCTGGACTCTCTTTGGAGACCAGGCTGGCCTTGAACTCACAGCGATCCACCCGCCTCTGCCTCCCAAGTGCTGGGATTAAAGGCGTGGGCCACCACACCCAGCTTTTTTAAAGTTTTAAATACTGAAAACAAAGTGGTTATAACTGTATGCATAGTCCAAAAATTAGAAGATGCATTTCCTGAGGCTTTGCTGAAGCATTTAAGGGACTAACTTGTTAGATCCAGTTGAGACTAAACACAAGATTTCTTATTAGTACGAGCCCATGGACTGCTCTGAGCACTGACCAGTGCCTTCAAAGACATGTTTTAACTTCTTGTTGATTCTTTGTGAATTTCACATCATGCACCCCAATCCCACTCATCTCCCTGTCCCATCATATCTGCCCTTGTAACCTCACCCCCAAAAATAAAATAAAAGAAAAACAAAAACAAAAACATCACACTGTGGAAGCTGTGGTGAGTCACACAGTATACCCTTTTGTCCTCTAGTTCCAGATCTCTGGCCTCTGCCACACTGTTAATACTGGATCCTCACCAGGGCTTTTCTGGAATATTCCGTTGTTGCCCTGTGTCAGATCCTGCAGCTTTGGATCTGCAGGGCCAACCCTTTCATGTGCTCCAGCAGCTCATAGAAGAGATAGATGTTGAGGTGGGCCAGCTTAAAGCCCTGGGTCTGTGTGATAGCTGAGTTGGTCGGCCTGCCCGCTCTCCCACCCCCACACCACCAGCTCTCCAGCACTGCCCAGCTAACTCAAGTGCCATATCTCACCCAAATGCCACAGCCAGCAAAGGGCAAAGCCTGCTCTCCAGGTCTCATGCCCTTGGGGCCATCATACCCACTTGCCTCAGGCAGTGATAGGATGGGCTTGGAGGAGGGTGTTAATTGTGAAATGGAAAGAAAGCGTATCTTCAAACATGTGTTACAAACTCTCCCACTGCAAACACTCTGTTCTATTTGTGTATTGTAGGGTGTCTTTTATAATTTTGTATTGCATATGGACTTCCTTAAGACTTGTTTTTATATGGTATATGTGAATGCTTGCATGTATGTATGGATGCAGTACTGACAGAAACCAGAAGAGGGCATCCCTAAAAAAGATCAGATCCCCTGGAAGCTGAAAGTTTAAATATGGTTAGCCACCATGTGGATGCTAGGAACCAAACTCAGATCCTCTGCAAAGCAGTAAATCTTCTTTAGCTTGAACCTTCTCCATAGCCCCTGGATTCGATTTGATTTGATTGATTGATTGATTGATTGATTGATTGATTTTATTTTGGTTTGTATGTTTGGTTGGTTGGTTTTGTGGATTTTTTTTTTCAGACGTGGTTTCTCTGTGTAGCCTTGGCTGTCCTGAACTCACTTTGTAAACCAGCTGGCCTCGAACTCACAGTGATCTGCTTGCCTCTACCTCCCGAGTGCTGAGATTAAAGGCATACACCACCTCTGCCCAGCCTGGGTTTTTTTTTTTTTTTTTTTTTTTTTTAATATAGTTACTTTTTAAAATAGTTTTCTAAAATCATAGTCACAACAAAATGTATCATTCCCTTGAAACCAGAAGTGCTAAGTCTGAAGGCAGCTTCCAGGTTTTACTGGAGGCAATTACTTGCTGAACTCTGTAACAGACGATGACCTAGAGAAGCAACCTGCATGTGTCTTCCCAACACCTACCTTGCAGTTCCAGCTAAAGCAATGGAAATGTACCCAGGACTGGCTTTCTGTGATTTAATTAGATCAAGGTGCATAAATTTAGCTGTTGTGTAAGCAAATTGTCCATTTGTCCAGCTTGCTGTTTGTTAACCTCTCCTTAATAGTCTTTTACTTGACCCAAGTAAAACCTCACCTAAAAAATCCAAGATGAGGAGAGAGAAGCCAAATGCCAACGAAGTTTTCAAACTCAAAAAATAAATACATATAAGAGCACCAGAGGCACTCAGAGAAAGGGGAAGCAGGCCTCATAGACTGTGATCATGTGATGGGGGAGGAGGTCCCCTTCTGTCACAGGCCTAGGGGAGGGGAATAGGGTGAAAGAGGGAGGGAATAGCAATCGGGATGTGATCTGGATAAATTATTTAAAAATAAACATTTTTAAAAGAGCACCAGAGAGGTTGCTGTCCATGTGAATTTTTTCTGGCTCTGAGAAAAGCACCAGGATCCAATCAGAAGAAGCAGTCATGTGACTCAGCTGCCATCCCACAAACCACTTGTGTTTCTAACCCCCTCACTTTGCTCTCACCCCTCCCTTGGAGTCTGCAGCTGGAGATGGTGCCATCACTGTTAGGAAACCCTGCTTCATTAGAACTGCCGAATCGCATCTCTCCCAGCTCAGGGAAGTCCTCCCTCTTCTAACTATTACTCCTCAGGGAGAGGGGAGCAGCCTTGCCCACCCCCACCTCTCTCTATGGAGAGGTCTCCATTCTAAGCCTGAGGTTTACACTCACAGTCAGCCTGGGCACTAGCCACTCTGTGTTGTAGCAGCCTGAGGCCGTCTATGGGAGTTCTTAAGCCCCTCCTCTTATCCCATCCCCTGTACCCCTTTGGTTTGAGCTGTGGTTACTCCACAAGCCCCATACAGGTTTGTAATGCCTTCCCTATTCTAACATTGGCAAGGCAGGGAACACACATCTGTGAGGGACTACCCGGGGGCTGACCTTCTCCCACCACACCCTGGCTTAGCCTCTAAAACTCCTCAAATCCCATAAATTCTCTTAACTGATAAACAAACCCATTTTACTGGGCCTGGCCACTCCTCCCCCACCTTCGGCTTTTCTCGTCCACCTGGCCATTTCTCCAGCACCACGCCTCTGCAAGGCATCCTGTATCTATCCTCCAATCCAGGCTGTTTCCCTAAACTCTCTGCCCCAACACCTGCAACTCATCTCGTCTCCTGGAGTGGGGACTTATTTCCTTTATCAGCCTGCCCTCCTCCTTGGTTACACAGAATTCCTGGCAAGATAGAGAACAGTGACAGTCAGCTCCAAGCCTGAGGCTTATTGAACAGAGAGTCTTTGGAGCTGTCTCAGAAACAGGTAAAGAGTGACCAAACAGGAAAAAAGTAGAAAGGACCCCCAAAAGAAGGAGAAACAGGTGGCTAAAGAAGTCAGTATGTGACTGGAAGTCAGGGACAAGGAGAGGAGAATAAAGCCAACGCCAGTCTAGAGAACACTGGGGGAAAGTCAGATCACAGGCCTGAGGTCCGGGAAAGAAAGCACAGGTCTGGTAGTGACTCAGCATTGCCTTTAACCTCTACCTGAAGCTCTGCAGAGGCATAGGAGCCCTGGAAGTCTGGAGACTGGAAGCTGAGTTGAGGAAGTCCAGAAAGGCGTCTGAGAAGACCTCTCAAGCCACTGAGAGAATCAAGGCTCACTTGGCCACCTAGGGCCCCTAGGTGGCACCCTAACCTCCCAGGGACTGTCTGAGGCCAGCAAAGAAGGGGACATGAGTCAGAGAGAGGACAAAGGTGGACAGATGCTGGCTCCAAATCTCTAGGCAGTGACCTCATCCCACCAACTCTGTTTTCTGTTACCCTTGAGCAGCGATCTCCAGGATCCTTGTCAAAGCTGGTGACTGTGAAAGCCACTACCTCCAGGAAGACCCTCTCTGGAAAGTTGAATCTTCATTTGGAAACAATTATAGACCTGTGAGCACAGGACAAGCACCTGCCAGCTCTTCTGCTGGAAGCCACCTCCTAGTTTTGGGAGTGTACGAGGTCCATGGAAGTCCTTATGTTCAAGGAATTGTGCCTGAATCACACAGCATCAGGATTCCTCATCACAACCTCTTTGTGCCCTCTGGGTCCCGAGCCGCTCCAGGAGGAAAGCACACCACCCTCTGCTGGTATCACCCTGGACACACACAGAGCGTTCTGCCCCGCAGCCTTCAGGGCAGGCCACAGCAGGCCCTACGATCCCCAGGACCATGGAGAAGGAAGAAAGTTCAGGGTACCGTGAGGCCCCAGAGAAGCTGGGTCTGTCCTTCTCCATTGAGGCAATCCTGAAGAGGCCCATGGAGAGAAGAAATCTGCCCAGACCACAAAGTGGAGGTGGAGAGGATTCCAGGCAGACAGCTACCCCAAGTTCCAAGCTGGAGAGGCCCTCCCAGGATCAGCCCCAAGGTAAGTGATTTCTGGTCATTTTCCTTTGTTCTCTGGGAAGGCTGGAATGGTCCCTGTCAATAAAATAGGGGGCTGTGACATCCAAAGGGATCGTAGGTTCTAATCCAGCTGCTTTTTAAGCCTTTCAGTCTAACGCAGACCTGTGGTATACACATAGGCTCAAGCCATTGTGAAGCACACGGAGTAGGAGCTCATTTTCATGAGGAGGCTATGGCTCGGAATTGTCAGTCGCATTCACCGTGCATTGACAAGGTGGCATGCACTTTCTTTTCATTTGGGAAAAAAAAAAAAAAGAAAATATGATAACTGGATTGATAAGGAAAGAAGTGGACAAAATCCGAATTCAGGGCATGGTATCCAAACCCCTCGCTTCTAGTACATTCTCCCCATGAGCTGAGCTCAGCCTACATGGCTTCTAGTAGCTGAAGCTTTGCCAGGGTCTATCGTCAGATTCCCCACACGCGAGGCTGTAGCCACCCGAGCGCCTGCACCTAAGTGAGGCTCTCCTTCAAGCCAGCGTTCAGGCAGGGCACTGGATGCTCCCAGTTGTGGGAGCTGGGGGACGAGGAGGTCTATGTTCTGCCTTAGCCTGCTGTATGACTTTAGGGGAGTCCCTGTCCTATCTGATCTCAGCTTCACTCTGTGAAGCGGCTCAGGGAATGTGGGAGCAGGTGTTGGTGTTTATGAATCTCAGGAGTCTGCAAGCCTGGAGTATCTCACACCAGACCCAGGTATTTCCCCTTTCCACTCCTTTCATCTGAGAAAATGCTGGGAGCCCTTGACAGCATGCCTCCCCATACAGCCCTCCCCCTAGCCAGTCTCCCACAGAGGTTCTTTATTTGGGGGGGGCGGGTAGGGGCCTGCTGCGCTCAGCTGCAGGCAAGAGGACAGACGATCCAGGAGGGATATTGTTACCACCGTCAGGGGAGCTAGCTGGTTCCCTGGTAGAAAAAGGCCTTGGGCTCAGCTTTCAGAAATTCACTGGTGTCTTCCAGTCAACTGAGGATTCCCAGAAGCCAGTTCACTAGGGGCTTTAACCTGAGTCTCTCCTCCTGCAGCTGAATAAATGAATACTACCCTCCCCATCATAGCGAGAGATGGGGTGCCACTGATTCCCGATGGCTAAAAAGAGGCTGTATTTTCTAGACCTCTACTGAAGATTCTAGCATGTTTCAAGTGTATGTTTCTGCTAATCCCAGAGCAGACAGGAGAAAGCTCTGGCCAAAATAACAGCCATAGCATTGAAAGGTGCCCCCACGGCTCTCACAACACTTTCACAGGCCTTGTTCTATCTCACGGTCATACGTGTGAGCCCACGTTGGAAAAGGAAAACCCAAACTCACGTACAAAAGCTGCAAGAGCAGTTAGCATAACACGGAGCCCTGGAGGCCTAAGGCCGTCCATGTGAAGTTATTTCTGGCCACAGTTTAAATCCACATGGCCCTTCTGTTAGAACTCAGCTAACAGAAGGGGCAGGTCCCTTTGGCAGTTTATGACTTTGGGGCTTTCCAATGAAAAGCCACTGACAGTAGTTCTGTAGTTACTGCCACCCTAGCTTCCTATGGTGTCAAACGATGCTGATTATCTTGTAGTGGTCAAGACTGACGGATTTCTTTTCAAATGTGTGTATTTATGCAAAATTAAAAGTAAAGATGAGGAAAGCTGAAGCAAGCCCTAGTGCAGACAGGATGCCAATATGGCAGCAAGTACAAAGGTAACCTGCGGAAGTCATGGGACGTGCTGGGTACGCAGGGGAGGGACTCAAGAAAACTGACCTCTAAGCCCAGACATGGCACCAATGTTCAGGAAGACCTTAAACAAATCACTTCCCCATCTCAGCCTCAGTGTCCTCAGTGGTAACCGAAAGAGCAGAGCTAGGTCTCCATAAAGTTCTTCCCAACTCTGATATGCCTTGGCTGATGCAACAATAAATTAGTTGTTGGAAACCCTTAGAGGATCCATGTAATTTTTCTTAGCGGAGACATCCTCCCTGCAGGATGTTTAGCCACAATGTCATGTGGGAAGGGAACAAGGTGGCTAGGGGCAGACCCTGTCAGCCACCCTTGTGCCTCCCTGTCATCTGAGGACCCCAAGTGCAACACAGGATGTGTTGCTGCTGGCCCTTTAGCTCTTTGTGTTCAGTCTCTCTTCCAGGACAGACCTGGTGGTACAGGGCATTCTATGAGGAAGCTGGGGCTCGGAGAGGTCAAGGGGTGGGGGGGATGTTCACATCTGAAGTTCATGAAGAGCCAAAACTAGGCCTATTCTGGCTCCTCAGGCTAAGCTTGGGTGCTGCCCACCTTGAATTTCCTAAGAAGGAGTAAGATCCATTCTCCATCTTCTCATTCTCATGGTGACCCTCATAATTAATAAGTTTGGCCCTCTCAGATCTCAAGTCAGTAGAAACATCTAAGCCTGGGGCAAACTGCCTATTTACTCCTCTTGTGAGGGGCAAGCCCCCAGAAACCCAGGGACCTTCCAAAGTCAAGGGGGAGCTAGTCAGGAAAAACCTCTCTCAGTACTGGAGGCTCAGAGCCCCAAAAGGACAAAGTCATCTCTGGCTAGCCCACTGGCAAACCTCTGAAGTCATAACCCCAGTGGGAAAGGGGGAGTACAGAAGAGACTAGTCAGTGGCGTAGGCCTGTGTGGATTGCCCAACCACTAAAAAGTCCTCGTACATTCCTCCCCCTGCTTGTAAGCTGTTCATTTGACTGCCTCCATGAAGAAGTGCTGAGTGTATTCCCTGGGCAGGAAGGCAACTAAGGAAGTGATGGTGACTAAAGCCAGAGGCAATGGCTGCCCACATATAGCAACCTGTGGTCAACAACCTAGAAAGTTCTTGCCAAATTCACCATGGAGCAGTGTCCCATGGAGTTCTTGTCCATCTTGTTTGATGGAACTGGCTAGGGGCAGAGTGGCATTCTGGGAGTTTGAGAACTATTCTACAGTGAGGGTCAGCAATATTGCTTCCTGCAAAGGATAATATTCTAATTCTAAGTAAGATAGTTACACTGCCATGGAAATTGAAAGTACCTATAGACAATGTGAAAAGCACAGGAACATTTGTGTTCTGATAAAAACCTATTTTTTAAAAGCAGATAGTTGGCTCTTTGGTCCTTATGTTATCACTGGGATATTCAAGGTCCTATACATATCTGCCCCACTTGACTGCATCAATATCCCATCACTCTCTCAGAGCCTCCCTTTCTACCCACAAGGTATGTGCCTGTAACCCTCTTCTCCCTTCAGATGCCCTGCATCTTCACTCTTTGAACACCATGTGCCTTCTTCCATGCTCCTTTCTCTTTCTGCCTCTTGGTCTCCCCCACCTCTGGTTAGTTTCCATGGCTGTTGTAACCAATCACCACAACATCAATCTCTTCAAAGCACAAATGTTTATTCTCTCTTCATTCTAGACGACAGAAGTTTGAAATGCAGGTATAGGCAAGTCAGTTCCTTCTAGAAGCTACAAGGGAAAATCCCATCCATGCCTCTCTTTCCTGTCTGCCAGTGGTTCTGACAGCCTGTGCCCATCTTCACAGGAGTCTCCCCTCCCTTCTGATTATGGGGGGTGGGTTCCCTCCTCCTCTGAAGGACACCAGTCATTGGATTTATGCCCAGTGTGATCACATCTCGAGAGCCTTAACTTAATTATATCTACAGGGAGTCTCATTCACTATTACACAGAGCTTGAACTTGGACATATTTTAGGGGGAACAGTGTCCCACCTAATCACAGGTCTCTCACTTCCACTACTACCCCTTTATTTTAATCTCCTTCCTTTTTCTTTTCTCTTCCTTTCCTTTTCTCCTCTCCTCCCTTCTCTGTCCTGATCTTATAAACAAAGAGAATTCCAAATTGTTCGATTTTACCAATGAAGTCTCAGGAGTCAGACGCTGGGGTAAAAACTTGCTAGCTCAGAGGGTCAGAGAAAGCACCCAGCTGACTTTCCTATTCAGCTCATGTCCCAGAAGGAAAAGCCATAAGCCAAAGACCCTGCTAGCTCAGCTGATAGCCCAGGAGGAAAAGGCCAAGAGCTAAAATCCAAAAATTTAAAGCACTAAAGAGCTCTTTATTCTTCTGCACACTGTCTTAAACACCCTTCTCTCAAAGTCCCTCCCATCTACCCAATCCCTGTCAGCTGGTTTCTTGCTCACCTCTTGACCTAGGGTTAACTTTATTAAACCCTGTGTGCAGAAAGCTCTTGGATTATAAATGCTAGGGCTGAGCCACAACATAATTGCCTGTTTACATTAAACAGAAAATTCCTGTATTAAAGGTGTGTATTAGAGCTGAGCCACAAACTAATCACCCGTTCAAAGCATGAGCTAACATATTCAAAGCATAGTAAATGTGGTATTGGATGGGGGTACTTCCTCCAAGGGGCACATGGTCTTATCTGCCTCCCATGAACCCCATGGATCCGACCTCTCTATCACCACTACTACAACCACAAACTTTGAAAAGAAATGGTTTATTTTAGTCCAGCATTTCCTGGGCTTCTGACTATAATCTTTTGACCCCATTGGTCTGGGCCTATGATGGCCCATAACAGCAGGGCCATGTGGCAGGGAAAACCATGCTCCTCACAGCCGGGAAGCAAAGGTGAGAGAGAAAAAGAGCTGGGATTTGCCCCTACCATTCAGGGCACAGCTCCAGCGAACAGTGTACCTACTGGCCACCATTCCTACAGTTTTAGAACTTCACAACACCATAGGCTGGGGTTCCCAGCTTCCAGCAAGTGAGCCTTTGGGGATGATCTGGATTCAAACTGTAGCAAAAGCCCCCCCCCCCATCTCCAGAAGGTTTCTGGGGGGATTTAAAGGGCTTTGGGGCAGTCCAAAGTCTAAAAAGCCCCATGGAGGGCCCTACTGGCAAAGTTTCAATAAAATAGCCACCTCAAACCAGTCAGGTGAGGCTGTGGCCAGTGGACGTGCATGTGTTTGGGCATAGAGTGGACTCCTTTTCTTACTGAGTCTCCTCCATCACACTGTTGTTCTACACCAGGGTGGTGACTTCCTGCCTTCAGGCTCTTGTGAGTATTCATAGGTTGCTTGTAGTGTCTGTGTATGGAAGTTTCTAATTTCTTTTCAACAGTGTATTCCTATGGGGATTTTATCCTAACATTTCTGGAAAGGGGGCAGGTGTTAGTCATTTATTGGTCAAAAACAGCTCCTCTCTCAGTTTAGAGAGCCATGTGACTCTGGGCGTATTTAACTGGTCACTACACAATCAGGCTGGATTTTAGTAGAAAGAATCCCTAGCTTGTTCCTCTGTTATTGGCAGAAAGGGTAACTAAAAGTGGATGACCTCACAGAATAAAAACAAGTTCTAAGTCACTTTCTGGGTCACACAACATGTGCTGTTCCATGCACCATCAAAGTGCAAGTTGGTTGAGGAAGGCCCAAGGTTTGTGTGGTGGGAGCATTTGAAATGTAGATACACACACACAAACGCACGCACCCACACACTCACGCACACACGCACACACACACCTTCTCAGCAAGAACAAGAAGCATTGTTGTCGAATTATGACAACACATGAAACTTGTCTGTCACTCTGTCCCTGAAGCCTCTGTTTCATCTCATCAGACCTAAGAACATCATGACAGTTGGTCACCATGATATAGCAAAAATGAGAGTGTGGCGAAAGATGTCAGAACTCACAGAAGGAGTCGGAGAGGACATGACCCCGAGATGGTGCTAAGCAGGGCGAGGACCACAGCCTGCAGAGCAGTCACAGGAATAGAAGAAAGTGTGTTTCTTTCAGGAAGAACAAAAGTCAGTGTGACTCCTATCTAAATATCACCAAAGTCACAGAAGACAAAAGAACAAAGCAGATTGAAAGCCAAGAGTCTTGGTTAGGATTTTATTGCTGTGAGGTGACACCATGACTACAGCAACTTTTCTTTTTTTTGGTTTTTCGAGACAGGGTTTCTCTGTGTAGCCTTGGCCATCCTGGACTCACTTTGTAGACCAGGCTGGCCTCGAACTCTCAGCGATCTGCCTGCCTCTGCCTCCTGAGTGCTGGGATTAAAGGCGTGCACCACCACGCCCAGCTTTTTTTTCTTTTTTTAAGATTTATATATTATGTATACAGTGCTCTGCCTGCATGTACATCTGCAGGCCAGAAAAGGGGACCAGATCTCATTATAGATGATTGTGAGCCACCCTGTGGTTGCTGGGAATTGAACTCAGGACCTTTGGAAGAGCAGACAGTGCTCTTAACCTCTGAGCCATCTCCCCAACCCGACTACTGCAACTCTTATAAAAGAAAATATTTAATTGGGGCTGGCTTACAGTTTCAGAGATTTAGTCCACTATCATCATGGTGGGAAGCATCCATACAGACATCTTGCTGGGGCTGAGAGTTCTGCATCTTGATCTGCAGGCAGCAGAAGGAGATTGTGTGCCATACTGGGCATAGCTTGAGCATAGGAAGCCTCAAAGCCCTCCTCCATAGTGACATACTTCCTCCAATAAGGCCACATCTACTCCAACAAGGCCATAGTGCCACTTCCTAAGGCCAAGCATTTAAACACATGAGTCTATGGGGGCCAAACCTATTCAAGCAACCACACCAAGAGGACCCAGCCTTGGCCTTTAAGTATGCACATCAGCATTTTTTAAAGCCATGTTTGGAGAACTTAGGCTTCCACTAAAGTGGAAGAACACAGCTGCTTTGGGTAAGGCACCCAGTATGCCATACACACTTCAGTAGGGGACAACTGCCATAAGGGAGTGTCTGTGTGTCTATATGCGTGTGTGTTGTATATGTGCATGTGTATATGTGTGTTATATGTATGGTGTTGGGGGTTATGTGAGTGTGTGTATGGTATATGTGAGTGTATGTGTCTGGTGTGCACGTATGTGTGTGAATGTGTATAAGCTGTATTGTTGTGTTTTGTGTGTGTGGCATGTGTATAATGTGTGAGGGGTGTGTATATGTGTTTGATATATGAGTGTGGTGTATAGGATGTGTGTGTGTATGTGTGTGTTTCTGGTGAGTGTGTGTGTATGGTATGTGTATATATGTGTATGTATTCATGTGTGTATAAATAAATGTACACATGGTACATGTGTGGAGTACATACATGTGTGCATGGTTTATGTGATAAATGTGTGTTTATGGTATATTTGTATGTGTGTTGTATGATATGTGTGTGGTCTATGTATTGTATCTGTGTATGGACATGTCTGATGAACTCCTACATATAAAGTGTCATAAAAGGGAGGTATGAAAGACGCCCAGTTGCATGCTGTCTAGAAGGAGTCACTGCACTTGTCACCACTGGGAGCCATCAGCAAATCCATCTCTAGTGGCCGTCTCCAGGTCTCCTCCCACTTGTCTCTTGCCACGTCCTTTCTCCTTATCCCTGTCCCTGTCCTTTCCCCTTTCTTTTGTCTACTTAACAAAAACAAGTGTTTATTGCAGAAAACAGAAATACTGATTAAAACGTGAAGGAAAATGTAGCTATAGCGCTTCATCTAGCCATCCAGCTGTGGTTGCTGTCATTATTTTGATAGGTGCCAGACACCGAGACAGAATTTTTAGTATGAAGGCTGCTTGCTGTAAGATGAAACTTAGCACTCGTTTCTTTTCAAATCTGTTGTGTTGTTCCTGGGTGATTTACAGCAGGCCTGGGAGGGAAGGAAACATTTGCCAGATTTGTGCTTTGAGGTATGCGTAGGAGCTTGCTAGACAAAGTAATGCAGACATGGAAAGAAGTAACAAAAGCACTGGGGGTGAGGGGGGTGGCAAAAGCCTATGGACAACTGTGGGGGTGGGGGGCATCCAGATGTGGTCAGGTATGGATGCAGTCCTGGGATTAAGGACTAGGGAAAGGAGCCATTGGTAGAAAGGTAGAGTGGGAAGAGCCTTGATTTCCAGGCTGAAGATCTGAGCTATCCAGTGGGTACAAAGAGAGCTATAGAAAGTCCTTGAGAAGAGGGTGGTGCAGGCCAGCACTGAGGGTCTCCTGGCTGTATCCCACCTGAATGTGTCAGGTATTTCCAGACTATAGGAGGGCTGCAAATTTGCCCAAGATCTCCTTCTCGATGAACTTGTTGCCTTCGATGACAAGGACAGATCTATTCCCAAAGGCTTCCCCCAGAGGCAAAGGACCCTCTGGGCCTTTAGCTGCACAGCCAGCACCAATTAGCAGCCCACAGAGAAGGAGCAATCAGGGAGAGGGAGTCCAGGGTACAGAAACATCGGTTTATAATTAGGTGGCCTAATCACCTGCATAAATTGTGTATTCCTTATGATCGATGTGCTAAACAGCTCAGCTTTAATTAAGTTCTGCTGACTCGTTCTCTTTGAAGACTCACTCAAGTATGATTCACCGCTCCCAGAATTAACAATGGCCAGAAAAGCCATGAAAGAGGTGGCAATCCCTGCTGCCTTCATCCACCTCTCCCTGCCCCCCACCCCCACTCCAGGTGCTCTTGTCAATCTCAGAAGATGGTCTTCTGGGCAGAGATGGAGCCTTGCACTTCCTGGTTTCTTCAGCAGGAACCTGGGAAGGAGATGCTGGCTTCACTCTCCACCCAGTGACCTATCCTGCTTGAGAAAATGGAGCCTGATGCTTCCTAGTCCATTCTGAGCAGGGATACAGAACACCCTGGCCCTTGTTACAATGAAGGGCTCCATTCTGGGCTTGGACCAACTTCCCCAGAGGGCTCAGATTGTTATTGTCTTGATGTACAAAATCCCTGAGGTTTCAAAGGTGCGTAGCCTGCATCACATTCCGGCTTCTTCTCTGTCCACAATCTACTTACACTGCTCTTCCGCTGGTACCTGCGTCTGTCTCTTGTGCTCCATTAGGACCTGTCACCTGGTATCAAGCTTCTTAGCCTCTGGCAAGCTCTGTCAGCATATGGTAGGGAAGTTACAGCCTGGCCTTCATCCCCTCTGAACTGTCCCTTTGGAGACTGCACTTGCCTCTCTGCCCCAAAGTCCATGGTGAGGTCGACTCCGAGTAATCCTCCAGAGAGTCTCAACACAGCCCCCACCACTGGTACCTTCCTCCTTCCTAGGCACAGACAAAAAGAAAAGAATGTCAAGGTCTATATTTCAGATTGATGAGGCCATGAAAACTGTCACCATACCTATCTCATACTTTCTTTCCTGTAGATTAGTGACAATTAAATGACACTGTAATGGTGAAAAACACTTAAAGTTTGGTTCAGAACATGATTCTTTCAAGAATCCAGCAAGCAACCAAATGAGGAAATGCTGTCCTACAGAACATTGCACAGGGGTGGCTGTGAAACAGCCACACAGTCCAGCATGGTAGCCCCTCGCCACACTTGCTGTCCTGCTGTGGACACATGCTAAGGAACTGGACTTTCTATTCTGCTAGTTTCAGTAGTCACTCTGAGCTAGCAGCTGTTGTTTTGGACAGTACAGCTCTAAGGACTTGACCTCTCCACATGATGTCCAGCCTCGGGTCCTAAATGTGTTTCCCTGACTCTAGGGCTCAAATCTATCTGTCTCTCCCCAGACTGGAGTTGGCCTTGGTTGGGAGCCCAGCCATTGGGAGTGACCTCAGCTCTGCACTTCTCTCACTACCACAGATGTTTCTCTAGCTTCAGTTTGTTCCCAAGAAAGGAAGTGTAATAAAAACCAACATTAGAAAGGGAAAGAATATGATTAAGATATAGTCTTTATTTTAAAAAAAACTTTATAAGAAAAAACACAATAAACTTAAAGAAAAAAGAAAAAAGAAAGAAAGAAAATCATGCTATAAGGAGAAAATAATCAGCATTCACTTCCAATATCCCAAGGACCCATGTCCAGTCTTGGGGGAAAAGCCTTGGCATCTTGAGCCAAGAAGGCTGGTGCATTTGGAGCTCAGCCTCCATCTCCCCCTGAGTGTGAATTTTAGGTGCCATCATGTTTCTTAGAGGAATCACTAGAGTGGTTAGATGTTCATACCGCCACCATCACCGTTATCATCTCTCAGAAACAGATATGCATGCCAAGCATATACAGTTCAAAACCAAGACCTACAGTGTGTTTCAGCCACCCTATATCTAGTCAGGCAGTCCCTCTTCATGCAGAGGGCAAGTACTGAACAGAACTGGATTTAGATCCTTTCCCTTCTTCATCCAGCCTCCAAAAGATGCTCACAAAGTCCTGCAGTGAGGGGGGAAAGCTGTGTATCCCTTAATAATAGTATCCCTGGGAAAAAAAAAAAAACTTGAATCAAATATTTTATTAAGGAATTCCCTTAAGAGTAAGCATTTGATTGCCTAAGGGTTTTTTGTTTGTTTGTTTGTTTGTTTTTGGGAAAATGGAGGCATTTGCTCATTTTGTGGTACCCTACCTTCTATCTCCGTGTTGTTTTGTTTCTTGTGTTCTAGTGTTGCACCCCACACTGACTTCTATGTCCTCTACTCCACAACTGTGTATTCCCAAGAGACTCGCAAGACATGCTGCCCAGACAGTCTAAAATTTTCTCCTTTGTTTTTTTAATGTTTTTATACAATTCTTCTTTATCATCTCTATGATGACTGAATGAATGAATGAATGAATGAGTGAGTGAGTGAGTGAGTGAGTGAATGAATGGACATACATAATCCTGTTGAACCTGGCTAGTTAGGGTCCCTCACCCACACACTGGCCCTTGGTGCCTGTTAGAAGCTAGGCACAGGGCTATCCACCATGCTCCTCACAGTGGTGACCCTGTCCTTTGATCCCACCTCAGTTCCCATTGGCTCATGCTATGACAAAGTCATTTCCTGTGGGTGTGACTGGCCAGCACCATGATGCAGCAGAGCTGCTATGGTGTTCTAAGAATACTTTGTTCCACAGTCATGTCAACAAAGTTAAGTAGAACACAGTGACAGCTGGGACACTGGTGATGAAGAGGCTGTGCCAGTCCCTCCTCTCCTGGGAGAGGCATCACTGTCACCAATGATTCTAGTACCCTCCCTGTAGACATGGTGTTACGGGGTGCTACTGTACATGGGGGATAGGGAATATGTTCTTCATCATGCAGCTGCAAGATGAACCAACTATGTTCAAGGGTACAATTTCCCAGTGACTCAGAGGCCTGAGACTCATCCACGCTCCTGAGTAACCCCAACAAACTCATTACTAGCTCACAAAGCTGAACCTGGATGGAGTCCTTTCTCGGCTGGCTTCTTATCTAGGATAAATAAATGTTCCTTAACATCTCCCCAGGAAAAGGAGCAGTTGTTACTAAACACACTACCAGTTCTAACAAAGAATAACATCTTTTAAAAATGAACCTGGGACCACAGAAGTACCTGAGCAGCATGCTTTCCTAGCATGCAGGAAGGCCTGAGCTCAGTTCCCAGCACTGCATAAGCTGGGTATGGCAGTGCACACCTCTACTCCCAGGCCACATGGAGCAGGAAGACCCACAGCCCTCCATGTTCTGCAAATGGGGTTTGAATCCAGTCTGGCCTACATGAGAACTTGTCTCAAAATAATAATAATTTTATTTTTTAATATTTTAAATAAATAAATTATTATTATTATTACTACTACTACTACTACTACTTAAAACCAGGGTAAACTTGGAAAGAAAGGGAGTGGCAAAAGTGAGATTCCTACCAGAGATGGGACACAATGGCTAAGAAGGTGGGACAGTGAGCAAAAGCACTTGGTGCCAAGTCTGGTGACCTAAGTTTACAGTATTTTTCAGACCATAAGACACACTTCCGCTCCCTAAAGTGGAGGGGAGATTAGGGTGTGCCTTATGATCTGATTGCTGTTCGTACTGTTTTACAGCTCTAAAACCTGGGTGCATGTTATGCTCAGGTACGTCTTATAGTCCAAAAAAATACAGTAATCTTTGAGAGACCTTCTCTTCCACAAGTTTTCCTCTGACCTCCACATCCTCACCTTAGCAAATTCACACTCACACACACAATAAATAAGTAAATGCAGTAAGAGGTGGCACAGAAGTTATTGGGAGATGAAACTTTAGTCTTCAACGTCTGAATTCTCAAAAACTTCTAGAAACCAGCAAAAAGGAGTAAAAGCCTTTTGAGGAGATTGTAAAAGTGGATTATCAATAAAACTAGGGACACTAGGGACAGGTGAGACCACACACTCTCATTCCTACAAACGGGGGAGGCAACACGGCTGATTCTGAAAAGGAAAAGTGCTCCCGCCTGCCGTGTGCCCTTTTCCTCCTCAGCGAAAGGTCTCCAGGCGAACACCCCAGGAGAGAAGGACTGTAGAAGGTCAGGGTAGATTTAGCATTAGTCGTCTGTCATTCAACACCTCTCCTACCTCACCCTACAGACGGCCAGAGCAACCACAGAGAGTGAACTAAGTGTGTCCAAGTTGTGTAAGTAAGAGCAGAGCGAGCTCGGGTCTTGTGATGCAGTTTCTACCATGCAGTGAGAGCTGGATTGCTGACAACACCTGCAACCCACAAAACAGAGAGGAATGTTAGTTGATTTTTTTCCGTTACTAGGCTACCATTTTTCATGGCGTGCCTACCCCAGTTCCTCTGCAGAATTCAGGTGCCACCTCTCCTTTTAGTCCACTTCCTCTCTCACCAGCCATCTACTTGACACATGACAATAGACGTTCTACAAAACTTCAGGCATGGTTTCCAAAGTGTCTTCTCTGTCCTGTGAGTTTCAAACCAAGTTATTCATTTAGAGAAAATATTGATGACACTCTCCCAGGTATTGGTTGCCTAAGATTTACTCCTGCCTTCGAGAGGCACACTGCCCAAAAAGATAAATGTGGTTTGCCTTCCCATTGTATTTGCATCCTCCAAGCATGAGTGTGAGCCCTCCCTGGATGGGAGGTGCCAGACTCTCCATCATCATCTGAAAGTGAAGACATTTTGGGCTGAGAGCTTCTGGTAATTGTTCCAGTTAAGACTAGCGAAAATGTGAGGTCTGTCTTCAAAAGCCCTGATCAGAAAACAAACCACACGGTTTGGTCATTCCACCAACATCCAATGTTGCTTGGCTCCATGGGGAGCTATGGTCAATGCTTGCCAAGTTTGAAAGGACTCCCTGGAAGGAGCAAGCTCATGGGCTGCTTTTCTTTTTCTTGTTTTCTTTTTTTTTTTTACAATTGGGGTGTGTGTGTGCACAAGTCTCTATGATGCCATGGAGGTCAAAGGTGGGTCAGATCCCTTGAAGCTAGAGCTACAGGCATTTGTGAGCTGCCCAGTGTGAGCATGCCCAGAATCCAAACTCTGGCCTTGCGACAGAGCAGTAATTGGTCTTAACCACTGAGCCACCTCTCCAGCCCCAACAACTACTTTTCTGTCTGCCACAGAATCATAGCAAGTAGTACCACTTCATTTCTCTATGTATAAACCCATTCTAATTGCTCATCTTTTCAAACATTTGCTTAGGTATTATCACTGGTTTGCTCTGTCATCTGAAAGAAGGAGAGTGTGTACATGAAATATAGACAGTAGTTATTAACTGTTACAAAATTTTTAGGGACCTCTAATTTTTTAATTGTCACTACAGAATGTTATTTCTATCATATTTTGTAGACAAAATATTTACTTAGAGTCCTTGATAGATTGAGGCCCATCAGTTGATATCTAACCTTGGACCATATGCACCCAAAGTCAAGTAAAGGTCAAAGAATAAAATATTAAAGTCTTTTTTTTTTTAAAGATTAAATTTATGTCCCAAAGAAATTGTAGAAATTAGAATTATGGATAAAGGAAGTGAACAGTCTGCCCTAGATCCATGAGCTGGTTTGGAGGGAAATGCCTATGAGGTGTGCTACAAAGTCAGGCAGCTGAGCAGCTTGAGTAAGGATGGGTGCGCAGGTTGGTAG
Source organism: Acomys russatus (assembly GCF_903995435.1). Classification (NCBI taxonomy): domain Eukaryota; kingdom Metazoa; phylum Chordata; class Mammalia; order Rodentia; family Muridae; genus Acomys; species Acomys russatus. Next base: position 1,914,400 of record NC_067162.1, read on the forward strand.
ATGGAGGTAGAGCTGGCTATGCCAGTAATGAGTACCCACCATGGTTCCACTGAAGGCTGCACCCAACGAGAGGCCCCACAAGGAGAGCTGAATATATAGGGTCACTCTCTTGAACTTCTCAGCAATTTTGTGTGAGAATTTGTGTTTTAGAAGCCCAGTGAGACATAAGCAAATCCCAGGATATCAGAACATGAAGCCTCCACTCACTATCAATGCCTCCTTCCCACTCTTGTTGCCATAGAATGGGCTCTTGTTCCTTTGTCCCAAGCCCCTACCTACTTCCACCTTGGAAAGGGATTGGCTGAGGTATGGACTTCCAGGATATTCAAGGTCAGGTGCCAAGTTACAGGATGGGGTGAATATTTATGCTCCAGGTCCCTGGGAAGACTAGCATACCCAATAAGTTTTCTCACTCAATTTGTCTCTCAAAATGAAATAGCAAATTGAAAGGCCACCATAAGGGCTGAGATGAGTCAGTGGGCAAGAGCTGCACAAGCATGTGGCCCTGAGTTCAAGTCCCCAGCACATATGTAGAAAAGCAGGGTATAATACGTGCACAGCTGTAACCCCCTGGGGACAGAGCCAGGAGTATCACTGGGGCTTGCTGCATACCAACTTAGCTCCAACTTCAGCAGGAGACCCTGTCTCAATGGAATATGACAGAGGGCACCCTTTGCCCCCCCCCCCATGGCTTCTGTGTGTGAGTGTGCATGGGCACACATGCCATACACAGGCATGTATACACATTTATAGATAGATAGATAGATAGATAGATAGATAGATAGATCAGTCTTACAACAGATAGAAAGTAACAATCTAGAAAATAAAGGAAAAGGCTCTTGATTCTTTTTTAAACATGAGACCTCGCATTTTCATTTTGTGTTGGGGCCCACAAGCAGCAGAGCCAGACCTGAATAGAACTAAAGCTAGACAGGTGGATTGGAGACAGATTGGTGGGTCCCTGCTGCTGCCATGCTCAGCCTATACTTTTTAAGCCAAGGTTGGCATACTTTTTCTGTAAAGGGCCAGATGGTAATTATTTCAGTCTTTATAGCCATATGCTCTCAGATCCAATGACTCAATGCCACCATTATAATGCAAAAGCAGGAAGAGATAATACAAAAAGCAACATGCAGAGCTATGTTTCAATAAAACTTTATTTAAAAATGCAATGGGCTGCATTTGGTCTGCAGGCCATGGTTGGCCATCTTCTGTATGCCTTAAAGATATTTGAACAAAAGAAAGGTACAGAATCAGAGAATTTTCTAGAAGGTTAACTTGACTTCAATGTAGAGGAGGATCTGCCTAGAGGGGGTTCTATAAGACAGTGTAGCTAAACTCCAATTCCAAGGTCGGCAGTGTCCATGGGCTCAGAGAAGAAAGAACAAAGCATCATGAGCATCCCCCAAAGGGGCTGTCATCAAGGTCACTGACCCAAGTTGCATGCTCTCTCCTACAGAAGAAAGAAAGAGTAAGCGGCGAGTCCGCACTACTTTCACCATGGAGCAGCTACAGGAGCTGGAGAAGCTCTTCCACTTCACCCACTACCCCGACATCCATGTCCGTACCCAGCTGGCTTCCAGGATTAACCTGCCCGAAGCTCGAGTGCAGGTACAGCGCCCACCTCCCAGCCAGTCTCATGCTGGGCCCTCAGCCCTCCAGGACTGCCCCCGTTGAAACTGCCTTTGGTTTTATCTTGTGGGTAGTCATCACAGCCAAATGTTACTTTCCAAGAAATGAGACTAGCATTATTTAATGATGAGTCTCTCTCCTTTGGGGTGGCAACATAGTGGGTGGGCGTCAGTGACTTCCGTCCATCTATGTCCCTATGCCCTCTCTCCTAGCTTATGTGCTTCCAAAGGTTACTCATGTTATCGGCCATAACAGTTGAGGACTGGGGTCGACCAACGTGGGTTTTGCTAGCCATACAGTCACTGTCAGAGAGGGCCATTTCTCCTGCCACGGTGGCCTGAGAGGATTCATGGCCAAGGCAGGAAGAGGTAAGCATGGCGGCATTCCAACACAACTTGATTTACAAGGGTTGAAATTTGTTTTTTGTACATTTTGCAGGTGTTATCAATTATCATTAGTCTTTTGGTTTCTTTTCTCAATGATGTTTCAAACTGTGCAAATCACTGTGAGTTTGAGGGCTACTCAAACATTTGGAATGGCAGGTGTAGTTTATCAGGGTACTGGTGGCGCTCTTAGGTATAGAACGCTTCCACATTCCCTTGGTGGAAACAGTAGTAAACAGACCAAGGATCTATGGTCAGATATAGTGTCAGCACTACCAACCTAATCTAACATCTGTCATCTCTTTATCATCTCTTTACTCTGCTTGGAGGCATAGTAGCTGTTTGTCAACTCCAGGGTAAACCTGGTGGTCCCTTTAGGCACATTCTGTTTCACAAGTCCCAGGCTGGCATGAGAGGGTCTGTGATGTTCAACTGTAAGACTGTTGACACTTGCCTGACGTCGTGGCACATGCCTTTAATCCTAGCACTTGGGAGGCAGAGGTAGGTGGGTCACTGTGAGTTCAAGGCCAGCCTGGTCTACAAAGCAAGTCCAGGACAGTCAGGGCTACACAGAGAGACCCTGTCTCAAAAAACCAAAACAACAATAAAACAAAAAGACTGTTGACACTCTCTCTGAACACAAAGGCTTCTACATCAGTCCTTTACAAATACAAAATAAAAGTAAAAAAATAAAAAATAAAAAAATGCAGTGCATTTGTTCTCATTCAGAAACAAAACAGAGGTCCATCCAGGCCAGGGTGCCATTCTTTATTCAACCTCCTCTCTTTCTGGCTAGAGCCCTGTACAGCCTAAGCCAGCTCCCCTTTTCCTCCCATTTGGAACTGTACTCCAGCTGAGTGTTTAGCACCTGCACCTGCCATCAAGTCTAGAATCCAACACCTGCCTCCCAGAATCTCCAAGTACAAATGGCCACATGTCAGAGACCATCAGGGCGCCCACGGATGCAGAGATCTGCCAATGCTCAACCTATAGATGCCAAGTGGCCCACAGAGGTTGCAAACTGGTGGCCTGCTGATGGAAAACAGCCACAGATGGGTTTTATTTGGCCTACACAGCATTTAAAAACTCAAACGCGTTCACATTTTTTGTTTTTTGTTTTTTTTAAGTCAAGATTTTTCACGTTGGAAACTGGATGAGTCCGACACACCGGCTGGCTCCTGTTTCCGGTGGCAGCTGTTAGCAGGATCTAAGTCCTCTTCACGCTCCGTTCACCGCAGCCCCTACCCAGCCCTTCTCAGCTATCACTCACACATATTCCCCTCCCCATTTCCATCCTGAAGAGTATAGCTCTGGTCTCTTCCCTGAAGTCTCCAGACCTCGCACGCAAACTTCCCTCCTGTGATGTGTCTTTATAAACTGTGAGGGGCTTGTTCTTTGGGGGGACTGCAATGTTCTGCGTTTGGGGCAAAGATACCAGATAGGAGAGGTATTGGCTGGAATGTATTTCTTTTACACACATCCATTTTCTTTCCCTGACCACAGATTTGGTTCCAGAACCAGAGAGCCAAGTGGAGGAAGCAGGAGAAGATTGGAAACCTCAGTGCCTCGCAACAGCCCAGTGAGGCTAGCCTGGCTCTGCCCTCAAACGTGGACATGCCTGTGAGTGGCCCAGTCCTTAAGTCATCAGGGAGCATGTCAACCAGGCCCTGATAGGAGGAAACCATGAGGGAGGTGCCTACGGTCCCAAGCACAACGGAAATCCTTCTAGAAATAGGAAGGTTAAGGAGATGACTGGAAAATGGAATCTGGGGCAAGTGGCTGGATGGCTTTCCCTTTGAGTGACAGGAGGGAGTGGTTTTATCACTTGTGCAAAACTCCACAGTTCACAAAACAGAGTCACAGGGCAAAGCATAGAACATAGGGGTTGGCCAGTCGGCTGCAAAGTAGACTGTCCAGTTTTCAGTCTTAGCTCAAATCCCGCATCACAGTGTGTCGTTAAAAAGTCACCTTGCTCCATAAAGGTCAGTACTAAAGTTTTGGCAAGGATAAAATGTCTAAGATCTGGAACATTCTATTCATGGTCTGCTACTGAAGAAGTGGAGCCCTGAGGACTGAGGTGATGGTTGCTATTCGTCCTGTGAGGACTGGGCCCAGGTAGGTTTGCATGGGCCACATAAGATGTTGACAGTCCCAAGCATGGACTGATAAGCTAGTCACATTGCCCATCACCAGCTACCTGAGTCATGGGGGAACCTGGCAGGCAGCAGAGACAGTCCTTGGTAAAGGGTAGGACTCACCAATCCCCTCTGGTCTCTCCTGACAGGGTCGCGTGCTGACACCCCCTGCTCTGCCCATGATGATGCCTCCCACAGGGTGCGGCTCACTCCCTCAGACTCAGCTCACTTCAGGCTGGTTCCCTGGCCAGATTACCATTGTCCCATGGCACCCATGGGATCGGCAGCCCTTGCCTGGCCCTCTCACCTGGCAGCCTTATGTCCCTACCCATGCCCTGCCACCTCCACACCCAAAGTGGGGCAGCATCTGTGCCACTTCAACATAGATACTGGTTTCTCTCTTCCCGAACAAGCTACTCTCCTCTCTCAGTGATGGCAGGCAGACCTGGACCTCGGAGAAAATCACTCCATCATCCATCAATGGCCTACAGCCCAGGAAGCCACCCAGAGCTCGACACTGAAGACTGCACTGGCCACGGCAACAAAGGACAGCACACGTCTGACCAGCCAAAGTCACCGTCCTGGTGCAGAAGCCTGGCTGCCTGAGGGCTGGATGTGAGCACCAGAGTAAGCAGCTCTCCTTTATCCCTCTGGACCTCATCTGTAACCGCTGCCAGCCACACACCTGTCTGAGGACACTTTCTCCCTTACTTAGGAGAGATGAGGCCTGGGAAGCACAAGGCTTGGGGAGACCCAGTAGGGGCTGCACATCCGTGCACTCGTTCATAACTGAATACCAAACGCTGAGCATTGTACACTCAAAAACAAACGTGGAGCTGAACAGACCGGATTCTGTCCAGGTTAGCTGACGTGTGATGCTGACCTCTGCCTGCAAACATGTGGGTGACCTTATCTAGCACATTTCTTAAGACTTTGATATGAAAAAATCTCAGAATGGGAGAGAAATAGAAAAAAACATTTTTAATTTAAACACAATTTGGTGTCTTTGTCATTCTGCTGGGCTGGGAAGGGAAACTGTCCATCCTCACCAGCATCATTGATAAAGAAGACAGTGGAGCTCTTTGTGCACACAGGGCCAGTTAGCCTGCTTCGCTCTGTGCTGGAAAAACCCTTTCTTCTGTTTCATGTTTCTTTGCAGAAACACTCTAGGCCAGTGGCTCTCAACCTGTGGATTGTGACCCCTTTGGCCAATCTCTACAAATATTTACATTATAATTTATAAAGTAGCAAAATTACAGTTATGAAGTAGCAATGAAGTAATATATGGTTGGGGAATCTCCACAACATAAAGAACTGTATTACAGGTTCACAGCATTAGGAAGGCTGAGAACGACTGCCCTAAGCAGACCACATGTCCTGCTGAGTCTGGCTCTTCTTGTCTCTAAGATGGAAGCAGTTGTTCTCACCTGACCAATTGTAAAGAACAACCAGGAGACTCTGGGGCGTGAAGGGGGGGGGCAGACACTGGAATGACGTTGAGAACTCAAACAGGTTCCTACTCCCAGGGAGGCCTTCTGATGGGCTTTCTTCCTTCCCAAAAATCTCAGAGACTTCTCCTTGCCACTTCCATCAGCTAGGCAGTTGGAGTTGACCTCTGTAGAGCTCCAGAGAAAGTTCTAGAAAAATTGTCCTGAATACAAAAACACCTGAAATCTGAATGATTCCTGGCCTTCTCAGGAGTTAAGCCAAGCATTGGGAAGCCTAGGTTTCAGCTCTGCTTACCCTCTAGTTTGCTCTGTGACCCCAGGGTTTCATGTCTCTGGGCCTCGGTTTCCCCATCTGTAACTTAAAGATCACAACACCAGCCCTGCCCTGGGACACTAGAACACTCAGCACACTAGAACTAAGACCACAGCTCACGGGATGTGGAACACTTCTTCCAACTGAGAAGTCCCCAGACACCCTGAGCCCTTGAGGATTGGAATCCGACTCCAGATAACTTTGGGTGAAAAGGAGAAGGCTGGAAACAGATGGAGAAACGCAAAGGCAGTTAACACAAAAGGCAAGTAGGCGCAATTGGGTAGCCTGTTGTGTTGTGTCGATGTGACAAAATGCCTGAGATAAACATTTTATAAGGAGGAAAGGTTTCAGGGGTTGAAGATCATAGTCCGCTGGCCCTGTTGCTTTGGGCCTGTGGTGGCACAGTACATCACAGTGGAGGGTGTTCCCTTCATAGACACCAGTAAGCAAAGAAAGGCAGGAAGGGAAAAGATCCTAGCATCCCCTTTAAAAGCATACCTTAAGCAGGCTGGTGGTGGTACATGTTTTTAATCCCAGCTTGGGAGGCCAAAGCAGGTGGATCTCTAGGAGTTTGAAGTCAGGGGGTGGGGGCAGGGAGCACACCGTCAGCAACCTAAGCTCAAAATCATGTTACAGGTGCCCACTTTATGGCCAGAAGTCCATTATACAAATGTAACTCTCATCAATTCCCTATCACTGGACTTACTGCCTGCATTCTTAGCAAGAAATGTGTTCTGGAAGCTTCTAGATTGAATATCAGTAGATACTCCCAGTTTAAATGTGCTGTCAAATCCCACAGGCCTGGAACTCAGGTCATAAACTTTACAGCAAACGCTGTTGCCTTCTGAGACATCTTGCCGGCCTTGGAAACATGAGCTGCTCAGTTTCACCGATATAGGAAACATTGAGTCTGGGGCACATCTTCCTCCTTGGGGACAACCCCCACACTTCCCAAGAACTTTCTATTTCTTTACCTTATACCCATGGGACAAAGGAATCACTTCCAAATCCTTACCAACTATGTAACCTCGGGCAACAAAAGACAAGTTTCTCCATCTGCTTCTCCTCTGAATAACTTTCTTGCCTCTGTGGGAGACTGTGACAATTCCAGTCAGAGCCTCTGGCACATGGCAAGAACCCAACATGTAGGGTGAGGGGTCATTTTCCCAAATACCCTTTCAACCCCTCAGCTGCTGCCTGGAGCAGCCACTCTGACTTGGGGCCTTATATATAATCTATAATGCCAAAAAAATCCTCAAACAGTGGTCAAAATCATGAGTGTGTTTTTTCTTCCCCGAGAAAGGGGCCCCTCCTTTGCCTAGCTTCTCCAAGAACTCTGAGGCTCGGGGGAAATAGTCATCAGGAACTTAGACAGGTTCAGGTGTGTTCTGACAGGCTCCAATGTTAGCATAAAGACCACAAGAGAATGCAAGAGTCAATAAGTTTTTTTTAATCTGTGTGTATGCATGATATGTGTGTGTACACATTTATGTGTATGAACGCAGGTACGCATGTGCATATGGAGGCCATAAGACAACCTCATGTGTCAGTCCTTACCTTACACCTTGCTTGACACGGGTCCCTTGTCCACAGATACACACACTGGGGTGGCTAGCCTATAGGTCTCCAGAAATTCTCTGCCAACTCACTGAAAGAAAACTGGGACTACAGGTGTACACTACAGAGTCCAGCTTGCATGGATTCTGGGAATCAAGCCCAGGTCCTCATCCCTGGAGTCACTTAGTTAAAATTTTTTTAAAAAAGAAAGAGAGAAAAGAAAAGAGGGATGGAGGGAAGGAGGAAGGGAGGAAAGGAGAAAGGGAAAGCTGGTGTGGAAAAGACAGTTCTCAAAACCAGATTTCTGGGGTCACACAACCAAGCTAGGGATGCTGGGAAAGAAAACAGATGTCATTCTGAGACACCAGGCCAAGCTCCAGCATCTGCATGTCTATCTAGAGCATGGTCCTCAACCTTCCTAATGCTGCAACACTCTAATACAATTCTTCCTGTTGTTGCAACCCCCAACCATAAAACCATTTTTTTGCTATTTCGTAATTGTGGTTTTGTTACTGTTATGAACTATAATGAGAATATCTGATATGTAGATATCTGATGCCAGCGACAATTCAGGAAGTAAAGCATAGCAGGCTTAAGATGGAGAAGTTTCCCACAGGCCCTTACTGTCCCCATCTATCTAAGAAACACCTTTCAGAGCCCTGCACTGGGAACTTGTCATCACTGAGGCCCCTGGACTGCCTTCCTATCTCTGCCCTTTGCCCTGCTCATCCTTACCCAGGAATGCCTACCCCTCTTTGAGGATATGCCTTTCCACTTCTGTGTCAAGTCTCCACTCAAAGGACATCCCCACTATCCTCCTCCTGTCCTCTAAAATTAGAAAATCTTGTTCATGACCCAATCAAAGAACATCTAATCGCTGTTATCTGCATGTGATTCTGTAGCTTGGAAAACGTTATCCTTAGAGATAGAAATCACAGATATGTTCTACCTTAGCTTTTATGGCGGTTCTTCCTTCTCACTGCCACAGCACTGTGAACCTTCTCTGTCATGATATGGCCCTGATTCTGAAGTCCTACCCTGTGCTAAGCACTTTGATTCTCACACCCATCCAATGACACAGGCTCACTACATCAGAGAGGCAATGTGGCTTGCACAGTATCACATAGCAAAAGTCTACTTAGAATTCACTTCTACCTGGTGCCAAAGCTTGGAACCACTGCATACACAAAATTATACTGATATAGTTAACATATATATATATATATGATTTATAATTAATGAAGACACACTATGTACAGTATCTATACTAATATAAATGCGTATGTGGTGATCTACGTATTTCCCATATATGTGTAGCCTCCTGGTATTTGCTCTATCTGATTTTTCTTTTCTTGTACCATGTTCAGTACACAGAAAGTGTTCAGCAAATGTTAGGTGAACGGCAGAGTTCTGTTCTGTAATTAGTCATCTTCCTACCCTACAACCACCTGTCTCTCCGACTCCCACCACTGTGATTTTCTACACAACTAGAAGAAAGAGACTGAATCAAGCCCCGGTATTCCATGTGGGACAGATCATAACTTGCAGACTGGCAGGGGCTTGCCATGGCCCCAAGAAGCTGATGGGATGGTGGGGGTGGGGGAACACTACACAGGTGTCAGTGTAGTCACCTCTGCAGGATGAGCTGTTCCAAGAGCTCCCAGGAGGGCCCTGACCGCTGGGTGACCCCTGGGTGGGGACCTGTTCTCCTCCTGGGAGGGAGGTTACAGCCCTCTTATCACCAGAAGGCAATAAAGTCATTTCGAGGCAATTAAAATCCTAACCAATTTAAGTCATTTACAGCTCCAAACAATTCTTATCCCCAAGAATCCCAAGGTGTTGTTTGAAGTGGGGCATACTGGCCGCAGTGGCACACAGGAGAAAAACGATGGTGGCCACAGCCTAGGAACAAGATTCTTCCTTTGTTTTCTTCATGCTTCATTGGCATGCGCAAGAGCTGGTTCTTTTGTGGCATTTTAATGCTTAGTTTTGATTGATTCCTCCACTCTCAACTCTCCCTGTCTCCTTATCCCCATGTGCATTTGAACCTTTCTGACCGCACTATTCCATTCCACATTCATTCCACGTGAGCTCTATTGTCCCCTCCCAACTCCTCAGAAGCCCTCTCCCTAGCCTCATGGGTCCCTTCTATCTTCCCATCCTCTACACACACTCCCACACAAATGCACATGTATGAAACTCAGAAGCTAGGATCTGCATATGAAAGAGAACATGTGATATTTGCCTTTCTGAGCCTGAGTTATCCTACTTAATACTATATTTTTCATCTTCTATCTTCTTACGCATCTGGATCCCTCTGTCAGATACAGGCTACTTGTAGAGTGTGATGAAGGGTACCCAAGTAAATACAGATGGCGGGGGTGGGGAGGGTGACCTGGCCCTTCCTCCTAAAGAAAGGGACCCAGGTTCTTTGGAGGTCTATAGGACAGAAAGCAGGCTCCTTGGAAATTTTAACTCAGTGACATCCAGGTGTCTCTGACTGTGACCATTGAACCATCCTCCCACCTAGAGTCAACGAACACACAGCTAAGCTGGGGACGTGTGGATCTGATCATCACACTGTTCCTTGGACTAAGACTGGACTAGATGTGATCCCACACGATCTTAGGGTGGGGACATATGCCATCAGAGATTAGCCACACAGCTGGGGACACCTTTAGAAGATGAAGGGGAGGGACACGACACACCATTTATATGTCTCATTTGAGATGATCTGAAAAGACAGGAAATAAACAATTAAAAAATCAAACAAGTCAAAACAGGGGTCACCAACTGAAGGGCCTAGGGATCTTACTTCCAAAGGTGAGAGGATTTTTCTGAAGGTATTAAAAGGGGTAGCATTGATTACATAGAAAGAAGTTCAGCAAACACCACAGGAAGCAGAGAGCGCCCCAACAGGTGGAGTGGGGCAGGTCCTCTGAGAGCAGCGCATGGTCAGTTAGCAAACATTGGTACAGCTATACATTCCAAGCCTTATCTAAGCCAGGTAAGTCAGTGTGCCACTATGATGCCCATATTCTCGTGGGTAGAAGATACCAGAAGACTACAAATATTAAGAGACACCTCCCTTGACATGGGTGATGGGCTATTGTGTGAATTACTCTTCTCACTGCTGTGGGAAAAAAAAAATACAAGCAGAGACCTAAGAGAAGAAGAGCTTATGGCTCACAGACCTGGGGGGAGAGTCCACCGCAGCCAGGAAGGCGTGGTGGCAGGAGCCAAAGGCAGCTGGTCACATGACGTCCACGGTCAGGAAGCAGAGGGTAGACAGCAATGGGGCTGGGCTGTAAAACCTGATGACTCAGTTCCTCTACTGGGGCTCCACCTTGTACTGGGGTTCCACAGCCTTCCCAAATAGCCCTACCAGTTAGCGACCAAGTCTCACATCTGTGAGCCTGTGGGAGACACTTCATACTCAAACACAACAGTTAGTGATGGGAGCCAGGAGGACCAGGAAGTCTCTGTGGAGTCGAGGCCCCAGACTGAGGCCTAAGAGACAGATAGAAGGCAGCCCTGAGGAGAGTAAGGGCAGTGTCTCAGGATGCCACCTCACCCGTGCAAAGGCTCTGACATGGGGCTATCAGAGCATGTGCAATGAACACCCATTCATTTTTGTTTTAAGGGCTTCCTGATGGAGCTGAATAAGCTCAGTCCCTGACAACGTCACACACAGGTTAGCTCAGCCTCAGTTTCCCCATCTAACAACTTCAAGTCAAAGCTATTTTCAAAGATCCTGTCTGGATAAGTGAGCACTTCATAAAAAGCCATGGAATCCCCTCCCGGGGCAGGAGGAGAACTGGTGTTCTCGGAGCACTGGCAGGGAGCTAGGAACACAGCCACCTGGCATTTCTGATAGTCAGTGCCAATCGTTGTCATAGCTACTGTGCTTAAGTGGACAGACGTGTTCTAGGGAAGTGTTTGCTGTGGTCTCTGATCATAATCCCCTGAACTTCAGAGCTCCCCATGCAGAATGTATGCCTTTCATTGCTTTTCCTGAGTGTGGAAACTGCCAGATGTGTCGTGAACTGATTGAGGAGCCATTTTGGAGTTCTGTTGTCATTTTGAAGCAGGCAGCACATAGGCTGAGTGTCAGCCATAATAGCCGTGAACAGAGGCCAACACATTTCACACATTAACACCACATCAAAAGGTCAAAAGTTTGGACACCCAGTTCAGTCACTCATCACAGAGCTGCACACTCTGAATAACGTGCTTCCCGATCCTACAACACGACCGCTCGCAGCAAAGTGGGAAAGTTGGGGAGGGGACAAGGCCACCCATCTTCAAAGTGTCATTTTCTTGTATAGATGTTTCTTGGAACTGGTTTATAATCATTGAAAGAAAAAAAAATCGTCTTTCATCCAAACAAGGACATTATTTAGTAGCTTTTCTTTATTTAAAACGAAGTCAGTCTTTGAGCTTATTTCTTTGTTTGTTTATTATATGTGTCTTTGCTCGGCTATGTGACTGTAATGTGAGCATGCCCACCAGCAAACCTGTGGAGATCAAAGGGGAAACCTGTCTTAATCCTCATCTCCCATCTTGTTGGAGACAGGGTCTCTCCCCGGCTTCCTGTACGGGGGCACATAAGTGAGCCCCTAAGCACAGACTCTGTGATGTTTTGAATCAGGACTGTCCTCCAAAAGCTTGAGTTTAAAGCCCTCATCCCCAGCTGCTTATTTCCAAAACAACACCACAAAGTTCTGTGAACTTTAGAAGGCACATTCCTAGCTGGCAGAACCAGGTCAGTGGGAGCAGGCATCTGAAAGTGTCTGTTGCTCTCTGATTTGTGGTCCATCCACACATGACTCAAGCTGCTCCAGAGGCTTTCCCTGCAGTGTGGACTGAAACTGTGAGCCCAGCTGCTCCTCCCACAGGACGTTGCTAATACTGGGTATTTATGCACAGGACTTCAAATGAGTGCAAGCTCCTCCTACCGTGCTGTGGAGAGAGACGGGGCTCAAAGAGGTCAAGCAAGTTGCCTCTGGTCCTAACAGCCTAGAACCACAGACTAGGTCTAGAAAACAGTTCTTCAGCCTTAGGAGGCCAAAGCTCCTGTCCCTACCTCTCACATGCTAGACTAATCCCACGGCTCCTTCAGATCGCTCGTGAGAACAGGAGGCCCTGTAAAAAAGGATGAGGGTGAGAGAGGAAAGCCACTAGGCTGCTTTCTTGTTCTGTGTCAGAAAAAGAGTTCAGTTCCAGAAACGGTATCCTCTCCACGAACGGGGAGAGAACTTAGAGAGCTAGAGAGACTTGCCCAAGGTCAGACAGCCAGTGAGGGACTGAGAGCTCAGCTGAGTCTTATTTTTAATTTTTCATTTTATTTGTTGTCAGTGTGTGTGTGTGTGAGAGAGAGGGGGGGGGAGGGAGAGGGAGAGAGAGAGATGTGGGTGTGAGAGAGAGCGTCCATGCATGTGGCAGCCATGGTATGGACGTGTGAGTCAGAGAATACTTTCAGGAGCTAATGCTCTCCATTAACGATGGTATCCAGTGACTGACCTCAGGTTGTCATCAAGTTTGTGCAGCAAGTGCTTTAAGCCACTGAGCCATCTCCATCACCTTCAGAAGATTCTATAATCATGCCCTCCCTTCCCTTCATGTACCCAAACAGGGACACATATCCGCCTGCCCTCGTAGCATCAAGGTGAGGCCTTTGGCAGAAGCATTCCAACCCAGGGCCCTGTTTAAGGCGGTACCATTTGAGCCCATAGAGGCCCATCAAGCCCCACTGAATGGGTCAACAGGTGCCCTCTGCAGCCTCAAAGACTATAGGGCTGGGTGCCTGCAGATCTCAGCACTGAGAGGGTTATCAGCCACCCAGGAAATGCCCGGAGGTCTTGAACTTCTGAACTTCTGGCTCACCTTTTCCTGAACCCAGTGATATTGCCTTTGCTGATATTACTTTATAGTCAAGATTGTAAATACTTCTTTGGTCCTACTTTATGGCTGCTAGATAAAAACATCTGCCTGAAATGAGGCTCTGGAGGAAGGCTCTCTGTATAAGGTGGCATTGTCACAGCACAGAGGAGGCAAGCTGACCAGACCCTATGAACCCATAAATAAGATGTCAGGCTGAGGACCCTTTAGCACAGTAGCCTCCAGACCCCCACAGCCTCCCAGGCACCTGTCATTGTCATCATCATCGTCATCCTGCCACAAGCCTTGGCTTGACACAGCATTCATTTGAGCCCTATGCTATCATCATAGGCTGTGAATGAGATGCAGAGAAGCAGGTGCCCACAGCCACATATATCACCCAGCTGAAGGCAGACCATAGATAGTGAGGACCACCAACTCCACCCCAATAAATTCTCATGGAAATCAAAGCAGCCAGTCATGACCTAGTAGAATGAATCCTGGGCATCCCTAGGAAAGACCATGCGTGCGTGCGCGCGCACACACATGCACATTTAACAGGCCCTGAGACTGTACAGGTTAGAAATGGTCCATCCTCACCCACAGGACCTTGCTAGGCCCTGAGCCCCAGAGTCCAATGGAAAGGTAGAAGGAGAAAAGGAATTATCTGTAGATCCACTCCTCTCTCAGAGACCATACTGTCTGAGCCATAGGGCCACCCCTCCATGAATGCAAGGAAGAGCAGCAGGCTGAGTGCCCGAGCCAATACTCCAGGAGACTCTCAGACTTATATCCAGGCCAAAGCCCCATTCTCACTGCCCAACTCTACCCATGTTAGTCACCAGTGTTGTTTGAGCCTGTATTCCCTTGATCATGGTCTTCTACAGTGTATAGGCAAAGGCTACCATCTGCTGGTCCTGGATCCAATAGGAGTGAGCTCCTCTTTGCCTTCCCAGGGTGACCTATAACTGTCCCTTTGTGTGCTTCCTTCTGCCCTAATTGGAACAAAGCCTCAATCAGTACAGCTGGTTTCATGTCACCTTCATCCCTTCATCCTCTGGTCCAGGAGTACAAGATTCCAGGGCCTCCCAAAGACACCCCACTCTGACCACTGCCACTGTCCCAACACCTGGGAGTAAAGCCATTGTAAACTCAAGGACTACAGTCTGACTCATGGCTGGACAGAAGTGCCTCTACGTGGAGCTGTTTTAATCTCTCCTTGCAAATCAATAACTGCTTACTTTGGGGCGGTTTTAATTAGTGAAGCCCTGCTGAGTGTTCTGCTGATAAAGTGGCCTGCTACTCATGCTAAGTGTGCCAGGCGCCTGCCAGCTTTATCACGGCTGCTGTCAAGATGAAACCCTCCTTCCTGGGCCACATGGCTAGATTCTCTGAGTTCTGCTGGGGAAGGGGCCTTCTGAGCAACTGGGCTCACTCTTCCCTCTCCAGATAGCAAACCCTTAACACCACCTATGGACCAAGAGGCTTTCTTGAGGGACAGGACGTAACCTCTTACAGGCAGTGAAGCTCCCATGCCTCAGGCTTTCCAGGCTCCCACATGAGCCACAAATGTGAAGAGCCCTACTGTGTACCAACAGTAGGACCCTCTAGTCTCCAGAGGCGTCCGCACTGACCCTGTTATCTCAGTGAAGTCCTAGTGCAGAGGTCAGGGCACTCCCTGAGGTCAGAGGATCAGCGGCCTAAAAAATGTGCCGTGGCAGGGGTAGGGGGCGCCGGGGGTGGGGGGGTGCTTTTTCCAGCCTAGGCCTACTTCCTTTGCTTTCCCTGCTTTGACAGAGGCTCACTCACCTTCACACATATTATCTTATTCTCTTTCAAGCTGCTGTTACCCACCATGCTTCTTAGGCTCTGGACACTCAGTGTTGGAGAACTGGAACATGAGGAATGACTCAGAGTCAGAGACCATTCTCTCAGCCTCGGCAGTCACTGTATGTAAAAGGAAGAAAAACAAAAGTAACTCCTTATTGGAAGAAGAAATAATATCTGGACAAGGTAACAAAACGCTTCAGGCCAGGTGTTGTGGCACATGCCTTTAATGCCAGCACTCGGGAGGCAGAGGCAGGCAGATCGCTGTGAGTTCAAGGCCATCCTGGTCTACAAAGCAAGTCCAGGACAACCAAGGCTAACACAGAGAGACCCTGTCTTGAAAAAAAAAGCTTCAGGAACTGAAGGAGCAAAGACCTGAGTTCAAATCTCATGCATGTCTCTTGTTAATAGTGTGGCCTTGGACAACTTGCTAGGTTCAGCTTCTGTTCTACAAACAGCCATACCGAAAGCACCTGCCTCCCAGGTCTGTCGGGTCAAAGGAGAAAATTCTGTTGTGCGTTGAAAATGCCATGCCACCCAGTAGAGGAACCCTTCTTAGTGCTGGCAGCACGAGGTCGAGACAGAGAAAAATGACCTCATGTTTTAGGTTGCACTCTGTAGCTGTGATCAATACAGCCCAAGTCAACTTGGAGAAGAAAGGACTGAGAGAAGTCTGGGCAGGAACTCAAGCAGGAACAAAGGCAGGAACCATGGAGGACGGCTATTTTCTGGCTTGCTCTCCAGTTCACTCATGCTCAACTACTTTTCTTATACAGCCCAGGCCTCCCTGATTAGGGATGGTGATGGCCACAGCCATACAGACCAGCCTGATCAAGGCAAGTCTCCAATTGAGGTTCCTATTCCTAGCTGACTATAGGTTGTTTCAAGTGAACAATAAAAACTACCAGACGTCATGTGTCACTCTGTAATTCTCTTGCCTTGTTTTTTTTTTTTTTTTTTTTTTTTTTTTTTTTTTTTTTTTTTTTTCTTTCCTTACCTAAACACTCATTTGCTTTGGGGGATCCTTGAACTGCCCCCACTTCACAGATCGTAAATCTAAGGCCAAAATAATAAGCTTTGTCTAACTTGCTTGAGGTCTTTTGCTGCTCACATTATTCTGAGATAAATAAAATGCCACTCCAGGTCACCATGAAAGAGGATACCCTCAGCCTTGATATGACTTGATGTGCTGGGGTGGCCTGGGAGGCACTCCTCTTTTCCAAGGGGTAGGGGAAAGGGGATAGGAGGAAGAGGGAGACAGGGTAGGAAGGAGGGGGCTACAATTGGGATGTAAAGTGATTAAACAAATAAATCATTTTTTATTTTTTAATTTATTTACTTTACATCCCGATTATAGACCCCTCCCTCATCTCCTCCCAGTCCCACCCTCCTTCCCTTTTCCCCTTACCCCCCTAGACCTCAGAAAGTGGGAGCCCTCCTTCCCTACCATCTGACCCCATCCTATCAAGTCTCATCTGGACTGCCCACATCCTCTTCCTCTGTGACCTGGCAAGGCTGTCCTACCAGGGAGAAGGGAACAAAAAGCAGCAACAGAATCCATGGCAGAGACAGTCCCTGCTCTCCAAATTAGGGGACCCACATCGAGACAGAGATGCCTGTTGACTACATCTGAGAAGCTCTAGGTCCTCTCCGTGGATGGTCCTTGGTTGGTGCATCAGTCTCCTCCAGCCCCCACCCCCACCCCCGAGCCTAGGTTTATTGGCTCTGTTGGTTTCCTTGTGGAGCTCCTGTCTCCTCTGGGTCCTTCTATCCATTCACTGTTCCATAAGACTCTCAGAGCTATGTCCAAAGTTTGGCTGTGAGACTCAGCTCCCACTTGAATCTCCTGCTGGGTGGAGTCTTTCAGAGGACATCTATGGTAGGCTCCCATCCTGTTCCTTCTCTTCAGCTGCTTCCTGTGTCTATTCTATTTGCCCTTCTGAATGAAAATTAAGCATCCTCCCTAGAGTCCTCCTTGTTACTTAGCTTCTTTAGGTCTGTGGATTGTAGTATGGTTATCCTATATTATATGGCTAATATCCACTTATATGTTGAGTATATACCATGTGAGTCTTTCTGGGTCTGGGTTAACTCACTCAGGATGATCATTTCTAGTTCCATCCATTTGTCTACAAATTTCATGATTTCCTTATTTTCAATAGTTGAGTAGTATTCATAGTGTAAATGTACCACAGATTTTTTTTTTACCTATTCTTTGGCTGAGGGACATCTAGGTTGTTTCCAGATTCTGGCAATTAGGAATAAAGCTGCTATGAAGGTAGCTAAGCAAATGTCCTTGTTGAATGATGGAGCGTCTTTTGGGTATAGATGGGTCTTGAGAGAGCACTATTTCCAATTTCTGAGAAAGTGGCAGGTTGATTTCCAATGTGGTTGTGCAAGTTTGTACTCCCACCAGCAACAGAGGAGTGTTCCCCTTTCTCCACACCCTCGCCAGCATGCACTGTCACTTGAGGGTTTTTTTTTGTCTTATCCATTCTTATAAGTGTAAGATGCAATCTCAGAGTTATTTTGATTTGCATTTTAATGATGACTAAGGATGCTGAGCATTTCTTTAAGTGTTTCTCTGCCATTTTATATTCTTCTGTTGGGAATTCTGTACTTAGCTTGGTACCTCATTTTTCAATTGGATTATTTGGTTTGTTAGTGTTTAATTTCTTGAGTTCTTTATATATTTTGGATATTAGCCCTCTGTCAGATGTAGGGTTAGTGAAAATTTTTTTCATAGTCTGTAGTCTGTTGTTTTGTCCTGTTGACAGTGTACTTTGCCCTACAGAGGCTTCTCTGTTTCACTAGGTCCCGTTTATTAATTGTTTATCTTAGAGCCTGAACTATGGGCAATATGTTCAGGAAGTTGTCTCCTGTGCCAATGAGTTCTAGTCTCTTCCCCACGTTTTCTTCTGACAGATTTAGTGTCTCCGGTTTAATGTTGACTTCTTTAATCCACTTGGTCTTTAGTTTTGTGCATAGTGATAAATATGGATCTATTTGCATTTTCTACATGTAGACATCCAATTAGACCAGCACCATTTGTTGAAGATGCAATCTTTTTTCCATTGAATAGATTTGGCTTCTTTGTAAAAAATCAAGTGCCCATAGGTGTGTGGGTTTATTTCTGGATTTTCAGTTCGATTATATTGACTCACCAGTACCATGCAGTTTTTATCACTGTTGCTCTATAGTACAGCTTAAGATCAGGGATAGAGATACCTCCAAGAGATCTTTGATTATACAGGATTATTTTACTTATTCTGGGTTTTTCGTTTTTACATATGAAATTAAGAATTGTACTTTCAATGTCTGTAAAGAATTATGCTGGCATTTTGATGGGAATTGCACTTAATCTGTAGACCTCTTTTGGTAAGACAACCATTTTACTATGTTAATCCTACAATCCATGAGCATGGGAGATCTTTTCATCTTCTGACATCTCCAATTTCTTTCTTCAGAGATTTGAAGTTTTTTTTTTTTTTTTCATACAAGTCTTCACTTGCTTGGGACGTAAAATAAATGATAAATAAATAAATATTTTTTACAGATGCCATATGGAGGCTGGACACGGAGTAGTTGCCTTGTACACATGAAACCCTGAGGTTGATCCCCAGCCCAGCACTACATAACATCACACATAGTGGTGCCCACTTATAACCTGAGCACTTGGGGAATTGAAGCAAGACAACCTGGTATATAAGAGACATTGTTTGAGAGAAGGAGAGACTGCGTTCCCTCTGTATCCTGTATTCCCCCCAGTAGCAACATCTTACAAAACCATGGCACAGTGTCACAGCCAAGAAGCACTGATGATATAGACAGTCAGGGCCTGGAGCAGCCATAACGATTGCCCCACACCATCCTTTTACACACACTTCACACACACACACACATCACACACACATACACACACACACATGCTCAGGGATAGTGAGATGGCACAGTGAGTAGGAGTGTTTAAGACACAGCGTGAGGACCTATGTTTGAATCTCAAATACCCACATAGAAGCCAGGGATGGCCACATGTTCCTGTGACCCCAGCACTAGGGTCTGAGACTGGTGAATCACCAGAGTGTATTGAATATCACCCCCAGTCAAAACTGTGAGCTTCAGTTTTAGTGAGAAACCCTGCTTTAAGGTAGAGAACAACAGTGAAACACCCCTAACGTCCTCATCTGACCTCAGGATGTGCAAGCATAGACATACACACCCACATACATGCACACACAAATTGTCACACACACACACACACACACACACACACACACATACACAGTTAAAAAAAATTTTTTTTTTTTTTGGTTTTTCGAGACAGGGTTTCTCTGTGTAGCCTTGTCTGTCCTGGACTCACTTTGTAGACCAGGCTGGCCTTGAACTCACAGTGATTCACCTGCCTCTGCCTCCTGAGTGCTGGGATTAAAGGCATGTGCCACCCTGCCTGGCTCCAATTAATAATAATTTTTTTTTAAACTGGAGAACTTCCTTTGTCCTTTACCTGAGGAGAGTGGGCTGCCCCTTCATTCCAGAAGCACACTGCATGGGACATAGGACTCTAGGTAGCATCTCCTAGGGAACTCAGAACTACGTCATTCCTCAGATCCCAGAGCTCCTCCCCTGTCTGCTTTTTCCCTGCTTCTCATAGTCATATGTTTATTTCGTCTTTATTCTTCAGCATTGTCAGTTGTAGAAACAAAGGACGGTGTGTCTGTTCCATCTCTTGGAAGCAAATGACCTATGCACATTTTTATAAGAGAGAGTCTGGATTCCACCTAGGCACTGGAGGCCCAGAGCACATGACCATAGCCAAAGTAGGAGGGCAGTACACTGGCATGTACTTCTCTCTGGGGACTGCCCTCCTAATTAGATGTCCCATTACTGGGAAGACTTCAGAGGCTGCAGGCCAGAAACCTCTTCTTAAGAAAGACTGTTAAGAGTCCTGTTAGAACAGCTCAAACATTTGTAGAATGTGACCAGAGACCACCCAGAGGCCCTATACTCCCATCCCATTAGTGTATGAGCTAAACTATTTAAATATGCATGAGACCCACTTCTGAAAAGCCAGCTCTTTTTCTTGCCTTTGATTCATTCATTATTTATTGAATGCAACTAACTGGGGATAACAAACTCATAAATGCCTTTTAAATTGTGTTCTTACTTTGTTCCAGGAGAAGCATATCAGACATCATCTCAGATCGTATAAGCCTTGAATCTGTTCTAGCTACTACTGTGAAAGAGAGGTTTGAATTAGCAGGAACAACCCACAACTGAACAGTGCATAGAGAGTGAGAGACTTTGGAATGTTTGAGTCCTAAATAAGATGTCTTCATCAAACCCCTCCCCCTCATGGCTCAAGGATCTCTGTGGAAGAGGAGGTGGAAAGAGTATGCGAGGCAGAGGGGATGGGTGACTCTGAGGAAACAGTTTCTTCCAGACACAACAGGATGATGCCTGTATGAACTCCTAGAGACTGTGGAGAACTGCACAAGAACTGCAGCAGGTTCAAGGCAAACAGGGTGCCCAACTGAAAGGGGAAGCAGACACAAGAACCAATCTTTAGTTGATACCCACTGGCATATTTAAATAGTTTAGCTCACATACTAATGGGATGGGAGTGTAGGGCCTCTGGATGGTCTCTGGTCACATTCTACAAATGTTTGAGCTGTTCTAACAGGACTCTTAACTGTCTTTCTTAAGAAGAGATTTTTGGCCTGTAGCCTCTGAAGTCTTCCCAGTAATGGGACATCTAATTAGGACTCCAGTGGAGTCTCACTGGGTACTTTTTGCTTCATTTTGCTTTGCTTTGGGTTTATTTCGTTTGGTTTGGTTTAGTTTTGTCTTTGTTTGTTTGTTTTGATTTTTGTTTTTGTGTATTTTGTGGGGGAAGGTGTTTCTTGTTTTTTTTTTTTTTTTTTTGGATAGGAAATGAGAGGTTCATAATGGAGTCATAAATAAGGCTCCACCTGGAAGCTCATTTAGCACCTATTAATGTGTAAATTGGAAATACAGGACAGTTCTGAGCAGTGGGAAATGGACGCTAACAGACAGCTATTTCTTCTTTCTTTCCTTCTGATTCTAAAATATAATCCAGAAGGCTTCTAGAGGGTTCTAGTCCTCCTAGAGACAGTCAAGCATGCAGGGGAAGGATAGCACACCTTTGTGCTAACTTCCCATCCTCTATGTTGATTCTCATCAATCCTCACACTGCCTCTCTAGAATGACATTCTCAAATAACAAATAAGCCTTTGGCGGGGGGGCCGGGCGGGGGGACACAGATGAGGACACTGGATACCACAAGTGGCCTTACAAAGTAGTTATGAAGAATAATGTTTCAGAAGTACAAATAATGCCTGCAATTCAGTGGTAACCTAATGGCTGACAAGGATAAAATTCTGACCAGAATAAAAATACAGGCAGTGAGATTTAGAATGTGAATAATGGTGACTCTGGACCAGTCTAGGGTAATAATTACAGAGATTGTGGTATAGGATGTCCTTCTTTAACCACTTGAGAAACCTTGAAAGCAACAAATTGGTATGCCCAGAGCCAACTACCAGTTCATAACAGAGTTATGCTCCACCTATGTTTATCTAAGGGTACCCTCACTGTTTGCAGCAGATCATGCTGAAAATCAGGCCTGAGATCTAATTGTAGTCATTAAACTATTACAGAGGTCACCGAACACATAGCCTCAGTCTTTTCTGGTAATCAGAGACCTCAGAGAAAATCAGTGAGACCCTACGGCCCACAAAAGGGATACTTAGATAAAGTACCTCGAGAATATTTAACCCATATTTCTCTGAATGCTCTAGACTATAGGATATTCCTTTGCCCTTTTATAAAGGACTGGGGCATCCTTTCACTCAGGGACCCTGCAAAGAGCTTTCCTAGGGCCTGTGTCTCACTCATTGATACTTAATGTCTGCCCTAAGATGCCTCGTTGCCTTCAGATTAATAATGAAACAGCAGGACAATGAAATATGCTCTTAGCTGAAGTAATACTCCCAAGGAAGGAGTTGCAAATACTAGCTTATTATCACCCGATGGGTCCTGATCAGTGAAAAGGATTCAAAAGGAAAAATTAGCAACATGAAGACACTCACTTGAAATATGTCCCTGAAAGGACACTCTGTACCCATGCTAATTCTGTTGAAATGGTTCCTTAACACTCCTCATGTATAAAGATGTTCTACAGTGTAGGTGAGGGAGACAGCTCAAGCTGTAAAGTTCCTGCTTTACAAATATGATGACATAAACTGCTTAATTACCCAAGCAAAAAGGTGAGTGAGGTAGCAAATACTCCAGTACTCACAGCAGCCTGGGGCTGTGGAAGCAGACAGGAAGATTTGCTGCTAGCCAAACAGATTAGCCTACTTGGTGAGTTCCAGCCCTAAAAAAGAAGGTTGATGAAATCTAAGAAATGACACCAGAGATCCCTCTCTGGCCTTTAGACATCTGCACACAGAGCACAAAGATAAAAGGAAAGAAGAAAAAAACATTGCACAATGGGTGATGTAAAACTGCTAGAACTGGCTGGCATGGCACTTGGGCAGAGGCTGAGAGAGGCAGGTTATCTGGCTTCGTTATGTAACATGAGCAAGTTCCTGGAGTGGGACACTGCGGAGGCAGAGTAAGTGCAAAGCGATGAGCCTGCGCCTTCCAGAACATGAGGCAGGTATCCTCAGCAAGCCATCATCATGCCATCCTAAGGATCGCTCTTTAGGACCATTGCCAGCATCCAGTGTCTCCACCTGCATTCCACCAAGGGTCTGTGTGTGGGCATCTTATGTGGGAATGTGGCCCCAAAAAAGAGAAGTGAAAATAAAGGGTATAAACAGGAGAGAAGGGAAGTTAAGGGTGGGAGATGCTGCTGTGGACACAGGATGTCCAGTGTCAGTGAGGCTGGGAACTCAAAGAGCTAGGTAGCAGCACTTCGTTGCCAAAGCCCAGCTGGATGAGTTCCACAAGGACAGCAGCTTCCACTCAGGCTTTACTTTAAGGAGAACTCAGACTTAGGTGTCTAATTTCAATGTTGATGAAGCCCACTAAGGTCTACTCCCTCCAACTCCACTCCCTAAAGTCACCTGAGAGAGAACTGAGCACATGCCCTGTGGCCCCATTGGGCCTTTCTCACTGCAAAAAGTTGAGAGGCCAGAGGCATTCCAAGATCCTCTGCCCTACATGACCCCTTGTGGTTTTCAATTCTATAGTTTACTGACAGACTTGTCACCTGTCCTAAGTTCAAAATCCATTATTATTATCGCGGTGGTGATGGGTAATTAAGCAACAAATGCACTAATCTCATTAAGCCAGTTTTAAAATTAATTTATTTTAATGCATGTAATTAGCTAATATGATAATGCTCTCTTTCATCCAAGACAGCCTGCAGGCTCTCCAAGCTTCGTGTGTTATGATTAATGAATTTTCACACATTGAGAAGGAAAGAGTGTAGGGAGTTGCTGAAAGTCACACAGTCCTCTGATGGGATCACTTACCCCGTGGAAATGGCCTGCCCCTTATCTGTTGATCTATTCTCCCATCATTGGGCACAAACTCTACCTGGCTTTATTATGTTTGTCCTTGCTTGTCTCCAAACTGGAAATTCTTACGCTTTTTCCTCTTTAGTTGGCTGTTCTTCTCTGCCTTCTGTTGCTATGATAACCACCATGATCAAAAACAACAGATGGAGGAAAGAGTTTGTTACTCATTACAGGTTAGAGTCCATCATTGAGAGAAACCTCAGGATGAACCTGAGTTCAGGTGGGAACTGAAACAGAAACCATGGAGAGTGCTGCTAACTGGCTCACTCTCTGTCTTAGTTACTGTTCTGTTCTTGTGAGGAGACCCCTGGACAAGACAACTTAATAAACATAGCATTTAATTGAGGGCTTCCTTACACTTTCAGAGTGTTAGCTCGTGACCGTCATGGTGGGGAGCATGGCAGCACACATGCAGGTACTGGAGCAAAAGCTGGAAACTTACACCTTATCCACAAGAGAGAGAGCAAGATTAGACTTGGCATGAGCTCTTGAAATCTCAAAGCCCACGGCAGTGACACACTTCCTCCAACAAGGCCACACCTCCTCCAACAAGGCCACACCTCCTCCTCCAACAAGGCCACACCTCCTCCAACAAGGCCACACCTCCTTCAACAAATTCACACTCCTCCAACTAGGACACACCTCCTAATCTTTTCTAACAGCCCATCACTAGAAACCAAACATTCAAATAAATGAGCCAATAAGGGCCATCCTCATTCAAACCAGCATATTCTCCATGGCTTGCTAACGTACTCTCTTACACAACATAGGCCCAGGAATGGCACAGCCCACAGTGAGCTGGGCCCTCCCACATCAATTATTAATCAAGAAAAATGTTCCCATAGACATGCCCACAGACCAATCTGATGAGGGAAATTTCTCAATTGAGGTTTCCTCTTCCTAGGTGACTCTTGCTTGTTTCAATATGTCAAAACTAAGCAGCACAACTGACCCCCTGGCAACTTGACATTAAAAAAAAAAATCACTGTTAAATCATAATCTTTCCTTTCTTGTTTATCCCCACAATCACATATTAATATTGCAATATAAAACAGAGTATAACTCTAAATGCCCCATAGTGTTTTAAAATTTCAAACACTTTAAGATTCTGGAAATCTGTTTAAACTATCCAAAGTCTCTTAACTGTAAGTTCTTGTAAAGTCAAAAACAAGTTAAACATTCCCTGATGCCAAAAGAGGACAAAGCAGGGTATAAAATTAATAACACTTAAGCAAAACCAAACTCCAATGGAGTAAACACCTAAGTGTTCGATGTCAGTAATTGATTCATGATTTTCTGAAATCCGGGGAGCTTAGGCATCTCTGCCCTTCATAGCACACACAGCCATAGGCTTGGGCAGGCCCACTCTCCAGCTCTGCCCTTCATAGCACATACAACCAAAGCCTTGGCCAGGTCCACTTCAAAGCTGCTGCTGTCCTTGGAGGTTCTCCTCTGGCCCTGGCATCACAACTATGTTGGGGTCACCACTGCAACACTTTCATCAATGGCCTTTCCTGGGCTCTTTGGGGACTCTACCCTGTCACATGGTGCCATGCCTCAGTTTCTCTTTTTGACCTCTTCACTCCTGGCATCTCTACTACTACAACGGAGGCTGTAAATTCAACAGTGGCTTCTCCTGGTCTCTCACAGTGCCCAACCTCAGCTGTCCTCTCCTTCAGCCATGCATCTTTCCCACCTCTAAAACCAATGTGACATAGAAGAGTCATACATTACTAAGTTTGGCTGCCAGCTTGAGATGCAGACTTGGCCTTTTCTGGTCCACAGCTGTGTGTGCTGAGGAAATACTTCCCAGAAGATTTCACCTCAATGGTTCTGGTCTTGAATGGCTCTGGTCTTGTATTAATCCCAGCTTATTTTTGAGGCCCAGCTAAAGCTAACAATCATCACTGTCCCAGCAAAGTGAAGATTGCACTTCCAAAGATCCTTAGTCCATAATATCAAGTACAGGACCCTGATAGAGTCTTTGCTTCCCTCTTAAACTTGACAAGCCTGGCCTCCATTATCAGTGTTTCTCTTAACATTATCTCTCAAGGTCCCACAGAAGAGCTCACTAAGCTCCATGCCTCAATGGCTTTTCCAGTTCCAGTTTCCAACACTTCCCCAGTCTTCCCTAAAACAACATGGTTAGGTCTCTCACAGAAATAGTCATGTTCCTAATACCAATTTTTGTTGTACTTTGCTTTCTGTTGCTGTGATAAAACATTATGAGAAAAGCAACTGGTGGTCAGAGGGTACTACATCTTCCAGGATAGAGCTCAACATCAAAAGAAGCCAGAGCAGATGCTCAAGACCAGAATGAAAGCAGAGACCATGAAGCAACACTCTTCACCTACTTGCTCTTCCTGGATACTCAGCCTGCTTTCTTTCTGACTTGACCACAGGCCGATCTGATGAAGGTAATTCCTCAATTGGAGGGCCCTCTTCCAAGGAGACTCTAGTTTGTGTTAAGTCGACAGAAACTAACTACTATATTTTCCGTGTCACCCATCCTTCCAGACTCAGCTTATGAGTCACCTCCTTCAGGAAGCCTTCCAAAACATATCTCACCCAGTCAGGTTAAATGGCTTTTCTGAGGTATCCTACATAGCTAAAAGGGAAGTGTCTCTGTGCTTGGGATATATTCAGTGGGTAAAATAGTTGCCCCACAAACTTGAGGGCTTGAATTAAGATCACCAGGATCTACATAAGACCTGGTGTAGCAGCAGGCTACATACACCAAAGCAAAATAACAAAAAAGGTCCTATCATACACACAGTGAACTCACAGGTCAGCTAGCTTGACATATACCAAAGCAAAATAACAAAAAAGGCCTTGTCATACACACAGGTCACCTAGCTTGCACACACCAAAGTAAAATAACAAAAGAGGGTTTATTACATCTTATGAGTTACAGTCCATTTTCTGAGGGAAAACAAGGTAGAAACTCAAGACAGGAACTGAAGCAGAGACCATTGAGGAAGCTATTTACTGGCTTGCTCTCGAGCAATCCCTGCACAAGGTGTTTGCCCACACATGTTGTAAACACCCTCAGTTTGAATCCTCACCCTAGCACACAACAGTGAAAGTGTTTTCCAATTGTTTTGGAAGAAATAAAAACCTTAGAACAGTTGGGGACTTTTCCCTGAACACTCTTGAAAGCTAGGACTCATACCTGCACTTCTTGGGTAGCTCCAAAGCTGCTCTCCAGAGTCTTGGTTTTTGTGCTTGCTTTCCTTTTATTTATTCTTTTCTCATATAGTACATTCTGACTTCAGTTTGCCCTGCCTCTCCTCCTCCCAGTATCTTTTCCTCCACCTCCCCATTCTGCCACCTTCACCTCCCCTCAGAAAAAGACCAGGCCTTCCAGGGACATCAGTCAAACACAGCATAACAAGCTACAATAAGAACAGGCACATATTCTCACATGGAGGCTGGACAAAGCAACCCAGTAGGAGAAAAAGGGTCCCAAAGGCAGCCAAAGGAGTCAGAGACAGCCCACATTCCCACTGTTAGAAATCCCACAAGAACAAGCCATAATATGTATGCAGAAGACCTAGGTCACACCCATAAGGCACCCTGGTCTCTGTGAGCCTACTTGAGCCCTAGTCAGCTGGTTCTGTGGGCCATGAATTGTGGTGTCCTCCTCCTCTTCCTTCTCCTCTTCCTCCTCTTCTTCCTCTTCCTCCTCCTCCTTCTCCTCTGCATCACTCACTGAGCTCTGCCTAACATTTGGCTGTGGGACTCTGCATCTTCCCCCATCACTTGCTGGATGAAGTCTCTCTGATGACAATTATGCTAGGTTCCATTCCAGCACATTCTGCTGGCAGAACAAACTGTAGGTCAGAGGTTTGTGACTGGGTTAGTGTCCCAGTCCCTCCACTTGATGCCTTGCCTGGTTACAGAGGATGGCTGGTTCAGGCTCCATGTCCCCCATTGCTAGGAGTCTTTGCTAGTGTCACCTCATAGATTCCATGGAGTTTCCATTGAACTAGGTTTCTGCCTTGTTCCTGAAATGCCCCATGATTTTTGTTAAAGAATTCAGAAAAATACAATGGGAAAAGGAAAACATTTTCAACAAATGGTGCTGGTCTAACTGAATATTGATATGTAGAAGAATGAAAATAAATCTATATCTATCACCCTGCACAAAATTTAAGTTCAAGTATATCAAAGACCTCAATTAAAAAAAAAACAGAAACACTGGATCTGCTGGAAAGGAAAGTAGGGAAGAGCCTGAACACATTGGTACAGGAGACAGCTTCCTAAACAGAATACCAACAGCACAGGCACTAAGATCAACAATTAATAAATGGAACCTCAAGAAACTGAAAGGCAAAAGACGCTGTCAATAAGTCAAAATGGCAGCCTACAGAATAGTTAAAGATTTTCACCAACGCCACATCCAACAGAGGGCTGAGATCCAAAATAGATAAAGAACTCAAGAAACTGGACATCAACAAACCAAATAACCCAGTTAAAACCAGAGTCTTGTTCATCTCCCATGTGTTCCTTAATCCCCCCAGCTTCAGGCGGGGCCCCCCCAAGTGTCTCTGTAATGGGGCATGCCCCCAACAAACCCCTTCAACAAATTCAGATCTTGGAGAAAGAGACAAAAAAGACCCAGCGGCTGAAAGATCAGCAATGGCGGCTCTGGAGAATTCTGTGCTATTGGTCCTTCAAGGTAAGGTTTAAGGACATTAAAATTTACTGTTGGTGGGTCAACATTGCATTCTAAGGCTTAAAAGCAAACAAAAAGAGCTTCCATTAGTTGCTACAATGGTAATCAACAGTTGAATATGGGCTTTATTGCCATAAAGCCCAGAGGTAATAAATAAAGAGGCCCTGCCTGTGGTGGGGAGTACATTCTGTTGCCAATCCTCTATCAAACAGCATCATTCTATTAGTCGTTAAAAATTGGAATAACACCCTTGACAATAATTTTTATTGCTTTACCTGTAAAACATAAGGGTAAGAAATAATTTTGTCAACTGGAAAGTGTTGGTAATAACTCAGGTGCATTGGTGAGATGCTTGAGGTCTGGATCCCTGTGAGTAGCTGAAATGGGTCATGGAAGCTGCTTCGGGAGCATTTGTTTCTCTCCTTCACTTCTAGTGTTCTCCAGCAAAGGAAAACTGCACTCAGAAACAGGCTGAAAGCAGCTCTATCTATATCCTGTGGCCTATATGTGAGACTGTCGTGTGTGTGTGTGTGTGTGTGTGTGTGTGTGTGTGTGTGTGTGTGTGTGTGTGTGTGTGAGGAGGGGGAGAGAGGGAGGGAGAGAGAGAGAGAAGGAGGGAGGGAGAGTGGTGAGTGTGGTGAGTGTGGTAAGTAAGTGTGCATGTGTATGTAAAGGCCAAACATTGACATCAGGTATCTTCTTTTATGTCCCCTCTACCTTGGTTTTCTTTTAATTGTTTGAGAAGTTCATACATGTATGAACCTCTCATTTTTCCTCCCAACTTTATTCACATTTTTTTTGGAGGGGTGTGGTTTGGTTTGGTTTCAAGACAGGATTTCTCTGTGAAGCTTTGGCTGTCCTGGACTCACTTTGTAGACCAGGCTGGCCTCGAACTCACAAGGATCGTGAGTGCTGAGATTAAAGGCGTGCACCACCATGCCCAAGTTGCATCCCTTTTTTATCTCACTGAATCCTCTTAGAGCTGCCTGTGTGTATGTGATTCCAATGTCTCTTAATGAACCTCCAACTCATCAGCTTGTAAACCATACAGTTCTGCAGATCCACCTGTCTCCCTTCCCACAACCTTCACCTCGTGCCTCTTGGTACTAGGTACTCGCCACCATGCCCAGCTTTTTTTTTTTTTTTTTTTTTAAATGAAAGTGCATCCACTCTCAGGTTCTCATGCTTGTAAAGCAGGCACTTT
This sequence comes from Acomys russatus, assembly GCF_903995435.1. Lineage (NCBI taxonomy): Eukaryota > Metazoa > Chordata > Mammalia > Rodentia > Muridae > Acomys > Acomys russatus. The sequence continues at coordinate 1,944,003 of NC_067162.1, forward strand.
GCCAGCTGTACTATCTCCTCACGCAAGGCTGCTTCTCCCAATCTGTAAATAAGACAATGTAGATTCTATTTCACTAGATGTTGAGTTGTCTCGTCCCAAGAACCGCCTTAGCCTGCAAACCTGAGAAGAGGAGATTCACAGGAAGTGCCTGGAAACAGGCTGAGTAAATGACGCAGTTGGTAAAGAGCATGACAAATTCCCAACATACACGTAAATAGCAGAGCACGTAGCCTGTGTTTATAATCCCAGAGCTGGGGAGGCAGAGCCAGGCATATCCCTGGGGTTATCAGCCAGTCAACCTTGCCTACTTCACAAGCTTCAGGGCAGTGAGAGGCCCTGTCTCAAACAAGGTGACTGGCCTCTGAGGAATGGGAATAACACTTGAAAACACACACACACACACACACACACACACACACACACACACACACACACACACACTGACTTACCTGAAAGATGAACAAACCAGTGTGGAAAAGAGTTGGAGTTTCTTAAAGGGGTTGGTTTGTTGGTTCGTTGGTTGGTTGGTTGGTTGGTTGGTTGGTTGGTTGGTTGGTTGGTTGGTTGGTTTGTAACATAGATTTAAGCACTGGGACTAGTAAAAAGAGAGACATGTGGATATGGTTGTATCAAAAAAGTCGTGTTCTACTGTATTATGATAACCATGCAGAGAATTTTGCTAGGGTTTGAAGTTATCTTTAAAGGGTTATTAAGGAACTTAAATGAGATCACAGGGTGATTCCTATGGTGCACAGATGAGATTATAGCTGATAAGGGAACACCCTGAAGACAAGAGTTGTACGGGAAGTGAGGACATTTTCATTGTCAACAAAAGTTAACAGTCTTGTTTCTAGGATTCTTAGAAAATATCTGAGGAAAGAACAAAGCTATACTCAAGGTCATACTCACTCAGGCCTGAAGCTTGGTTTATTGCTGTTTTAACATTCTCACTGATAATATCTCTACATAAAAGGAACGCAAGCTCCTGTATCTCTGTATCGGCAGCCTTCATAGTAAATGTTAATTGTGCTGGAATTCTCTATTCTCAGCTGGCAAGAGGTTTCAGCCAGACTCAGGATGGAACAAGGGGATCCTTTTCTTTCTTGTGTCCTTTAAATTTGCCCTGTCTTTCTATCCTGCTCTATTCTACCTGGGATTCGACAGGGAACAAAGGTCCAGAGAGTGAGCAAGGGAGTCAGGGCACTTGTACCAAGTAAAGAGAAGGCTGTTTATAGAAGGAAAGTCTGGAAAGTGTCTGAGTGCTTAACAACCTAGAGAGCATTATGGCTGTAGTGAGAGATGTTTGCTGGGCAAAGTGACAAGAACCCCAGTGGGAGTGGGGCAAAGGAGGTGAGACAGGATGAGGGATGGGAACACAGTAGGGAAACCATTTTGTGCCAAGCTCGGTCTTTTGCTGTTTATCCCAGTCACTTAATGACTACTGCACTTTTGTGACAGCCATCACCTCTTGATTACTAGCTCATAAGGTAATACGAGCCACTTCTAAAAGGCATGTGCTTGGAGAGGAGAAAGGCAAGGGGCTGTGGCTGATGACGCTTAAACATGAGTGGGGCCGAAGTTCATTTTAAATATTCAAAAGTTAGAAGATGTGCAGGGGCGAGGGGCTAAAGAAGGAGCCAGGCATAAGCTGAGGTAAGTGGAGTGTCATGAAGCAAAAAATTGAACGCGCCCTAACCAAAGTTGGTATGTTGTAAACCAAACCTCCCACGACCTCGCCCTTCTGCACAGCGTGATCATTTTCAGTAGATGTTGACCTTGGGCCTCAGGCTTCAGGATGATATCAAATAAATGTCCTTATAAATGACCCTGTTCTATCACAGCAGCAGGAAAGAGGAATCAGGATTCAGGGACAAATTCACTCCCTTTATACCTCCTTCTTTTGCTCCCTAGGAGCTTGGCTGCCGTCAACAGGCTTGACTCCCTGAACTGAAGAGTCTTGGGGTCCTTAAAAGGACAGGTCCAGAGCACAGGGGTACTTCTGAAAGTTGCCCCTTCCCACAGGACAGTTCAACTTGGAAATCTGTAATCAATAGGCCCTGAAAGAGCTCAATAGAAGACCCTTCATGTGGCTCTCCAGACTCCTTGGCTAGGAAACTCCCAAATATAGAGAGAAGATCCTTTTAGAGAGCCCAGGAGCCTTAAGGTCACCCTAAGTTGCTGCAACATCTTCATCTGCAGAAGTCTGAAGGCTTCTCAGCTCCAGCTCAAAGATGAGGACCAGTTCAGGTTTCACATGCATTCACTTGTAAAGTCAACTGTCAGTCTGTCTCTGAGGCACTCAAAACTCTCGCACCTGTGTGCCCCCTCTATGGCATGGCATGACTTTGTTCTCAATTAACCTGACACATTTAAATTAAATGTAATCCCTGCCATGCCTTTGTTCCACAAATGGCTGGAGGTAATGTACAAAGATATATGTGAGACACTAAGATAAAACATCTATAGGGCCAAGCAAGTAGATAATAAAATTGACTGGGCATGTAACTCAGGGGTAAGACAATTGTACAGCATAGGCAAGGTCCTGGGTTCAATCCCTAGCACCACAAGATAATAAATTTAACAAAGACAAATTAAAGAAATAGAGTCTAGATCTAACTTTTAAAGATAGGCTCGAGTCTCGGCCACTGGCCACAAAGATGTCACACGTCTGAAGCTGAGCTTCTTGATGACAAAAGGGAAGAAACACATCTAGCACATGAGGGCCAGACCACCAGGGGCCAGCAGCCCATTTGCAGGAAGATTTAAGGAAGGCTGGAGAGAGAACTCAGTGGATAAAAGGCTGGCTTCAGAAGCATGGAGACCTGAGTCCCATGCTCAGAGCCCATGTCAACCAAGCCTGGCATGGTGCTGTGTGCTTGCAATCCCAGCACCAGGAAGCAAAGGCAAGTGGACCCCTGGGATGTACTGCCAAGGTCCAGGCTGGTGAAAAACCCCATCTCAAAAACAAAATTAACTGTGCCCTGGTAATGACACCTGAGATTGTCATCTGGCTTCTACAGGTATGCATGCACATGTGCACCTGCACACAAATGCACACATGAAGGCTGAAGTCACAACTGCTAAAAGGGAATGTGGCATGTAGATTTTTTTTCACCTATCCCTGACATTCTAATCCAGCAGAGGTAAAAGCAGGTCCATGCGTCACAGGGGCCAATAGGAGCTTGTATTGCTCTATTTAAATAGAGCCAACTTCTCTCTTCCAGAATGTTCTATGTCGTGGGGCACATGTAGAAGCCATTGCAAGAGCATATAGTACAACTCAGGACGGTGGTCCCTGCTGTGGTAAGAGGTTGGGGGATGGGGCCCAGAGCACCTTGCTGAGGCTTAGAGGTCCTAAGAAGCTGCTCAGGGCTGCACAGCTAGGCAGGGGCAGAGTGAGATCTCTGCAGGCCCTCACACAAAAGTCAAGGAACCCTCTGGGCTAGACAGGGGCCTGTGGAGGCTTATGAAGCAGACTGGACACCACTGTACAGTGACTGGGAAACCCTTCCTCCTCTGTCTGCCTGGCAGATCTGATGTTGTTCCCAGGCCTGCTGCCTTTTACAGGCTACTAGATATCAGGGCTCAAAAGGAGTGATGATGATTCCTTTAGGATCCAAAGGAGCAAGCAGCTCACTTCTAGAAGATTCCCACAGGCCACTCTACAGCTCCCACAGAGCCCATAGCAGCCTAGCCTCTACCCATGTCCCACTCAGCCCTGCCTTCCAGGCAGACAGGGAGCTCTTTGGAAGCCAGGTTCCCGAGCGGGTGTTGGCAGAGTGTGGAAGGGCTATAAAACCATCAGAACCGGAGTGTCCTGCCTGTTACAGGGCGGGTTAGCGTAATTTCACAGTGATAAGAGCAGCCTGCAGTTGTGGGAGAGATAGGTGGTCCCATAAATCCTGGTCATCGGCAGGGCATGGGGTGAAAAGGTAACCGGAGGAGGCAGATCACCCTCACCTACTGAAGTCTGACCTGGTTAGGGAGTCGGGGCACAGGCACCTAGGGTCCTGGGACCTGCTGCTGCTCCGACCTTAGGGCTCCGATGAGGCCCAGGGAAGGTGGCTGGGTGTGGGCACTGTAGGTCAGCGCACTTCCATCAAGGCTGGAGTAGGCAGTAAACTGGAGACCTACTTTACCACCCTGAAGCCATCTGCATTTACGATTCCGTACCCCAACTCGTCCGTGGGACCTAGGATCCTTCTCCCCATCCCCCACCCCCACCATCTAGCTCAGGTGTCTGTAACCTGTGCCAGCTCCGGCTGGATATTCTGTGCATACCCTTCACCAGAAGCTCTGGGGACCAAGTCCCTCAAAAAAAAGGCCTATCTGTGCTGGAACCCAGGGTACCAGCTAGGAAGACAGAGAAAGGAGAGACCTCATTCAGTGAGCCCTGGGGAGTCACACTTCCCTCCAGTCCCTGGAGGCAGCTGTGCCCCTGAGGAGGAACCAGCTGGGAAGAAGAAACTTCCTGCAAGTCTGGAAGCCATCTGGAGAAAACCCTTGGGTGGCTGCTAAGGGTGAAGAGACACAGCCCAAACTCTCAGCCATCACGAAAGAAAGACCTCCATACCCTGTTCCCAGGCCCGCATACAGCCTGGATGTTGGTATTACTGGGATAAAGACCCCCCCCCCGGCCCCACCCAGGGTGTGGACAGATAGACTGAGGCCTGGACCAGAAGCCCCTGAGCTGACAGGTCTTTGTGACTCAGAATGTGTTCTTGGCTGTTACTGCCACCTCCTGGTTGTCAGTTGCCATCTCTGAAGAATAAAGGGTGATTCTATGGTTCTCATTATCTTACCCAAATAGATGGTCTGCATCTGCGAGGAGCAGCAGAGGACCTACCCAGCAGAAAGCGCAAAGGGCTCCTGGAAGCATACGGGGTTAGGACTCTGGCCCAGGCAGAGTGCACAGTGCACATTTGTTCATGTTCTGCACTGCATGAGAGTGCTCATCTGCAGACAGGCTGATGCTCCTCCTAATGTGCACTTATATGCAAGTGACAACTCTGAACTCGCAGTCAACACCCACTTCTCACTCCATGGCTTCAAGCAACAGGGAGAGACCCTGCCTTCAGGGTCTTCGTATCAGAAATGGGGCTCACCACTGCTTCCCAGCGGAAATGAAGTTCAGCGGGATTGAGAAAGTCCATCTCCAGGACAGAGCAGAGAAACTGCCTCACAGAGAGTTCCCAGTGGGGGTTCTCTCCCATCTCCACCAGCCCAGGGTTCACTGGTGGGCATGGATCATGGGTGCCTGTTCCCAGGAATTCTGCTCTTTGAGACTGTCCTCCCCTCACCACCCCACAACCCCTAATAGGATTGTCCCAGTATTCAGTTTTAACTCTAAAATGTGTGCCCTGGGCTGTACTCTTGACCTCCACTAGTCTGAGCAGCAAGGACCAGGTGAGAACTGAGGTAGGAAACATGCCATAGGATGTGTGGGTTTTCATTTTTGGATGTAAACTCAGATGTTTTCATCAGATGCTTGTCTACTGGTCCACATCATCTCTCTCCACTTGGTTTTTCCCATCCTACTTGAGAAATAACACAACTTAAAAATAGACACGGGTCCCAAATGCTGCTCAGACCCCATTTACTGACCATCAGGGACTCAGTCTTCACATGCTATCCAATCGCATGTCCTCCTGAACTCTCTTGCTGTAGGCATCTTATGGGGCTGAGAAGTGAGGATAACAGCTTGCTCGGTGTGCATAGCCATTTAGTACTAGGACTGGAGACACTGTCAGGTGACAGGAGTCAGAGGTACTCCATTAGCGCTGCTGTACTTGACTACGCTCTCCTGGAATGGTTGGAGCCGGGGTTCTGATTGGTCGATTGGTTAATTAGTTCATTGAAACAGGGTCTCGTTCTGTGGCTCACAAGATACAGAAACTTACCATGTAGTCCAAACTGGCTTGAAACCTATGACAATCCTTCTGCTTCAGTCTCCCCAGTGTGATCTCCAGCGCGAACCACGCTCCCCTCCCCAGCTCAGCTTGTCATTTTTTAAATCTGTGATGCTTGTGCTGCGTTTGTATCTTCACCAATCACAAGCTTTTTGTCCTTGAGAATTCAGAAAACAGGAGTCACTCTAGAAAAGTCTGTGGCAGCTTTGTCTGCAAATTCAATGGTTCTCCATCTTCTAGGAAGCCAATCCATGGTTTTAACTACCCATTTCCTGTGTTGTAGGACAGGGAGCTAAGGAGCACTGATCACCTGTGAGGAGCTTCTGTTCTGCTGGACGGTGATGGGTGAGTATAGTGAGGCTGATAAGGAAACCAGAAATAAATGCAATAGCACCTAAAAACTGGCAGCAAGGGCCATGAGCCTGGGGTTTTGAGCTGCAGAAAAATTCAGACTCCTAGTTTATGGTTCAAATATGAAACCAGGAGGCTGAGGAGGCAGCTCGGGACTTAATAGTGCTTGGCTTGCATTACAAACAAGAAAACCTGAGTTTGAAGGCAGGAGCCATGTACAAAAGCCAGAAGCACATGTAATCCCAGCACTGGGGATACAGAGATAGGAAGATCCTCTGAGCTAGTTGAATTGGTGAGCTCCAAATTCATTGAAAATCCTGCCTCAAAAACAGGGGAAATTGAATGAAGAAGACTCCCATCATTGACCTATGGTGCCAGAGCATGTACACACACACACACACACACACACACACACACCACAAATGAGTCCTAGAGAAGGAAAATTAGTGCTGATGGGATAGGAGGAGCATCCAGTGACAACCAAAGCTGGTGATGGATAGCCCCAGGCTGAGATCACAGCAGTAGCTGGGACTCAGGAAAATGTCTGGCAGCTAGCCAGAACAGGCTCAAAAAGCCCCAAACACAAGCTGCTCTGTCGTGGTCTCTAACAGCAAGTGCCCACTCCCCCGACAGTCAATACAGCAGCAAGAGCTAAAGCCACCCAGCCTGACTGCAAACCTGCTTGGCATACCTCCTCGACCTTCTCTCACAGCTTGGCAGGCTGTCCTGTGATTGGTCTTCCTTTTCCTTTTCATTTGCATGCATACTCTAGCCATTCAGAGTCCACGTGGGTCTATATGTCCAGGAGCACACCCTCTCAGTCGTCAGACTCATCGACCCATTCGTGGGAGGAGCTCCACTCCTGGCTTCAAGATCCTCTGGGGACAGACTCACCCGAGACCCACAGCCCTGTTGCTGGTGGAGGACCTCCTTCCTGCTTTGGGTGCGGAGTCGCCATTGCTGACATCAGAGACTGTCCGCTTCTCCACTTCTGTTACACCAGCAGCCTGCTCTTGAACAGACTTGTTCTTCAGGAGGCTGCTCTAGGCACCCGGAGACTCACCAAGAATTGGTGTAACAGCCAGCGTCCACCTCTCAATTGGCATCTCACTGTTAGCAAGAGTTCAGAGACTGTCAGTATTCTATTCACCCATTCAGATCATCACTCCTGTATGAAGACTGTCCTCCAGTCCTCCCCCATTGCTGCCCATGCACTTCACTCTTCACTGGAGAAGAACAGTGTCTTGCCAGTACCACAATGCAAGGAAGAGGTGCAGCCAGGACTCGAACCCACGACTCCTGAGTTCATGATCAGATTCTCCTTATTCTGTTCTAGTTTCTTTTCTGTGGTTCTCGATGACCTAATTCCCTCTTTCCTAGGGTGCATCCTCCTCCCAAACTGCAAACTGCAAAGCAAACTAGGGTGCTAGAAAGAGACTGGTGACTCCTGTGAGGCTTGGTTCTCTGCTGTGTGGCCACGAGTGCACTATGAACCTCTCTGGGCCTTCTTTTTCTCCTTTGGCATTCATATCCTCTGATCCAGTAGGGAAGGATTGCTTCATATCTCTCCTCCCCGTAGCCCACTGAGGGGGAGTTGAGAAGGACAATCTGTTACCCATCTGCTCAGGAGCAAAAACGGGGCTGGAAACACAGGCCTGGAGGTGTGGAGATACTGGAGGCTTGGGAATGAACACGCAGAAGGCATGTGAAGAGAACAAGAGGCTGCTTCTTGCAATCCGCAGCGAAAGCAGCCACAGGGAAGAAGTGTTTCTTTAGGCTCAAAAGCAGTCCAGCGTGGCAGGGTCAGCAAGGAGGCCAGTGAAGTCACTATGAGTGTCCAGTTGGGACCCATTACCTCACATCTCAGGAAATAGGAAGCAAGGAATCGACAGAACCAGAGCTTGTGTGTCTCCGCACTCCATAGGACCCTCTTCCTCCACCTAGGTCACATAATCTCCCCAAATCTGCCACCAGCCTGGAACTCAGTGCTCAACACATGACCCAAGGAGAAACACTTCCTGTTCAACCTGCTACTTGGTCTCTTCAGTTTAACACTTGGTAAATCAGTTTAGGACAGGTGAGAGAGCAAGGACAGCAGGAGGCTGCAGGGGTTGTCAATCCCTGTACTAGGTAGGAGGGGCCAGATGGATTCCATATAGTGAGATCTAGTGAAAGAAAGAAAGAAAGAAAGAAAGAAAGAAAGAAAGAAAGAAAGAAAGAAAGAAAGAAAGAAGGGAGGGAGGGAGAGAGGGAGAGCTAACTTGAATTGCTCAGTCAGCCAGTTGGTACAGCAGACCAAGGTCTCCACCTCCCACCCCCTCACCCTCTACCCCCTACCCCTGTGCACTTTGCAGCCTCTCTTCCTCCTCCCACACCTATGATCAACCCCTGGTCTCACTGAGATGTCTCCCTGTGCACACTGGCCCCAGTGATCAGCCCTAGTCTTGCTGGGAATATCTCCCTATGCCTGTTTCCACCCCCATGTAAGGCTCAGATTTTTCATCTGCAAAATAGGATAGACCTGACTCTATCCTATGCTATGGGAGGAGCCCTGTGAGGTGACTGGTGCACAAGCTGGTGTGAGGCAGATGGCATCATTCTGGGCACATTTCAGTGACCAAAATATTCAGATCCACAACCCACAAATCCATTTACGAACTGTCCAGACCAGCAAAGGGAACTTGCCACAAACTGCAATGGGGCCTGTCTTGGGTGCATTACAGCTACAGTAGTAAGTGGGCCCATTCAGGCCATGGACCTCATTTCTCCACTTCTCAACAGGTGGTGAGACCTAGCCCATCCCCCCATCTCCCATCCCCCATCCACCCACCCCTCAACCCACACTCACCCACCCCACCCTACCCAAACCCCATCCCCACCCCCGAGCACTCAGAGTTCACATTGACTGGAGGCTTATTTTTTGCTAAAGCACATCACATCACAGGCATAGATGTGTCTCTCCTTGGAGGCCCCTGTGATCCTGGGAAACCAGCAATCTCACCCTCAACTGTACCTTGAGCACTGGAGTTATGGGGAAGGTCAGCCACACTTCTGCTTTCCTGAAAGCCCTGTGAGAATTTCCATCTAGCAGGGAAGAAGGCAGGTAAATGAGAAACCAAGATCAACACTAGAGCAGGCCCAAAGCCAGGGACACAAAGAAATAATAAAAATGCCTGAGTCTGATATTCAGAGGAGAAATAGCAACGGAAAGGAAAAGTACATCTCAAGGGGGGGGAGGACCTGTGGCAGTTTACCACCCATGACATCATAGCAAGCCAGGCCTCAGAGTCAGCTTGGGTCCCTTAATAGGTAAACAGTCCAGGGGCCACATGGGTCAGCTGGTTTCTCGCAACCCAACTCCCTCACACTTGCCATTCATCCTGTACTTCCTATCGAGTGTAGGAGACACGACTTCTAACAGCCGTGTGACTAGAATGGCTGCTAGGAAGCATGTTCAAGTGACACACGTCATGCTTAGGGATAGGATGTAAATATCTCTGTCACCCTTGTCAGCCCACCAAATCTTCAGAAATCATCTGTGTATTCTGAATATCCCCAGTCCACAAATGGCAACTCTGAGGCCCACAGGCAGGAAGTGGCTCCCCCAAAGTCAAGCTGTTGGTGCCTTTCAGAACCAAAATCCACACTGCCTGGCTCCAAAGCCTACATCTTCCACAGCAAGCACCATGCTTTAACATGTGATAAATTTAAATGGAACTGGATCTAATTAATGTTATCACAAAGGGAGAGATGGTGCGGTGTTCACATGTGGAGAAAATTGTTACAGGAAACCACATCTGAAATTGGGAGAAGTTTGCTGGGAAGGCCACTCTAAGAAAGTGGTGGTGGGGTCCCAGAGACATTGAATGCTGTAGTCTGAGGCTGACAACCCTCTCCCAGCCACAACCTCTAACCTGGGCCTGCACTGTGTAAGGATGTTATTAGTTCTCAACCACGTATATGACACTAGAAACTCTTGTCAACTATGGGTTGTTGTTGTTGTTGTTGTTGTTGTTGCTGCTGCTGCTGCTGCTGCTGCTGCTGTTTTGGTTCTTTGGTGGTTTGGTTTGGTTTGGTTTGATTTGGTTTGGTTTGGTTTTTGGAGACAGGGTTTCTCTGTGTAGCCTTGGCTGTCCTGGACTCACTCTGAGGGTAGACCGGCCTCAAACCCACAGAAAACCACCTGCCTCTGCCTCTCAAGCACTTGGATTAAAGATAGGCACCACCATGCCCAGCTGTCAATGATATTTTAAAATATCAGCTGCATTAAAGTTAGCCTATCTTGAGTGACTGATACCTAAACTGCTTGGAAGAGTATCCACACAGGAGGAAGGGGAGGAAAGATGCTGAGCCTCTGAGGAAGGGCCTGGAAGGTCTAAAGAGGCAGGCTGGCAGCTGACTTTGCAAGAAGGGAGTGTCAGGGGCACTGAGAAAACATCCCTAGGAGGAAGAGACTCCAGGCTTCTGTATCTGCTCACAGAGATGGGAATTTTGCTTCCATGGAGCACAACTAGGGAAAGAAGACAGCCCTATGGGTAAACAAGCTGTTTATCTGAGAAACTCTGATCTGAGCCTTATGGGACCACATTGTACCAACGGGAGGACAGAGTTCCCTCTGAACAGTCCTAGGGCAAGGCCACATGACAGACCCAGGATAGTCCTTAATGTGGTTCCATGACTCCTGGTGTGCTACAAAGAGCCTTCGTCAATCATTCTAAATCCCCCTCCAGGGCTCGTGGCCAGCCGAAGCCCACAGTGACAATCTGGAGGACTCAGGAGAGCCCTTGTCCTCTTCCTCCATTTCTGGACACTCTACTGTCCTCTCGCCTCCTGACTCGCCTCCTCTGGTCCAGGTCAGACTCAGTTCTGGGCAGGGCTTTCACCAGCAGAAGAAGGTTCCCACAGGCCCCGGTGGCACTCCTTTCCTGAGATGAGTCCCTGTTGGGCTGGCAAAGTGCTGCTGGCATTCATGTAGGTTGACAAGCTGTTCAGATGACCAGAGGCTGCAAATATTTGTGCCAGCTTCCAAACATATTTGAAGCATCCTGAGCATATGTGTAAATATCTTACACTCTGGATGCAGGATGGATTGGGGGAAGATGGATCCACATTTGTCAAGTCACAGGGAGATAGGAGCAGAAAGCCCTGGCCTGTGGCTGCCCAATTGGTGACAATGGGACCAGAATATCCTCTGTGTCTCCAAAAGGCTGTAGGAATCTAGAGAGCTTTCAGAGAGAAGTTATGAACAAAGGTGATCAGAAAAATGGCTCAGCAGGTAATGGTATTTTCTATCTAACCTGATGACCTGAGTTTCATTCCCAGAACCCATATGGCAGAGGAAGAGAACCAATTCTCCTACTCTGTTCTCTGACCTCTAAATGCACACCATGGCATGTGATCATTCATACTTGTACATACAAAATAAATAATAAATAAATGTAATTTTTAAAAAATTATCAACATTCAAGATGCATATATTTAGCCTTGTTTAAACATTACAGTGTGTACATACATTAAGTACCCTGCTGAGATGTGCATTTATGCTTTATGTGCCAGGAGCTAGGAAGATGAAAAGTGTTTGGCAGTATCCATCCATCACCCAGAGCCCACATAAAAATGTCCAGGTGATGTGGCACATGCTTGTATTTCCAATGCAGGGGAGACAGGGACAGAAGAATCCCCAGGGCTCTGTAGTCATCCAGCCTAGCTGAATCAGCTAGCCCCCAAACCAGTAAGAAACACTGTCTCTGAAAACAAGATGGGCTTCTGACAATCAACACACACACGCGCGCGCACACGTGTGCGCACCATTTATTAGAATGACTTACAGGCTGTGGTCCAGCTAATGCAACAACAACTGCCTATGAATGGAAGGTCTAAAACTCTAATAGCTGTTCAGTCCGTGAGCCTAGATGTCTCAGCTGGTCTTCGTCTTCAGTATATGCCAGACACCCCCTTCCCCCAGCAAAAAAAAAAAACAAAAAACAAAAACAGGTTCTAATGCCAGCATCAAAATAGACTTGTGAATGAAGCAAAAACAAGCAGGTAAAGAGCATAAACTTCCTGCTTTCATATCCGTACTTAGTAATAGTTCTCAACCTTCCTAATGCTGTGACCCTTTAAGTCATGTTATAGTGACTCCCCTAACCATAAAATTAAATTGCTACTTCAAAACTGTAATTTTGCTCCTGTTATAAATTGTAATAATAAATCTGACATGCACGATATCTGATATATGAACCCCAAAGGGGTCACAACCCTCAGGATGAGAATCTTTGACTTCCAGCCGAAGGTGAGTCTTCCAACCTCAAGAAATCTGTATTAACGGTGAGTCTTATTAAAGTTGTATCTTCACACTTCAAATTAAGCAAAAAAACCTCTCACAGATGTGCCACATTTTGGGTCCAGATGTGGTCAAGTTGACAACCAAGAATGGCCATCACACACAGACAGATAAATTTCAACAAAAATAGGCAAAATTAAAAATATCACTCAAACAACTTTTTGTTACATAGAACATATTCTGTCTGCCTTTCTTGACAGACCTGCTTAGCTGCCTTGAAGTCCAGATTTGGAGTCCTCACTGTTCCATCCTGGAACTTAGTGGCAGGTGGGAGAGGGTTGTGAGCTGGAGGTAGCAGCACCCCACCCTCACCATGACCTGCATCCTACATCCTATGGTCCCACGTGCACATATGGGGACCCCTGATTACACACAGAAAAGCCAGATATAGACCCCTAGAGCTTCAACCTGGCCCCTGTGTGAGGTGGAGGGTTACCCTGGTCCACCCTGGGCAACAATGAGGATGCATGTGCTAAAAGTAGCCTTGAGACCACTTGACCAGAGAGTTCCAAGGTGCTGAGAAGCCAGAGCCTGACGCGGAAGAGGGACAGCACTCCAGTAGTTCAGACTCCCTAGGAGAAAGGACCCAGCAAAGGCCTTTAAAACATGAGCTTTTCTCACCAGATTCCAGGGTGCTATTTACTAGGCACAGGGAAAGGCAGGCCCTGCGAAGCATCCACCTGCAGTGATGGGCCCCTGAACTCCTCTTTCCTTCCAGAAGAGTTTGTGCCTCCCACCTGCACCAAGGCAGGCTTGGGTTCCAGCACCTCCTGCCCGTGGCTGATTGGGTAAAAGGTATGGAGCCTGCTTACCCAGCTGCATGGGAGAGAGGTGAGACCTGAGCCCACCGAGGACAGCTCAGTACTCAGTGGTGACATGCTTGTGCACCCATCAAACATTCTGAGCATTTTTTAATCTAAGGGGTCTACTGAGAGTGTAAGAAGTTTAAATATGTCCACTTGAGTACCAGAACCCTGCCCTGATGATCCCATTTGGAATCCAGGAGAAGAACATGGCAGAACCATCTGGAGACCCTGTGTTTGACATGGAAATTCCTATTTGTCTTTCCATCTTCTTCACTGGCCTGTGAATGGGATAGAAAGTAGAAGTGTCACCAGTGGAAGAGGACTCCAAGAAGGAAGGAGCTTAAGACAGAGGAGAGGGATTTCATCTTGTTCTGAGCTAAGTGCTTAGACAATAATATTATGGTGTTGAGAGCAACAGAGCAAGCAGAAGTTGGGAGGCTGTACTCGCTCTTGAACAGAACTTCAACTGTGTGGGGTTGGGGGCAAGCGGGTACCCGCTGAAGAAAAGAACAGCTAAGACTCAGCACCTCCAGTCTCATCCTGCCTTCCATCTTGTGCTCTCAGTTTCATCATCTCTCACTACAGGAGCTTTCTACACAAGGAGAAAGCCATGTACCACACTCAAATGTACACACACATGCATACACCCATGCACACAAATAACACACATACTGCATACACACACCACACATATGCATACACAGCACACACACAACCACATACACACATATGTACCACACACATGTACACATACACCAGACTAACACATGTACACACACACTACACATGGATACCACATACATACATACATGCACACACATACACCTGTGCATGTATGCTCACACAAGTACATACACATACTACACATGTGTGCCATATACTCACATATACACACATACACACAAGCACATACACCACACCACATATGCACACATATACACACCACACATGCAAACACATGCACACATACTGTACATGTACTCACATGTATGCGCACACACATTCATACACCATGCACAAACATTTGAGCATGTACACATATGTACATGCCCATGTGTGTGGCCTTGTGACCAAGTGATATGTCCCCTAACATGTCTATCTAAATAGGAAGAATTTTTCCATCTGTAGAGAGGGCTGTCACAAGCACAGGGGTCGCGCCAGCCCTGCAACACTTCATCACTGGCCCCCCTTGGCCATGCCTGCCTGAGCCCATGGGAGAACTGAGCCCGCAGGTTCCTGGGAAGCTTTGCCTGCTCCTCCAGGGCCTGCAGGGAATTGCTTTCTTATCAGTTCCAAATGAAGCTGTCAGGCCCATGGAGGTTAAATAACTCAGCTGTGAGAGGTCACTGGGGAAAAATAGAGGCCAGCGGGGTCTGAGCTGCTGCCTCTGCTGATGGCTTGTTTAAGGCTTAGTCATTCACACTGGCTCAGGGACCCTCCTTGGGGCCTCCTGGGAAATATGTGCGGTGAACATGGCACTCACACAGACTAAGGGGAGTCCTCACCCCACCTTGAGCTCCCACCCTAAGCCATGTTGTTACCCTGCTGTGTTTAACAGGAAATGTCTCTGTTGTGGTTTGAATGGAGACTATCCTTCAGAGGCTCATATTCTGAGCACTTGATCCTCAGCTGCCATGCTACATTCGAAGGCTGTTGAGCCTGTGGGAAGCGGGCAGGAGTGGGAGGAGTGCGGGCGGAGGCCTCTCTGAGTGCTATCACCAAGCCTTTCATTCCAAGCCATTCTCTTTGCTCCCTGTCCACCATGCTATGAGCAGCCTCTGCCACACACTCCTGCCACCATGTGCTGTTCTGTTCTGTGTTTCCCGCCATGATACACCGAAATCTCTCTGAGCCATGAACCAAAACCCCCTTTTCTCCCTAAGCTGGACTCTTAGTCTAATCATCCCCCCAAGACATGTGTTAGGGGCTTCTGCTGCTACTGACACCGTTTGGGAAGATTCTAGAAACAGGAGGGAGACCTGGCTGGAATAAGTAGGTCCTGGGGGGTATCTGGTTCCTGGGTCTGCAGTACATCTCTCTGCTTCCCAGTGGCCACCAGCTCCTCCACACAGGCCCACACCACCACAGTGTGCTGCCTCAGCACAGGCCCTCAAACATATAGCAAAGTGACCACAGCTGAGGCCTCTCAAACTCTGAGACAAACAGATCTCTCCTCACTTACTTCTATGAGATGCTGTGTCCCAGCACTGAGAAAGGTATGTACCCCCACACAGCCACCATCATCACATACTGTGAATGTGTTCAAATTGTTAAATACACAGACATCACAGAAGAGGCAGTGCCTTTGAATACTGCAACCTGCCCTGAACTTGGTCCCCTGGGAACCATCATGACCACTTAGCCAGTGTCTTAACTCTGTCTTCCTTAACACATTTACTTTTAGTCAGTGTGTTAAATGTTTTGGATTCAAATGGTATCAAACTACACTGAGGTTGCACACAAACCATGGTACAGACAAGTTTCTACAAAGGGTACCATGAATGTCAGCAATGTCCTAGCAGCCTCAGCTGCAGATTGGCTGGACACCGAGTACCTTCCTCTATAGTTAGTGTGAGAGCCAGGTAAGCAGAGGTGCCACCAGTGTATATACAGGCCTGAGAGAGCTGTGTGAGTGGCCACCGCACAAATACTTTATCCACTTAACCGTCTGTCTTGGAGAGCTTTGTGAATTAACATTATTGATCAATCTTTTTCAAAATTATTTATATGTGAGTGTATTCATGTATGCATACATGCATGTATGTTTGATGTGTATCTGTGGGTGTGTGGCCATAGCATCCATGCGGAGTTCAAAGAACAATCGTGTGGAATTAATTATCTTTTTGACCTTTACTTGGGTTCTGAGAATTGAACTCAAGTCATTGGTCAGAAAATGCCTTTACCTGCTGAGCCATCTTGCTGGCCCTCCATCAGTTTTCTTACCTGTCATGTAGTATTCTGTACTATGGATTTCTATCATTATTTTAGCTATTCCCCCTTTGATAGGCACTTAAGTTGTTTCCAAGTTTTAATTTATATAAATAATGCTACATTAAACACTCCTATATTGCATCTCATTAGATCCTCATGAAAACTCATAAGATAGATGATTATTCCTTGGCTCTTAAACTAGGGAACTGAGAGCAAAACTGTCTAGAAGCTAGGCCAGGGGCTCTGGGGAGGGCATCTGCACAGCTAGCTAGCCTTGCAAGCAAGAGGGCCAGAGTTCATATCTCTGGTACCCACGTAAATGCCATGTGGATGCGGCATCTCACCTGCACTTCCAGAAGGCAGAGTCATGGATGCCCAAAGCAAGATGGCCAGCAAGGTTAGCCATACTGGAAAGCTCTGGGTTTGACTAAGAGACCGCACTGCAAGAAATAAAATAGGGTGATTAAGGAAGACTCTTGAAATCAGCCTCCAGCCTTTATACCCATGTGCACATACACATATGCTCACGTGCACACACACACATGCCCACGTGCACACACACACATGCTCACGTGCACATACACACATGCCCATGTACACATACACACATGCCCATGTGCACATACACACATGCCCATGTGCACATACACACATGCTCACATGCACATACACACATGCTCACGTGAACCTACACAGCACTCATGTGCTCACACAGATGCAAACATGTGCAACACACACACACAAGGAGAAGGGAAGGTATGGGTGACATCTAAAAAACTAAAAAGGGAGCTAAATGAGGGTGAAAACAAGTGATGAAGAAGTGTGAAGAGTAGGCAAAAGGACACGTGACAAATGGAAAAGGAAACGAGGCTGCAGGGGGTGGTGGGGTTCTAAGGGGTGTCAATGGCAGCAGGGGTCGGGGAAGAAGAACCACTGATCACACTTTGTTCAAAAATGCCACAATGACATCTAACAGCTGGTATGCTGATGAAAGGGAGCCGGAAGAAGGGAGGGGAAGGGAAGAGGAAATTTTTAAAAGAAGTCAGATTAGCGTGCAGGCCCAGGTTGGCCAGCCTTCAGAGCTCATGTGTTCCCCCACTCCAGCCATTTCCTTATCTCGCCAACCATCCTTACTTCTTATCTCTTTGTCTACAGTCAAGTCTGCCTCTTCTGAGTCATGAACACAGCCTTTGCTTTTCTTGCCCCATGCCGAGCCACTGGACCCCTTCAGCAGCCATGAATGTCTGCACTTCAGGATCCTTGGCTCCCTCCAAGATCTACTCTGGATTGCGGTCTGCCACTGAGAGAGAAGTCAGGAGGCCAGCCGGGTGGAAGACATGGAGCCACTCCTGTTGTCCAGGAACAGCAGCTCGGGAAGCACGGGCAAGGCAGCTGAATGAAGCTTCCAGAGACCCTGGGACCCCTCAGCAGCTTCCTAGGAGCTCTCAGAACACCATTTCTGTTCCCCAAAACAAAGACTCTGGAAAGGTCAAGGTCCTAGATTGTGATAGCAGTCTGTCTGACCTCTAAACTACTCCTCCCCAGGTCAGGTATCACAGAAAACCCTGTCCCATGCAGCTTTCTGTGTCCCAGCAAACTGTGTGACCTACATAACATTTATGCCAAAAGAGAACATTGGCTCTTACCTGAGCTATTTATGAAAATATCATGATTTATGAAAGATGTTGAAATCTCTGAAAGATCCCTTTATGTTCCATTAATTTCCCAGAGGGCTATGTTCTGAAAGTTAGGTGTTTCCACTATCCATGGGGAAAGGGGAGCTGGGATTTGGGGACAGATTTGAAAGTGGCTCTGACCTTATACTGATGGTGACCTTCAGACTATTCAGTCTCCAGCACTCACTTTGGAGCAAGAAAGGAAGATGACCTCTTCCAGGCCAGACAGAGAGGCTCCTCCTGGCTGTACCCTAAGCCAGGACACAACAGCAAGCCCTTGTCAGTCTGCCAATGTGGGGGCAGCTCCCTCCCTCCCCCACCTCAGGGGAGGGGTTCCCCCCACACCCCTGCCCCCTCCCCAGGCAGGTGCTGATCCCCATCATCCCCTCAGCGGGTTAGCAAGGGTTTAAGGTAAGCTGCGCGCAGGCGCCAGGAGGCCCTTCATTAAGTATTACCTGATAATCCTGATCCTATCAAGGGCTCATTCCCCAACCTGGAGAGAAAAAGAGAAAAAGAGAAAAAAGAAAAAGCCACATGCACAGAAAGCTACTAGGGCACACAGGAAAGCATGTTTCATTCCTCCAAATAGCTGGAGCTTAGGGGGCAGATGTGGGGCTCAGCATGCAGCCCAGCACAACACCACAGATGGGGCGGGGGGGGGGGGGGTGCAGGGGGGGGGTTGGAAACCGTAGGCCCAGCCCTGAGTTCCACAGAGCACCCACTGCGCAAGCTACATTGTGTGAATGTCCTCTCTAAATGTCCGTGCCGAATATTAATTACCACTGTGACAAGTTTAAAAGGTGAGACCTCTACGAGTGACTAACATTATTTTGGTGATTGTTGCAGGAATGAATTACTGTGAGGCTAAATTGCTAGGGAAATAAAAGAGCTTCCACCCCGACTCCAGCGTTCACTTACTCTTCTGCCTCCTTGTGACAAAGCAGAGGCCTCAACAGATGAGCACCAGGCCTCTAGACTTCCCAGCCTCCAAAGTTGTGACCCAAACAAACATCTTTTTTTAAAAAATAAAATAAAATAAAATTCCTTGACTGTGACATTCTATTATAACAGAAAAAAAGAATTAGACCCTACCAAGACTTGCGATGCACAGGACAGGTCTTTTTCTACCCACTCTGGGGGCTCCCCAGCTGGGTCTCAGCTTGAGGCTAGTGGCAGGCAGGACAGGTCAAGGTAAGTCAGTTTTGAGCCGGGTGGTCTTTGGTCCCAGCACTCGGGAGGCAGAGACAGGCGGATGAATCTCTCAAATATTCAATCCTCACAGGACATCCTGCCTTCATCAGACAAGTGTAGCTATCCGTGCTGGTGAACTGGTCCCTGGAGCAGAAGCAATCACCTGATACGAGCCAGATGGGCCCCTTATGCAGCAACAGTCAGAAGGATTTCACAGGGCCACCTCGCAGAACCAGGACAGTAACAATGATTAGTCCCTTAAAGATGCAGACCTCTCCTCCAGATACGGTGGTGCACGGATTTAATCCCAGCACTGGGGAGGCAGAGGCAGGTGGATCGCTGTGAGTTCAGGTCTACAAAGTGAGTCCTGCACAGCCAAGGCCACACAGAGAAATCCTGTCTAGGGGGGAAAAAAAAAGATGCAGCTCTCTTGTTTGCCCTTTGCCCTGGCTCTTCCTGTATTTAAAACTAAAGCTCCTATCAGGACCCTAAAGAAAGATTTGGGGGGGCGGTCACTGAACTCCTTTCCAGGCCCTCTTTCCAGTGTAGCCTCACCAACTAATTCTTTCTCTGCTATTTATCCAGTATTAACTGGTCTTTTTCATTGGCATATTAAGAAATGATAGCTGAGCCTGGCCTATAGGGTGTGCCAAAGCCCAGATTTTTACCCTAATAACACCAGTCACCGGGTAGGTGGAGGGAGGCAAACTGCACACACCTGCAGGTCTTCTACTGGGGGGCGGGGTGCACCAGGTGAACCCAGTTCCCACAGGAGAGGAAAAGGAAAAGCCCCTAAGCCTGGAGGTGGAAGTGAAGCTGCACTGTGGTTTGAAGGATGCACAGGGGCTCTCACTCCCGCCCCTTCACTAGATATCTCTATCACTAAACAGTCCTCAGTGAGCATATGTGACCCATCAGCAGAGGAGGAAGGGACTTCTCATTTAGGTAGCCAGAGTGTGCACATCGTGAGCAGGTATCTGCTCAGAGGGAGAAAAAAAACAAAAAACAAAAACAAAAAACTTGTCCCAGAGGTGTTGGACCTCCTGAAGCGACATCCATTCTGATGTGAAAGTTAATTATGTCACTGGGAAGCATTATTTTCCATCCTGTTCAACAATTACAACAGACCCCCTAAGTGAGAGGAAAACACTGCATCATATGAAATGAGATTTAATTATTCTCCCAGCTCCAAGGAGCTAGCCAGCTTTGGAGGAAATGCACGCTTTAATGCGCTCATTTGGCAAGCAGGTGTCTCCTTCCTAATTCCTCCAATCCCTCCCAGGTGGGGTGTGAAGAGCTGAAGTAAAAGCCCACGACTGCCTGGGCCATGAGTTTCTGAAAGTGTTCTTGCAGTCAGACTGTAGCGTTCTTCGCTCGGCCACTCACTTGCCCAACAGGAACATATGGAGTGCCTACAAGGAGGCTGGCATGGATCCTTCGGGACCTTGGCGGGACAAAGTGACCTAGGAGGCAAGTATCCTCTCTAGGTGCCGGGTTTTTGTTTTATGAGGGGTTTTTTTTTTTTATTTGTTTTGGTTTTCGTTTCTGGTTTTTGGGGTTTTCAAGACAGGGTCTCTCTGTGTAGCCCTGGCTGTCCTGGACTTGCTTTGTAGACCAGGCTGGCCTCGAACTCACAGCGATCCACCTGCCTCTGTCTCCCGAGTGCTAGGATTAAAGGTGTGTGTCACCACGCCCAGCTAGGTGCCAGTTTTTTACTCAAGACAAGGAGGGGCCCTACACTGAGGCAGCAGTCTAGAAAACAGTGATGATCACGGTTTGGCAGAATTCACTGAAAAGCAAGACAGTGTGTTGAGATCCGTGGCTGGGACACACACGGGTGAGTTCTCAGAGAAGGAGGCACACCACGGAGAGGGAGGGGAGTTTTGTGGCGGAGCCACTTGGCCTTATCCCACAGCATCTGTGTGGGGTCCATACCTGGATGGATAGACGGGCCAGGAGTCTGACTGTCTTGTTTAGTAAGATTTACAGCATAAACCATCTTTCCTGAGACCGGCCATTTGCACAGGGCACCATGGGTCACTAGCAGTTAGGCTCCAGGTCACTGGGACCGGCTTCAAGGAGGCATGGTCATGGTCTGGCTGTCAGCTACGGCTGTTGCAAGTGTGGGAGTTTTGCTTTTCTTTTCCTCTTTTGCCTCAACACAGACTAGACTCACAAAGAAGTGAGAGGTCAGGTAGCATAAGGTACTGTGCAGGGAATTTAAATATACAGAGCTGTGCTACCACAGGGCTTCATGGCCCCCTAGACCTTGCGGCTCCACTCTGAACAGCTCTCTAAGATGGTGGCATTGATATTGAGACCTGAATCAAAGAAAAGCCAGCACAGGAACAGCAAGCATAAAGAGCCATAGCAGGAAGGAAGGAATGAGCAAGATGGTAGGACCAGAGGAGGGAGAGCAGGGCACCGTGGGAGGAACGGGCACCTAGAAAGGCTGAGGTCACAATGAGAAACTGAATTTTAAGGGCAGAGGGAAACCATTACAGAGAATTCCAAGAGCAGTGGGACCAGTAACAGGCCTGTCGTTTCTGATTTTTTTTTTTCTCCACCTGCTGTGTAGGGTATGGTTTGTGATGCAGGCATAAGCCAGCACCGTTTTGATGACCTTAGTGTCAATAGCTGTCCACCTTCCTCCAAAAGCATAGCCCTTTCTGACCCTTGTCTGTGCAGAATGCAGTCCTGCCTCATTCTGCGCATCCAGAGCACTGCAGCTTAGATGCCAAATGGTACTTGGTTAGAGCTTCTTAACAAACCTGAGACCCGCATGACACAGACCCCCACTCCCAGGGCCTCAGAGAGGTTGAATTCCTGCCTAAGGACAAACCTAAAAGGTGAAGCCTGGCGTGGGGTGGCACATACCTTTAATCTGAGCAGTCGGGAGGCAGAGGCAGCCGGATCTGTGAGTTTGAGGCCAGCCTGGTCTACAAAGTGAGTCCAGGACAGCCAGGACTATTACACCGAGAAACCCTGTCTTGGAAAAGAAAATAAAAAGCTAAGGACAGAAGGATACTGCTGAATGATACTGCTACTGCCACTGCTCCCTATCAGAGAGGTCTCAAACACACAGAGCCTTGAGAGATGAGTGTCAAAGACCCATGCTGCCAAATGGTAGGTTTGAAGGTGCAAAAGGTCTGAATCTTTACAACCCAGTGGCGTTCAAAAGAACGTCTGGGTCCAGGGTGAGGAGATGAGAGAGCACTTCCAGGCACAGTCTTTGATGAGATTTCAGGTGGGCAGGGTCCCCTGGGCCACCTTGGCCCTTTGCCTCCTCAGCTGCAAAGTCTGAGGCACCTTCCTTGAATCTTCTCCTAGGGGGACATCCTTAGACTGAGACTCAGTGTGATTTTATATCTTATGGTGTGTGTCCCCTCACTCTGCTGGGAGTTGGGGGTGAGGGTGGGTTGGGGGTGCCCCCCCCCCCCCCCGTGTTCAAAAAGCTGTGGCAGTCCTCCCCGCCTTGGGGAATCGCAGGTTCCTGAGCCAATACTGCCACCTAGTGGTTGCTTTCTCCTCTCTCTTAGAACAGGGGAAGAGGACCGAGGGAGAGGGACTGGCAGGGCCAGAATGGAGTTTCTGCTTTTTCAAGAAGCCTCAAGGAAGAGCTGGCAGTGCGGGTGTTGGAGGCCTCCTTTTACAGCCTAACACTCAGTGGCCCAAGGCTCCCTTGAGCCGTGAGGTAGAATAAAAAGAGAGAAAACTAGGGGGCACTATAAGAGGGAAAGCCGCTCACCTGGGGCTGCAGCTCGCTTCTCCTAGCTGGTGTCTGCAGAGTCAATATTCCCTCTTCCAAATGGACCCTTACAAAGCAAGGGGTGATCTGTGCTCACTTAGGCGCAGAATGTTTGTGGCGTTGAATTTTACTGCACTCCCGTCTCCCATTCTTAGATCTAAACAGTGCATCTCATTTGAAACACCTTATAATTTCATTTACAAAAGAAAATCAAAGATTGAAATTTTGAAGTAGGGCTGGCAAGATGGCTCAGTGAGTAAGGGCACTTGTTGCTAAGCTTGACAAACAGAGTTCAATCCCTGGGGCCCACATGAAGAAAAGAAACAACTCTCACAGGTGTCTTCTGACTTCTGCATGTACACCTTGCCACATTTGCACACACCCGCATACACGCACACACCACACACATGAAAAACAATGTTTTTAACATAAGTCAGCTCATATGTTTTTTTCCTTAAAGCTTTTAAGACATGGAAGGTGTTGTGTACCACAGGCTCATTATGAGCTAATCCTCCTGACTCTACTTCCAAAGTTCTGAGATCACAGGCCTGTGCCCCGACACCCAGTGAAATGGTGACTGGAACCCAGGGTGTCATGTACACTAGGCAAGCCCTCAACTCACTTTCTACATAATTTTAAAACTTGACTTAAATTTTAGGCTTTGCTTAATGTTTCAATGTTATTGTGTGTTTTGCCTTTTGAGCACTAAAAAGCCACAAAATCATACATAGCCATTACAAAGACACCCAGAAACCACTCATTTTGAGAAGACTTGAACCCAGCTCTTGAGAGTTACTGTCATCTTCCTATGTGTCTCGCTGTCTTAAAGTCCAACTCACTAACTTTAATTTCTTCTGGCTCATCCCATCTGTGGCATGGTTACGGATCCAGCTTTTTCCAGGCTTGGGTCCCTGAGAAGGGAAGGGTGGGGTCCCTGAGAAGGGAAGGGAATTCCTTGAGCTGCTGGCAGCAGTAACAGGCTGGGTCTTCCTGCAGTACCAATGCCCTCTCAATCTGAACAGAAAAAACACAGACCAAGTGAGACGAGCTAAACTTAAAAACTGGTTCATAGAGACAGGATGTTCACAAGGTCCAAGTAGGGCCAAGGGCTGATGACACAGACAAATAGCTCATGGTCATCGAGTGGAGTAAGCCAGCCGTGGCCACCTTAAAAACAGGGACTAAGGCTGGAGGTGTGATTTGGCAATCAGAACATGCTGAAGACACTAGGTACCCCAGCTTCCCCATCTGTGAAAACAAGTAATAAATAAATAAGGCCAGTTCTTACTGTGTTTGTTAATTCCCATGGATCTAGACTGGATTTCTGTATTTTTATTTGGTTTACTGAGGTTTTTATTTCTGCAGGTCTGTTTAGAAGTTTTCTTTCAAACTTTCCAGTTCCGTTTCCTTGTTCATTCATAATCTAAATTCCACCTCCATGTTGAATTTCACCATCCAGTTCCTTCCTCGGCTCAGTCCTTGAGTTATTTGTACCCTCTTTCAGGTCACTGATCATTTTTATAATTAGACTTGAATTCTTTATCCAACATTTCAACAATTGCTGACCCCTTGGGGTTTGGTTATTGCGGTGTCTCGTGCCGCCTTCCTCATTGGCAGTGGACATCTGTGTCTTCATCAATGGTTCTTGCTGTGAAGAGATATCATGGCCGAGGTGATGGTATAAAGGGAACCATTTAACTGGGGCTGGCTCTGGTGTCAGAAGCTTGGTCATTTCTCTCATGGTGAGGGTATGGCTGCAGGCACGGCAAGTGTTGGAGTAGTAGTTGATATCTACATGCTGATTGGCAGGCAAGGAAAGGGACACTGGAAATGTCACACCCCGCCCTCAGTGACACACTTCTTCCAATGAGGCCACGCTGCCTAATCTTTCTCAAATAGTGCCACTGCCACCTCTGTTGACTAAGCCTATGGGGCCCACTCCTATTCAGCCACAATATCTCCCTGGTTTTGTTTAAGAGTCTTGATTAGAGCCGGGAGTGGTGACGCATGCCCAGCACTCGGGAGGCAGAGGCAGGCAGATCGTTGTGAGTTCGAGGCCAGCCTGGTCTACAAAGTATGTCTAGAAGAGTCAAGGCTATGCAGAGAAACCTTGTCTCGAAAAGAAAAGAAAAAGTCTTCTTGATTAGCAGCCTTCTCTTGATGGCTTCATCCCTAATACCACACAAATAGGATGAAACAAACCTTTGTAACAAAAAACAGAAAACCAAAAAGAAGGTGTGGTGGCACACAGGGAAACCCTATCTCAAAAAACAAAACAAAACAAAAGTTAAAAATAAAAAGGAGAGAAGAATTAAGAGGGAAGATAAACTGTGGGGGTGAAAAATTAACTTCTCAATAAAGAAAACAAATAAAATTGGGTGCGTGAAAAGAATAAAAAGTTTTTTTTTTTTTAAAGCAATCCGACTGCCTCTGTCTCCTGGGTGCTGGGATTAAAGGTGTACACCACCACACCTGGCCCTTTACTTTTTTAATTTATTTATTCACATTACATCCTAATTGCAGACTCCAAAAAGTATTTTAAAAACCTACACTATAGTGTAAAGGAAAATAAAAGAGAAACGCAAAATAATAATAATCAATTAAATTTGAAAAACAGTAAAACCCATTTTTTTTAAAGGCTTCTTTTTAGGCCTTTTGCAGGAGGGATGGCCAATGGCATTCCAAGCTGGTATCGAGCTCAGGCCTGTCAACAGTCACGTGTTTCTTTTCTTTTCTGTGGAGCCGGAGCAGCTGCTGGCCATCTGCGTTCTCGCTTACTCCGTTTGTACACTCAGAGGCAGCCATATCTAACTAGACTGATTTCTAGTTTCTCTCACCTGAAGCTGTACAAACAGGTCCTACAACAGCTGTCTGGACATGTCTATCCTCCAGGGGGTCCTACAACAGTCTGGGGATGTCTTCTCAAGGGGGGTCCTACAACAGGTGTCTGGAGATGTCTGTCCTCCAGGGGTCCTACAACAGGTGTCTGTCCTCCAGGGAGTCCTACAACAGGTGTCTGGGGATGTCTGTCCTCCAGGGGGTCCTAGAACAGGTGTCTGGGCATGTCTGTCCTCCAGGGGGTCCTACAACAGGTGTCTGGGCATGTCTGTCCTCCAGGGGGTCCTACAACAGGTGTCTGGGCATGTCTGTCCTCCAGGGGGTCCTACAACAGGTGTCTGGGGATATCTGTCTTCCAAGGGGTCCTACAACAGGTGTCTGGGGATGTCTGTCTTCCAGGGGGTCCTACAACAGGTGTCTGGGGATGTCTGTCTTCCAGGGGGTCCTACAACAGGTGTCTGGGGATGTCTGTCCTCCAGGCTGCACAGAAAAGAAGGAAAAGACTATCACAATAATGGGGGGGCATGAATGAGCCCATTTTACAGACAGAAAAAATAAATAAAAGAAGTGTGAGAGCAGCATAGAGAAGCACTTTGTCGTATCTGGTCTAGTCATCACTCATGTTAATCCCTGGGCATTCTAGGACACCCCCCCCCATGTGCCCTTCTTCCGCCAGAATTAATTATTCATTAGAAACAATGATGGCCAATAATGAGCTACATCCATGAATAGGTGTGAGAAATGCGAATCCTGGTCTCCCCAGCACATTCATTAGATGTGGAGACAAAATGCTTTGTTCTCCCCTCATCTTCCATTCTCTGACCTGGCCTGGCCCAGGCAAAGCTAAGGTGTGCTGGATGAGCAAGTTGGGAAGAGTTAAAGGCTGTTCTGGAGGTCACCAGGGACTCAAAAATCACAGCCTTGAAGGGTCCAAAATCTACCCAAGTGTGGCCCTGGGCTCCAGTGGCAGCAGAGTCTCCCAGGAACATGGTGGCAATGCATGGACTTACCAAATAAGACTGTGCCTCTCAGTGACATGCTCAGGGCACTACCTTGTATTCTAGCATTTGGAGAGTTCAGGGAGGGCAGCCTTGCCTCTCTGCTTCCTCAGTTCAAGGACCAGTAACTGGTGTGCAGTTCATGCATGTAAATCACAAATGCAGCACACTCTGTTGAAGCCCTTTTTACTGTGAGAAAACTCATTTTCCACCTTGCAAAAGCTGAGGGAGCCCTTAATCCCACTTTTCAGGACAAAACTGAACCACTGTAATACTGAGATCACTCAGTGTAATACCAAGATCACCCAGATCGTGAGACCCCCCAAAAAAAGACCACCAGGACTTGATACCGATGCAACAAACACAGGGTCCTGTATTATGGGCTCAGGGCTTCAGATGGCAATCCTTCCTGATGCAGCAGGATAGGAGAGTAACCCCAAGCTTCAAGGGCTTATAAAGGGAAGCAGGGGTTGTGGGTCACAGGAATCTCGACCCTTAGGCAGGTTGGGTGGAGGCTGAGGCTGGAGGGGAAGTCTTTTTTACCTCAGAGGAACATTGGGAGCTAATTGTATGTAATCGCTCCGGTAGAGAGTCTGGGGACTGCTGGCAGGTGTCATTCCCAGAACGCAAGGAGAACAACTTGTCCTAGGGGACAAGTTCTCATATAGAATATCATTAATTGCAGAATATACATTACATATAGAATATGGCATTAATTTTGCCCTTACACCACCACCCCTCCTTGGGTAAAAAACGTCAGTATCACAGCCACGTGGAGCTTAGTTCAGATAGAAAATCCTCACTTGCTGGAGTGTAATTGGTTAACAGTGAGGGCAAGGGCTGGAGAGGGGCTCCATGGCTAAAGTGAAAGTGTGTGAACCAGAGGCCAAATCCTCAGAACTCTCGTAAGAACCATGAAATTGTAGTGTTGAGAAGGAAGAGACAGTAGCTTCCTGGGGCAAGGTGGCTGACTAAACTAGCCAAATCGGCCTGCTCTGAGTTCAACTGAGAGAACTTGTTTTATGATTAAGAATGAGAAAATGATAAGACACCAGATGCCAGATATTAGATTATATGAGGTTTAGTAAATGAGCATGGGGAGTGAAGGAAAAGGGGGAGGGGTACCAGAGACAGACAGACAGACACCGAGGAAGAAGAAGAGGGGGAGCCAGGAGGAGGATCTGTCCTTTTATACAGCCCTGGGCAGGGCCACACCCCCATGCCAGGTAGGCAATGACATCACAGGTAGGCAGACTGAACCAGAATTCCAACACCTTGCCCCAATGAAAACAATGAAGAAAGGCGCCCAAACGTCAACCTGAGGCCTCCATACACATGTGAGAATATGCATGAACATGCATACACATGTGCATTCACACCACACATACAAGTCAAAAAAAAATGGCTAATGCCAGGCTAATGGCCTGGGAAAAATGCCTAGAGACCGGCCATGTTTGTGGAAGGCAGACCTAAACAGGCAGTCAGCTTCAGCAGACAGATCAAGACTGTGCCTGCCCCGTGGAGGTTCTGTTTCCCTCCTGCAAGCTAGGGCCTGTCCTTTGTCTCTGCTCAATAACACCCTGGAGTTAAGTAGCCATTTAGAAACGAATTTTTCCCTTGCCCTTTCTCATGGTGACGGTCCTCTGGCTGAAGATATTAAAGGGACAGACTGGACGCTTTGCGCATTTACCTGGCTAGTTTCTGGCTTCAATGTCCTTCCTCTCTAATCCGCAGGCCCTAAAGCTCCCATTCCTTGTTAAAACTCCAGGTGAAAAGAGCCACTGGCAGACAGAGGAGGCAGGCATTTCCCCAGCAGTCTTCGAAAATACAAATTCTCCCCTTTTTCTGAAAAATTTCCAGTTTCCCCACCTTTAAACATCCCATAGCTAATGATGTCATTAGCAAACAGTGACAAAACAGAGTTAACTTTTCCCCCAAATTAGCAAAACCCTCCCCTAAAATTAAACTGGGTGCTGGAGGAGGATTGGCAACTCTGGACCACCAGAAGGTTGACAATGGAGGCAAGGTCACCTGAAGGAAGTACTTCCGGCAACCTTAGGAAGCACTCATGGTCACTGTCTCACACCTGCCTACCAGTGATGTTAAGAATATAAACTGGAGCCAGGCGTGGTGGCGCACGCCTTTAATCCCAGCACTCGGGAGGCAGAGGCAGGCGGATCGCTGTGAGTTCGAGGCCAGCCTGGTCTACAAAGTGAGTCCAGGACAGCCAGGGCTACACAGGGAAACCCTGTCTCCAAAAACAAAAGAGAATATGAACTGTCAATTCCCGCCCTTAGACTCTGGGCTCTGTGTGAACCTGGTGGCGTATGACCCAGACAGTGGTGAAAGCTTTGACCCTGCCACTCCTGATCTAGGGACAGGCCTTGGGCAAATCTCTTCATGTCTTTGAGCTTCCACTCTGTGAAATAAGGATGATCATAGGCCATCACACAGAGATATGGGACAGTCCAGCCAGTTACACATTTTAAAGTCATCAGGAACATTGCAGAAATGGAACTGTTGCAGTTTGAATGTGTCTCTCCTGTGTTGGAAACTCATCTGTCTATAGTATTTTAAAGTGAGACCTTAGGAGTAGATGTGACCATGAGGTGGGGCCTCCACTATGGTCTGCTGGCTTTAGAAGAAGAGAGGGGGCTCAGAAGATAGCTAGGTTGATAAAGTTCCTGCTGTGTGAGCATTTGGACCTAAATTCAGTCCTGAGCACCCGACCAGAAAGCCCAGAGTGACAGCTCCCTTTGTGCCCCCAGTGCTAGGCAGAAGAGGGTAAAGACAGATGATGGATCCTGAATCTCATTGACTGACCAGTCTAGGCAACTACATGGATTCAGGTTCAGTAAGGGACTCTGTCTCAAAAAAATAAGGTGGAGAATCATTAGGACAGAAAACTGATGTGGACTTCACACATGTGTACACACACACACACACACACAACCTACACCACTCACACAAATACAATTTTCTCAATTGTTAATTGTTGCCAGCAGGATATATGTTATTGTCATTCCAATAGCCCACAAGACCTGCTTTCTATAGTTCAACGTTTTCACTCCCTCACCTGCACAAAAAGACAAAAGACTCTGAGATTATCATGTTAAAAAGAAAGCTGAATGGGGGACTAGGTGTTGTCCTGCTGCTGATTGGTTCAGAGTGGAACCTCTCCCACTATGCTAATATATATTACATATATATTATATGTTATATTATAATATATATTAGTATGAGAGAGGAACGTGGCTTTTGATACATAAAGAGCTGGTGGGTGGAGCTAGGGCAGAGAGACAAAGCAGAACAGGAGCAGGGCAGGGGAGCCGGGTGGAGTCTAGCTGGATAGCTGAGAGAGGACTGTCCCAGTCTTATGTCTCTATGTCTTTATTTTTAAACCTCAAGCGGGACCCCCCAAAAGCCCCTGCAATAGCATTTGCTCTCACCATGGCAGATACATGCCCGAGAAAAATGACACTCATCATACATTGACCTGTTCAGAATTGTGACTTCCTCAAAGATGGGCTTCCAGAAGCCCTGGTAATGGAGGGCAAGATTAATATCATCAACCTGCGTGGATTTAGAATCACCATGGAGACGCCCTCTCTAGGCGTTTCTTTGGGTACGTTTCAGAAGGATTTAACTGAAAAGGAAAGAACCACCCTGGATGTGGGCAGCATCCCATGAAATGGGGCCCTGGACTGTATAAAGAAAGAGGGTGCGGGGTTTTTTTTCCGTAGCACCTCCTAGGCAGTCAGTCGTGTCCAGATAAAGTTAAATTTCTGCTCGCCAGACACCAGCTGCTGGAAACTCACTGCAGTGCGTGATGAACGCAAACTTTGTATTTCCTAGGAGAAGCGCGGAGCCACAGGATTAACTGCTCATGTGCCGGGTGAAAAGCGGAAGTGCCATGTGATCCAAATCAGCGGTGAGAGTGGTAAACAAACAGGTCTTCCGGTGAAGCAAGGTGCCTTGGCCCACAGCAGAGTGAGGCAGCTGCTAAACACGGGTCATTTCCGTTTTAGGCCAAGGAGAAGTAGAGAATGGAAGCGCAAGTCTGTTCTTGGACGTGTTGTTCTGGATATTCCTTTTCCGGGGTGGGCGGATGATTCAAGACAGGGTTTCTCTATGTAGCCTTGGCTGTCCTGGACTCAATTTGTAGACCAGGCTGGGCTTGAACTCACAGTGATCCACCTGCTTCTGCCTCCCGAGTGCAGATATTCTTAACTCGGTTATTGTTTAAAGAACAAGGCTGACCACCTGACCAGAGGGACAAGGCTGAGCCCTGTAACCTGTTGGCTTGAGGTGAGACTGAAGGCAGTTTTTTTGGGGCTTGAACCTGATGCCTTCTCAGAGCACTGACCTCCTGAGTAATGCATAACGTAAAGATTTAACCCTTTGCTAACTGATGTTGTGAGTGACAGGTGACACCGGCTCCGGTGTTCCAGTCATACCATCAACCTCTCTTCTCCACCCCAGGACTAACCTCACCCTCTGTAGCTCTCTGAATGACCCCTGCTATCCCTCACCATGTCCTTTCAATCTCTGTACCCAGGGCCCAGGCAGCACACTGCCTGCTCAAGAGGTATAATAAATGAATGACTCACCCATGGTAGAGGAGCTGGGAACAGCATAAAATGGAATAAAATTGTACATTAAGTCTTTGTTTGGTATGGAAATGCATCCTCCTGACAAAGGTGAAGAAAAAGGGATTCCGGGACTCTGCAGGCAACAACAGCAAAAGAACTTGGAGGAGATCCAACATCAATGGCTACTCTTCAGGAGCACTGAGTACAAGCTTGGAGGTCACCTCACCTCTGAAGAGGAGCCCTTGCTGAGCGCGCTGCTGCCCTGACTATGCCCAGGGGAGAGTTGTGTGGTTTGAAGAAGAACCTGGCTCCTGCCCCAGGTGCTGAAAACTCCGAGCACCCTCTCCCATGCCTCCCCTCCTGCAGAAGGAAAGAGGTACCCCTTCCCACCTGAGCCTCAATAAGAGGGATGGGGACAGTAATGTGGATCCTAAAGCCTCGCGCTGCCTCTCACCTCATAGTGCATAGGTCCGTACCATTGTTCTGTCCTTATCCCTATTGAACCAGGCTTCTGATTCCCCGAGGCCCAGAGAAGCAAGCATTCTCCATTCTTCCAAATCTTCATTTACTTTTCTTCTGTTCGTGTATATGTATAGATGGTATAAATGCGTGTTTGCATGTGGGAGGGATGCACAAACATATTTGTAGGAATGTTTGTGGTGGTCCAAGGTTGATGTCAGGGCTCTTCCTCAATCACTCTTCCAACTTATTCTATGAGTGAGGGTCTCTCTCTCTCTCTCTCTCTCTCTCTCTCTCTCTCTCTCTCTCTCTCTCTCTCTCTCTCTGGTTTATTTATTATGTGTACAATGTTCTGCCTGCAGGCCACAAGAGGGCCCCAGATCTCACTACAGATGTTGTGAGCCACCATGTGCTTGCTGGGAATTGAATTCAGAACCTCTGGAAGAGCAGCCAATGATCTTAACCTCTGAACCACCTCTCCAGCCCAAGGGAAGGACCCTCAATCAAACCAAGAACTCTGATTCAGTTGGTCTAGCTAACCAGCTTACTCCCAGGGATCCCCCAACTATGATGCTAGAATTACAGGTCAACTGCCACACCCACCCAGAATTTAAATAGCTTCTAGTGACCTAAACTCCACAGTTCATGCTTGCATGGCAAGCATTTAGCCACCAAGCCACCTCCACAGCCTGCATTCTGTCCTTTCTACACTCTGCCATTTTTCTCCCTCAAGCTTTAAAGCTAGCTGCATGGTACAGCCTGAGAGCAGGGACAGAGACTTGCCAGGACAGACCAGAGCCTGGTGACTTAGGTATCACTAGCAGGGGCACTGGTCCTTCTGCTCCCCACAGGTCCTGGCTGGGTTCCTCAACTGCCTCAGCAAAAGGGAAGTCCTCATGTCACTGGGACAATACCTTTCAGGACTCCTTCACCTAAGCCCCCAGGCAGATCTGCCTGTTTCACTCTCAAACCCACCTGACCCATCTGACTCTCCTTACACAACAACAACAACCAAAAAAGAAAGTAAAGTGGCCTGTAAAACAAACAAGCAAACATGCAATTCTTGGGGAACCCATTTCTTCAAATAATACTATGAACACAGAGAAAAGTCACTAAAATCTTATATGAAAATATGCAAAGAGTTGGAAGTACAGTTCCCTGGTAGAACACTTAAGTAGAACATCCAGAATAATAATTACAACTATAAATATTTATTTACTTATTATTTAAAAAGCAATGCTTTTCCAAGGCCTGCTTACCTCCAGGAGGCTTTGAAAAGATAGAAAAGTTGTTTTTCAACCTTGGCCACTCAGTACCTTCCGAGATGGCTTCAGGGCTGTTCTAAAACCACACCCTCGTACCTGTCCCAAGCACCTGACAGCACATGATGTCCCAAGCTGAGCTCTTGGCCCCCTGTCTCGAGCACCTGACAGCACGCGATGTTGCAAGCTGAGCTCTTGCCCCCTCAAGGATAAAATAACTAGTAACCAATCATTTTAAAGGTCAACTAACCAATCATGTTTGTACTAAGTTCTGCTTCTGTAAGAGTATAAAAGACCCAAGCTTTGCTTATTCAGGGTCTCCAGCTCAATGGAGCTTGGTAAACCCATCACAATGGATCAATAAAACAAACATCCCTTGCTGTTTGCATCAGACAGGACTCTCGTGTCTCATTGAGCTCCAGGAAGTAGGACCTAGCCCCCCAGGTCTTACAGCTTACCTCCAGGGTCTGCTAAGGGGCCCACAGATGGAGAGGCCCAAAATCAAGACTAGGATGGTGATCCCTTAAGCCGCAGGGCAGAGTGAGCACACAGGCTAGGGCCACTGGTTTCTTGGAACCAGGAACAGCTTGACTTATCTATCTGGTGATGTATTGGGTCATGTAGTAAGAAAGCTCTACCATGCCTGAGGGGCCAACTCAAACTCAGTAGACACTGAAAAGAGTCTCATCTCTCAGAAAAGTTTGCTGTGGTTGGGCAAAATAGGAGCTGAGGACAAGGAATGAGCTCAGACCTTGTGGGCAACTGGAATGTACTTGGGGAATCAGGCTTGGGCTGCAGATGTGGCTCATTGAGTGTTGCTGTAGCATACACAAAGACTAGAGTTGATCCCTGGTGCTGAGGTGGTGCACTCCTGTAATCTGTAATCCAAGGACTCCGAAGGTGAAAGCGGAAGAATCAGAAGCACCAAGCCCAGCCTCAGCTACGTAGTGAGTTCAAGCCCAGCCTGACCTACATGAGATCCTGTCTCAAAAAAAGGAAAGAGGGAAAGAAAGAAAGAAAGAAAGAAAGAAAGAAAGAAAGAAAGAGGAAGGAAGGAAGAGCATTAGGCTCAAAGCCAAGGACAGAGCAAACTGGGCAGAAGTAAGAAAGAAATGAACATACCCAGACACTCCAAGGCTTAAGGCTAGGATGATGTGTTAGTTATTTGTCTTGTTGTTGTGACAAAATGCCCAGAAAAGATCAACTTAAGCAATCAAGGGTTTATTTTGGTTCCACGCTCAAAGACAGAGAATACTATAGCCCTATAGCAGGGAAAACATGGAGGCAAGAGCTTGAAGCTGCTGATCACAAATATCTGTAGTCAGGAACCAAAGTGGTGAATGTGGATGCTAATCTCACTATCTCCTTTTTATTCAGTCCAAAGCCCATCCCAGGGGATGCTGCTGCCCATAGTTAGCATGGGTCCTCCCACGTCAGCTACTCTAATCTAGACAACCTCTCACAGACACGCCCAGAGGCTTGTCTCCTAGGTGATTCCAGGTCCTGTCAAGCTGACAATGTCGACCATCACAGATGGCCAGGTCAGTCTGCAGGCCTCCCGTTTAAGCTTAACTGCCAACTTTGGTTCATAAATTTAGTAATTGACAGGGATTTGAACCAAAGATAGATAGAAATCTAAAGCCAGCTGTGTGTGGTAGTGCATGCCTTTAATCTCAGCACTCAGGGGGCAGAGGCAGGTGGAACACTGTGAGTTCCAGGCTAGCCTGGTCTATAAAGAGAGTCCAGGGCAGCCAAGGCTACACAGAGAAACACTCTCGAAAAACCAAAAGAAAGAAAGAAAGAAATCTAAAGCCAATGACAACGAAACCAAGACACATTGGCACTATAGGGACCACTCAGAAGAGGAATTCTGGAAGGAAGCCCCAAACCCTCTGATTATGACAGCTTACAGCAGGGATGCTGAGCCAGGCCTAGAACCACAGCATGCCATGATGTTACCAGCATGCTTCCCAAGGTTGCTGCCCAGTGCCTCATCTTCATAGTCCACTGCTTTGTCCAGGGCAGGGACAGCACTGTGAGACTACCCATGCGTGGGTCTTCTTCCTACAGTGAAATGACCAGACCTAACTGAGGTGGAGGGTAATGTCTTCAGAACTGCCAGACTGTCAAAAAACATTCCAACAGCCCAGAATCTCTGCAGATGGAAAAGGAAGATGCAAAGATTTACCTCCCCTTGCTGAGCCAGGAAAGGATCAGTAAGTACTGAAAAGTCTAAAGCAACACAAAATGCTTAGCGACTGCGATGAATCATTGGGAAAGAATGGCATAGAGAAAAGAAATGGGGGAAAGGGATGAAATATCTCAGGTGTACAAAGTAGTTTAGATCCCTGGGACCCTAGAAAGAGTTTAAGTTTAAGTTCAACTGTCAGTGAAGACAAAATGAGTGTCCAAAGTAGGAGCCGGGCACCTCTCCCTTTATGGAGAACGATGTGGGTCAGCCCCAGGCCCTGAGAAAACTGGGTGGAGGGAGGTACAGGATGGTAACAGATTCCAGGCAGTGCTTGAGAAAACACTTTCAAACAATAAAGGGAGAATAAACACTATCAGAAATGTTACAGAACAGAGCTGAGTGCCATAGTCAAGGATGTTTGTACATCTAGGCAAGGGAGAATAAAATAGCATTAGCCCCTAGTGCCCAAAGGAGCAAAGAACATAAGCAGGCAGCTCACAAAGACAGGAAATATTTGATCAGTAAATACAATCCACCGCTATGAAGATCTGAACATGAAATGTCCCCCCAGGACCATGTATTAATTAATACCTAGGTCCCCTGCCAGCGCCACTGTCTTTAGAGGTATTGAAAACTCTAGGAGTTTCCACACTAGTAGGTCATGCGTTGGGAGTCCTTGGGGTCATAGCTTTCTCTGACCCTCACAGTGTCTCTCTCTGTTTCCTGTTCTCTAGTGACATGAGTAGCCACTTTCATGTCTTCCCACTGCCATGTTCTGCTTCATATGGACCCAGGGTCAAGAGCTGTGGACTGAAACTATAAGTCAAAATATATATCTCCTCATTCTGAGTTTTTAATGCCAGGGGTTTTTATTTGTGTGTATGTATACTTGCCTGCCTTGGTTTATGTGGCACATGTACATGCAGGACCCTACGGAGGCCAGAAGAAGATGCAGCAATCCTATGGAACTGAAGCCGCAGATGGCTGCAGACTGCCATAAAGGGGCTGGAATCAGAACACCCAGGTCCTCTGCAAGAGAAGAAGAGCACTCTCTCTCTAACCTCCATCAGGCATGGTTATCACAACAGTGAAAAAGACTAACACACCATCATGTAGAATAAAATAACAGACCATGAAGTAAACAAAATTGTTTTCTGTTAATTAATATTTTGTTGGGCTGGAGAGATGGTTCAGTGGTTAAGAGCATTTTTTGTTCTCAAAGAGGACTCAAGTTACACTGCAGTGGACCCCATGCAGTGCCTTTTCTAAGCTCTATAGTACCAAGCACTCACATACATACACGCAGAGATAGCACTCATGCATGTAAAATAAAATAATCAAAAAAATTATTTAGAGCACGTCAAAAGTTGAGATGATGCTGTCTTTTGATCGGAATGCCATAATAACATATCATAAACTAGGTGGCTTATAAACAACAGAAATTTCTTTCTCACACTTCCGGAGACTGGCACATGCAGGATGTAGGCACTAGAAGACTGTGTGGGTGGTTAGGAAATGTGTCCTCCTAGATGACGCCTCCTCCCTCTGCTCATGTGGGGGAAGAGACGAGTCCATCCCCTGGGTCCTCTTCTGTCTTAGTTACTTGTTACTGCAGTGAACCCTTCTCAGAGCAACGTAAGGAGGGGTCTGTGTTGGCTCAGTTCCAATGGGGACTGACCCATCGCAGAGAAAAAGCAATGGTAGCAGGAACAGAAGCCCTGTGGTCACGTGACACAGGTAGCCAGGAAGCCGACTGTAAGCAGGAAGTAGGGCTTGGCTCGGAAAGCTTAAGGCCCGCCCTAGTAATCTGCTTCCTTCAGCAAGCCTCCATCTCCTGTAGATTCTACGGCCTTCCAAAACAGGGCCACCAGTTGGCAGTTAAGTGTGCAAACACATGGGCATTCAGGGAGGCATTTCACACTCACGCCACAACAGACACCAGTGTCATGAGTAAAGACTGCCCTTCATCTAGTACTGTCTATCTGTCACGTTGGGGATTGGAATTTCAGTGTATGAACTTTGAGGAGGCACAAAGAACCTGTCACACATCCTCATGGGAGTGCAACTTTGTCTAATTTCTTTAAATCAATAACCACTATAAAAAGTTCACATTGCAGCTGGGCAGTGGTGGCACATGCCTTTAATCCCAGCACTCAGGAAGCAGAGGCAGGTAGGTGGATTGCTGTGAGTTCTAGGCCAGCCTGGTCTACAAAGGCAGTCCAGGACAGCCAAGGCTAACACGGAGAGACCCTGTCTCAAAAAAGCAAAATCAAAAACAAGAACAAAATCAATAATGTTGAATGAAAGTGAAAGTCACGGAGCCGGGGAGGTGGCTCAGTTGGTGGAGTACTTGCTAGCAGATACACGGCCCTGGGTTCAATCCCTAGCACCTCATAAAACACGACATGGCTGAAGGCTAGAGATGGCTCTGTGATTGGTAACATCTGTTGCTCTTGCATAGGACTTGGGGTCAGTTCCCAGGATCCTCATAGTGGCTCATAAACACATATAACTCTAGTTTCAAAGGATTCATCACCTTTTTCTAACCTCCAAGGACACCAGGCACACATGTGGTACATACACATGCAGGCAAGGCACTCATGCACATAAAATGAATAAATCTAAAAGATAAAAACTGTGTTTGCAATAACAGGCATATTGTCAGACACCTATAACCCCAGCACTTAGGAGGGAGAGGCAGGAGGGTCAGATATTCTTGGTCGTCATTGGCTACAGAAAGAGTTCAAGAGGCCAAAGTCACCCTGTGGTGCATGAAACCTGGTGAGGAAAAAAAAATACAAGACCCAAAACAATATCCACAGGTAAAATATGTAATTTTAGAATATATAGAAATGAATGTAGAAAAGAGGGTAAAATGAGAAAAATTAAGCTGCTAATACAAAAGCTATGATCTTAAAAACTTAACTAGATTTTATCCCAGCACTCAGGAGGCAGAGGCAGGCAGATCTCTGTAAGTTCGAGGCCAGCCTGGACTACAAAGTGAGTCCAGGACATCCAGGGATATTACACAGAGAAACCCTATCTCAAAAAAACAGATAGATAGATAGATAGATAGATAGATAGATAGATAGATAGATAGATAGATAAATTTAACTAGACACGATGGCACATTCCTGTAATTCCAAATTTGAAGAGATGAGAAGATCTTGAGTTTGAGGACAGCCTGGTCTACATAGTAAGATTCTGTCTAAAAAAAAAAAAATTAAGCCCAGGCGGTGGTAGCATGCCCCTTTAATCCCAGCACTAGGGAGGCAGAGGCAGGCAGATCTTTGTTAGTTTGAGACCAGCTTGGTCTACAGAGTGAATTCCAGGACATCTAGGGATACACAGAGAAACCCTTTCTCAAAAAACCAAAAAAGAGAAAAAGAAAAGAAATTATGATACAAAAGGTAGGATCAACAAGATGGCTCAGTGGGCAAAGGAGCCTGCCACAAGTTTCATAGTAGAAGGAGAGAGTCAAACTCCTATAAGCAGTCCTCTGACCTCTACACACAGGCTTCTCTCTCTCTCTCTCTCTCTCTCTCTCTCTCTCTCTCTCTCTCTCTCTCTCTCTCAGTAAACAATAAAATAAATGTATTCCTGGCATCTTTTGTATAAAACATGGAGTAATTTGACAGTGGACATATTTCTTTTTTAGGTACATAAGCATTACATTTCATTCTTGATAAATGTCTTAGTTAGGGTTTCTCTTGCTGTGAAGAGACACCATGACCATGGCAATTCTTATAAAGGAAGATACTTACTTGGGTCTGGTTTTCAGGTTCAGAAGTTTAGTCCATTATTATCATGGCTAGAAGCATAATGTCACACAGGCAGACATGGTGCTGGTGAAGGTGCTGAGAGTTCTACATCTGGAGCGCAGGCAGCAGGAAGAGAGAGAGCCACTAGGTCTGGCTTGGACATTTGAAACCTCAAAGCTCATCCCCAGTGACATGCTTCCTCCAACAAGGCAACATCCTAATATTCTTTCAAATAATGTCACTCCCTATGAGCCTATGAAGGCCGTTTTCATTCAAACCACCACAATAAATAAAACACCATATGATTTTTTTAAAAACTTATTAACTATTCATTACACAAACACAGAGAAATCTATAGACAAAATTAGGTAGATTTTAAGGATGCATAAACAAATCAGGTACCCTAACCCCAAAGACTTGTAGTCAGTTGTGAAACAAACACATGCATTGATAATTGTGGTAAAATGCAGATGCACCCCAGGATTTGTGGAAATATTTCTTGGGGAGTGTGAAGAAAGCAG
Organism: Acomys russatus; assembly: GCF_903995435.1. NCBI lineage: Eukaryota > Metazoa > Chordata > Mammalia > Rodentia > Muridae > Acomys > Acomys russatus. The sequence continues at coordinate 1,983,580 of NC_067162.1, forward strand.
GGTCTAACATAGCTGAGCAAACCAGTATGCTTGTCCTAGAACAGGGCTTCTCAACACCACTACTGTAACACAGTAGGTAATTCCTCATTAGGATTAGGGACTTGGTTTCCTGTTTCTTACAGCCAGAGAGTCCTCCAGAAATTACCAGCAGCTTTCAGACAGTACATTACCCTAACTGAGAACCACTGTCCCAGAAGGTTGGGCCTTCTGCAGTTCAGCCCTTGCCAAGGTCAAGTTCCTACCCTCAGAGCTGGTGTGAAAACAATGTACTTCACCTGGCATGCTCCATCATCCCCAGCCCAGAAGAAGCAGCTGATCCATGCCATCCGCTGGCATTGCTACGCTGAGCCACAAAGTCCATCTGCCCACCTGGAGAGGAAACAGAGGGTTGGGTCGTAAAGTGCCTATGGTCACACAGTAGGGATCCCCACTTAGATTTGTGTGATTCCAAAATCTTTGGTCCTACCTACCCTGGACACTGGATATCATCAGGAATCAAGCAATGTCCAGAGGGCACACATACAGGCTGGACCACCTCCTGCCCACAGGGATGGTCCCAGACAAAAACAGCCCAACCCCAAAGTACAACCCATTAACCCACCACAGCCAAGTCCTAAAGTCCGTCCAGAGTGGCAGGGAAGGGCTCCCATGGAGGGAAAACCAGGGCCTTGTGACTTCTGATCCTTCTGTCTTGGGGTGTACATCCCCCTCTATGAAAAGCTGGAAAGTCAAGAACTGTGTCTACACGGAGTTTTCAGGGCCAGGCACAGACAGAGCCTTGTATATGAGAAGTGCTAGGGGGAAAGAGACTACAAAGATAGACTGATGAATGGTGAACAAACAATAAACAGCTCAGGTTTACAGGAAAAGCAGTCTGGGAGGGAAGACAGAAGCCCATGGCTGAGACTTACAGTCAGCACTCCACAGCAGAGGCAGAACAAGGATGTAACTTTGGGAGTCTGAATTCGTGCAGTCCTGGGGAAAGCTGACTCCAGATGAAGAATCTTCCAGGCAAGTGCTGCAAGTGGAACCAGTGGGTACAGAGCTGGGAGAGGCAGGTCATGGTCATTGAAGTCCCCTGATTGCTGGGCCAGACTCAGGGGTCTCATAAGTGCAGGCAATGTCAGCAGCTTTAGTGAATGGCATTTTTTCCTCTGGACCCACAAAAAGCTGAGTACTATGGCAGAAGGTGACTCCTTTTTCCTTCCCTCGTGGCCCATGAAGCTAATCATAAAATACTCTCTGTTTCAAGTCTATAGGAGAAAATGCTTCTAAATCCATTAAGTTGCTAATGCATGCATTTCAAGACCAGAAAGAAAGGTGTGGGATTGATGGATGGACCTGTCATATTTACGGTTGATAGCTGAGTGACTAATGGGCTTTGCAGTTTATAACACAATGCTCTCTTCACTCTCCTCTTCAAGCTGGGGGTGATTTATAGGAGCCAGTGCTGGCACCGCATTTCAATGCTATGACAGTGATGACACTCTATCACCCTAGATTATCAACGAGTCTCCTGTGAGAAAAGGATGTCCTGGGCTCAGTGTAGAAACAGGGAGGAGAATCAGAACATTTGTGCCCAGCCACCTGAAATCCACAGCTATCTTTCCTGAGGGCGACCCCCTCTCCCATTCCTGCTCTGGGTGCAGGAGTTTGGAGACAGAACAAAGCTGGGTCTCTCTCACCCAAACTCCAGTTTGCATCCCTCCCTGAGCTGTGCAATAGCTCCTCGTGGCTGTTCTTACTCATGCCCCACCTCTCTGACCCAGCTTTAGCAGGGAGCCTCCCAAGTGAAAAGGGAGGCTCATAAGACTCAGGAAGTACATGAAGCATACAAGGCCCAGAAAGTAAACTTTAAACGTCTACAGAAGCTCCTGAAATCCAGGTCTCTTTCTCTTTCTCTAAGGCAATAGAGGCAGAAAGCAATTGCTATAGAGACTCCCAGGCTATAGCAACGGACAAGCTAAGCTGCATGCAAATCACTCAGAGACCTCCAGGGATGTAGTTTTCCTGAGTCATTGCCTATGCTGGGGGTGAGATTTGAGCCACCTACAACCTATGTTCCTGATACAACTCTAGTAAACTCCCTGGTTCATGAAGCCACACTTATGTAGACTAGTTTCCGTGGCCTACCATTGGTGCCCCACCTGGGGCGAATAGACATTTGTTCACGTCTGTCCAGGAAAAGTCACACAACATCATCATATCTGTCATAGAAAGAGTGTGAAAGGTCAGCAAGGCTAAAGTGTATGCACAGCTGTTCTAGAAAATTGTTGACTATTAACTTTTGCATGAGGTGGGAATAAAAGCCTGTGTGGTGTGGATTCCTGACCACAGGGGGGTAGAGAGCACATGAGCAACCACATAAGTATAGCAACCTCCAAAAAAAGGACTGCAATAAAGAATAAGCAGCACTCGGGAGGCAGAGGCCAGCCTGATGTGCGTTCCAGAATAGCCAGAGCTGCACAGAGAAATCCTGTCTCAAAAAACCAAAAAGAAAAAAGAAAAAAAAAAAGGAAGGAAAGAAGGAAAAAAAGAAGGAAGAGAGAAAGAAAAGGAGGGAGGAGGAGAATCGGGTGGGATGGAGGGGGTGGGGCAGCCAAGGAAAAGACACTACTGTTGTGTGATGAGAAGGATCCAGAGCTGCCAGAGGGAAATTGGCAAGAGGTGAACGTGAGTAGATGGGGACAAGTCTCACAAGTGGCAAGCACAGAGCTCTACCTCTTACTCCAGTGGGATCTTCAGTATCCATGACAGACCCATGTGACCCCAAAGTGGCTCTCATCTATCGTTTATGACCCAACCACCACCCCACCCCCGCAACCTGTGGGTGCCTGCCCTGGGTTCGAGAACAGCCTGGTCTACAAAGTGAGTCTAGGACAGCCAAGGCTAACACAGAGAGACCCTGTCTCAAAAAAACAAGAAATAAAAAATAAAATAAAATAAAATAATAAGAGAGAGAGGCTGAGACAAACTGTCCTTCAGATGAGAGCATTATAAAAGAGTGACTAGTGCCACAAGCAGGCAAGCAGCACCGTTTGGCAGGGCTCCAAAGCAAGACAGATGAAGCTAGGTATCCATTTTCAAAGGTTGTAAAGGGAAAAAGAGGTCTCATACCACAAGGCAGCAGGCTTAGTTAATAAGCAGCCAGTGCTGTGGAGCATGTATGACTTAGACTTATATGCTTAGAGTCATTGGGCTGCTGTATAGGGGACAGAGGCTGAGTAATGTACGGCTGCCTGAGATTCAAAAGGCATGGGACTGGATGCTTCCATCCTGCAGTGACCTTATCTGTGTGAGGCCTAGATTACCTAGAAGCCCAGGTATCTTAGGCATCCAACTGTTGCTTTCCTACCCCCATACTCCCATCCCTAAGACATTGCCTTAAACTGCCAGCAAAAGGCACCCTGAACAGACACAGGTGAGCAAGAGAATGTGCCATGCCCTTGGCAGCCCCGCTAGAACCTTGGTAAGTCAGCAGCCTGGAACATGCGCTGGCTGCACCACTGCAGTCAGGCACTGCTGTATTTGGGTAGAAGATTAAAAAGCTGCCGCTCACAACTGTCTATGATGAGATCTGGTGCCCTCTTCTGTCGTGCAAGTGTATATGCAGGCAAAACACTGTATACATAATAAGTAAATAAATAAATAGTTTAAAGTATTATTAACACGTGTCATACAATAACCTTGAAGCATGCATTTATCAGTGCTATCACTGTTACACAGTTGAAGAGCATCAAGATACAGTGACTCGCTAAGTCATGTCGTGTGTGTGTGTGTGTGTGTGTGTGTGTGTGTGTGTGTGTGTGTGTAAGAGAGTGTAAGTATATATGCTCACTCACACACAAGCACTGCTTGGACGAATCTTAAGGCGTCACTCCATCTACCACTGAGCTACATTGCCAACTTGTGGGTCAAAATTCAAATTCACATGGTTCAAGCTCAAAGCCTATGCCAATGGCACAGAGGCTGGGTGACATGTCTCATATCACACAGGCAAGTATGTAAGGTGTCACAAGGGTGGTAGCTCAAGTCTCAGAGCCTGGTTCTACACTCCCATCAGAACACAGGTGGGAGGAGAGAGACAGGGAGAGGAGGCTAAGAAAGGGGCCTGGGAAGGAAGACAGTACACACCTTCAGGGCAATGTAGTGAGCTGGAGAGAGAGCTTCGCAATTAAAAGCACTTGCTCTTGCAGACGACCTGAGTCCTGTGCCCAGCACTCGGATCTGACAGCTCACAACTGTCTGGAACTCCTTTTCCAGGGATCAGGCACCTTCTTCTGGCCTATGGAGACATCAGGAACACACACTTATAAAATAATTATTTAGGGCTAGAGAGATGGCTCAGTGGTTTAGAGCACTGCCTGCTCTTTCCTAAAGGACCCGGGTTCAATTCCCAGCACCCACATGGCAGCTCACAACTGCCTGTAACTCCAAGACCTGACACCCTCACACCAATGCACATAAATTAAAATTAAATAAAATATTTTTAAAAAAATAAAATAAAATAATTATTTAAAAGAAATGAACTGAAGGCCAGAGAAATGGCTCCATGGATACAGATGCTTGCCATACCAAGCCTGGTGACCTGACTTTTATTCCCTAAACCAATGTATGAGTGAGGGAGAGAACAGACTGCACAGAGCCGTCCTCTGACCTCCACACAGGAGCTGTGACATTCGTGTCCTACCTCACACAGTCACACCACATATATAATAGTCATACGTAAAAAAAAAAAAATTAAAGAAATATAATAAGCCACTACTTTTACACAACAAATTTGTAGTAATAAAATTATAAAATATGAAAAAGAAATTATGGGCCCTATTGTATTTGGGGACCCAGAGGATCTGGAACCTGCACTATTCTCTCCAAATGCTTGCGGTGTTCTCTGTCACCCATTACACTTGGTGAAGCATTTTCTCCTGGACTGTCATGGGAATTAGAAATCCTCTTCCCTTGTATACCCGAGTGTCCTCTCGGATGGCACAGTAAACGAAGTACACTTCCAGCTGCAATTGTCAGGGCAGCTATAGCTGCTCCTGAAGATTTGGGAGTCCCGGTGCTTAGCCACTTAAGCGACATATTTTGATTTTCCACATGAGTGAAGGGCTCTTCAGTCCTCCAAAATCTGGGAGGAGACAGAAGGCCAAGCCGTTAACTCTCAGCCATGGTAAGAGCAAGCTGGGAGCCTGGAACTGGCACAGGAGAGTAAGATATGACAAAGCTGGGGGCAGAAGGTCCTGGAGGCCGTCCCAGGGGGGAATAGTAGCAGGGGGCGGAGGAAGGGGACGCTCACCATTCAATGTCACCTGTGGCAGCACAGGCCTCATTGCTGCCTGAGAGTCACTACTGTTCGTCTCTGTGTGCTCACTCTACTCATTACGGATATTTAGCCTCTCCTAACAAGAGAATTTTTTAACGTGGATTTTTAAATATTTTGATTTTGTTATTTGTCAAGACTTCTTTTTGCTAGGTAACCCTGGCTAGCCTAGAATTCAGTAGTAGACCAGGATGGCCTCAAATTCACAGAGGTCTGCCTGTCTCTTCCTCTGAGTAGTAGGAGTAGAGATGTGCATCACAACGCCTAGCCAAGTAGATTTTTAAAATTTGCTTATTTATTTTGTTTGTTTGTAGATTCCTAGTTGCCCAGATGACTGGTTTCCCTTCAAATGCCAAGAAGAAGGTGTCAGATCCAGCAGCACTGGAGTTACAGACAGTGGTAAGGCACCTCAAAGTTGATGGGATGGAAACTCGACCTCGGGAAATGCAGCCAGGGCTCTGACCACTGAGCCATCTCTCCAGCCCCCTCTCATTTTCTTTTCCTGCAGGGTCATCTGTAGTTCAGATTGACTCCCAAATTTTTTTTTGGTTTTTCGAGACAGGGTTTCTCTGTGTAGCCTTGGCTGTCCTGGACTCACTTTGTAGACCAGGCTGGCCTCGAACTCACAGCAATCCGCCTGCCTCTGCCTCCCAAGTGCTGGGATTAAAGGCATGCACCACCACGCCTGGCTTTAACTCCCAAATTTTCTACGTAGCCAAAGATGACATTAAACTTTTGTTTTGTTTTGTTTTGTTTTGTTTTGTTTTTCAACAGGATTACTCTGGGTAGCTTTGACTATCCTAGACTCACTTTGTAGACCAGGCTGGCCTCGAACTCACAGACATCCACCTTTCTCGGCCTCCCCAGTGACAGGATTACAGGTGTCAGCTGTCAGGCCCAATGAGACTTCAGACTTCTTGATCCTTTTGTTTTCTTTTCCTGAGTGCAAGGATTACAGCCCACCATGCTAACTACATAACCCTGTCTGACCTATGGAAGCTAGGCTGCCCAACACTCACAGAGATGCTCTACTCTGCCCCTCCCCCTGCCCTTGGTCCCCAAGTCTCTGTCCTCTGCTCAGACACCTGCCTCTTCCACTCACTCTGCTTCTACCTCTTCCCACTTCCTCTACCATCTGACACTGTCTCTACACTTCAGCTTTGTGCCCTCTGCCAGTGGTCTAAGCCTTCGTGCCTCTAACTCTGCCCCCTGCATACTCCCTCAGCATTCTCCCCTGCATTATCCCCCCCCCAGCATTATCCCCCTGCATATTCCCTCAGCATTCTCCCCCTGCACTCTCCCCCTGCATTCTCCCTCTGCATTCTCCCCCTGTGTTCTCCCTTTGCAGTATGCCTCTGCCTCTGCCTCAGTACTTGAATTCCGTCCTGTGTTCTCCAGGCCCATCTTTCCCTGTGTCTCCTGACGTCACAGCTGCACTGAGCTCTATCTCGCACTTCGCACGTCAGCTTCCTCTTTGGCGGCACAGCTGTAGCTGGCGTAGTTTCTTGTCTCCTCTCCTGTATGTTACAGCCTGGTTCTGCAGAGTTTAAATAAGGCCATGGGTTGCTATTGTCTCCTCGCTGTCTGCAGGAACCACAGAGTTTTGTGTCTCTTCTGACACCTGAGTTGCCCGCCCTCCCCGAAACAGAGCTCAGCCCCGTGAATAAACCCCAGGGTCTGCTCGGCTGGTGGTGCTCACCTGTAATCCCAACACTCAGGATGTGGAGACAGGAGGATCAGAAGACCAAGGTCGGCCTTGGCTACCTCGTGAGTTCCAGGCCAGTGTGAGCTATGTGAGAAAAAGAAAGAGGAAAAAAAGAAAAGAAAACCCGTGATAGCCATGGCTTTCCTTGACCTCTATGATATCTTGAGTTTTACAGATGTCTTCCACTCTGCCCTCTCAACTATGATGAACTGAGACTTCAAACCAAGAGCCAAAATAACTACTTTGTCCTAAGTCATTTTCTCATTTGTGTCTGTCACTGTTCTCACTAGGGCAAAATACTAGACAGAAGCATCTTAAAGGAGGAAGGATTGCCCTTGGCTCATGGCTTCAGAGGGTTCAGTGAGGAAGGCAAAGCAGTGCTAGCTCCATCTGTCAGGGCGGAAGCAAGCAGCACAGCTTCTTCACATGACAAAGACCAGGAGCAAATAACACAGGCCAGATCCAGAAGCCGGCACGACCTCAAAGGCCCACCCCCAGCCACCTGCTGCTACACCCCGCATCCCAAAGCTCCACAACCTCCCCAAAACAACACTAGCAATGAGGATACAAGTATTCACACACATGAGCCTTGTAGAGTCCAACTTTAACAACATCCACCATCATCATTACTGAGGTCAAGGGCTATCTGGATTCCCTGTGGTAAGTTTGCTTTTCCTAAGTATTGCCAAAATTCTTGAAAGAGCAACTTAAAGGGAAGGAAATATTTATCTCATGTCCTGGTTCCATTTCTGTTGTTATAATAAACTACCCTAGCTAAAACAATTTTAAGGAAGAAAGGGGTTTTTTGGCTTACAATTCCAGGTTACTGTCCATAATCGCAAGGAAGTCAAGGCCAGCACTTGAAGCAGCTGCTCACAAACATAGTCAATAGCAGAGAAGAAAGGAGTACATGCAAGCTTCCTGGTGCTCAACACCCTCCCTGTATTCATACTGTCTAGGGTCGCTGGCCTAGGGAATGGTGCTACCTACAATGGGCCCGGTCTTTCTATATCAATTACTGTTTGTAACCAAGACAAACCCCCCCCCCAGACATGCTTATAGCGCAATCTGATGTAGAAAATCCCTCACTGAGGCTCTCTTCCCTAATGATTCTAGATTGATCCATGATGATACCGCAAACTAGCCATGCAAACTACATGCAAACTAGCAGATGGTTTCAGAGGTTTAGTCCATAGTGGCAGGGAGGGTAGAGTGGACAGAGAGCTATTGAACTCAGGGCATCCAGGAAACAGTACCTTGGTATTATTGGGAAGATGTCAAGGCAGGATACAACTCCAAGAATGCACTTCCAGTGACCCAGTTCTTCCACTCAGGCCCCACCCTTCACAGTCCCACTACATCTCAACAGTCTAATTCAATTTCAAATCCCATGAGTGGATTGAATCATCCATTAGGCCAAAGCCCTTGCGATCTGATTGTCTTTGGAAATGCTCTCCCATAATCTTCCAGGTGTTTCCAGCCTATTCATGGTGATGATCAAAAATCACAATACCCAAAGCCAACTTTCCTCAGTGCCTTAGGCATAGCATGGTGCAGGAGAACGGGTTTCTACCAGTTCCCCAAGCCTGCGTGTTTTGCTCTGCTATATGGACCAAAAGTGAATAGGAAATTCTATTACCAGTCCTTTCGTCATTCCTCGGAAGCAACATACAGGAGCTCTTGCTGCAGAACAGACATCTGGACCCAGTCTCCTCCCCCGCCCTCCAGGGTCTTTCCGTGCTAGGTGAGTCCCCATCCTCTGATCTACATCCTCATCTCTAACACCCCATTCTTCACTGCCTGCTCTTCCTCCCTCAATTCTAACAGATTTATATCTCTGCACTTTTTTGAGACAAAGTCTCAGCAATTCAGATAGAATGGTTAACCAAAAAGCCCCAGGAATCCACCAGTCTCTGTCTCCCCAGTACTTAGACGACGGGACAGCTCCGCCAAAGCATCTTCACCTGCCTGCAACTGGTAACTACTTCTTTAACCTGGGGGAAGGTTCTGTGGATCTTGTGACTCTCTGGGCTCTGAGAGCCTGAGAGTACATAGTCTGGGGAGAGTCTCCTAACGTTGAGAATTTTTTTGAGTCTCCTGCACCTCCACCCTCTCTACGAGAGAGAGTGTTTAATTCTCAAGGAAATATCCACACAACCAATGTGACCTATCCTCAACACTTGCTTTCCTTGGAAGTCTAGAGTTTTCCTGCTAAGCACTGGGGAGAGTTTATGTGACCAAACCACCAAAGAAACCCCTGGGAACTGAACTTGTAACAAGCATCCCTGGTAGGCAGCATTCACGTGTGTTCCTGGAGGAAGTAAGTGTAATTGTCAATCTGATAGGATACAGAATCACCTAGGAGACACACCTGTGGGTGTGTCTGTAGGGGAGTGTATAGTCTAGATAGCTAACTGAGGTGGGTGTGTCCCATTCTATTCCATGGGCTAAGGTCCTAGACTGAGTTTAAAAGAGAAAGCAAGCTAACCACCAGCATTCACCTCTTGGCTGCCTGACTACGGATGCCATGTGACCATCCATCTCCTGCTCTTGCCACCATGCCTTCCCCACCATGAGGGACTGAAACTAGGAGCCAAAATGAACCCTGATTTCTTTAAAGTAACTAATTCAGAGGTTTTGGGAACCTGTACCTCTTTTGCTCTGGACTTCACCCCCAAGTCTAACTCTGAAACATCCCCTGTGTGTCTTCCCTCCAGAATAGACAGCAATGGATGCAACTATTGTACTGAATTCTGAGTCTTTGCAGTATGTCATTGAGCCTGGTGGAATATCCAGCAAATTCCCTCTATTAAGGAATATATGTCACGTAGTAAGAGAGATGCTCTGCTTTTCGCACTCTTATGCAAATGGCTTTGCCCCAGCCATTGATGTTCCCCATAAAGCCACACCTGTATGATTACTGACTATGGTACTGTCTGGTACCCACACTGTCCAAAAGTGCAGGGAATTAACATCAGTGCACACCTTTGACTAGTGAGAAATAGACTGACTCCTAGTCTGAGCTCTCCTCAGCTACACCGTTCTCATCACATCATTTGGCTTCAACAGTGACACCCCCTCAAGAGGAAGCAAAAATCCCATCCTTGAATGCCAGTGGTGGTCATCTCTGTCACCTGGGAAGTGCTCCTTAATGATGTTTCAGCTCAAGGAGTTCTGCCTTGCCTCTGTGTTTCTGGGAAGCCATGTTGCTGATAGTTGTTGGGAGGATGGATACATTCATAGACTCCTGGACTGGAGAAAAGGTCCAGTGTTTGGGTGTGGTCGTTGGGGAAAGGACTGGATGGACAAAGAGATGGATGAATTTGTTAATCGATATCCAATTTCATTCTCAACCAAGAGACCATGGTGGTTTACATGGTCTTTAATCAAAACAAAAGGGAAAAAGAATAAAAATATAAGATGAACTCAGATGAGACCCCATATTGTTGTTGGAGGCAGCACTGACTCTGAGACTCTTGACAGTAAAAGCAAAGAGATAAAATTTGAGTGTTTTATCATTATCTCACCCCTAATGTCCAGAGTGCTAAGATCAACCCAGCCAGGTGTGACATGGCAGAAATGGTTCCCAGTAAGGGTGAGGTTCCTGGGAAGTGGACAGCACTTTCAATACGTGTCTACAGCAGTCAGAGGCCTGAGTTCTCCTATGGATTCCTAGAATGCTCTTCAGAGATGGCCAGGAAGAAAGCAGTTTAATAAGGAGTCAAGACAGACAAGCATGGATACAAAACTCACAAGTCCACCTTGACCCAAGGACATGGACCTGTAATGATCTAAGCCATCATGACCAAAGGTATAATGGCTCTTGATTGTTTAGAATCCAGCTGAATTGTGGAGACAATGTTTGCCAAAAGAGAAAGCACCTAGGCTGCCCTATCACTCTGTGTTGTCTTTGTGTCCAGTCAAGCATAAATACACATACACAAACCCATACATGCACTCACACACTCACAAACACATACTCTCACACTCACACAACACTCACACATGCAGGTGCACACACTCACAAGCTCACATACATCATGCTTACACACACTCAGGCATGCACACTCACATGCTTTTCCTGAGCCATCACGTGTAGATTTTCTTCCCTCAAAGACTAGGAATCTGCATCTAAAAGCTCCAGCAGTTTCTGATTCCACAGTAGGTTCTGATTATATCATTTGCAGGAAGGTGTGGGGAACTGGAAATCACCTTGTAAAGTGAAATAAACCAGACTCAGGGAGACATATGCCATAAGCTTTCTCTCACATGCAGAACCAGGGATGGAAAAGGTACATGAAAGAGAAGAGAGACCAGGGATGGAAGGGGAAAGTGCAGAGGAGGCAGAAAAAGTAACAGAGGGGCTGAATATGACAGCTTTGCACAACTGGAGAGCAAAATTGAGCCTGGGGAAATGGCTTAGTAACATGCCTACCACATAACACAAAGACTTGAGCTCTGAGTCCCAGCACCCATGAGGAAAGGAACACACACACAAACACACACACACACACATTTTTCTGCACCCCAACACAGAGACAGGGACATCCCTGGAGCTCACTTGCCAGGCAAGCCTGCTGAATTAGAGAGCTCCAGGTTCAGCAAGAGACTGCCTCAAAATAAAGGTGGCGGGCCCGTCACATGGCTCAGAAGGTAAAGATGCCACCAAACCTGACAACCCATAAATGAAAAATCAAAATTAAAAGGTGGGTAGTGAAGACAGCAGATATCCTATGGCTTACACACCTACATACATGTATATGCACAGTCATATGACCCTGAGCATACCACACACACACACACACACACACACACACACACACACAAAGTTGGCTGTGGTAGTGCATTCCTGTTATCCTAGCTCTCAGGAGGCTGAGGCAGGAGAATTGTCCATTGGAAGGCCTACTAAAGCTACCTTTATAACAAGTTCCCTGTCACAGTGAGGCGAGGCCCTCTCAGGAGATGCTGTCTCTCTGAGCCAGACAGCATGAAGTAGAAGAAAGAGAACAGGAGCAGGAAGTCGTGTGGAAAGGTCTCAAAATATGAACTGATGAAAAAGCTAAAGGTATCCGGAGGGGAAAGATAAATCCTGGCGTCTTTATTCCTCTTGCTCCCTGTGTGGGCCCCAGTTTCCCTATTTGTAACATAGGGAGTCGCCCATTAGCCACTTCTCTGCCGATGAAGCTGTCCCTTGGGAAGGGTGCCGCACTGCAGCAGGTGCCGCTGTTGTGCTGATTGATTTAAATTGCTGCCCTTGAGGCGCTGCAATAGCCTCCTGAACATGGAGAAAGATTACATTGCAATCACTATAGCTCCATTGAGTGTCCTCTCTTCATTCATCAAGAAGTTGTAAGTTATCAGGTGTCCTACACTGAGCCTGGCACTCTGAGATAAAGCAGCAGTTCCTGGCCTGGGGGTACTGAAGTTCCCTCATCTCAGAGACAAATGCTTATATAAAGAACACCAGACAGCAGCCATGTGGGTAAACTACCCAAGCACACATACAGGCTGGCCAGACTTGCATAGTTCAGCACCCAGCAGGTGTATGGTGTGTGTGTGTGTGTGTGTGTGTGTGTGTGTGTGCCATGTACACCAGAGGTCAATCTCAGGTGTCTTTTGTTTGTTTCTTTTCTCTCTCTCTCTTTTTTTTTTTTTTTTTTTTTTTTTTTTTTTGTATGTTTGTTTGGTTGGTTGGGGGTTTTTGTTTTGTTTTTGTTTTTTGTTTGTTTGTTTGTTTTTTTAGAGGGGAGCTGGACGTCAAGACAGAGTTTGTCTCTGTAGTCCTGGTTGCCCTGCAATTCACTTTCTAGATTAGGCTGGCTTCAAACACGAAGATCCACCTGCCTCTGTCTCTCAAGTGCTATGATTAAAAATGTGCTTCTGCAGCCACTGCCACACAGCCTTTTTTTGGGGGGGGGGAGTTCAAGATAGGGTTTCTTTGAGTAGCCCTGGCTGTCCTGGAACTCACTCTGTAAACTGTACTGGCCTTGAACTCACAGAGACCTGTCTGCCTCTGGCTAGGGTCAAAGGCATCTGCCACTACCACCGGACTCAGGTGTCATTCTCATTTTTTTTTCTTTTTGGTTTTTTCGAGATAGGTTTTCTCTGTGTAGCCTTGACTCTCCTGGACTCCCTTTGTAGACAAGGCTGGCCTCGAACTCACAGAGATCTGCCTGCCTTTGCCTCCCAAGTGCTGGGATTAAAGGTGTGCACCACCATGCCTGTCTCAGGTGTCATTCTTAAGACACTGTCCACTTGGTTATTTGAGACAGGCTGTCGCTGAGACCTAGGACTCCCTGACTGGGGAAGTTTGGCTGTAGAGCAAGCACCAGGGATCTTCCTCCTATCGCTGCCTCTCCTGTTCTGGGATTACAATGCATGCCCCCCACGTCTGGTTTTTCATGTGGATACTGTGGACCCACTTTGATGTTCACAACTGCATGGCAGGCCCCTTCCCAGCTGGGCCATCCTGTGCATTCTGAAGTTGTTTCAAAGCTGGTGTTGGCCACAGGAAACCCCATGAAGACAATTATCTCCTCTCAAAAACAAGTTAAATCTTCAAACCTTGTTAAATGGAGAGAAATGTCATGGAGACATGAAGATCATTAAAAAATAATCAGAGTTCTTAAGTGCACATGTCTCTCCATTGCCTATATTCCAGAAAGTGCACAAGTTGGCAAGAAAGAAAAGAGGCCAATGAGATGGTTCAGTGAACAACGGCACCTGCTTCCAGCCTGAGATCTTGAGTTCCATCCCTGGGACCCGGAGGGTGGAAAGAGAACCAACTCCCGCAAACTGTCCTCTGGCCTCTGTAGCACACACACACACACTATATTTACTAAAATGTAATTTTAAAATCTTTTCAAGGAATGAATAGAATAATGCCAGCATCAACTTTGAAAGGTGGCCTTGTGGGTGGAAACTTAGGTCAGTCCTTAGGCAAGTCAAGATGCTAATTCCTGGGATGTTAACTCCTTGTGCATAAAATCGCTGAAAGCTCTTCAGCTGTGGTTGACTGAGCAGCCATGATGAGCCAGACGAATCTATCACCTCAGTTCTTAAGAGTGACAGAGCAGCTGTGTTCAAGGTCACAGAGAGTTGAGGTGATCTTTCGAAGTTCAGAGAGCTGGGCGGGCACGATCCACAGGCCAATACCCAGCACTGTCTTGCCCCATCATCTTCAAAGCCGAAGCCAGTTTTTGGAATCTAGAAGCCTTGAGGCAACGAACTTGACAGGTGCACTGTGAAGAGCCTTTAAAAGTCAGTAAAGAGTAACCTTCCACCACCTACTTCTTTGAACCATATCCTTTTTCTGACCCAGGCAACTGTGCAACCATGTTAAGTCTCCAGGGGTCTGAGGAAGCGCTCGGCACTCACGAGTTCAGTTGGCAGCTGTCTGTGGAGAGACAGACACAGGAGATGAAGCTGGGTAAAACCTACCCTCTCACTTCCATTACCCCCCTCCCTACCTTCACACTGACTAAAGAAAGAGGCGTTGCCACCAGGATCCCCATCTACACCCAGCCATGCATGCACGCAGAAACACACAAGAATCCCAAATTAGCTCAGCCTGCCTCCCAACTGCTGGAAGAGCCTAATTAGACCAAATTAATAATTTATTCAACCAAAAAGAGGTATGCCAAGAATCTCCTAGGAAGCTGTGAAATGATAATGCCTTCTTATTAGGAAATGTGTCAACACCTCACAAAAATTCTTCGGAGGATCTGGGCTAGACGTGGGAGGTCGGCAAACGTAGCATAATTCACCTTCTGAGAGCAGTTCCTAGGTTTTCCCCCCTCTGAGACACAGACACCCCAGCCCACCACACACCCCTCCTTCTCCTCCTCTCTGTCTCCCTCTCATTGGCATCCCTCCCCTCCTCTCTCTCCTTTCCTCTCCCTACCCGCCCCCAATCACTAACCTAATGTTTGAAATTATTCTCCCCCCTGCAAAAAGGAAAGCCGATGACAAGCTAATATTTCCATGTCACACACTGAGTGACTCTAACATAAAAATTAACTGGCGCCTGACAAAGTCATAATTACTAACTAACGATCATTAGGAAATTTCCATAATTAGTCATGCTACTGATATTTTCGTCCAAGCACAAAGCTGGTGGAGGGGCATCTTTATTTACAGGGATGGAAATGACTAGGTGTAGGTTGTCCAGAGAGAAACTGGGGACACAGCTTCCTGCTAACACACTCTCGAAGTCACTGCTGCCCTGCACACAGGCCTAGGGCTGACTTGTGTCTTCCGAGAAAGAAGAACAAACCAACGGGCTATTTATGCAAAAGAATCCACTGAGGACAGACCAACTGAACTCTGTGGCAAACTTCTCTCTTCACCACAGAAGCAGAGATGGAAGCTGGCAGCATCTTTGGCTTTCCAGGCCACTCCCCTCGTCTCACGGCCTGCAGGCTTCCTGGGGCCATGGTTATGTACCCATTAGGCAGGTGTGGAGACTGAGGCTCAGAGGCGAAACAACGTGAGCAAGTGTACAGTGAGCTGGAATGTACATACTTGTCTTCCAGTTAACAGTCTAGCAAGCTGCACACAGTGGCGTAGATGACAAGTTCTGCTCCTCAGTAGCCACTGACGCAGGCAAATCGCCTTAATCCAGCTGCTAACTCAATGCTGGAGTCCTTATTTTCACTGTGAAAACACCATAAAGGGTCTGGAGCTGTAGAATGCTCACTTATCATGTACAAGTCCTAATTTGATGCCACCCGTTGCATAAACCAGGTGTGGTGGCACAGGCCTGTAGTTCCATCAATCAAGAATTGGAAGGGCAAGGCCATCCTTAGCTAATCAGCCACTTCTAAAGCCAGCCAGAGATACGTCCTACCTGTGGTGTTATAAGCTGCATGCCATGTGCTGCACCTCATTACCTTCTGCATAGTATATCACATTACAGTAGTATTTGTCTTTTTGTCTTCTTGTTTACTGATTGTCTTCCTGGCTAGAGGGTAGAGTCCCATAGGCCAGAACAATGTAGGCTTTACATCTATGTTCAGCTAACTGACAACCATAAATGGGGGGGGGGGGGCATGTCCACATGTGATACAAAAATAAGGGAGAGGAATGCTTAGGCTTAGAGAGTGAAGCAAGGATGGGAACCGGAAGATGGAAAGAAGGAGGGGGTGGGGTAAGCTAACCAACAGTAGGGACTATGGCGCCTGCATGGGTAAGAAGTGGTTCCCTCAACAGATATGGATTATTAAGTAAAAACCTTAGGTGCAGGATACATCCATATGAGTTATTGATCAGGGAGACCCCAAAGGTCCCCCAGAACAACGCAGCCTATCACCATAGCCCTTGGTTGGACACCATGACATGGTGGTAAGACCTGAAGATATAACATCACCATAGCTCTTGGTAAGACCTGAAGATATAACATACTTTGGTTGTACAACATAGAGAAATCAAGGTAGAATAGACCTAGAAACTTCCTGTTGACTAATTTTCATGGTGCCAGGTGGTATGCCAGCATCAGTGAATGTACCCAGCTGTGAACCAGATATGCTGTAATACTCACCTACCAGGAAGATACTCACCTAACCATTTAGACAATAGTGGAAAGACTGTTCTGGGGGTAAATAACTGCTTTCTGATTGGAGGCCAGCTCCATAGAAGAAAATTTAAACTTGGTACTATAAACCTGGTCAAAATTGCAGTGAAATATTTGTAATATTTGGTTTCCTTTTAAAAAAAAAAAAACAGCACAGAAAACCAGGCTGTGGTGGTGCACACCTTTAATCTCAGCACTCAGGAGGCAGAGGCAGGCAGATCACTGTGAGTTCAAGGCCAGCCTGGTCTACAAAGTGAGTCTAGGACAGCCAAGACTACAAAGAGAAACCCTGTCTCGAAAAAACATAAATGAATAAATAATAAATAAATAAATAAAAGCACAGAAATAAGCCAGGCACAGTGGCACATGCCTGTTATCCCAGCACTCAGGGAGGCAGAGGCAGGCTGCTTTCTGTAGGTTTGAGGCCAGCCTGGTCTACAAAGCAAGTCCAGGACAACCAAGGCTACAAAAAGAACCCGTATCTTGGGGGAATAAACACAGAAGTATTATAGGAATATTGTGGAGATATGGGACTACTTCAAAGCAAGTGACTATGATTTGCTTCATCCTCTAGCAGGGGTGTGATTCTACCAGCTGCAGATAGTCTCTCCCAGTGTGTGACATTTGGAATTCTGAAACTTTTCAGAGGACACATAAATGCTAGAGTACAGAAAGGGGAGAGAGGTTGTTCATTGGATGATGTTGATTGCTATTGGTTGCTTTTGGTCAAGGTTTGTTAAGTAGTTGTGGGCAAAGGAGAAATGAAAAGAAGAAAAAAATCAGATATCCTAATGGCAAAGATCAAACTTGCCGTAAGGAACTCGATGCCCCTAATCAGCAGAAAGTAGTTTAACAGTAAGGATGTCCCCTTTCTTCTCTATCCTTTTTTCTCCTCTACATAATATTAGAGGGCTGAAAGGGAGGGAGAAAGGGGGTGATCAAGAAAGGGAGAAAAGCTGGATGTGGTGGCACACCCCTTTAGTCCCAGCACTTGGGAGGCAGAGGCAGGTGGATCGCTGTGAGTTCGAGGCCAGCCTGGTCTACAAAGTGAGTCCAGGACAGCCAAGGATACACAAAGAAACCCTGTATCAAAACAAACAAACAAACAAAAAAAAAACACAAAGAAACAAAAAAGTGAAAGGAGGGAGTAGGCATGGATATTACCAAGATATATTTCATACATGTATGAAAATGTCAAATGATAAATTTCAATTTTGGGGTTTGATTTTATTTTACATTTTAGAGTGTGCATATGGAAGTTGGAGTACAAATTACCAGAGTTTCTCCTTCTGTCATATGGGCCTTGGGATTCAAACTCAGGTCCTCAGGCTTGGCAGTAAGTGCCTTTATTTACTGAGCCATACCTCTGGCCCAAGAATAAATCTTTAAAGAAAGAGGAGGAGGAGGACTACTAATGACATGAAGACTTATTTTTATATGTTTTTATTGAAAATATTTTTCATACAATAAATTCTGATCACAGCTTCCTCTTCCCCAATTCCTCCCACCTCCCCAGCATGAAGATTTGTCATCATTCCTACACAGTACAGGCAACAGCGACACACATCACACCTGCAGTGCACTGGGACAGTTTGAGGTGTGCTCGAGCACATAGCACTGCCTGATATACATGAGGCACTTGCATTTCAAAAAAAAAAAAAAATCCATCAAGTAAAATGATACATCTAGGAATATGCACAGACTACACACAACTACTTCCGGATTTTGTAGAAAGGCCAAAAGTGTCAACAGATGGTGATGTCTCAGGGGGCCCTGGATACAATCTCCACGATGCATAGGTAACTATAGCTCCATACTCACTCTGTCTTGGTCCATATTAAGTGTTCCAACAATGAATACATGAGCGGATGCTTAATACATTGCCTGGGCGGGTCATCGTTGACATTCAATAAAAACAAGTTCCCTTCTCTCCCCAAGGCCTCACTCAAAGATGTTGCCAAACTAGTCAAGCTGAAGGGGACCATCTTTCCTAACCTTAACTGGCCTAACTCTGGGTGCTGGGAGATGGCCCAGTGGGTAAAGTGCCTGCTTCACAGACATCAGGACCAGAGTTTGATCCCCCACTGGCACCTGGAAGAGCCAGGCACAACAGTATGCATTTGCAATCTCTGCTCTGGGAAGGCAGAGACAGGAAAATCCCAAGACTCACTGAGAAGCTATTCTTACCTAATCAGCAAGACCCAGGTTCCCATGAAAGACCCTGTCTCAAACAAAAAACAATCAACAAGAACAAAAAAGTGTATACCGTTGTTGAGGAACAGCAACCCAGATTGACCTCTGGTGTGCATAGGCACATCCACCCACTGTCTTAGTCAGGGTTTCTACTGCTGTGGCAAAACACCATGAGAAAAAAGCAAGTTGGGGAGGAAAGGACTTATGGGGCTTACACTTCACATCATAGCTCATCACTAAAGATGTCAGGGCAAGAACTGGAGCAGGGCAGGATCCTGGGAGCAGGAGCTGATACAGAGGCCATAGAAGGTGCTGCTTACTGGTTTGTTTGCTTTCCATGGCTTGCTCAGCCTGATTTCTTAGAAAACCCAGGACTAGCAGCCTAGGCATGGCACCACCCACCATGAGTTGGGCCCTCCCCCATTGATCACTAATTGAGAAAATGCCCAACATTGAGGTATCTCCTCAAATGAGGCTCCTGGCTGCTCCTCCTCCTCCTCCTCTCTCTCTCTCTCTCTCTCTCTCTCTCTCTCTCTCTCTCTCTCTCTCTCTCCTCTCTCTCTCTCCAGGGTTTCTCTGTGTAGCCTTGGCTGTCTTAGACTCACTTTGTAGACCAGACTGGCCTGGAACTCATAGTGATCCACCTGCCTCTGTCGCCAGAGTGCTGGGATTAAAGGCCTGTGCCGCCATGCCCAGCTTTCTCTCTCATGACTAACCTGTGTCAAGTTGACTCACAAAATCAGCCAGTACACCCACAAACACACCCACACATTGGGAGGAGAGAGCAGGAGAGAGGGAAAGATAGAGAGGAAAAGAGAGGGGGAAAGAAAGAGAGAGGAGGAGGAGAAAAAGAAGGAAGAAAGAAAGAGAGGGGAGGAGGGGGAGGGAGGGAAGAAGGCAGAGAGCCCTGGAGAGTGGCTGCAGGAAAGGTGAGAGGCCCAGCTTTGGCCTCTCTGGGCAATAGTAGGATCCACACACACAGTTGTTTAATAAATGTATTCACATTTGATCAAACTGGGTATGCAGGGCGGTGTTGGAGAAAGCAACTCTGGGACACAGAAGGCAAACCTCACTGTCCCCTCTCTTTGCAAGGATTTGTCCTCCCTCCTGTGATGGAGTCTCAGAAGCTCTTAGGTGAGATGGTGCAGTGGGGAAAGGCACTTCCTGTTGAATGGGACCACACCTGAGCTTTATTTCCAGAACGCATGTGGTGAACTGACTCCCAAAAATTGTCCTCTGGCCTGCGCACATACGCACAGGTACATGGCAGCATGCATGCATCCCGATCTCTCTATACACACAGGGAGAATAAATAAATGTATGGTTTTGTTTTGTTTTTTAATTCAAAGAAAGCACAGATCCAGGGAGGAAAGCAGAGAGGACATTGGTTCTATTTAAGATAGTACTAGAAGTAATTTATAATGTGTCACGTGATTCTTGTGTGGCACCTGAACTGTTGTTTCTCTCTGCTCACCTGGTATAAGCCTGCTCCTGTCCCCTCTCCCAGCTGAGCTGCAGACAGGCACACTTGAGAGGAGTGGACGATTAAGTCAGTTTGACTTTCCTCTCCTGTCTCACATCAGTTGTTACTGGCTCCTGGGGATTAGGAGGCTAGGAAAGGCTGGTAATCATAATTTCTTGTGCCCAGAGCCCACTCTTAAGCAAGGAGCATCTGCAAATGTTATCCTATTATCTGCAACATCCCTGTTAGGAACTGGTAGCTGAGTATTCTCCCATCAGTCAGGGTTGGAATGAGGTCCCTGATGCAAGCGGCTCCTCCTTTTATCTGAGCACTCCTCAGAATGGCCTTGGTCCTTGCCTTGCCACATTTTGATGGCAGCCTCTGAGGCTGTCTCTAGGAAGGCCAGTGCTCTCTCCACACCCTTTTGAATCCTCATCTCTCTGCTTGTTCACAGCAGCTTCTCCACATTCTCTGAGCCTCTTCTCCTAACTCACTTCCAGTGTTTGGCTGTTCCTTGAATTGGCACCCTACCCCGCAGAACCAGCTGCTGTCTCAATCCATTTGGGCTGCTCTGATAAAACAGCTCCTATCAATAACTTTGTAAGCACTAAAGATGCATGGCTCAGAGTCCCACGGGCTGGGAAGGGTAGATTCCAGGTCTTCACTATTTCTCATAAACAGTGGCAGAAGTGCAGGAAGGTGAACCAGCTTCTCTTGAGACACTATGTGAGGGTGTGTCTCTGTCTTTCCTCACAGAGGCATTCTCTGACTGGCTTTAATATAAAGCTGACCAATAACTGGGCAGGAAGTGAAGAGCCAGCCTTCCTGGAAGGGAGAAAGGGATTCTGGGAAGAAGAAAGAAGAGTCTTTTTGCCAGGAGACACAGAGGAGATAGATATAACTAATGGCCTGGAAGATATAGCTAGGCATGTGGAATGTATAGCTAGGCATGTGGAAGGTATAGCTAGGCATGTGGAAGGTATAGCTAGGCATGTGGAAGGTATAGCTAGGCATGTGGAAGGTAGAGCTAGGCATGTGGAAGGTAGAGCTAGGCATGTGGAAGGTAGAGCTAGGCATGGGAAAGGTATAGCTAGGCATGGGAAAGGTATAGCTAGGCATGTGGAAGGTATAGCTAGGCATGTGGAAGGTATAGCTACGCATGGGAAAGGCTTAACATAGATGAGTTAATTGAGTCTGCCCAACTAAGGCCTAAACTTTAAAAATATTAAAGATTTCAGTATCTTTATTTTTATGGCTGGCCGGTCACCAGGATCTTACAACAAGCTTGGGGCTCTTTGCTAAGAGGACTGATCCAAGCCAGGGAAGAACTTCTAGGAAGCTAGGACCACAACAGGCTAAGGAGCTGCTGCAGCCCCAAAGGGAGGGGAAACAGTCACAACCAGGTGTTCAGGGGAGGATTAAGAGGATTAAATAAGCATCCAATCATTCTTTGAAGTGACAGGACACTGGGACAGGGATGGTGTGAGAATGATCCTGTAACCACAATTGGCTACCACCAAAATTCAACCTCAACTTCACCCCGTCACCCAGAGCTGAGGATAGCCAGATGGGTTGCAGGAAGACAGACTCTGAGCTGTTCAGGTCCCTGTGAGACTCAGTTCCTACATGACCAGAAGGGGAGTGAGATGGTAGCCATGGCTACCCAGCATGCTGACTTGAGGAGTTCCAGCCCCTGGGATCCTACATTGTACAGTTGTGTAACATATAGACTCTCCAGATGAATATGGTGGTCCCATGAGCCTCTTTAAAGTCCCACTGCAGGCCTGTCAGTGGTGGCAGGAAGTCACTGCCCTCTGGGGCACGAGGGGCACCCAGTCCATCCCCACAACCTTATAATGCACATTATTTTGCCAAATTGCCAGGTGCTGTTTGAACTGACCTGGCTGGCTCTGGAGGCAGTTTCCCAACACCCATTTCAGTCCCAAGCATGTTTGTCTCCAAGTGTCCTTTTCTAGAGATGGGCTTCCCTTCCTAACTCTGACAGGGAGGGAAGAGAACATCACAGCAGTCCAAGAGAAAAAAGCATCATGCCCTTGAGAATAGCTAGAACATTAACCATTTCCAAGAGATGTTGACATTGGTAATCACATGATGTAAAATTGCCTGCAGTGTGAAAGAAAGTCTGGAAGGCCAGCCACGGGGTGCCCAGCCACGGGATGCCCAGCCATGGGGCACCCAACTATGGGACGCCCAGGCAAGGAAAAAGAAATCTGTCTGCTGCTGTTTGCTCTTTTGGAAGTCTCACCTGAGGCTACCCTGCTCTGCTTGAGCCTCTCAGCGGGAGCTGCAGCTGGCTGCCTTAATGGCTGCCTCCGTCAGTTTCTGCAGGATGTTTGAGGTCCTCAGTTGGATGATGTGTCACTTGTTCTATTACTTGGAAGCCTCTCCCGAGGGAGAGCTCTCTCTGTCTGGAGCTGCTGCTGGCTGCACAACCAGGGCTTCCCCAGTCAATGCCTATAGGACACTTTTGAGCATGTGGCACAGACTCACACAGCTGCACACCATAAAGAAAAGAACTCTTCTTCAAACTCTAGTCACTTCACTTCAGTGTGACTCTTTTCTTCCTCTCCTCTTCTTTCTGAGAGAATGAGAGGAGCCGGGGAGTGCATTCCCTCCTGAGCTAACACTGTTCCCTAACAAGCCACCTGGATGGCCTTGCCACCAAAAAAATGGCCTATCTAAGGGTCACAAAGTTCTTTGAAGAAACAGAATTAAAAGGTAGGAAAAGGAAATTTGAAAGAGTAAGGAGATTCGAACTCACAGCTGCAAGAAAAAAACCCACCAGAAATAACGTTATATGATAGCAACTGACCTGCCCCTCGCACCCCCCACCCCCGCTCCCCTGCCCTGAGCAAAGTAGTGAACAGAAAGAACAAAAAAGTTAAGCCTGTCACCATTGGACATTAGACCCCCTTATGTTAACTAGGATCCCGCCTGCTTAGAGGGCATTGGGAGGAGAAGGACTTATAAAAAATCCCCAGGTCAATGCCCCAGGGTCATTTCCCAAGACTTTTAATTTGGTGTCAGGCGCAATCCAGCTTGAGCTGAAATATTAAAGATTTCTCTTGTATTTACAGCGGTTTTGAGTCTTCTGGTTCTTTGGGGGGAATCTCAAAATCTGGGCGCAGCACTTCCACTTTCAGATGTAAGATGTATTCTTTCTGGTCAAATTCCCTCCAGTGAGCTCTTCCCTCCCGCCAAACCCCACCTGCTGCTTCCTTCTCTTTCTAGCTTGAGGGACTTGCTTTTCTTGTCCCCAACTCATCATCACAGCTCTGCTCAAGGGGCCAGGACTGTGCCTGAAAAGCCACGAGGCAGACAAGAAGGCCTGCACATCAGCCGAGGGAGGACAGGAAACATGATGCTTTTTGGGCCACAGAGCCAAATCAGCCGGTCAGAGCTCTCATACCAGCACTGACTCTGCTGGCCTGAAGGAAACGAGTGGGGAGGGGGCACAGGCTTTAAACGGGAAGGGGTAAGCAAGGAAGACACACGCACGGTCTTCCTTACAATCATAGTGCTCTCTTTTCTTTTTTCATGGTGCTTTCTTTTCAGGGGAGAGGGGGAGGCATGTTTTCAAGACAGGGTTTCTCTGTGTAACAGCCCTGGCTGTGCTGGACTTGCTTTGTAGATCAGGCTGGCCTCAAACTCACAGTGATCCACATGGCTCTGCCTCTCAAGTGCTGGGATTAAAGGCATGGCCATGGCTTCATGGTGCTTTCTGAAGATCTAAAAAGTACCTCCCCTGATATCCACTCTTAGAGGCCAGTAAGGAAGCCATTTAAATTACAAACAATAATGACATGACCATTCCTAGGTATGGTTGAGGAGAAGGACTTTATTGTATTGTATTTATTTTAGGTAGGGAAAGAACAGCTAAAGGCATCTGTAAGAGTTCAGACTGGTGCCAGGTGTGGTGGCACACGCCTTTAGCCCCAGCACTTGGGAGGTAGAGGCAGGCAGATCTCTGTGAGTTTGAAGCCAGCCTGTTCTACAGAGTGAATCCAGGACAGCCAGTGCTATTATGTAGAGAAACCCTGTCTCAAAAAAACCGAGAGAGAGAGAGAGAGAGAGAGAGAGAGAGAGAGAGAGAGAGAGAGAGAGAGAGAGAGAGAGAGAGAGAGAAGCCCAGCTCCTGGGCTGCAGAGGGTTAGGGTGGGATGTGGAGGGTGGGATGTGGAGTGAGAAGTGCTGGCAGGATCCACAGGTGCTGAGTGAGCTTTGCCCTGGCTTTCTTTGGGACCTAACAGCATTGTGTAGCTAGTGTCATTTGAAGCTTTCCTTCTGGGGGATGAGGAGATGATCACAGTTCTGGGGAGGGCCCTCCCTGAAGCTATAAAAGCAGTAACCAGTTGATAAGAAACTGAAGACGCCTGAGTGGAGCTGGGTTGCTGGCCAATGAGCTACAAGGAGCTGCCTGTCTCTGCCTCCCCACTACTGGGATTGCAAGCTTCCTAAGTGGGTGCTGGCAGTCTGTACGATGTCCTCACAGTCACACAGCAACAGACCTATGTATCTGCCTCTCATTTCTACATCTGTCTTCATTGCCTAATATAATGTCTGGCATGAACTGAACATGAATAAACGTGAAGAATGAATGAATGAACAAATGAATGGCTCAACACTACACCAGTAGCCACCCATCACAGTGACCCCAAAACACATGATGCTTTTACCTTCTTAACAAAGAATCCCATGTGGGATATTGAAAGTTGTAAGCACACACCTCTGTCAACACACCTCTGCAGTCTTTACCCATGCCCATCCAAGCAAGCAGATAACTCATGCTGAGATTTACTTAAAAGGCATTTAACTCAGCTCGCACATCTTCGGGCCAAGCCTATTACTTGGAGAAATCTATTCCACACATTACCATTTTGATTGCCAGCACTAAGGAATAGTGGTGGGTAAGCGGACTCTTTGTTCTCCCCTCCTCTCACCAGTTGAGTTACTGCCTGCTTTTGTGGAATAAATTGCTATAAATTGAGTTACCAGCATTCTAACGTGAGGAAATATATTCTCGACACCCTATGGGCAGCTGACAACATTATGGAAATGCACAATGTGTGTGTTGAAGTTTATGTGGACGGTGATGGTTTGTGATGGATGGTAGAAGACTGGGGGGCAGGGGGAGCCTCAGGCAAAGACACTCACTCTGTGCATACCTTTCTGACACTGTGGCAGTCCTTCACCCCTCAGAATGGAATTTGCAAGATGGAACACTGGGATAAAGGCAAACGGGGGGGGGGGGGGAGCAGTGTTTGGGAGGTACTGATTGCCAGAAGAGCCAATTTGATTTGGACAGTACAACAGCTCCTGGAGCCAGTAAGCATGCTAGTGTGATGCTCCCTGCTCTCCGACCTGCGTGCCCATCCTAAGGCTTCTAGCTGCTTCCCTACTAAAGACTGCACAGTAAGCCTCCCTGGCTGTCACCAGAATTCTCTTCAGCTTCACAGCCCCCAGAGCAGCCCATAGCCAATAAATAACTAACTGCAAGGCGTGGGAATGGGTATTGTCTCTACTTTCTAATTGTGCTAAGTGTTAAGATCTTTTTAACATAGATCCAACAGTTAACATTAGGGTGGGGTTAGGACGTTGGAGAAAGAGTAGTAAATAAGTGTGGGCATGGGCTTTAAGGAGAATCCTGGTCAAGTGCCTTAACAGTAGCTATGTATGTGATTCTAATGGCTTTTAAAATTACCTTGTTCTCTAAAGAACTTTTCTTTTTCCCATTTTTTGGTAAAGGAGATGACAGGGAGATTCCAGGATGCTTTGGCTGGGATTAAAACATGAACTCATAGGTCATGTAGGTCACACAGGAAATAAGACACACCATTTACCATAAATGGAATTTTGTCTAGCTCACTAGTGTCTCAGAAAATTACAGGTTTCTATCTGAAAAAGAAAAGGCCATATTTGGTCATATATGCTTAGACCTTAAGCTTGGTTTGTTGCTATTTTAATACTCTTATTTGAAATATCTCATTATAAAGGATACTGTCTCCTTTTGTTAATTGGGTTGGAATTCTGGACTCTCAGTGAGTAGGAGACTTGAATCAGAGTCCATGGTGAAGGGCTCCTTTCCTCCCCTGATCCTGAATTTTTCCCATCTTTTTCTCTTGCCTCCTCCTAGATGGATGAAATGCTCTGTTCATACACAACAATGCTTAGGAAAAACTGATGACTTTGAGCCATCCGAGTAGAAGAAGGCTGAGGCAAAACTGCACACTCTGTAAAAGTCTGTAGTAGTATGAATGAGACTGGGCTCCATGGACTCATGTCTGAATGCTTGATCCGAGTTTGTAGCACTGTCAGGATTAGGAGTTGAGACTTTGTTGGAGGAGGTGTGTCACTGGGGGTAGGCTTTGAGATTTCAAAAGCCACTGGGCATGGTGGCACAGGCCTTTAATCCCAGCACTTGGGGAAGCAGAGGCAGGTGGATCGCTGTGAATTCAAGGCCAGCCTGGTCTACAAAGGAGTCTAGGACAGCCAAGGCTACAAAGAGAAACCCTGTCTTAAAAAACAAAAACAAACAAACAAACAAAAAAAAACAACAACAAAAAAGAGATTTCAAAAGCCCATGTGTATTAGTCAAGGTTCTCTAGAAGAACAGACTGGTTGTGTGTATGTGTGTGTGTGTGTGTGTGTGTGTGTGTGTGTATGTACGTATGTGTGTGTGTGTATGTATGTATGTATGTATGTATGTATGTATGTATGTATTTCATAAAAATGGCTTAGAAGGGCTGGAGAGATGGCTCAAAGGTTAAGAGCACTGTCTACTCTTCCAGAGGTCCTGAGTTCATTCCCAGCAACCACATGGTGACTCATAATCATCTATAATCTGATCTGATGCCCTCTTCTGGTGTGTAAGTGTACATGCAGACAGAGTACTCATATATAAAAATAATTAATTAATTAAATAGTTAATTAATATACATATTTTTTTAAAAAGAATGGCTTACAAACAGAGCAGTGGAGGTGCATGCCTTTAATCCCAGCACTCAGGAGGCAGAAGCAGGCTGTGAGTTAAGGCCAGCCTGGTCTACAAAGTAAGTTCAGGAGTAGTACAGTCCACGAGGCTGGATGTCTCAGCTGGTCTTCAGAGTACACCAGAATCCTGAAGAAGTAGGCTCTAAAGCCAGTGAAGGAATGGACTTGCCAGCAAGGGTGAGAGCAAACAGTCAAACAGAGAGCTGTCTGTTGTGCTTAAATTACCAGTAGGGCCTAATAATGTTTATTATCAGGCCTATACATCAGTATAACCCACTGAGAATCAATCAAGACACAGACACTTGTTATATTTTAAAATCGCCTTAGTAACCTGGGGCAGGGCAGATATCAATCCTGTAAACTACTTTTCCAATCCTATGCCATCTGGTTCTAATAATTTTTGTTGTTGTTGTTGTTTTTGGTTTTGTTTTTTGAGACAGGGTTTCCCTGTGTAGCCTTGGCTGTCCTGGACTCACTTTGTAGACCAGGCTACCCTCCTGTCTCTGCCTCCCTAGTGCTGGGATTAAAGGCATGCGCCACCATGCCTGGCTTGGTTCTAATACTTTCTATCAAGCTCCCTCCCATCCATAATCCCAAATACTTGCTAATGTTCTTCATCTGGACTGAATCCTCCATCCACGCCAGCCATGTGCTTCTCTTCTCCTCTCTTCTCTCCCATCTTACTTCTTTCCCAGATTCTCTCTATCTCCTTAAGCCCGGGAACCTTAGAAATGCCTATCCCATTTGCCCTGCCATGGTGTGATGGCTTTTTATTAATTAGCATCAAAATACATCAGACCAACCCTCAATAGCTGTCTTCTCCGTGTCTCTTTTTTTTTTTTTTTTTTTTTTTTTTTTTTTTTTTTCCCGAGACAGGGTTTCTCCGTATAGCCTTGGCCATCCTGGACTCATTTTGTAGACCAGGCTGGCCTCGAACTCACAGCGATCCGCCTGCCTCTGCCTCCCGAGTGCTGGGATTAAAGGCGTGCGCCACCACGCCCGGCTCCGTGTCTCTTTTTTAAAAAGATTTATTTATTTATTATATACACAGTGTTTTGCCTGCACATACACGTGCACGTCAGAAGAGGGCACCAGATCTCATTATAGATGGTTGTGAGCCACCATGTTGTTGCTGGGAATTGAACTCAGGACCTCTAGAAGGGCAGACAGTGCTCTTAACCTCTGAGCCATCTTTCCAGCCTCTTCTCCATGTCCTTGAGGTAGGCTACCAACAGAAGATGTGGCTTCAAAAGACCTCGTTTAAAGGTGTGTCTTTTTACCTCAAAGATTCTGATTAGAAGTTGTTCTTAGAACCACAAATAATTTAATCAAGCAACAATCTCTTACAAGCATGCCCAGCCATTTTTAGGTTGTAGTCCATTCTAAATGAAGTCAAGTTGACAACCAAGAACAGCCACCACACCAACACACCATTCCCAGTTATTGCCCTCTGCCTCATGGTTATGTCACATGATGTGAGCCCTGTCCCACGGCAATGCCTACATGCCTGCCTGCTGCCATACTCCACAACATGATGATCATAGACGCTGAACTGTAAGCAAACTCCCAAATACACCCTCTCTCTTTTATAAGTTGTCTTGGTTGTGATGTCTCTTCATAGCAATAGAAAAGTCACTAAGACGCGTTCCATTTCTATGCAGTTCTAGAAAAGGTAAGATAGAGCACACAAAGTTGCAATAGTGTTGCCAGGGACCAGAGGCTGGGAGACAAAGGGAACAAAGAAACAGTGGGGGTTGATGGCAATGTCCTGCAGCATCTCAGAGCTGGTGGGGATGCTACTACCATGTGTGTCTGCCAAATTTTAGACTTGCCTGTTTAAAATGTCAATCATGGAACCGGGCGTGGTGGCGCACGTCTTTAATCCCAGCACTCGGGAGGCAGAGGCAGGTGGATCACTGTGAGTTCGAGGCCAGCCTGGTCTACAAAGTGAGTCTAGGATGGCCAAGGCTACACAGAGAAACCCTGTCTCAGAAAAAAAAAATGTCAATCACATTATACATAAATATATCCCCCGATACACTGACCACAATGCTGGCAGTCTTGTGCATCCATCAGCTTTGTTGTTAGCATCAGTGGAGTCCAGGATGTGGTGTCCCTAAAAGCTGGGTCCAGCCACCTGTCCTCAGTAGGCCAGCTAAGCAGACAAGGAATAGAGGAAAGCAGAAAAGGAAGAGTTTTCCAATGTGGCCACACTGAGGAGCAAAAAGATCCTGTGTCCCCTCCTTAGTCCATCTTCAGGGTCCTGACATGAAAGTTAAGATAAAAAGAGGCAAGAGGGGGCTGGAGAGATGGCTCAGTGGTTAAGAGCACCACCTACTCTTCCAAAGGTCCTGAGTTCAATTCCCAGCAACCACATGATGGCTCATAACCATCTGTAATGTGATATGGCGCCCTCTTCTGCTTGCAGGAGTACATGCAAGCAGAGCACTGTATACATAATAATAATAAATAAATAAATCTTTTTAAAAAAAAAAAAAAAAAGAGGCAAGAGGCTGGGCAGTGGCAGCACAAGCCTTTAATCCCAGCATTTGGGAGGAAAAAGCAGCTGGATCTCTGTGAGTTCAAGGCCAGCCTGGTTTACAGAGCAAGTTTCAGCACAACCAGGACTATACAGAGAAACCCTGTCTCAAAAACCAAAAAGAAGAGGAAGAGGGGAGGAGGAGGAAGACAAGAGATAGAGACATGCATAACTAAGCAGCCCTAGTCAAGATGTGGTCCCACCCATTATCATTGTCCTGGCTGCAGTCTCACCAGCAAGGTGTGCTCCCATAAATCATCAGAAATGTGTGATAAGCCTTTCCCAGAAACAAGATCCTCCTCTGCTTGACACCAAGCTTCAGCCTTTTCCTTCTTCCAGCTCCTGGGGAAAATCTACTTCTTTAGTGTCCTTTCCCTCAAGGGGAGGTGCACAATTGTGTCTAGAGTATTTTCATTCCTGCTTTGACGGTTCCAGCTTTCTGTTTCTATGACAAATTTCCTCAGTTAATCTACACAGCAGGAGCCTCTTATTTTGGTTCACCATCTTGGAAGTTTCAGTCAGTGGCTACTCATTCCCATGGCCTTGGAACCTGTGGTAAGACAGCACAGCTTCCCTGTTCTAAAGAAAACTAGGGAAATTGGAGACAAAGCCAGCCTGGTCTACAAAGCAAGTCCAGGACAGCCAGGGCTCTCTTACAGAGAGAAGCCCTATGTCAAGAAATCAAAAAGGACAAACAAGCCAGGTGTGGTGGCGCACACCTTTAATCCCAGCACCCGGGAGGCAGAGGCAGGCAGATCGCTGTGAGTTTGAGGCCAGCCTGGTCTACAAAGTGAGTCCAGGATGGCCAAGGCTACACAGAGAAACCCTGTCTCGAAAAACCAAAAAAAAAAAAAAAAAGGACAGACAGACAGGTAAATAAATAGAATGGATCTATTCCCAGTTTTGCCAATTGAGGCAGGGGATGTGTTGAGGGCTATCTACCAGAGAACATTGCTCAGACATAAGGCAATGGAAAGTCTTTATTAGCTGGCCAGCAACTACACTGGGTGCTCAGGACCCCAGTATGGCACTGAGCCTTTCTTAGGGTGAGTTTTAGGCACAAAAACCACATTCCTGGGTTAACATACTTCAATTAATAAGAGCAGTTATCCAGCCGGGCATGGTGGCACACACCTTTAATCCCAGCACTGGGGAGGCAGAGGCAGGCAGATCACTGTAAATTCAAGGACAGCCTGGTCTATAGAGTCTAGGACAGCCAAGGCTACACAATGAAACCCTGTCTGGAAAAAAAAAAAACTAGTGTAATACCCAAGTTGTGAAATTTGGGGAGCCATGCCAAATTCTGCCATGTCAGAAATCCTGTGCTTAGGCTGCATGCTGTGACCTTCAAGTTGCTGACCTTTGCCTCACGAGGTCTTGTGTTTTAGGCTATCCTTGGACTATTTACCTTTGAAAGAAGTAGGGAAGTCCCAACATGGAACCACCCAGAGGATCAAGGAAGTTCTTACAGGGAACTACTCAGAGTAATAGGAATTTCTTACAGGAAGTGATTCAGGCTATTGTATTCTTGCCCCGGGGGCTAGGGTGAGTGGGATTAGAATAGATCCTATTGACCTTGCTCTATATATATTCTTACTAGTCGACATTAAAGTGAGTCTTGATCAGAAGTTTCTAGACTTGAACCATGTTATTTCTCATGTTTCTGTATCCTACTTTCAATCCCCACTCCCTCTTTCAGGTGAACCCTGATTCGGGGCACATCAGTGAAACCCCCCAAAGACCATCAGGAATCAGCCAGATACATATCACACAGGGTCTTGTTTATTAGTCAAGCTCAGAGCCTAGACCATCAGCCCCCTTGTGAGGAGGGAAAATGGTGGCCCCTAGTGCTAAGGGAATAGGGGTTTTTTTTTGTTTGGTTGGTTGGTTGGTTTGGTTTGGTTTGGTTTTTGGTGTTTTGGTTTTTCGAGACGGGTTCTCTGTGTAGTCTAGGCTATCTTGGACTTGCTTTGTAGGCCAGGCTAGCCTTGAACTCACAGCGATCCACCTGCCTCTGCCTCTCGAGTGCTGGGATTAAAGGCATGCGCCACCACACCCAGCTGGGAACAGGGTTTTTAAAGTAAAAACTGTAAGGGGATTTCCAAGCCTTGCCATTACATGATAGGTTAGAGAGGTACAGGAAAGTTGCCCTTTAAGCTGATTGACCTGGGGTACCAGGGCTAAGTGAGGGGACCAGGGCCAGACCACAGAGGGGAATTTTTCATTTGTTCTGGTCACTGTGACCTGTAGCTCTGATTGGTTGGCCCCAGGTGCAAGCACCTAGGAATGGTTACTAGCTGTGTGTTATGGCTCTCCCTGGAAACTCCAGGGTGGGGGGCAGGGGTTGAGGGGCAGGTATGGGGAAGTGGGGGGGCAGGGTTGTCAAGTTCTCAGGTCCTGAACACAAAATGGTGTTGGTTTGGTCTCTACACTAGTTGGCCAGAAGCAGAACTGTAGGCTCAATTTTCTTAGCAAATATATTTTGTTACGAACTTATTAACCAAGAGTACCTCACTTATAACCTGACTAACCTAAACAATAGGAAAAGAAGATTAAAGAATACAATAGTGAAACTGTAAGGATATCAGTTCCGAGGAACGATTTTCCTGGTATAATCAGCAGGATTTCTTCTGCTGAAACCTGGAGCAACCAGAACCCAGAACCTCAGCAGGAGCCCGGAAGCTCTGAAGCCTTCCCTCCAGCAGTTCTCTCTAGGGGCTTCTTGAAGTGAAGCAATGAACAGCCAAAACTACCCCAAGTCTCCAAAGGCCCTGCCTCTTGTTTTTGGCTCACATTTATACCTTCTCTCAGAATTTGTTCAAGGATGTTTTTCAGCTGGTTAACAACCATTCTCCCCCCACATAGTGGCTCAACTTCTAAGGGGATAAACATCACCTGCTCTCTCACAAGTCTTTTTCTCATCCCCCACTTGTGACCTAAACAAAAAACATTTAGAGACTTTCCCAGAACTATAGATTGATGGATTAGGCCTTTGTTTTAGTTTGGCAGGTGGTGCTGTCTACGTGCTGAGTTTTACAGCTTCAATGGTACTCCCATTATGGAGTCAGTTATGTTAAAATCTGGGGGTCCTATTACAGTTATAAAAGAGGAATTGGGGTGGGTTGTTGGTTGGTTTGTTTGCTTCATATATGTGCACGTGTGTATAGGCTAGACAACCTATGGTGTTAGCTTCAGGAAAGCCATCTACATCCTCTGAGATAGGGTCTCTCATTGGCCAGTAGCTCACTAGTTAGTGTTAAGTTTGAAGCTCACCTCGTCAACATATCTCAAAAACAAAGGCAAAACAAACAAACAAAATGCAAGTTTGATGAGAAGAGATCAGCTTCTGTGGCAGGCAGGGAATCCATGAAGAATTTCCAGAAAGGAATTTGACCTTTCACTGACCTTTCTGCAAGCCAAGTAAACCGAACTTCAGTGACTGTAGGGAGGTTGGAAGGTTGCAGGTCCAGAGCCTAATTACAGTGTATTACTTCAGGCTATCAAAGCCCACCTAAACAGCCCTTCCTTGCCTCTGTGCCTAACACCCTGTCAGTTTCCACCAAGGTGAGTCATCAGATGACTTGTGAGTGTGACAGGGTTCTGTGCATTGCTTCACTGCACCACCTAAGGCTTCCCCAGTGAATCTGAAATGCATCTCGATTTATTACTTTCTTTATTCTGTCACCATAAAAACAGTGAAACTACTTCTGTGTTATAACACAGGTGGGGTAACCCGAATCTGTGTTCCAGGACAAACTGTCACTTATTCCCTTTGAGGTGAGATTTTTGTTTTCAAGGGCAATCCTCAACCTTCCTAGACCTGACAGCATTCTTGGTCCACAGCTTTGTTTCTTTTTGTTGTTATTTGTTTGGTTGGTTGTTGGTTTGGTTTGGTTTGGTTTTTCGAGATAGGGTATCCTTGGCTGTCCTGGATTCACTTTGTAGACCAGGCTGGCCTTGAACTCGCAGACCTCCTCCTGCCTCTACCTCCCTTACAGACGTGGACCACATTTCTGTTTCTATGACGGGTAGAGAAATGAACCTTTTGGATCTTTTCTTTGGGGGTCAAGCTCAAGATCCAGATTCCTGCATTCCCCTTGACCAAATTAATTTCATTTATTTAGAGACAGAGGTTAGTGTGTAGCTCTGGCTCACCTGAAACTCATAAGAGATCTACCTGCCTCTGCTTCGCAAGTGCTCAGATTAAAGGCATGTGCCACCAGTTCTAGCCCATAACATGCTACTCAACTTTGCCAAGGCTTCACCTGAATAAAAACCATCCCTTCCCACGAGTCTCTGCCTTCCGGTTTCTTCTGATAGCAATACTAGGTAGTTAAACCTCTGGATTCAATTGGAAGAGCCTCTCACCCAACACACTCCAGCTTTTAAGTTAGAAATTAGCCTTAAAGAGAAGCTAAAAGTAACCTCAATGCCATGATGGGTCACACACACACACACACACACACACACTCCTCCCCTCCACTCCCCTCTACCTGCCACTTCACACATTTACTATTCATTTCCAGATGGCTGAGCAGGGAGGAGTCCAAGTTGTTCAGGAGGAAGCTCAGGAAGACACAGGCAGATCTCAGGAAATCTCACCACACTGCTCAGACCACAGGAGGCTCAAGTCCCCAACCTTGAGTAAGCAATATTTTGCATACAGATTTGAAAGACTGAAGTTTGTCCCTGCAGCTTTCTTTGTGGAAAAATAATGCAAAATGATAAATTTAAATTATATTTCAAAACATAGAAGGGATCTATGCAGGGGAAAGTCCAGGAAACCTAAGGGGTTTTTTAGTTTTATAGCAAGCAATTTAAGATCAGAAAGGACGCTGAACTGGGCCACCTGCGCCCTCTAGTGGCTACATGGAGGAAGGACTCGGGAATCTAAAATCACGCAGACACATTCTCTCAGGAGTCCAAAGGGACTCATTTCCAGAAATGGTCTCATTAACTATGGTCCTGCCCCTGACTCCAGCTGTGTGATGTTCCAGGCCCACACATCAGCATCCAGATAGTTACTTACAGCTGAATTACTGTACCCTCTGTGCCCTTCTGAGGTTCCATTCCCTGTCTGTAAATAAGCTGTATCTTGACAGGACTAAATGCATACCTACTGCAGAGGGTGCTGTAAGGATGGAAATAGATGGTGCTTCCACGGGTGCATTATAGTGTATGGAAATTTACTCGCAATGACATCTTTTTCTGCTTTTGAACCGACTCTCCTGGAGGAAGAGAGTCTTGCTACTGTGAACTAAGTTTCTGTGGAGAACAAAAGCTGCTGTCGTGCTAGCATACACCTTTACCCCAGCACTCCCGAGGCAAGCAGTCTCTGTGAGTTCAAGGCCAGATCAGTCTATACACAGAGGCTCTGTCAAACAAAACAAAAAAAGACACACATTAAAGATGACGCAAGACTGATCAGAGCTCTCTGAGTGGGGGGGTTAAAACGTAGCAGGTGTAAGGCCGAATCACCTTGGGCTCCGTTTAATCCCATCGATACTGCCCACCTCTGCATCTAACCTAGCATCCTCTGACTGCCAGGAGAAATCTTTGGGAATGCATTATGAGACCACTTGCTTCAACCAACCTGAAGCTAAGCATGCCATCAGACTGTGTAATAATCCCCTTGGGATGGTTGTTGACAACCAGCCTGATTAAGGTAATTAAAACTTTTAAGTAAAAAAAAAAGCTTTTAAACCCTTGTTTATAGATGGCCAGACCAAGAGCAGTCTCCAAAAAAGTCTCTTGGTGACCAAGTTCAGGGTTACAGAGTTTTTAAAGGTAAAAACCATGAAGATACATCAGAGTTTAGGTGAGGGTCAGAGTAGCCTTGAAACATTCATTCCTGACAAAGCATATAGTTAGTTTAGACACAAGTTGCCAACTATTTTTAATACATCTGAACCACATCCAAGGGCATGGAAATCTCAAGTGTGTTGCCAAGGCAGATGCGACCATTAGGGGGAGGGAGGTAGAGGGCTGAGAACTGTCTAAGCAAACACAAAATGGAGTTAGAACAAGATGGGGTTCCTTATCATTTCAGTAGTGTCCGAGACCTATCTCATGCTTGGCTACAACCTATTTAACTGATGGTTTTACCAATATAATTGGTAAATGCTTTGATTCTTGACTTATTTTTGTTCTGTAACATTTTTTAAATTCACTTTACATCCTGGCCATAGTCCCATCCCTCCTCTCCTCCTAGTCCCATTCTTCCTCTCTTTCCCCCCCTCCCCTCCCCTATTCCTCAGAAAAGGGGAGCCCCCCTTTACAGCCACCCCAACTCATCAAGTCACATCAGGACTGAGCGCATTCTCTTCCGCCATGGCCTGGCAAGGCAGTCTCACCAAGGGGGCAGTGATCAAAAAGCTGGCATCAGGGTCCATATCAAAGACAGCCCCCACTCCCCTTAATAGAGGACCCACATGAAGCCCGAGCTGCCCATCAGCTACATCTGTATAAGAGACCTAGGTCCAGTCCATGCATGGTCCTTGGTTGGTGCTTCAGTCTCAGCAGGCCCCTCTAGGCCCTGGTTGGTTGGCTCTGTTGGTCTTCTTATGGAACTCCTGTCAGTCCAGGCCCTTTACTATTTCCCCCCACTTTTCTATAAGACTCCCTACGCAACACCCAATGTTTGGCTGTGAGTCTCAGCATCTGTTTCAATGTTCTGTAACTAAAAAAAAAAAAAAAAGTTCATCAACTCAAATCTGTGTTCCTAGGGCATAGTCCCTTGTATTTGGCTCAGAATAATCTTTTTGCTTCCAGATGAGAGCTGTGTTTCCATACATGGCTGTGTTTCCATAAAGGACCACTGAAGCCCCAGTTACACTGTGCAGAAGGTGGGGGGGGGGGCTGTCTAGCTCCTGAGAAGCTCCATGAACCCCGAAGAATAAGGATGGAATTTGTTTCTCCATGTGCCCTCAGAACCCCTGGCTATTAGGCCTCTGCAAGAGAGGTGGTAAATTTTGAGTGGTCTGTAAGAACAACAGAGCCTTTCTCAGCTGTTGGACAGGCTTTAACTCAGGAGTTAGGCTGTCACACACTCACGGTCACATGACTGTTACACTAAGTCACTGTTGTCTAGAGCTTTGTCTCACATGTTGAAAGAAAGAAATTCACAGATCACAGGAGGTAAGAGTTGGTTTCTTGTTTGTTTTTTCTTTTGTTTTGTTTTTCAAGACAGGGTTTCTCTGTGTAGCCCTGGATGTCTTAGAACATGCTTTGTAGACCAGATTGGCCTCCAGCTCACAGATCCACCTGCTTCTGCCTCCTGAGTGTTGGGTCCCAGGGGATACGTTTTAAGAGAAATGTATTATAGATTCACAGGTAGGAGCCCAAAAGAAAGAAGACAGAGTTCATGTACAGGAAAAGTGGCTCCAGGAGTGGGATACCTTTGCAGGTCACTGTCATGGAGTTAAAAAGGCTTGATGAGAAGGAGGCATGAGCTGGGTATAGTGGTAGATGCCTTTAATCCCAGCACTTGGGAAGGCAGAGGCAGGCAGATCTCTGTGAGTTCAAGGCAAACCTAGTCTACAAAGAAAATCCAGGACAGCCAGGACGACACAGTGTAAGCCTGTCTTGAAAAACCAAAAAAAAAAAAAAAAAAAGGCTGGGCGTGGTAGTGCATGCCTTTAATACTAGCACGTGGGAGCAGAGGCAGGTGGATCGCTGTGAGTTCGAGGCCAGCCTGGTCTGCAAAGTAAGTCTAGGACAGCCAAGGCTACACAGAGAAACCCTATCTTGAAAAACCAAAAAGAGAAAAAGAAAAGAAAAGAAAAACCAAAAAAAGGGCTGGAGAGATGCTCTTCTAGAGGTCCTGAGTTCAATTCCCAGCAACCACATGGTGGTTCACAACCATCTGTAATGTGATCTGATGCCCTCTTCTGGCCTGCAGGTGTACATGCAGGCAAAGCATTGTAAAAATAAATAAATCTTTTAAATAAATAAATAAATAATAAAGATGGAGGTATAGTGGTAAGAGGTGCACTGGTCAGTCCAGTTCTTATTCACAAAGTGTCCAATGCCTCTCCATCAAATCCTCATAAACAGTGCCAGGCAGGCGTGCTTATTTAGAGGAAGATAAGGCATCTGGCATCTCCACCATCTGGCCATGACAGAACCAGCACTATGGCATCTCTGGCCTCTGACAAAGCTGATACCAAGGACCTTTCTCAATTTTAGTAGAGGAAAACACTGTTCACATTCAGGATTCTCTAAACTGCTCAACCATGTTCCATCCATCGTCATCACAGGCATCAGGAAGAGTCATTGCATTAATGACTCCTGTGTAATCCAGGAAGAGAGAAGCTCAAAGGAGAAAATGCCCACAGCAGATTGGCCTTAGGCAAGTCTGTAGAGCATGTTCTTGATTAGCTATTGAGGTGAGAAGTGCCCAACTCGCAGGAGGCAGTACCAGCCTTAGGTGGTAAGAAAGCAGGCTGAGCAAGCCAGGAGGAACACAGCAGTGAGCACCATCCCCCACGGCCTGTGCTTCTGCCTCCAGGTGAGTTCCTTTGGTGAGTTCCTGCTTTGGCTTCCCTTAATGATGGACTGTGACCAGGACATTTTAAATCAAATAAGCCCTTTCCTTCCCGAGATGCTTTTGGTCAGTGTTTTGTCACAGCAGTAAAAAGCAAACTAGAAGCTGGGCATGGTAGTGCACGCCTTTAGTCCCAGCAGTTGGGAGGCAATCGCAAGCGGATTGCTGTGAGTTCGAGGCCAGTGTGGTCTACAAAGTGTCCAGGACAGTTAGGGCTATTACACAGAGAAACCCTATTTCAAAAAACAAAAAGAGAAAACATAAAGCAAAGTAGAATAGTCTTCAACACAGATGTGAGGTAGATGGGGCCAAATGAAATCCTTTTTGTTGGGAGGATTAAAGGCAGAGCCTGCGCCCTGGCGGCCCTTATAAGCAAGGCTCAACCACTCATCTTCAAGCCAATTAAAAGAGCCAAATTAATAGTGGAAAATACCCTTCCATATCCACACACCAAATAAGTAAGTAAATAAATAAACACAATTTTTTTTTTTTAGGGTCACCTTCTTGCCAAGCATGGTGATACATGCCTATAAACCCAGCACGTAGAAGTAGTAGTGTCAAGGTCATCATCTTCCTATGTAACAAATTAAGTAGTTCAACGTCATCCTCAACTATGCGACAAACTAAAGACAGGCCTGTGTTATATGAAAACTGGTCTCAAAATAAATAAACATCTCAGGGCTGGAGAGATGGCTCAGTGGTTAAGAGTACCTATTGCTCTTGCCGAGGACTAAAGTTTAGTTCCCACAACCTATGTCAAGTGCGCCACAACAACCTGTAACTCCTGTTTCAGGAGATCTGATGCCCTCTCCTATCCTCCAAGGGCCCCTATATTCACACACACACACACACACACACACACACACACACACACCACTATATATATATATATATATATATATATATAATTTTGAAATTAATCTTACATAACCACATTTCATTTGAAAAAAAATTCAATTCTCTTATCTACTTTTCAAAGTTATTTACATTTCACCAAGGTCCCAATAATGTCAACTGTGCCAGAGTACCCAGGCTCAAGCAGGCCTCCACGGTTGGATCTTTCCTGTCTTTACTGATAGGCAAATTCCCTTCAGTGATATGTGAATGGGGCTGGAGAGTGGACCAGAAGTTAAGGGCACTGACCACTCCTCCAGTTTTATATGAATGAATGTATGTGCACACTTCAAGATAGTAACACTTTTTAAGAATGCAGGCCCTAAGGCCTGGCGTGGTGACACAGCCTTTACTCCCAGCACTCAGGAGGTAGAGGCAGGTGGATTGCTATGAGTTCAAGGCCAGCCTGGTCTACAAAGCAAGTCCAGGACAGCCAGGGCTGTTACACAGAGAAATCCTGTCTCAAAAAAACCAAAGGGAAAAAAATAAAAAAGAACGTACTTGGTCTGAGGAGGATCTGGATTACCCACTTCTGGTAAGATGCCACAGTGGGGGCTTCTCTCAGTCATCAAATCAAGAAGCATATACTATCACTTTACCCAATTAGTTACTGATGGTGATAATTGTAGTGAAAATTTTGGTTTATTTTTTCTTTTTGGGGGGTGAGGGGGGTGAGAGGGGTGGGTTCTCAAGACAGAGTATCTCTGTGAGCCTTAGCTGCCCTGGACTCACTTTGTAGACCAGGCTGGCCTCTAATTCACAGAAATCCACCTGCCTCTGCCTTCCAAGTGCTGGGTTCATAGGTGTGTGCCATCATGCCCTGCTAAATTTTGGTTACTTTAAAAACACAGTTATGAGGCCTGGCATCGTGGCACACACCTTTAATCCAGCACTGGGGAGGCAGAGGCAGGCAGATCACCATGAGTTCAAGGCCAGTCTAGTCTATAATGTGGGTCCAGGATAGACACAGATACACAGAGAAACCCTATCTCAAAAAAACAAAAATAAAATGCAGTTATGTTATGTAAATATGCTTTTGTTTTAATCTCAGGTGTGGGATATGGGACTGCTCCAGATTGTCCTCAGCAGCTGATTGTGATTTGTCTTGTGCTTGGACAGGGGCATGATTTTGCCAGCTGAAGATAATTTACATTTGGAATTCTGAGGACTCTTCAGAGGGTAGAAAAATGCCAGGGCCCTAAGAGAAGTAGCAGCCTGATGTTGCTGTTTGCTGGGTTGCTGCTTGGAGATACCCTGTTGACGAAGATCAAACTTACTCCAAGGAACTCAACTCCCCTAATCAGCAGGAAGTAGTCTAATGATATCTATGGTGCCTTTCCCATCTAACCTTTTTATTTTTTTGTTTGGTTTTTCCAGACAGGGTTTCTCTGTGTATCCTTGGCTGTCGTAGACTCACTTTGTAGACCAGTTTGAGGCTGGCCTTGAACTCACAGAGATCCGCCTGTCTCTGCCTCCTAAATGCTGGGATTAAAGGCATGCGCCACCACACCTGGCCTCCATCTAACTTACCTCGTGTTGGAGGCTTGGGAAGGATTGGTGTACAAAAGGGTGGTAGAAAAAAGAACCCAATAAAGTAGCCAAAAGTCCAGTTAGAGTTAACATTGATTATTTGAATAAAAGAGCATCTTTTGGGGAGACTGGCGAGGTGGCCCAGTAGTTAAGAGCACTTGCTGTTCCTGCAGAGAAAAGACTTCAGTTCCCAGAACTCACATGGCAACACACAACCATCTGTAACTCCAATTCCAAAGGATCCAAAGCCCCCTTCTGGCCTGCATGG
The DNA here is from genome assembly GCF_903995435.1 of Acomys russatus. Classification (NCBI taxonomy): domain Eukaryota; kingdom Metazoa; phylum Chordata; class Mammalia; order Rodentia; family Muridae; genus Acomys; species Acomys russatus. The sequence goes on from NC_067162.1 coordinate 2,024,621, forward strand.
ATATCTTCATGTACATGATGCATATTAACTCACACAGGTACACATAAACGTAAACTAAAGTATAATGCCCAAGTTATAAAACACCCAAAGCCGGGCGTGGTGGCGCATGCCTTTAATCCCAGCACTCAGGAGGCAGAGGCAGGCGGATTGCTGTGAGTTCAAGGCCAGCCTGGTCTACAAAGTGAGTCCAGGATGGCCAAGGCTACACAGAGAAACCCTGTCTCGAAAAACCAAAAAAAAAAAAAAAAAAAAAAATTAATTAAATAAAATAAAAACACCCAAAGACCACCAGGAATCAGCCAGATGAAAATTACAACAGGGTCTCCTTTATTAGTCAAGCTCAGACCCTGGATTGTCAGCCCCCTCATGAGGAGGGAAAATGTCGGCACCTAGTGCTAGGGGAACAGGGTTTTTTAAAGCAAAAACTGTAGGCAGTGGCCTATAGAGCAAGTTCTAGGACAGCCAAGGCTACACAGAAAAATCTGTCTCAAAAAAAAAAAAAGCCCATCCCTTGTGAACACTTCCTCCAATAAGACATCTCCTAATCCTCTTAATCCTTTCAAACAGTGCCATCCCTGGTAACTAAGCACTCAAATATATGAGCTTATAGGGCCATTCTTTTTTTTTTTTTTTTTTTTAAGAGACAAATAGCCTTTAATGTCATGACAGGTAAAGCAGACAGGCAATGCACTTTGTGGAATTTAATTGAAACAAAAACAATACTTTTTTTGAGTAGCAAGTAAATTTTTCTTTCTTTTTTTTTTTTTTTTTTTTTTTTTTTTTTTGGTTTTTCGAGACAGGGTTTCTCTGTGTAGCCTTGGCCATCCTGGACTCACTTTGTAGACCAGGCTGGCCTCGAACTCACAGCGAACTGCCTGCCTCTGCCTCCTGAGTGCTGGGATTAAAGGCGTGTGCCACCACGCCTGGCTGTAGCAAGTAAAATTAATATAATAAAATATTATCAAAGCATGAAGATTGCTATTATAGTTTAAATCAACACTGCTCTCTGAAGATTGGTGTGTTAAAGGCTTGGTTCCCTTCTTGCTGCTATTGGAAGGTGCTGGAAACTTTTAAAGGCTGGACCTAACAGGAGGTTTTATATTATCCAGGGTGTCTCCTCCATGATGCCTGGGGTATAGGGCCATTCTTATTCAAACCTTCATGGAAAGTAGTCTGTTTGTTTGTTTGCTTGCTTGCTTTTCAAGACAGGGTTTCTCTGTGTAGCCTTGGCTGTCCTAGACTCACTTTGTAGACCAGGCTGGCCTCGAACTCACAGAGATCCACCTGCCTCTGCCTCCCAAGTGCTAGGATTAAAGGCGTGTACTACCATGCCTGGCTCAGAGGATGGTCTTTTGTTGTTGTTGTTGTTTGAGACAGGGTTTCTCTGTGTAGCCTTGGCTGTCCTGGCCTCACTTTGTAGACCAGTCTGGCCTCGAACTCACAGCAATCTGCCTGCCTCTGCCTCCCGAGTGCTGGGATTAAAGGCGTGCGCCACCATGCCCGGCCGTGGAGGATGGTCTTTAAAATAACGTTTATTATAGATTCACAGGTGGGCACTTAATAGGTAAGAATGAAACACTCCCATATAGCAGGAGTGGGTCCCAGAAAATGGTGTGGCTCTTGTATCAGGTCTTTATTAAGGAGTTATGGCAGAAACTGGGTGAGGCACAGGGGGAGGGGTGAGTTACTCACTCCACTGGGCTCAAGGGTAAGGTATACAGGTGCCTCCTCTCAGCTTCATTCCTGTACTCAGGTTCACATTCCAGGCAGAGGTGATCATTTAGATGAAGAGATAAGGGAGCAGGAAGCAGGAACTCTCTCTTGCCCTCCAGCAAGGACATTCCTCCTGAAATAGCTCTGAGGTCTCAGTATCTGTGGTCTGCTCTCATCATCATCACCAGTTCTTACCTTCCTTTACTTCTGTTAGTAAGCTCAGTCACTCCTACATTGCTAGGGTAGTAGTCCTCCTTAACCAGACTTCCCTTTCTGTGGTCACAGATACCCTGGGCAACCTTAATTTAAAAATATTACATAGAAAGTGTGTGTTAAAAATCTACATCAAGCCAGGCGTGGTGGCGCACGCCTTTAATTCCAGCACTTGGGAGGCAGAGGCAGGCGGATCGCTGTGAGTTCGAGGCCAGCCTGGTCTACAGAGTGAGTCCAGGATGGCCAAGGCTACACAGAGAAACCCTGTCTCGAAAAAAAAAAAAAAAAAAACAAAAAAAAAGGCACACCTGTCAAGCCGGGTGTGGTGGCGCACGCCTTTAATCCCAGCACTTGGGAGGCAGAGGCAGGTGGATCACTGTGAGTTCGAGGCCAGCCTGGTCTACAAAGTGAGTGTAGGACAGCCAAAGCTATCACAGAGAAACCTTGTCTCAAAAAACCAAAAAAAAAAAAAAAAAAAAAAAATAGCCAGGCGTGGTGGCGCCCGCCTTTAATCCCAGCACTCGGGATGCAGAGGCAGGCGGATCGCTGTTAGTTCGAGGCCAGCCTGGTCTACAAAGTGAGTCCAGGATGGCCAAGGCTACACAGAGAAACCCTGTCTCGAAAAACCAAAAACAAAAAAACAAAAAAACAAAAAAACTACATCACTGAAGTGTCCTGAATTTTTTGCATCTTACTCAGGAAGTAAGTCATCTCTTTGCCCAGTGTGTCCACACGACATATGCTACCCTCCTATTAGACATTACTTTAGTAGTCATGTCAGTTACCAATCTTACTATGATAAGAAAATTTGTGAGTTTAAGTCCCCCTTGTTTTAGTGAATAATAGTGAATAAGAGTAGGGATGTATCTGGCCATGATGGTACACGCCTTTAGTCCCAGCACTTGGGAGGCAGAGGCAGGTAGGCAGATCTCTGGGTTTGAGGCCAGCCTGGCCTACTGAGTGAGTTTCAGGACAGCCAGGACTACACAGAGAAACCCTGTGTGGGGGAAAATGAGTAGCTGGCAGTTAGGGTATGCCCAAGAAAATATGAAAGGTGCTTTCTCTAAGGTAAATGCACAAAGACATATTTAGAGTCAGGAGCAATCACATTCACAAAGCTTTTATTATAGTAGATTAGTGTAACTGTTGTTACATCTCAATTGCCTACTTTATTTTTTTAAAGATTTATTTATTATTTGTACAGTGCTCTGCCTGTATGCACACCAGAAGAGGACAACAGCTCTTATTATAGGCAGTTGTGAGCCATCATATGGTTGCTGGAATTGAACACAGGACCTTCGAAAGAGCAGCCAGTTCTCTTTTTTTTTTTTTTTTTTTTTTTTTTTTTTTGGTTTTTCGAGACAGGGTTTCTCTGTGTAGCCTTGGCCATCCTGGACTCACTTTGTAGACCAGGCTGGCCTCGAACTCACAGCGATCCGCCTGCCTCTGCCTCCTGAGTGCTGGGATTAAAGGCGTGCGCCACCACGCCCGGCTCAGCCAGTTCTCTTTTGTTGTTGTTTTTGAGACAGAGTTTCTCTATGTTATCTTGACTGTCCTAGATTCGCTTTGTAGACCAGGCTGGCCTCGAACTCACAAAGATCCGCACACCTCTGACACCCGAGTGCTGAGATTAAAGGTGTACGCCACCATGCCCAGCCAGCCAGTGCTCTTAACTTCTGAGCCATTCTCTCCAGCCCCATTTGCCTACTTTATAAGTTGAATTTTCTAACTATATCACATATATGTATTACATGAATAAAACACAGTGTATGCAGGATTCAATAGTGTCCATAGTTTCTGTCATCTCCAGGGTCTTACAACATGTCCCCTGTGGATTAGGGGGAGGAGGGCTATAGTTTGTCGCTACCGTTGTTTATTTTCATTGTCAATTTGCCATAGATTTGAGCAGCAAGACTAAAGAAAATGAATTGAGGTAGACAAGGATCTAAGCTGTTTTTGTATTTGCTGTTAGTTGTTGATTTCTTTGTAGTCTGAGCGATAGGCCCACATTCTCCCCGTTATGAACGTAGTATTCTACCACTGAACTCCATCCTCAGTCCACTAAATGCTTTCATTTAAAGGATTTATTTGTATTATTCTTTTTATCACATGTACCCCTGACTGAGAAGCCAGGAGACATCAGATCCTCTGGAGCTGAAGTTACAGAAGGTGATGGACCACCCGTTGTGGATGCTGGGAAGTGAACTCAGGTCCTCTGGAAGAGCAGTTCATGCTCTTAACCATGGAGCCATATTTCCAGCCTGAACTAAATACTTTCTCAATGACACAGAACTTGCTCCTACAGGCCAACAGGAAAGCAGTGGGCTGGCAGCCCTCTGTCATCACACCACTTACTTGCTACTTACTTGTAGGTACATTTTACACAGGAGAACTGCTCCTGAGAGAATAAAGAAAGGGAACTCTATTATCTTCCCTCTGATGCTTAAAGTCATTAAAACACATCTTGTGGACCAGAGTAACCTCAACTACAGTCTGATTTATGGAAAAGGCAGGCACTAAGAGGCAGATTGCTTTGAGATGGGATACTGGAAATTAAAGGATATTTAATAGGTCTCTGGACCAATGATGTAGACTGAGCTCTGAGGTTTGTGTCTTTAGGGAGCAATGACAATCCAGCCACCCAGCACTGAAGTCAACCCTAGAGGACAAAACATGGCTGGCTATTCATCTTCCTCAGAGAACTAATTGTTACCGACTTTGGGACAAGACCCTTTTCCACATGGCTCTTGGGCCCAAGCATAGAAAAAAACCAGTTAGATAGGCACCTGGAACAATCTGGAAATGTCTAGGGGGAACTGGACCCTCTAAGCAGAGGGCTCTAAGCTATTGCTGTACGTACAGGCTGTGCATGCATTCAAAAGGGTTTTGGGGATATGTTCTCTGGATGACTGACTGGTCATGAGCCAGAATTCTCAGCCTTCAATCAGAAGGGCAATAAAACCAAAGCTCCACCCCAAAGTCCAGCTGTCCAAAGCCTATGGCCAATATCAACACCTGCAAGCAGTTGGAGGACAACAATCAACACACCATGTTAAACGGTTCTTGTATGCATATCCTTTTCTTTTTTGTTTTTTTGTTTGTTTGTTTGTTTTTTGTTTTTTGAGACAGGGTTTCTCTGTGTAGCCTTGGCCATCCTGGACTCACTTTGTAGACCAAGCTGGCCTCGAACTCACAGCAATCTGCCTGCTTCTGCCTCCCGAGTGCTGGGATTAAAGGCGTGCACCACCACGACCGGCTCGCATATCCTTTTCTTCTAGCTGTTTTCTTGTTTGGTTGGTTGGTTGGTTTGGTTTTTCTTTACTTTTCTCTCTTTTTTTCTTTCTTTTTGTTTTTGTTGGGTTTTTTGTTTTGTTTTGGTTTGGTTTTGGTTTTGGTTTTTTGGATTTTCGAGACAGGGTTTCTCTGTGTAGTCTTGGCTGTCCTAGACTCGCTTTGTAGTCCAGGCTGGCCTCGAACTCACAGCAATCCGCCTGCCTCTGCCTCCCAAGTGCTGGGATTAAAGGCGTGCGCCACCACATCCAGCAGATTAAATTAATGATAATAATGATGAGGGGACATGCATGTGTGCCTTAGGTGGACATGTAGAGGTCAAAGAACAACTTTCTTTTTTGAAAGATTTATTTATTTATTACATATATAGTGTTTTGCCTGCACACCAGAAGAGGGCACCAGATCACATTATAGATGGGTGTGAGCCACCATGTGGTTGCTGGGAATTGAACTCAGGACCTTTGGAAGAACAGACAGTGCTCTTAACCTCTGAGCCATCTCTCCAGCCCCAGAGAACAACTCTCGGAAGTCCATTCTTTCTTTACATCAGAGTTCCTAGATTGAACTCAGATCATCAGGATTGCCTAATAAGTGCTTTTACCCGCTGAGAAATCTTGCTTGCCCTTTTCGGCTGCTGTTGTTGTTTTAGTTTTTGGTAAGAGTTAGGCTGTCTGTAGGTTGCCCAGGCTCAAAAAATCCTCCTGCCTCAGCATCCCAAGTAGCTACAGGTGTGTACCATTATATCTAGCCCTCTAAACATCTTTTGTATATTGTAATTATTTTTGTTTTATGTGTATGTGTGCTTTGCCTGCATGTAGATCTATGTACCACCTGAGCGAAGTATCCTTGGAGGCCAGAAAAGGGCATTGGATCCTCCCTGGGGACTGAAGTTAAAGCCACTGTGAGGGGCCATGTGGGTGCTAGGAGCCTGACTCAGGTTCTGTGGAAAAGCAGCCCGTGTTCTTCACCACTGTAGGTGCCTACATTTAATAACAATGACAACAACAACACAACAACAACAACAACAACAATAATAATAATAATACTTTCCTTTTTAAACTCCTCGTATTGCATTTGTCTTAAGCTCAAAGTTATCCCATGGTCACTGAAACTCCATTGGGGCTTTTCCTCTGTACATTTCAGTTAGAGGGTGTCTTTTCTGGGTCTTAAAGAGATCTCCTCTTTGACATCTAATTGGCTATTCACTTTATCTAAGAATCCCAGGCATTATAGCTTTCACTTCTAGGAATTGGATTTGTGTCTCTTATATGACATTTAGATACCTTTATTGATGAATAACTGAGATATTTCAAATTGTCATGTACTAAAGTGTGAGATTTGGTAGAGTTTTGACTTATGTCAACACCAACCAACAACTACAATCAATATAATCAATGCATTCTTTATGCCCCAAAGTTGTCTTTCTTATCACTTCACCGTGTTCAGTGCACTAGTCTCTCCTTCCTCTCTCATGTATAGTTACTTGTTGAGCCATTTTATAGTAAAATAGACCTATTATGTCCCTTTGTTCCAAATGTCTCAGAGTGGCTTTTCTGAAAGGAGGAACACCCACCTCTCTCCTGACTCATCACTGTCTTTAATTATCAATCTCTTCTACCAGATGAGCCCATGGGAAGTGTGGGCCCCAGGAGAACTATGGATATAGCCCAACACAAAGTCATCAACTTCTGGTGACTTGATCACACAGTTCCCCGGTGTGAACTTCATTGTTGACAATATCATGCCCCAAACAAAGATTAGATGTGCCACTAACAGTTCTTTTTCATACGTTTGTCATTTCAAGAATGCTATTTAAATGGAGTCGAACAGCATGTCATTTTGGGAACTGGCCTTTCTCACTCAGCTCCTTCTGTGAAGTTTGTCTCTTTTCATATCCTAATAGTATTCCGTTGTACAAGCATACCAAAGTTTGTGTAAGGACTTGGTAATTTCAGTATATTTACACTGTCTTCTCTTTGAGCTCTGTCCTGGCTAGTTTTACATCAACTTGATATAAGCTAGAGTCATCTGAAAGGAGGGAGTCTCAATTGAGAAAATGCCTCAATAAGTTCTGACTGCAGGAGGGGCATGATAGCATCCAGGACAGCCAAGGCTACTCAGAGAAACCCTGTCTCGAAAAACCAAACCAAACCAACCAACCAAAGATCCCTCTGCTGGCAAGACTATAGGGCATTTTCTTAGTGATTGATAGGGGGAGGGCCCATCCCATTGTGGGTGGGGTTATCCTGGGCTGGTGGTCCAGGGTTATATAAGAAAGCAGGCTGAGAGCCAAGTGTAGGCCTTTAATCCCAGCACTCGGCATGCAGAGGCAGGTGGATCGCTGTGAGTTCCAGGCCAGCCTGGTCTACAAAGTGAGTCCAGGACAGCCAAGGCTACACAGAGAAACCCTGTCTTGAGAAACAAAAACAAAGAAGACATCAGGCTTAGCAAGCCAGTAAGAAGCACTCCTCCATGGCCTCTGCATGGGAGTGTGAGGTGAATGTCAACAGAGCCCACACAGAACCAGACTCCAGAGCCTAGACTCAAAGGTGCAGATCTAACCTCACTGTGCAGTGTATCAGCCTTTCTACAGCTGAAGGGCCAATCAGACTATCCCATGTTAGTCTCAAGCACCAATAGCAATCAATCAGGTTGGTGTAGATAGGAGGAAATGGGGGGGGGGGGGGGACAAGGTCACCTCAGAAGACTTCTGTAAAGAAGGGGAAGCAGTCACTGCCCTAGCCTCGGATCCATTTTGAGACTTCACTCGTGTGCTAAGAGTCCCTAGTAAATCAACACCATGTGCAGTGCGTCAGGACCGTTTGAGGAGACTTAGGAGCGGCTGACGCTTCGCTCACAAATCTCTATGGAACTCCAAAAGGCTTATCTCCACGCTCGCTACACTTCTCCCTCCAAGTTCCTGTCCTGTTAGAGTTCCTGCCTTGACTTCCCTCAGTGATGGACTATTAACCTGGAAGTGTAAACTGAAATAAACTCTTTCCTCCCCAAGTTGCCTTGCTCATGGTGTTTCATCACAGCAAGAGAAATCCTGACCACAGCAAGTTCTTAGGTTATGGTTGCTTCTGTGTAGATTTGGGGTGAAGATAAATCTTCATTTTCATGAGAGAAGCGCTGAGCAGTAGGAACATTGTGTGATTTGGTATGTGATACCTGGCCTGTAACTAACAGAGATCCGCCTGCCTTTGCCTTGTATGTTCTAGGATTAAAGTATGCACCACCACACCCATGTGAAGATGTTTCATGGGTAGTTTTTTTTCCATCATGTGCTCTATTCAGTTTCTCACACTATGTAGATTTATTCTTTTACCTGTTTGTACATCTGTGTGCATTATGCACATGCAGTGTCTGTGGAAGCCAGAAGAGGGCGCTGGATGGTCAGGAACTAGAGTTAGAGAAGGTGTTTGTGTGCATGCTGGGAAAACACTCTGGTCCTCTGCATAGACAAATGCTCTTAACCTCTGAGTCGGCTCTCTAGCCCCACAACCAATTAATTCTTTTGTTTGGTTGCTTGGTTTTTGTTTTTCAAGATGGGTTTCCCTGTGTAGCCCTGGCTGTCCTGGACTCACTTTATAGACCAGGCTGGCCTCGAACTCACTGCAATCCACCTGACTCTGACTCCTAAGTGCTGGGATTAAAGGCATGTGCCACCACTGCCCGGCTAACTAATTGATTCTTAACTATTTGAGTTTCTTGTTTGATTTGGTTTGAATGATTATAAATGTTTTAAATCATTTATTGATGTGTGTGGTATGTGTGTGTGTGTGTGCGCGCACGCGCACATGCGCTCGTGAGGTCAAAAAGAACTCTGTGGGGTCAGCTCTCTTTCACCTTCTCTCACCAAATTCCAGAGAACTATGCTAGGATGCTCACAGCAGCAGTGAAACTTCTCCCCCATCCCCCAAAATTCTGAGTGGGAGCATGACCTTGTTCCCACAGCCTTGGTGTCCTGGATTCCACCACTGCATCCTCTTCTGGCCAGGCAAGCTTCAGCAGGCACCACATCACAAGAACCCCTCTTCACTGCACCTGGTACTGCTCTTACACAGTCAGCACAGCGCCACCCAATATAACACATCTTTATTATTTTCTGCCTGCCCACTCCCAGCCAAAGTAAAATATAAGCTGCTGGGGTTCAAGTACCCTGACTTTGTTCTCTCTTCAGTGCCCAGCACCTAGCCCAGTGCCTGATACATACTGCGTTTTCCATAAGGGCTGTGTCAATGAATAAATGAATGAACGTACTTACAGTGATCCAAGACTGGGAGCAAGCTGATAGTATAATTGTGATCAAGAACAGACTGGAGAGTTGAAGAGATGGCTCCAAAGTTAAATGTACACTGTTCTTCCAGAGGACCTGAGGTCAGCTCCCATCACCCACATTAAACAGTTCACGACTGGCTATAATTCAGCTCCAGGAAATCCAGTATTTTTGTCTGGCTTCCATGAGTATGCACACATGAACACGAACACACACACACACACACACACACACACATACACACACACTCCAACAGTTAAAGAAATAGAGGCCATGAATTTGAGAGAAATAAATGGGAAGGGTTAAAAGGAAAGAAAGTGGTGTGATTATACTTTAATTAAAAAGAATCAACCTGCTGGACCATAGTACGCATAGTGATGGTGCATGTTTTTAATGCCACTACTCAGGAAACAGAGGCAGGAGGGTTTCTGTGGGTTTTAGGCAAGCCTGGTCTACATCATGTGTGCCAAGACATCTGGAGCTATAAAGCAAGACCAGTCCTCACCCCCACCCCCCAAAATGCCAAACTATCCCTTGTGACTTTGACGAAGAAAAAAAGAAAAACTTCCTCCCTAGAGATATTGTTAGCAGTATGGATGAAAGCTGGGGCTTTCCAGTAACTAGGGCACCAGCTTCTGCCTGGCCTGATGGAGAGTTCAGTGTTCCCACCGAAGGCCACTGTATACTAACGCTATGCTGGAAAAACAGGGTCTAGACACTGTAAGTTCTTACACGTCTAAATTCTCCTCAGCAAATCAGAAGAAACCGGGTTTCCTCCTGATTAGGAGTTATATCTCTACTCTTTCTTTGAGAAAGAGTAACTTATTTATTTTCATTTTATATGTATTTAGAAGGCCTTCTGTGGCAATCAAACTTGCATAAATCGGTTCTCTCTTTCTACCATGTGGACTCCTGGTGTCAAACACATACCCAGATAAAATGCCATAACCTACTGAAGCAATTTACCAGTCCTGTAAACATTTAAACAAAAATTTTGTGTGGGTGGGGAAAATGTAACGATTTGGTGGGGGGAAAATTTATAGCATACTTAGAAATGTATGTTCTTCCATTTCACCCCACAGGGCTACTCTCTAGATATTGGTGCTAAACTACAAATAAATACTTCTATTAATCTTCATGGCTCTGAGTCCGGAAAAGAGGGGACTGTCTTGAAATAAACCGCATGATACTCTGGAAAAAACAGTCTTCATTATGAGAAGACTTAAGGGTAAAGAGAGAACAAGAGAAGGTGGTTTTAGGTGACTACGACGGACGGAGAATGCAGGTAAGGACCTATGAGTTTGTGAAAGAGAATACAAAGCTGATTGGTTTTCTAAGTCTGTCAGTGGAATTTTCGGGTTTTGTGTGCATATGGTAGATAAGTGCATAAGAAATGTAACTGATGGAGAACGTGTAAAATCCAGAGCCAGGCTCCACCGCTGCAGAACGGTTGTTCTAACTGCACAGAAGTTCACCGAGCTATAAAGACTGGGTTGAGGCAGGTGCTTGGCTTCATTAATCTAGCTATCTAGTATTTTTTTATTTGCGATTTCTTTGCAGAGAAGTTTTAAATTGACCAATAATCATAACACTTGAGAAAAGATACGTTTAGATAAATTTCTGGCCCAAACTTGTCATTCATTGAGTGTATTATCGAAGGCTACCGCGACCGCGCGCTCAGCAAGCAGGTTTTATTCGATGTGCTCGACGCTCTTTCGCCGGCGCGAAAGGCCCGCTGCAGTACGAGTCTGCGCTCTGGGCTCGACTAAGGCTCCCTGGTCGCTCGCGCTTTTCTCTCCTTCTCCAAGATGGCGGCTGTCGGCGGCGCTGAGGCGGGATCCGAGCGAGCCTAGTGAAGGTAGCGGCGAGCGGAGCCCCCACCAGACCCTGCCGGACCCCCACCCCGGGGCGGCAACGGCCCCGCCCGGCCTCCACCCACCGCTCCGGCCCCGCGACACCGTCCCGGAGGCGCGGCAGGCCCGTCGCGGCCTAGCTCGGGGGCCAAGCCGGGACCTGGAGTAGCGGCCGCAGCCGCCCCGGGGAAGGGGCTGGAGCGGGCCGCAGGAGGAAGGCGGCGGGAGCTGTTCAAACGGGGAAGGCGGGAAAGCTGCGGGGCCGGGAGGGGGCGTGCGGCCGCCCCAGGGACCCGCAGTCCGCGCCGCCCCTCCCCCTGCGCCGCCCGCTCTGCGCTCCGGGGCGCCGGAGGCCGACGGGACGCGGGAACCCGGGGCGGGCGGAGCGCGTCTGCGGACCCCGGGCGCGGGCTGCTGGGGGCTGTCAGGAGGAGAGGTCCCGGGGCGGGCGGGCGGGAGGGCTGGGCGCGCGGCGAGCGGGAGAGGATGCGCGGAGCTCCCTGCGCCGCGCAGAGCTTTGTTGAAGTAGCAACAAACCTGCGGGGGGATCACAGCGAGGACCCCGGGAACGGTGGTCTTGGGGACTGCGTGGATAAACGATCTCGTACCGTGTGTGTTCTTTGCGTGCGACTCAGTTTGGACATGCCTTCTAATTGGAGTCTCCTCCACACAGGCCCATTTCCCCCTCCACAACCACTACTTGTAGCTTCACTTTATTTTATATTATATAGAAGACAAGAAATGTCTACTACTCACCCCACACCTATTTCTAAGCTGCTGGCCGAGTCTATTATCTCATAGCAAAATAAAATTTAAAAACTGCATCCGAAGTAAAGCCTGTTGATCGCACATGGCTTGTCAAAATTTGGATCGCTGGTCTCCTGGAACTGTGTTATCAGCCAATCTGTGCAGCCAGTGTGGTTCCACTTAATTGCATTGCAATGAGAAGATTCAATGCGCATTTCTAGCTGTGGAGCTCGCTGCAGGTTCCGAAGCTGGCAGGGGCTAGGAGTGCTGCATAGGTAGGTCCTGGGAAAAGGGTGTGGCAAGAATTCCGAGAGATCAGAGATGGAAGGAAACCCACTGAAACAAGATTCACCTGTGCTATCCTAGAAGCAGCAACAAAATATCAGAAACTGCCAACAGCTGGATGTGTTTCTTCTTTGCCTGCATGGACTGGCAATCTGAGTTCCTGAGAACAGCCTTGGAGGAAACTCCCATCTGGAGCAGACGGATTTTCCTTGGCCGATTTACTGAGTGGATTTTCTTTTTCAATTCTATCTATTCTGGGATGGTGTACTGTTAGTGATTGCTGGAACTGAGATTACCTCCAGAAAATCATTTTCCAAAACTTTAAAAAAAAAAATAGTTAACAGTTTGAATTTCCACAAAATACTACCTTTGAAGCTTATAACTTTTTTCATAATTACGTGGTTTATCCCAAAAGCCTGTGCCTGAAGGTTGACTTGCAGTTTTACTTCCAAGTGGACCAGCAGCCTCTTTCTTTCTCGTAGCTTGAAGAAAAGGCTTGGAAGAGCCAGTTCACAATGCTCAAATTTCCTAAGCATTCACTTTTTATAATGGCATAAACAGTATGAAACAGTGAATTTTATATGTTGTCATTTCTTTGCACACTAAGACAAATACTAACTTTAAAATTATCCTGTCCTGTGAAGTTGACAATATGCAATTTTGTAAACTCCAAAATAATGGAATTCAAGAGAATGGGTTTTAGCACCTGCTTTGTTTGCCAACATTTGATGTAGTTGTTTTCTAATGTGAATATTAAACCTAAATTTTTTTCATCTTCATTAACCCTCCCAATTTACTTTCTTCCTCTGAACCCTCAATTTATCTTGGATAATATCTGAGACTTGGAAGGATTATCAGGGGTTCGTCTAATCTTGTATAAATGTTGCCTGCACTCTGCCTTCTTCCACACTGCTGCTTGAGACCCTCCTACCCCCACTGTCTTTCTCTTAGGAGTCAGCCACTATTGAACCCTGAGCCAGGATTCAGGGCCCATCAGTCTGCCCAGCCTTTGCATTATCCATGGTATTTCAAAAGTTCTGGACTTTGTTCAGGGCCTACTCACTTTTCCTACACGCATTTTGTAAAATGTTCTTTAGAAGAGAAATTTCCAGTAGTAGCTGGCCTAATCCTAGTCCAAAAAGCCAGCACATCTGTGGACCTGCCTTCAGAAGCGTTTCCTAGTTTTTACTACTAGTTTTTACAGCAGTCAGGAAATAACTTTTTCATACCTAGTAAAAAGCTCAGTGTCCTCTCCCTCCCCAATGACATTGATTAATTCTATTTCACATTAGTTTTAATGTTCTCAAGGGGAAAGCCTGTTTTTGAGTCTCTGGGCCTGCCTTTGCTTACATTTAAAAGTGTGTTGGTGTTTGACCAGAGAAGATTGGCTATATTATGAGACTAAATAAGAGTGTTGTTGAAATTGGGGAGAGGGGGCATTATTTCTCAGGAATTTTATACCAAAATTCATCTGGCATGAAAAGCCTGAAATTTCAGCTGTTTTGCTTATATCAGCATTTGAAAGCCAAGGTATCTATGGCTTCCTAATAAACTCATCATTTTTGTCCTAGTGAGAAGATTGCCATTGTTTTGTTATATTTGTTTGAGAGTATCTCTAAATAGCCCTGGAATTCAATATGTAGATCAGGCTGCCCTCAAACTCACAAGAGAGCCACCTTCCAAGTGCTGGGATTAAAGTTGTGTGCCACCTGGCAGAAACTGTCATTTTTAGATGACTATCATTTTCAGTGACCTACCTTCACTTCCTCTTAAGTCCCCACCAATGGGTGGGAAATAAAGAACAGTTTCTATTTAAGAAAGTTTAGTATAATGTAATGCTAGAACAGGAAAAAATGCCTACATGGTATATCTTTTCTCCTTACCTTCTCATATGAGGCTCGACCCTACATTCTCATCTTTCATTTCATGAAATGAGCAAACAGTGTGCCTGCTCACGCTTGCTTTCTTTTTTAAAAAAAGATTTATTATGTATACAGTGTTTTGCCTGCATGTACACCTGCGGGCCAGAAGAGGGCACTGGATCTTATCATAGATGGTTGTGAGCCACCATATGACAGTTGGTGGGAAATGAACCCAGAACCTTTGCAGCCAGTGCCCTTACCCTTGGACCCATCTCTCCAGCCCTGCCTGCTCTCTTTAAACAATTCAGTTCATGTTATTTATTCACTTTCTGGCTTCCCCTTACCTAAGGCAAATTCATTCTTCATTTCACATTTTATATTTCTTAGACTTTGAAAACCTTGCAATGCTTTTCTTCTTTGTACTTTCAGCTTTCGTCTACCTGTATATTGTAGTTATGTGGCTTTTAAGCAAAAATTCTTTTTATTGTTGTTTTGTTTTTGAGACAGGGTGATCTCACTTTGGAGCCCTGGCTGGTCTGCAAGTCATGTAGACCAGACTAGCCTGGAATTTACAGAGAACCAGCTGACTTTGCCTCCTGAGTGCTGGGATTGAGGGTGTTCATCACATGCCTCACTAGATAAAAATTCTTAACTGTTAAATTATGACGCCTTCTCATTAATCCAGTTCGTCTTTTCTTTAGCCAAAAATATATACTTCTGTTTTTTCCCACACCTATCTGAAGAGGTTAATAATGTATTCTAGAATAATTCTTTAGTAATCCTAAATCCATTTATAATAATGAAAGTAAAGTTACATTAAATTACCAATCAGATTAACTTCTAAACACTTGACTAGCTGAATGAAAACTTTTTCTTTTTTGATTTTTCAAGATAAGGTTTCTTTTGTAGTCCTGGCTGTCCTGAACTCACTTTGTAGACCAGGCTGGCCTCAAACTCACAGAGATCCACCTGCCTCTGCCTTATGAATGCTGGGATTAAAGGCGTGCTCCACCACGCCTGGCTGGTGAATGAAACCATTTTCAAATGAGTTATTTTAAATATCCTGCAAAGAAGTGAGTTCCAGGCCAACCAGAGCTACTTAGTGAGACTGTCTGGTAAAAAGAAAAGTTCTGCAAAGATTTTCTGTCCTTAAGGTAATTTAACGGGGCTGGAGAGATGGCTAAGAGGTTAAGAGCACTAGGCAGCTCTTCCAAAAGACCTAAGTTCAATTCCCAGCAACACATGGTGGCTCACAATCATCTATAATGAGATCTGGTGCCCTTTTCTGGTGTGCAAGTTTACAGGCAGGTAGGACACTGTATATGTAATAAGGAAACAAATCTTTTTTTAAAAGGTAATTTTAGGACTTTACAGTGCAATATATAACTTTGTCACCTTCAAAGTCAATATGGGCACCTGAACTTCAGTGCCACAAAAGTTCTAAATGAGTGGTTCTCAGCATTCCTAACGATGCAGCTCTTTTAATACAGTCCCCATGTTGCAGTGACCTCCCCAACTATAAGATTATTTTCGGTGCTACTTCATAACTGTAATCTTGCTACTGTTATGAATAAATATCTGTGTTTTCCGATGGTCTTAGATGACCACTGTAAAAGGGTCTTTTGACTCCCCCCTCTCCAAGGGGTTTTCACCCACAAGTTTAGAACCACTGCTTTAAATAATATAATACTTGGAACTATGTAAATTGATGAACACTTTTAATCCCAGTGCTTAAGAGGCAGAGGTAGATGGATCTCTGTAAATTCTAGACCAGTGTAGTCTACATAATGAGGTGCAGGCCAGCCAAGGTTACATAAGGAGACCCTGTCTTAAAAAACAAAACCCTCCAAGCGGTGGTGGCGCCCACCTTTAATCCCAGCACTTGGGAGGCAGAGGCAGGCAGTTCACTGTGAGTTTGAGGCCAACCGGGTCTACAAAGCAAGTCTAGGACAGCCAAGGCTACACAGAGAAACCCTGTCTTGAAAAACCAAAAAAGCGAACAAACAAACAAAAAAGAACAAAACCCAGCTAGGCAAGGTGGCACATGCATATATTACCAGAACTCATGGAGGGTGGATCTCTGTGAGTCAGAGACCAGCCTGGTTTACTTTTTTTTTTTTTTTTTTTTTTTTTTTTTTAAGATTTATTTATTATTTGTACATGCCTACATGTCCAGAAGAGGGCACCAGATCACATTATAGAAGCCTATGAGCCACCATGTGGTTGCTGGGAATTGAACTCAGGACCTTTGGAAGAACAGCCAGTGCTCTTAACCTCTGAGCCATCTCTCCAGCCCCCAGCCTGGTTTACAAAGTGAGTCCAAGACAGCTAAAGCTACATAGAGAAACCTGCCTTTAAAAAACCAAAAATAAATAAATAAATAAATAAAATTTTATAAAAAGAAAAAGAAAAAACAAAAAACCCAGTACTTTGAACTTTTAAATTATAGTACTTATAATGAAAATTCTTAAAATTATAAATTTCAGTATTAGTGGTTAAATGGCAATCCTCCATACTTCTTACTAGCCTTTAGAAAACGCTCATTAGTCTTGGAAGTCTCCATGTAGCCAACACATTTGAGAAGTATGCCATTTTCATAAGTAAATTTGAGCAAGGTCTTAAGCCCAGCAGAATGCAAAGCTTTAAAATTACTAATATCTGTATACATGCTGCATGACAGCATACTTTATCAGCTCATCTCCTCAGTAAGGCTTTGTGGTCTTTCAGTATTTGGGGCACTCTCTCCTCCTCTGCATCTGGCTTTATCTGTACATCCTGTGACCATGGTTGAACCTATCACTCTGATTTAACGTCAGTCTCTACCCTGTCTCAGTGTCATTACTCTGTTGGCATTCCAGAAATTCTCATTAATTTTGGAAGTTTTTTCTTTAAGTGTTTTATATATTTCTTCAAATGACAACTTTAATACATGAATTAGATCCGGTTAAGCTTAGCATCCTCCCTGCAAGCTCAACTCCAGTATCTGCACAGTGAGGAGCTGACGAGACACTCCCATGTCCCTTCCAGTCAGCCCTCGGATTACTCGGAATTCCCACCTGGAAGGTTGCTTCTCCACCCTGATCTCACATTACAGGAAGGTTTTCCTTCTTTGTTTCTCAGACCTGGTCCTGTTCACGGGAAGGAGCCTGGACAGTGGCACCACACATTCTCAAAGGCCCTGCAGGACCACCATGGCTTATGATGACTCCATGAAGAAAGAAGGTATGACCCCTTACTCAGAAGCATTCCAAAGGGCATAACCTCTTGCGTCCCTGCAGTCCATGGATGTAGAAACCAAGACTGGGCACCACGGCCTAGCCCAAGTGATGCTCCAGAGTACTGTGTGAGACACAGCCTCCGCATCATCCCCAGACTGGGCCCATGGACATGAAAACCAGGACAGGGGTTCCTACACCAGAGTCTGAAATAAGAGCCTTAGCTCGTTGGGGTGATTCCCGCAGCACTCTTAGTCCTCGCCAGCTCCAGTGTCCAGGAGTCTGGGACTAGGACTCACATTGGACTCCCGCAGAGCAGCACAGCACATGAATCCTTACCCTTTTCAGCCTTCCCTCGCAAGTCTGTATCTGCCTGCCAAATCACTACTAAGAAACCATGTCTGAGGACGCACTCTGGGCATTTGCGTAGCGTGGACGCATTGCGTTTTCAGGTTTGAGTCTTGTGTTTGCAGCCAGCACATCAGAAGTCTTCCTGGCCCTCTAGGTTTAGCCCTGCGTTTCAGTGGATGCACTGAGACCTAACTTTAACTTGGAAATGGGACTGTTGGCGTTTGCTTGTTATGCTCGTTTGTCATTTCCATTCCTAAATGAACCTGTGCTTCCTAGATTGCTTTGATGGTGATCACAGCTTTGAAGACATAGGACTTGCAGCTGGCCGAAGCCAACGAGAAAAGAAGCGGTCTTACAAAGACTTCCTAAGGGAAGAGGAAGAAGTTGCTGCGCAGGTCAGGAGTTCTTCCAAGAAGAAGTCAAAGGTCAGTTCCAGATGTCTTTCAAAAGCCGGAATCCTGGAAGAATGGCTCCAAACTGTTACCTCGCCGTCTTATTATTCGCCAATTCTTCTCCTCTTTAACCACAGGATAGTGAATTGTTCTTCTTGGGGACGGACACACATAAGAAGAAGAGGAAGCACTCCCCTGATGATTACTACTATGGAGGTGAGGATAGGACTGCGCTGCAGGTGGGACATGCACATCTCTGGTTCTTGGAGTCGGGGTAGGGGAAGGGATCCCAGATATTGCTGACGCAGTGGCCTATTTAACAGGACAGTGGTTCTTGTTCTGAGTGCCGATAAACCAGTGTGAAGGAGGAGAGAGGTGGAGGGCTGGTATTTTGGAGGATTCAGCATAGAAGAACAGTCTTCATTTGTGATACACAAGGTACCAGGTTCCTTCTCCCCCCAATCATCCACTTATCTATGCCATTGCTACTTAGCGTCCCTTTGCCAAATGCAATCCTTGGGCCCTTTACATATCTGTGGGGCTTTCCTCAGCATTGATCCACTCACAAAACCCATGTTCTTAGCTATGCTCTATGTGTAGCTGATGAGACTAACCTCTAGAATGAGTTTGTCCTCAGCACAAGAACCAGTGATGCTCCATCTGCAATCTACTCCAGATTGTAACTACCCTTAATCCCACAGCTCTATTCCAAGAATGCTCTCTGTCTCTTGTGAAGACTCAAGGAAGAGAATCAGCTTTAGTGGCAAGAATGGTCTCCAGGGCCAAAGGCCAAATCTACCAAGCCAAGAAGTACCACGGGGTTCTCTTTGAATGTTAGAACCAAAGTGTCTCCCCTCAAAATTGTTCCTATTAGCCTTTTCCTCGTGCCAGTTGGGTGATTATGATTTGAGAAGGACACTTGCTAGAAGTCCTTCCTGTGCTATTGACAGTATTTCTCTTGATTGTTCTAGACATTTCGTCTTTGGAATCATCACAGAAGAAAAAGAAGAAATCTAGCCCACAGTCGGCCGACACAGCAATGGACCTGTTGAAAGCTATCACCTCCCCACTGGCAGCAGGTGCCAAATCCTCCAAGAAGACAGGGGAGAAATCCTCCAGTTCTTCAAGCCATTCAGAGAGCAGAAAGGAACACCACAAGAAGAAGGGCAACGGAAGCAGTGGAGAGCTCTCCCTGGAGGACAGCAGTGCCCACAAACCCAAAAAAATGAAGCCACTCTATGTGAACACAGAGACACTGACACTTCGTGAGCCCGATGGCTTAAAGATGAAACTTATTCTGTCCCCAAAGGAGAAGGGAACCAGCTCAGTGGAGGAGGAAGCTTTTCAGTACCCTGCCCAACAGGCTTCTCTGAAAAAGTCCTCCAAGAAATTAGCTCGGGACGAGCAAGGTGCTTTACTCCTAGGACACGAGCTACAGAACCTCCTGAAAACAGCTCGGAAAAAGCACAAGTCGTCCTCAGACTCGCATTCATCTCCTGGCCCCGAGGGCTGTGGCTCTGATACCTCCCAGCTTCCAGAATCCCACAGTACTAACCTTGATATCACAGGGCTGGACCCCATTCTAGTAGAGTCTGAGTCGTCCTCTGGTGGAGAGCTGGAGGCTGGGGAGCTGGTGATAGATGATTCTTACAGGGAAATCAAGAAGAAGAAGAAGTCCAAGAAGAGCAAGAAGAAGAAGGACAAGGACAGACACAAGGAGAAGCGGCACTCTCGGACCAAGAAAAGTTCAGGGCTGCCGTCAAGCTCCTCCCGAGAGCATGGCTCTTCTCGGGAGCATCCAGTAATGCCCGGCCCTGCCTCCAGTATGCCTGTCTTGCCACTTTCTGCTCTCCACACAGACGGACATGGGGAGAAGAAAAAGAAAAGAGAGGAGAAGGACAGAGAGAGAGAGAGGGGAGAAAAGGTAAGGGGAAGGGGTATCTGTGAAATGGGTTCTTCCTGGGTAGGAAGTAGCCTTGAGCCAAGCAAGTGACAGCCACCGTTGAACTGATGAGATGGCACAAGGCAAACAAGACTACCAATTGCCAGGTTTGTCTAGGGAAAAGTGACAGCAATTTAATTATTCCTGGCTTGTTTTTATTTTATGTAGATTGGTGTTTGACTGCACACATGTCTGTGTGAGGGTGTCAGATCTCCTGGAACAGGAGTCACAGACAGTAGTTAGCTGCCATGTGGGTGCTGGGAATTGAACCTAGGTCCTCTGGAAGAGCAGTCAGTGCTCTTAATGACTGAGCCATCTCTCCGGCCCTGCCCCCCTTGGCTTGTCTTACTAGAGCAGTTCTCCTAACCTATTGATCAAAGGCTTAAGAACACCATGATTCTTAGAAGTAACTGTACCCCATTTCTTTCCCTTAGCACCCTCTGTCTGTCGGGGCAGTTGAGAACTGTGAAAAGATGGCTCGTTAGGTCATTTTGGAGGAGGTTTCCTAAACTGATCAAGTTAAAGTGAGCTCACACCTTTATTTTAACTGGTCTGGATTAGTGGGAAATATTCCTTCATATCCTTTCTGGTATCTGAAGTATCATTTCACTGTGTGAGTGCTTACTGTGTCAGGGTGCAAAGACCAACAGAATACAGTTCTTTTTTATTTATGTGTATGTTTATGAGCTTGTGTGTGTGTGTGTGTGTGTGTGTGTGTGTGTGTGTGTGTGTGTGTGTGTGTGTGTGTGCGCGCGCGCACATGCCCGTGCAGTGGCACTCAGAGGTCAGAAGAAGGCATTAGTCCTCTGGAATGAAAACTACCCACCGTTTTGAGCTGCCATATCGGTACTGGGAACTGAACCTCTGTCCTCTGTAAGAGCAGCCTGTGTTCTTAATAGCCAAGTGTGTCACTCCAGCCCAAGAACAGGATTCTTGACTGGGGAGCTCCCTGTCTGTTTTTTTATTTGTTTGTTTTTGTTTTGTTTTGTTTTTCAAGACAAGGTTTCTCTGTGTAGCCTTGGCTGTCCTAGACTTGCTTTGTAGACCAGGCTGGCCTCGAGCTCACAGTGATCTGCCTGCCTCTGCCTCCGAGTGCTGGAATTAAAGGTGTGCGCCACCACGCCCAGCTGGGGAGCTCCTTGTCCATTGGAGAGATAGGAGTAAGAAGTCAGTCACCTGACCCCTGGGGAAGGTTCCCAATGGATGTGTTTTAGGATATGGTTATTAAGAGTTTATAAACTTAGAGCTGGGTGTGATAGCCCATTCAGGACACTCTAATACTCAGGAAGCTGAGGCAGGAGGAGGAAAAGTTCAAAACCAGTGTGGGTAAGACCCCATCTCAAAAAACAAAAAAGGAAAAGTAAATTTATAAACTCAGAAATAAAACAAAGAAGTCTTAGCCAGGCGTGATGGTGTGTGCACATTTAATCCAGCACTCAGGGAGGCAGGCAGGCAGATCTCTGTAAGTTTGAGGCCAGCTCAGTCTATAAAGGGAGTCCAGAGCAGCCAAGGCTACAAAGAGGAACCCTATCTCAAAAAAACCAGAACAAAAATTTTTATGTATTTATTTACTTATTATCATGTCACAGTGCTCTGCCTGTCAGGACAGACATCTGGATACAGCGGGTTTTATTTGTTCGTTTACAAATTGTTTGATGAAGTCTGGTGGATAATCTGTGTGGTTCTGGTATCAGCAGCCCTGCTTATGATAGGGTAGATGACAATGCCATAAGCAAATCACAGGGCTGAGTGTGGGCGCTCAGAGAAGAGAATGGCGGGCAGTAGACGTCATGGATGCAGAGAATGGCGGGCAGTAGACGTCATGGATACAGAGAATGGTGGGCAGTAGACGTCATGGATACAGAGAATGGCGGGCAGTAGAAGTCATGGATGCCGAGGAAGCAGCTCCACTAAGATCCTGCTCCCGATGTCTCCTGGTCCCTTGGTGCCTCAAATCCTTATGTCACTAGCTGAGCACTAACAAGGCCCACACCTCCCCCTTACCTCCCTCTGTATTCCCAGTCAGCCCAAATTCAAAATGAAATCTTTTTTCTTGCTGTTTTATGAAACTTGTTAAACAAGAGTTGAAGGAATTTATAGTGAGCAGCATAGGCCCTTGTCAAAGACTTCTCAGTTCACATTTTCCTTTTGTGTTGTTTGGTTTAGGTTTGTTTTGGGGTTTTGAGACAGGATCTGGCCACGCATCCATGGCTGGCCATGCACTTGAGGTGATCCTACTGCCTCTACCTTAGGAGTGCTGGGACTGTCATGGTCATCTGCAACTTGTATGTCATGAACCTGAGTTGAATTTTTTTATTTTTTATTTATTTATTTATTTATTTATTTATTTATTTATTTATTTATTTTGGTTTTTCAAGACAGGGTTTCTCTGTGTAGCTTTGCTGAGTTGAATTTTCAAGGCCTTTTCTTTTTCCTTTTCTCTTCTTCCTTTCTTTCTTTTTTTCCTGTAATAATTTATTGAAGGCAGCAGGTCAGGGCTTAATGAGATTATCACCTACTGACTTTTTTTTCCAGATAAAACTCACATAGGGCAAAATGTTCATTTGGTAAGTAAACCATCTGATATGATCTTTGGCAAATGCACATACCAGTGTAACCGCATCTTTAAGCTAGACATCCTCATTCTAGAGAGTTCCCTCGCCCATTACCAAACTCCCAGCCTTGTGGTTGGCTTATATATCTTCTCTTTGTTAAGCTGGACAATCCTCCTGGTGACTGGCTTTGTTGTTGTGTCATGAGTAGATGAAATAATATTGGGCAGTGGTGGCACACGCCTTTTTTTTAAAAATAGATTTTTATTTATTTATTATGTATATATACAGTGTTCTGCCTACATGTAAACCTGCACGCCAGAGGAGGGCACCAGATCTCATTATAGATGGCTGAGAGCCACCATGTGGTTGCTGGGAATTGAACTCAGGACCTTTGGAAGAGCAGCCAGTGCTCTTAACCTCTGAGCCACCTCTCCAGCCCAGCACTTGGGAGGCAGAGGCAGGCGGATTGCTATGAGTCCGAGGCCAGCCTGGTCTACAAAGTGAGTCCAGGACAGTCAAGGGTACACAGAGAAACCTTGCCTCAAAAAAACCAAAAAAAGAAAAAAATGAAATAATACTGAAAGGGTAGACTGGGATCAGATTGTAGAGAACCTCTTCAATAAAAACTAAGGCAGTTAACCATAGTTTCTAAGGCACATTTTGGTATGCTCCCAGTGAAAGTGAACAACACACAGGTAGGTATAATAGACCAGCCTAGCAGCTTAGGATTATGGTATTGCAGAGGCCACTGATAGAATCCTGGGAGAGACAAAAAGAATAGATTTAAGAGACTGAAGGAAATGTGAACACGGCCTTACAAGTGGGGAGCTGGAGAATAAAGGGTAAAATAATCTTTTTTTTTTTTTTTTTTTTTTTTTGGGTAAAATAATCTTATTTTGGTTTGGTTTGGGTGTTTTTTGTTTTGTTTTGTTTTTTGTATTTTTGAGACAGGGTTTCTCTGTGTAGCCTTGGCTGTCCTGGACTTGCTTTGTAGATCAGGCTGGCCTCAAACTCTTAATGATCCACCTGCCTCTGCCTCCCGAGTGCCGGATCTAATCATATATTCAACAAATATTTATAGTACATATATAATGTTTTTAACCTGACCTAGACATAAAATTCCTTATGAAGTTCAAAATGTATCTTTTCTTGCTTTTTTATAAAAATTAACTATCAGCAGGGGAAATGGCTTAAAGAGTACGAAGGGCACTTGCCACCAGGCCCGAGCTTACTTCCCAGGTTCCACGTGGTAGAAGGAGAGAACTGACTCCTACAGATTGTCCTGTGACCTCTCCACTGTGACACTCTCATGCATGCACATACACATACGTAAATGCTCAATTAATAAATGTTTAAATAAAGAAAAAAGAAAATTTAAATCAAGGAAGAGACTAGACAGATGGCTCAGTTGCTCAGTGCTCAGATCTCTTGCAGAGAACTTGAGTTTGGTTGCCAGCATCCACATCCATGTGGCTCACAACTGCCTCCAATTCCAGCACCCAGTGATCTGACATCTTCTTCTGATAACTTTATGTACCTGCACATTCAAACATGCACATACACATTAAAAAAAAAAAAAATAAGTTGAGGGAAAAGTTCATCCAGAAATAGGAAGAGTGCTTTGGGCCTGCTCCCTCAGAAATAAGAGAAACAGGTAGAGACTGGATGGCCACCTGGCAAGGCTAAAACTTCACCTTACATTCTGTGATGGTTTATAGCAAAAATAAGGATTAGGAAAATGACTGGTGTGGCAGACAGTGGTTTTCATTGAGATTTTAAGAAAAAAGCACAAGATGTTTAACATAGGTAAGTGTTTGAAGGTGTGGGCTGAGGAGCCAAGACCACTGATTCTGAGTCCTGGCGCTTCCCCTCAGAAGTGGGATGGGCCAGAGAGGGCTCAGCTGGTATTGGTGCCTGCAGACCTCAGTTCAACACAAATTGCTGGCAGGAGAGAATTGACATGCACAGCAGGACATAACACTCTCCCCCTAATAAGTAAGTAAATGCAAGATAAACTTTGTACTTCACAACAGAAGCTCTGTTAGACAAGTTCTGTAACTTGCCCAGGGTAACGTAAGTACTCAGCTGATGGTTAAATGAGGTGATGCTTGTAGCTCTCTGAGGACCTGCCTCAGCCACTGCTGCATGTTGTAGGTGTTTTAAAGGGAAGCAGCAGCCCTGACAATTTAGGTCCTTAGCACCTCTCAAGGTAGTCTCAGCCATGCTAGTGTCCGTAAAAAGACTGTTTTCTGGAATTGTTGGGATAAAAAATCAAAACATAGCTCAATGCTACAGCCCTTTTTTGTTTGTTTGTTTTTGTTTGTTTGTTTGTTTGTTTTTGGTTTTTCGAGACAGGGTTTCTCTGTGTAGCCTTGGCCATCCTGGACTCACTACAGCCCTTTTCATTCCCAATTCTTTAGGTTTGGTCTCTAGCACTGTGGAAAACACTTGGACACTAAGAACCCACAACCTTTGGCAACATTGTCTTTGCTATAGCTAGCTTTATGGCTAGCTTTCAATAAATGCTAGTTGTTAAAATCATTATCTAGGCGGGAGCAGTGTGTATAACCAAGAATTTGGGAGAATAGTTAAAACTAGAATAAAAACCAGATGGTATGTGTGCAATAATGGGGAATAGGAGATGCCATGAGCCTGGTTAGTACTTGTATACATATTGATTACCATCGAAAGCTAATCCCATCATGATAGAGATTTTCCTTTAAAAAGCTTTTATTAAAGGCCGGGTGTGGGGCCAGGAGGTGGTGGCACATGCCTTTAACCCCAGCAATTGAGAGGCAGAGGCAGGGAAATCCTGTGAATTTGAGGCCAGCCTGGTCTACAAAGCAAGTCCAGGACAGTCAAGGCTACACAGAGAAACCCTGTCTCAAAAATCCAAAATAAATAAATAAAAATAAAGGCCGGGTGTGGTGCTGCACGCCTTTAATCCCAGCACACAGGAGGCAGAGGCAGGTGGATCTCTGAGTTCAAGACCAGCCTGGTCTACAAAGCCAGGCCAGGCCAGCCAGAACTATAAGAGAAACCCTGTCTCGAAAAACAATCAAACAAAAAGCTTTTATTATAGTCATTTATTTATCTGTGTGTATGGAGTAGGGTACCAGTGTGCTCAGACACTAAAATCTAAGTTACCATTAGACCTAGTGCACTGCTGTGTGAGTTCTTCCTCAAGCTAAACCAAGCCTGAATAACAAAAATAAAGGGCAAGAGTTCCTCTCTGTTGAGTTCCTGCATGAGTTAGGCTTTCCTAGGCATTTTATCTATCAGCCATCATTGATTTGATTGCTATCATTACCCCATTTGACAAAAGAAGGAATCTGAATGGGTGTGGAGCCAGACTTCCCCATAGATCCCTTAACCACCTCTGCGCCTGTAATCTTTTCCACTATACATACATGGCTACTGAGCACCATGTTAGTTTTAGTATTATCTTCTCTTCTGTTTTTACTGTGCTGGGAAGCCAAACCCAAGGCTTTGTGCATAGTGTGCAGATGCTCTACCACTGATACACATCCCCAATCTTTGTTTTTTGTTTTGTTTTAAGCAGGTCTCTATATAACCCAAGCTGGCCTTGAATTTATGATCTTCCTGCCGCAGCCTTCAAAGTGCTAAGATTACAGGCAAGGTCCACTGTGTCTGTCCCATAATTCATATTTGACAAACCTAAAAGTATTTTTAAATCCAAGAAAACAAAATATCAGAGCTGATCATGGTGGCTCATGTTTGTAATCCTGGCACTCAGTCTGCAGCAAGAAGCGAACAAGTTGAGGTCATATTGGGCTACATAACCACACTCTCAAAGGGTGGTCTAGTACTCTGGCTCTCAGCCCCTGGCTTTCCAGCATAAAATTTACCTCAGTTCAGCAAAGCTTAAATGGGTATAGTTTTAAGTGTCTCCTTCCTAGCCATTGTCAACAGCTGGTATATTAGAGGCACTGTCCACAGCTTTTAGTTTAGGGAGACTAAAAGGATTTGACTTCTACCTTTCCTTCCTAACACGAGAAAGCCAACTCTGCATGTGTGCACATATGCATGTGAGTATGTGCTAGAAGTTGAACCCATACAGCTCACATGCCAGACAAGTACTCTACCACTGAGCTACTCTTCAAACCCCCAGTTTTAAGATTCATATGACACCTATGCTGTGTTTTAACCCCAAGATATTTCATTGTTAAAACTACACCTTTTTTTCCCTTATTTATTTAGTTTTTCTAATTATAATTTTTACATATACATTTATATTATTACACATACATAAAATAAACTACATACAGGAAGAACACAGGAATAATTGGGAATTGTATTCATGTTACATTCATAGTGTTTTGGCTGTTTGTGTTTGGCAACCTTGAAGAACTACATCTTAAATTATCATCATGAAGAGGGATTTTCATTGGATTCTTGGTTCTGTGATACAAAAAAGTTGAATGGGATTCCTTAACAATATCATCAAAGGAGTTAGTTGGAGTTCTTGTTGTTTTGTTTTGTTTGTTTTAACACCCTATTGTGATTTAGCTCATCAAACACCAAAACCATTTCTACCTGTAACATTGTATCCAAGCATAGATAGTCCGGTTTTTAATTTTGTTTTAGTTTTTTATGTATTTTGGATTTTAGCCCTCTAGTGGATGTGTAATTAGTTGATAAAAATCTTTCCCCATTCTGTATACTGCCTCTGTCGTAATGATGGTATCCTTTTCTTTCTTTTTTGGCTTTCGAAACAGGGTGTGTAGCCTTGGCTGTCCTGGACTTGCTTTGTAGACCAGCTGTCCTCAAACTCACAGTGATCCACCTGCCTCTATTCCCAAGTGCTGGGATCACTAGGCTGATGGCACCCTTTTCTTTTTTTGTTCTGTTTTCTTTCCTTTTCTTTTTCAAGACTAGGCTATCTGTAGACCAGGCTGGTGTCGAATTCGCAGAGATCCCACCTGCCTCTACCTCCCTGAGTACTAACATTACAGATGTGCGCCATGGTGCCCAGCTGGTATCCTTTCTATACAGAAACTTGTCAGTTTCATGAGGTCCCATTTATTAATTGTTGATCTTAGTGCCTGTGCTATCGGTGTTTAGAAAGTCTTCTATGCCAGTGCATTCAAGGCTACTCCCCATTTTCTCCTTCCTTTTATTTTTATATTTATTTATTTATTTATTTTAAATTTTCTCCCCATTTTGTCTTCTATCAGGTTCTGTTTACCTGTTTTTATGTTGTCGGTCTTTGGTTGATTTGGAGTTGTTTTGTATGGAGTAATAAGTATGAATCTATTTGGATTCTTGTACATGCATCTGTCCAGTTTGACCAGCACTATTTGTTAAAGATGGTATTTTTTTTCCAGTTTGTATTTCTGGACTCTTTATCAAAAATCAAGTGTCCCAGGATTTCTGTGTGAGTCCTCGACTTGATTTCACTAACTAATGTGTCTGTTTTTGTGCTAGTACTATACCTTTTTTTCTTTTTTAATCAATTATAGCTTTGTAGTGCAACTTAAGTTGAAAATAATGATACTTCCTAGTTCTTTTATTATTCAGGATTGTCTTACCTATTCTGTGTGTGTGTGTGTGTGTGTGTGTGTGCGCACATGTGCATGCATGTGTATGTTTCCTTAGGAAGCTGAAAATTAGCCTTTCAAGATCTGTGAAGAATTGTATTGGAATTTTGATGGGGATTGCATTGAATGTGTAGATTGCTTTTGGTAGGATGGCCATTTTTACTATATTAATTCTATCAGTCCACGAGTATGGGAGATCTTTTCATCTTTTGTTATATTTTTCAAATTCTTTCTTCAAAAACATGAAGTTTTTAATCATTCAAGTCTTTCACTTGTTTGGTTAGAGTTGCCCCAAGATGTTTTGTGTTATTTTCAGCTATTGTGAAAAGTGCCTGATTTCATTCTCAATACATTTGTCATTTGTAAATAGGAGGGCTACTGATTTTTTGTAATTAATCTTGTGTCCAGCCACATTGCTAAAGGTGTTGATCAGCTATAGGAGTTCCCCAGTCTAATTTTTAGGGTCACTTATGTACACTATCATATCATCTACAGATAAAGATACTTTGACTTCTTCCTTTCCATTTTATATCCCTTTGCTCTCCTTCAGTTGTCTTATTGCTGTAGCTAAAATTTCAACTACTGCATATTGAATAGATATAGAGGAAGTGGACAGCCTTGTCTTGTTCCTTATTTTAGTAGACCTGTTTGAGTTTCTCTACATTTCAGTTAATGTTGGCTATGACTTGCTATAAACTGCCTTTAATATGTTGAGGTACACCCCTTGTATCCCTAATCTCCAGAACTTTTATCATGATTGGGATATTGGGTTTAGTCAAAGGCCTTTTCTATATCTAATATGATTATATGGCTTTTATCTTTCATTTTGTTTATATGATAGATTACTTTTTTGTTTATTTGTTTTTCAAGACAGAGTTTCTCTGTGTAGCCTTGGCTGTCCTGAACTTGCTTTGTAGACCAAGCTACCCTCGAACTCACAGAGATCCACCTGCCTCTGCCTCCCCGACTACTGGGATTACAGGTGTGCACCACCACAACCGGGTAGATTACATTTATTGATTTTCATATACTTAACCATCCCTGTATCTCTGAAATAAAGCATACTTGCTCATGATGGATCATCTTTTTGATGTGTTCTTGGGTTTAGTTTGCAAGTTTTTTTGTTTTGTTTTTTTTAGAATTTTTAAAAAAGCATTTCTGCTGTATGCTCATAAAGGAAACTGATCTGCAGTTCTCTTGTCTTTGTTGGGTTTTTATTTGGTATTAGGGTAGCTATGGCCTTGTAAAATGAATTGGGCAATGTTCCTTCTGTTTCCATTTTGTGGAATAATTTGAACAGTATTGGCATTAACTCTTACAAGGTCTAGTAGAGTTCTACACTAAAGCCATCTAGCCTTGGGCTTTTTTGCTTGGGAGACTGGTTTTGTTTTGTTTTGTTTTCTTGAAAAAAGGGTTTCTCAGCCCAGCACTGAAGACGGATCTCTGTGAGTTCAAGAGCTCTGTATAACAACAAAACAAAAGAAGAAAAAAGAGAGCGAAAAGAAAGAAAGAAACAAACAAACAGAAAGGGTTTCTCTGTGTAACAGGCTGCCCTGAAACTCACTTTGAAGACCAGGCTGGCCTTGAAGTCAAGAGGCCTACCTCTGCATTGAAAGTGCTGGGATTAAAGACCACCACAACCAGCAGCTGAGAGACTTTTAATAATTGCATCTATTTCACTAGGAATTATATATCTGTCTAAATTGATTTTCTGATCTTGATTTAACTTTGTTAAATGGTATATTTCAGCAAAATTATTCATTTCTGTTAGATTTTTCCAATTTGGTGGAATACAAGTTTTAAAGTATGCCTTTATTATTCTCTGGATTTTCTCAATGTTGTTATCTTCCCCTTTTCATTTCTAATTTTGTTAGTTTTGATATTTACTTTCTGCCTTTTAGTCATTTGGGTTAGGGTTTTTCTTTTTGTTTGTTTGTTTTTTGTTTTGTTTTGTTTTTGTTTTTCGAGACAGGGTTTCTCTGTGTAGCTGTCCTGGACTTGCTTTGTAGACCAGGCTGGCCACGAACTCACAGTGATCCACCTGCCTCTGCCTCCCAAATGCTGGGATTAAAGGTGTGCACCACTGTGCCCGGCTAGGGTTTTTCAATCTTACTTAATTTTTTTTTTCCTTTAGAAAAACGAGTTTTTGTTTGACTGATTCTTTGTATTGTTTTTTGTTTGTTTCTATTTTATTCATTTCAGCCCTGAGTTTGATTATATCTTACCATCTTTTTTGGGTGTGATTTCTGTTTTTTTCCCTAGAACTTTGAGGTGTGCTGTTAAGTTGCTAGTATGAGATCTCTCCTTTTTTTTTTTTTTTTTTTAAATATAGATACTTAGTGCTATGCTCTTGCCTCTTAGAACTACTCTCATTGTGTCTTGTAAGTTTAGGTGTGTTGTGTATTCATTTTCATTCAATCCTAGAAAGGCTTTCACTTCTTAGTTTATGTCTTGACACATTTTTGATTTAATAATGAGTTCAGTTTCCACAAGTTTGTCAGCTTTCTGGTTCCTGTTGTTAACATCTAGCTTTAACCCATGGCGGTCTGACAGGATGCAGGGCGTTATTTCAGTTTTGTGTATCTGTTGAGTCTTGTGTTGTGGCCGAGTATATGGTAAGCTTTGGAGAAGATTCCATGAAGTGCTAAGAAGAATGTATATTCTTTTATGTTTGGGTAAAATGTTCTGTAAATATCTGCTAGATCTGTTTGGTTTTTAACATGTTAGGTCCAGCATTTCTCTAGTTTTGGCCTGGATGATCTGTCTGTTGGTGAGAGTGGAGTACTGAGGTCTCCCGCTCGCAGCGTGAGGGCCAGTCTGTGATTGAAGCTGTAGTAGTGCTTCTTTTATGAACTTGGCTGCCCTTGTGTTTGGTACATAGATGTTAAGAACCACAAAGTCTGTTTGTGGATTTTCCCTTTGAGTATGTAGTGTCCTTCCCTATCTCTTTCATTAGTTTTGGTTTGAAATGCCGGATATTAAAATGGTTACACCAGCTTGCTTAGAATATCTTTTTCCATTCTTTTATCCTGAGGTTGCTATCTATCCTTGATGTGAAGATGTGTTTCCTGGATGCGGCAGAAGGGTGACTCCTGGTTCCCATCCATTCTGTTGGGGAATGGAGACTATTGACTTTGAGAGATATCAATCAATGAGCAGTGTTTGTTGATTCCTACTATTTTTGTTTGTTTGTTTTTGGTTTTTCGAGACAAGGTTTCTCTGTGATAGCTTTGGCTGTCCTAGACTCACTTTGTAGACGAGGCTGGCCTCAAACTCACAGCGATCCACCTGCCTCTGCCTCCCAAGTGCTGGGATTAAAGGCATGCGCCACCACGCCCGGCCTACTATTTTGTTATTATTGGTGGTGGTTGTGTGCTTTCTCTCTTTTGATTTGCTCTTCTGAGGTTATTTATTCTCTGTGTTTTCTCTTTAGGTTAGAGCTTTTATTCTAGTGCTTCCTATAGGAGTTAGATTTTTAGACAGTTATTGCTTAAATTTGGTTTTTATCATGGAATATCTTATTGAAAGTTTTGCTGTGTATAGTAGTCTTGGCATCTGTGATCTCTTAGAGTCTGTAGCACATCTGTCCAGGCTATTCTGGCTTTTAGAGTCTCCACTGAGACTCATGTATAATTCTCATAGGTCTGTCTTTGTATGTTACTTGGTCTTTTTCCATTGCAGCTTTTAAAATTCTTTCTTTGTTCTGTACATTTAGTGTTTTGATTATTATATACTGAGGGGACTTTTCTTTTCTGGTATAATCTATTTGGTGTTCTGTATGCTTCTTGTATTTTGCTAGGCATTTCCTTTTTTATGTTAGGGGATATTTTTTTCAGATTTATTTATTTGTTATTATATATACAGTGTGCTAGGCCTACATGTACACCCACAAGTCAGATCACATTATAGTTCGTTGTGAGCCACCATGTAGGTGCTAGGAATTGACCTCTGGACCTCTGGGAAGCGCAGTCCATGCTCTTAACCACTGAGCCATCTCTCCAGCCCCAGGGAATTTTCTTCTATGATTTTGTTGAAGATTTTTTTGTGCCTTTGACCTGGGTTTCTTCTCCTTCCTCTATTCCTATTATTCTTAGGTGTGATGTTTTCATGATGTCCCAGATTTCCTGAATTTTATTTGTTTGTTTTATTTTTCCAGACAGGGTTTTTCTGTGTTAGTCTTGGTTGTCCTGGACTCACTTTGTAGATCAGACTTGCCTCAAACTCACAGAGATCTGCCTGCCCCTTCCTCCCTGAGTGCTGGGATTATAGGTGTGTGCCACCAAGTCCGGCTTCCTGAATGTTTTAGGAATGTTTTGCCCAGTGTATCCATTTTCTCTCTTCAGTGTCTGAGAGTCTTTACTCCGTGTTTTGTGCTGTGTTGGTGAGGCCTTCCTCTGGTTCCTATTTAATTCCTAGTCTTCATTTCCAGAATTCCTCAGTTTGGATTTTCTTTATTGATTCTGTTTCCACTTTCGGGTCTTCAACTGTCTTAATCCTGGGTTTGTTTCCTCTCTGGTTCTTAGGAGAGTGT
This sequence comes from Acomys russatus, assembly GCF_903995435.1. Lineage (NCBI taxonomy): Eukaryota > Metazoa > Chordata > Mammalia > Rodentia > Muridae > Acomys > Acomys russatus. Next base: position 2,057,411 of record NC_067162.1, read on the forward strand.
GGTGGCTGTGTGTTGCCTAGTAGGAAATCCTTTATGTCCTGATAGGTGTGGCCACTGGTGGGGTAGGGAGCATGTGAAATGAATTTCTGGTATTAGGAGCTGACAGTTAGGAACAGGGAGGGTGGGGGGGTTCCACAGGAGGGATGAAAGCATGGTGTTCCACTAGTGTCTGCTTAGTCACCTGGGAGTGGAGCAGAGAGTAAGGAGAGGCCACAGCAGGGGGTCTACTACAGAGCTAGGGATGAGACTGGGGGGCTGGACTTGGAGGAATGGGCAAGAGGTGAAGGTGTGCAGTTAGCCTACTTGTTTTTCTGGTCAGAGTTAGAACTGAATTAAGTTGATCTGGACTCATAGTAATAAAGCTGCCTTCATTTGTCTCCCAAATGTTGGGAATAAAGGTCTGTAACACCTCCCCACCTGACCTTTATTATTTAAATGAAAATTCTTGCTGGGGCTCTCCTTGTTTTGTCTCTTGTAGGTCAAACATTTCACTCAGTCATCCCCGTTGTATTAGCTTCCTGGATGCCACAGCTTCTATTTTTAAATGTACAGAAGGAATGAAAAGAACCATTCAATTACTAGTGCGGCATAGTTTACAGGCTATCAAAACTTCGTTGTTTAAAGCAGCGTTCACGAGTTCCCGCCCAATTCTGCAGAGTGGAAGCCTGAATAGCTCATCCTGGTCCTGTGCTTAGGATCTCACCAGACTGAAGTTGATGCTCAGCTGATGGCATTCCCCTCTAAGACGTACTCAGGGTGTTGGCATGGGGTTTCCTGTAGCTGTGGAACCCACAGGACATTATTTTCTCTCCAACATTCCATTTGAATGTTATTCTTTTATATCTAATAGTGCTATGTTTTGTGGGGGGTGTTGTTTTTTATTTGTTTTACTTTTAGTTTCCTTGAGAGCTCATGCTGACCTTGAACTAGCAGTGATTGTGCTTAGGCCTTCTAAGACAGAGGGAGATAGATTACTTTGAGTTGGAGGCCAGCCAGGTTTACATAGTGAGTTCCAGGCCTGCCAAAGCCTGTCTCAAAAAAAAGAAAAACAAAACAAAGTCTTTTGAATCACAGCAAGACTGAGAAAGAAAATATGGACATATACCATATATTTCCTGTCCCCACACACATGGCCTCCTCCACCATCAACATCCTACACCAATGTACATGTTACAGCTAATAAACCCAAACTCAGATTGACACAACTTCATCTAAGCCCATAATATAACTATGATTGCACTCAGTGTTGTCCATTCTATGAGTGCAGAAAAAGCTCTGTCTCGTAGTATGGCAACACAAGATACCTTTTTTTTTTTAACAGTCCTGGACTCCCCTTTGTAGACTAGACAGGTCTCGAACTCACAGAGGCCTGCCTCTGCCTCCTGAATGCTGGTATTAAAAGGCGTGCACCAGAGGCAGTCCCCACTCCCCACAACTGTGGAGAATGAGCTGTCTGTTGGCTAGATCTGAACTGGGGGTCTAGGTTCACTGCATGAACTTTGGTGCCACCGTTTGATCACTTTCTCTTGGTGGGGAGGCCCAGCAACACAGAGAGGAAAGGGAAGCAGGCTATCGGGATGAGACCTGAAAAGCTATGGTCATAGGGTGGGGGAGGTGGTCCCCTCTGTCAGAAGTCTAGGGGAAGAGGGAAGGAGGATGGGAATAGAAAGATACAAGAGCAGGGATGTAATCTGAATAAATTATAATAAATTAAAAAAAAATTTTAAAGGCATGTGCCACCACATCTGACTTACACAAAATACTTTTAAATACCCTAAAAACTCAATTCTTTACCTGTTTCCATCACTTTTCCCCTGTATTTTGCCTTTTTCAGAATGATACATAATTAGAATTGTTTGTAGGTGGCCTTTTCATGTTATAATACTAGTTTGTCTCTTGTCCTCTCAGCTCTAAATAGTGGCTTTGTTGTTTGGTTGAGCCACAGTTCATTTGTTCTCCAGCTGCAGGCTGTCTGAGTTGCTCTCAAGCTTCTATAGTCGTCCATGGTCTATTTTATGTGGAGAGATGTTCTCAGCTCCAGTGGGTAAATACCAAGAAGCAAGAAGGACTGTATGATGAGGTATATTTACTTTAAGAAAAGCTACTTAGCTGCAGTTAGTGGTGCATGCCTTTAATTACAGCACTTATGAGGCAGAGGCAGGCAGATCTCTGTGAGGCCAGCCTGGTCTACAAAGTGAGTCCAGGACATCCAAGACTAACACAGGAGAGCCAGGACTAGAAGAGAAACCCTGTCTCGAAAAAACAAAAAAAGAAAAAGAAACACTTTTCTGTCTTCAAAGTGGCTGTCCCCATTCTACACCCTCCCCTCACCACCACCACCACCATCACTGCCGCCCCTGCAGAGGTCGCCACCCCACACCTCATATCCATCTAGTTAGTACTCGCTTATTCAGCTAAAGTCTTAGCAGCTGCCACAAGGCAGGGTGGGACAATAGATAGCTTTCTGAATTAAAGCCTTCTGTCCTATCTAGTAACCCTACTGTTATGCTAAGCATGGACTCCTCCCTCAAAGCTCAGAAACCCCTCCCCTCTAAGCTATATAAAGGCATTTCCTTTGTTCTTGGGTGTCTGTTAGCTCTTCTGTCCCAGCTTCCTCCCTTGTAAGCGGCCAGTCCGGAAATTGTCTCAGTACTTGTACTGAACCTGAAAAGAGCCTCTGTTATTCCACATCCTCGGATCATGGTCAGTCATCTGCGTGGTACTCTCAGTGTTTAGTACGAGCTTCTCTGATGACATGATATGGGGCATCCTTTATCTGTGTTCATTTACTGTCGGTTTTGATTTCTCAGTGAGGTGTCTTAACTTTTGGTCCAGTTTATATTATTTTCTTGTTGATTTTTAGGAGGTCTTTGTGCATTTGGGTAATAGTACCTAATCAAATTTATGCAAGTGCTTTTTCCTGGTTTGTGGACTCTTTCTTTTAACAGTGACTTTTACAGAGTAAAAGAGTTAAGTTTTTTGGATTTGGGTTTTTTTGTTGTTGTTGTTTTGGTTTTTTTTTTTTTTTGAGTTTTGTTTGGTTGTTGCTTTTTTGCTTTTTGTTGTTTTGTTTTGTTTGAGACAGGGTTTCTCTGTGTAGCCTTGGCTGTCCTGGACTTACTTTGTAAACCAAGCTGGCCTTGAACTCACAGCAATCTGCCTGCCTCTGCTTCCTGAGTGCTGGGATTAAAGGCATGTGCCACCACCACCCAGCTGAGTTAAGGGTTTTGACAGTGGATCAGTGGTGCACGACTTTAATCCCAGCACTTGGGAGGCAGAGGCAGGCAGATTTCTGTGAGTTAGAGGCCACCATGAACTACAAAGCGAGCCCAGGACAGCCAGCCAAGGCTACACAGAGAGACCTTGTCTCGAAAAACCAAAAAAACAAAACAAAAAAACCCTTGAAGTTGGCCTGCTGGAATTCAAGCATGTACCACATCCAGATTAATGTTTATTTTAAGGAAGTCCAATTTATCAGTTCTTTTTGTGGGACTTAAGCCTTTGGTATCTCATCCTAAATACATCTAGGTCATGGAGATTTTTCTGCGGTCTTATCTTTCAAGAGTTCTATGATTTTTGGGAGGAGATGGTGCATATGTGTGAGGACAACTTGCAGGTTCTTTCCACCCACCACATGGGCCCCAACATCAAACTCAGGTCCTCAGGTTAGGCAGCAAATACCTTTACCCCCACCCCCAGCTAGCTGTCTTGCTGTCCCGATAATTATCTTAATTATTTTGAAGGGTATAAAGTCTGTGTCTAGGTTTTTTTGTTGTAGTGGGAATATCTAGTTGTTCATTTAAACGTTGTCTTTTCTCTGTTGTATTATTGCCTGTTCCTTTGTCAGAGATCAGTTGAGTGTATGCACTGCTGTGAGTATTTCTGGGCTCTGTGCTGTATGAGTGTGTGTTTTTGTGCCTGTCAGTACTGTGGTAAGTGATGCCCATGGAACTTTTTTTTTTTTAAATAATATGTTGGCTATTCTGGGGTCTTTTACCTCTGTATACAAACTTTGATTCAGTTTGTGATAGGTATGAAATAACATGGTGGGTTTGTCTCTTGTTTTACATTTTTTAAGGCCAGGCCTCACTATGTAGCTATCTGATTGACCTGGCTGGAGCTCAGAGAACCACCTGCCTCCACCTCCAGAGTGTTTAAGGGCTCACCTGAGAAAAAGCAGGCCTATTCAGGAAAAATCTTCCTTTTGATTAACTTAGATTCTGCTCACTGGATAACCTTAATTATGTCTGCAAAATCTCCTCTGCCCTGTAATGTGATATACAGAAGCCTTATTTAGCACCTTCTTCAAAAGCACAGATACATGATACGCACACCAGGGAGCAGTCTTGGAAGATATCTTGGAATTCTTCCTCCCACCAAAACATCATTGCTCACTTGCTGAAGTGTGGAACATTTGACCAACCCTACCTTTGAGTTATAGTACGGTACAAGATCTCTTTAATCCCAGCACTCAAGGGGTAGAGGCCAGCCTGGTCTCCAGAGTTCCCGGACAGCCAGGGCTACACAGAGAAACTCTGTCTCAAAAAAACCTAGAAAGAAAGAAAAGGAAGTTGTGTGACTCTGATTCTCAGGGATAAAACATTTAGTTTCCTCAGGAAAGGATGGAGATCTTATTTTGTCAGTACTTGGTGGTCAAAGAAATATGCAGCATGGGATTTTTACGTAATAATGATGCTATTCACAGAGCCTTAGCGCATGGCTTTTAACTCCAAAGATAGATCAGTTGTTAACCTCTGAGTAGTAAGTAACATGGATTAAAAATTAGATTATCACCGGGCGGTGGTGGCCCACGTCTTTAATCCTAGCACTTGGGAGGAAGGGGCAGGGGGATCTCCTTGAATTACAGTCCAGCCTGGTCTACAAAGTGAGTCCAGGACAGCCAAGGCTACACAGAGAAACCTTGTCTTGAAAAAACAAAACAAGTTAGATTGTCCTCTTCAAGGAGGCTGGCTCATAGGATGGACTTCTGCTTCTGTGACTGGAGAAGGACTGTTGAGAATATACTATTGGGTCCTAATCACCTTTTGCCCTGCTCTGCTTTCTTTGCGGCACTAGCCAAAAAAGAAGAACATGTCTGCCTACCAGGTGTTCTGTAAAGAGTATCGGGTAACCATTGTGGCTGACCATCCAGGTATAGGTAAGAACCCTTCTAAGTTTTGGGTTTTGTTTGTTTTTCTGTTTGGTTTGGTTTGGTTTTTACTTTCTACTCTCCAAAGCAGTGCATTTAATTACTTTATCCCAGGCAGCTTCCCCTTATTGCATTAGAATACAAATTGAAAGTAGTTGCCGTGGTTCATGCCTGTAATCCCAAGAAGGCTGAGGCAGCAGCCACAGCCTGTGCTACAGAGTATGCTCCTGCCTTAAGGAGACAAATGTATTTCCTCAATTCTGTGTATAAAAAACAGTGTGTGTGTGTGTGTGTGTGTGTGTACACACCAGAGATTGATGCTATCAGGTATTTATCAATTGCACTCCACCTCATTTTTATCTATTATTAGTATTTTATTTTATTTGTTTTGTTTTGTATTATGTAATCTAGCTGTCCTAGAACTCCCTATGTAGCTCAGGCTGTTCTTGAACTCACAGAGCCACCTGCCTCTTCCTGCCTGGGGTTAAAGGTATATGCCACTATGCCCAGCTCCACTTGTTTTTTATTGAATTTATGGTGTGTGTGTGTGTGTGTGTGTGTGTGTGTGCGCGCGCGCGCGTGATCAGAGGATAACGTGTAGGAGTCTGTTCTACACAATCTATGCCCGAAGAATCAAATTTAGGTTCGTCAAGCTCAGTGGTGAGTACCTTTACTCTCAGCCATTTTTCAGCCTCATCTTACTTTTTGAGGCAGGGTCTCTCATTTAACCTAGAACTCATCTCTTCTGTAGGCCAGATAGCAAGTGAATGCCAAGATTCTCTGTGTTTCTGTTGAGATTCTAGACGTGCACTGCCACACCCAGCTTTTACATTTGTGTACGATTTTACATTTACAGTTTTTGGAAATCAGAATTCAGGCCTGGAGCTTATATGGCAAGCACTATGCCCATAGAACCATCTTCCCAGTATGTGTTTCTCCTTTTGTTTTGTTTTAAGACAGAGTTTCTCTGTGTAGCCCTGTACTGGAACTCACAATGTAGACCATGCTGGTCTCTAACTCACAGCGATCCGCCTGCCTCTGCCTCCCAAGCGCTGGGATTAAAGGCGTGCGCCACTACTGCCCGACAACAGTACCTATTTCTTAACCAATAAAAGTATAAATTAAACAAATATAAGAGCTGGGCCCATTCCTGTAATCCCTGGGTTGGTGAGGCTAATCTAAAATGATCACAGGTTTCAGACCAACTTAGGCTATATAGCAAGATCTAGTCTGAAAAGAAATAAACAAAAAAGCACATGCATCAGCACACATAAATATGCAAACTGTGTTTTATTTCTAAGAGCATAGGCTTCTCCTTGAGTTCTCTTGCATATGTAGTGTAGTACAGATGCTTGTCTCTGTGTTAGCACTTAGTGAGATGAGCAGACACAGTCCTGGCTTTTCACAGGTCACTTTTGTCTGTCTCATTAAACTTATGAATAAAATGACTGTCCACTATACAAAGTCCTGTGAAAAATTAGCCATTGCCAGGCATGGTGGTGTACTCCTTTAATCCCAGCACTTGGGAAGCAGAGGAAAGTGGATCTATGAGTTTGAGGCTAGCCTAGTCTACAAAGAGAGTTCTAGGACAACCAGAACAACACAGAAAAGCCCTGACTCGGGAGAAAAAAAAATGAAGAAATCTGTCCCACCTTTTCTGGTTTCTACTTCCCCAGACTTCTGTTTTCTTAACAGTTCTGTTTTTTGTTTGTTTGTTTGTTTGTTTTTAACTTTTTATATCAGATTTTGGGGAACTTAGTAAAAAGTTGGCTGAAGTATGGAAGCAGTTGCCAGAAAAAGACAAACTGGTAAGTATATTTTCTTACATAGTTTTCATTGCTTTTTGCTTACCAGCCACATTGAGAACATTGAGAAAGAAGCCATAGAAGTGGGTAGCAGAGGACATGGCTGCTGTCAGGGGCTGTTCTTGCTATAAGGACACTTGTCTTTTTCTACTGGTGTCTACTTTTTTCCCCCCAAACCAAATTTAAGTAAAACAGAGCCCAGTTGATTAAACTATTTCTAAAAGAAAATCTAAAGTTACAGTACCCTACTGCAAATGCCAGTCAGTCATGGTCTTGGGTCAGAGACCCAGCACCTTCTACATAAGAAAGCATGGGATGAGCCGGGCGTGGTGGCTCACGCCTTTAATCCCAGCACTCGGGAGGCAGAGGCAGGCGGATCGCTGTGAGTTAGAGGCCAGCCTGGTCGACAAAGTGAGTCCAGGATGGCCAAGACTACACAGAGAAACCCTGTCTCGAAAACAAAAAAAAAAAAAAAAAAGAAAGCATGGGATTCCCTTGCCAGACCATCAACCATTAGCAATGTATTCTCCTATTAAGAACTAATAAGACTTCTGGGTATGGGTGGCTCATGCTTAGTTATTGCAATGCTTAGCGGACAGGCATGAAGATTAAGGATTCAAGGCCAACTTGGGCTGTATCACAAGTCAGCCTTTAAAAAACAAAAAAAAAGTAGAAAAGCCAGTGATGTCATGCCTGAATTGTATAGTTGCATGACATCACTGGTTAGTATAAAGGGAGCAAGGAGCCGGGTGTGGTGGCACATGCACTCGGGAGGCAGAGGCAGGCAGATTGCTGTGAGTTCGAGGCCAGCCTGGTCTACAAAGCAAGTCCAGGACAGCCAAGGCTACACAGAGAAACCCTGTCTCGATTCTTACTTTAAAGCATAGCTTTTTTTTTTTTTTAATAGATGAAACAACTCTTTTCCACCAAGATTATTCTTGATAGCTTGCTCTTTTCATTGCCAAGGAGGATAGAGGAAGTGGTTAGCCATAGGACAGTATACTCAGCCAGTGGGTGTTTAGCCTTACTAAACTGTACTGTACTGTTAGCCTAACGGTACTGAGCATTGACCCTTACACTGAAGAGTAAATGTAGTCCTGCACTTAAGAACCTATCAGCCTTGAAGACACTTTAGTTGCTCTCTGTCCTCTCCACCTTCTCCCAGCTCCTTGCTCCTTTTCCCCCCTGGTTTTTCATGACAGGGTTTCTCTGTGTAGCCTTGGCTGTCCTGGACTTGCTTTGTAGACCAGGCTGGCCTTGAACTCACAGCAATCCCCCTGCCTCTGCCTCCCGAGTGCATGTGCCACCATGCCTGGCTCCTTGCTCCCTTTCTACTAACCACTTTGCCCTTTTTTTTTTTTTTTAAATTCCGTGTGGCTGATCTATTGCAGATCTGGAAGCAAAAGGCTCAGTATCTGCAGCATAAACAGAACAAAGCTGAAGCCACAACTGTGAAAAGAAAAGCATCCAATACAGAAGGCTCCATGAAAGTCAGAGGTAACAGCCACTTCTCTCTTCTGCTTTGAACAGATTTCCTCCAAAGCACTGTGAATTCTTCTTTGCTAGGAAGTTGGGCAGGCAAACAGCTTATAATAGAAATAAGTCTTGATCCTTAAGTATTACTAAATATTAAAAGCTGCATAAAAATAGTTCAAATTTAGAAACTGCAAGAAGTCACAGACTTTGCCGTAAAGATCCAGAAAGTAAGCCAGGGATGGCGTCTTCTGCCTATATATAATCCAGCAAGCAAAAGAGTGGTAAGTAAGTTCAAGATAGTCTGGACTACACTGACACCTCTCTTTAAATATAAAGGATCCAGAAAGTGAATATTACACCTTTATATGCTATGTGCACTCCCAGGCACATGTGCATCTGTTTGCTTTTCTTACAACCTTTGAAACTTAAACAACTAGGGTCTGGAGAGATAGCTCAGCAGTTAAGAGCACTAGCTGTTCTTGCAAAGGACTAGGGCTTAAATCCCAGCCTTTACCTTGCTCATAGCAGGATATAACCCCAGTTCTTGGCAATCTAATGCCCTCTTCTGGCCTCTGTGGGCACTACACACATGTGGGAGCACAGACACGCATGTTAGGCAAGCACTCATACACATAAAATAAATATAAATAAATCTTTTTTAAAAGTAAAACTATTATTATCTCATGGGTCACACAAAAGAAGTAAGGCTAATTTTAGCTCACAAACATAGGCTAGCTAATGCCTAATGCATAGTTTTCAAGAGAAACAGTTGTTTTTGTGATGTTGAAGACCATAGGCAAATGTTCATCCTTCTGTTTTCAGCTTCTTCTGTGGGAGTACTGTCACCCCAAAAGAAGTTCCCGCCCACCACAATGCTTTTGCCAGCCTCACCAGCCAAAACTCCTGAGACAGAGCCCATTGACGTTGCTGCTCATCTCCAGTTGTTGGGAGAGTCCCTCAGCCTCATTGGACACCGCCTACAGGAGACAGAGGTAAGCACAGCACTCATTAGTAGGATTTCTGTTTTTATACTATTTAGATTGATTTGTTCATTTAATGAGCAACTACTTTATACAAAATAATGCCAGGTATCCATCATGTGGTAAAAAGATGTCTACAGACTCTGCCTATTGGCTCTAGAGTTTATACAGCTATACCATCCTGTAGAAACAGTGGCACTAAAAAGAAGTCAAGATACCCTGTAGCTGGATTTTAGGTTTTAAAACTTTGTGGAAGAGCTGGAGAGAGATCTCCACAGTTAAGAGCACTGGCTGCTCTTCCCAAATACCAGGATTCAAATATCAGCAGCCACAAGGAAGCTCACAACTGCCTACAACTCTAGTTCCAGGAAATCTGATGTCCTCTTCTGGCCTCCTTAGGACCTGTATGCACATGATGCACAGACATGCACCCAGCCAAAGTGCCCATACACATACACATCCATGGGTTTTTGTTTCTTTTGTTTTTCTCCAAGACAGCGTTTCTCTGTGCAGCCTTGGCTGTCCTGGACTCACTTTGTAGACCAGGCTGGCCTCGAACTCAAAGCAATCTGTCTACCTCTGCCTCCCAAATGCTGGGATTAAAGGCATGCACCACCATGTCCAGCTTATTTTTGAGTTCTTAGATTAATTCCAAGAACTTACAGAACAGAAAAATCTAAATGTCTATTTGGTGTCTTAGGCTGCTTGCAGTCTAATTGGAAAGACAATTTTATGTGATTAACAGCATGCACATATATAAGGGCTGCTTTGAGAGTTTGTGTGCATACCACAGGCCCCAGACACTCAGCTGCATGCCCCAAACCACAGGTAGCACTTCTAGTGGTACCATGAGGTTGATGTAGTTAGATGGTTACTGGCATCTAACCAGCTGGTAGCCTGCGCATCATGGACATGCTGAGTAGCGCTCATTCACAGTCCACACAGGACAGACCGCTGCAGGCTGCTCCAGCAGCTTGTCTGCAGTTTAGAATTGGGAGTTAGGGCTGAGAGTAGGGCACACCTGTCACCCTGGACATAGAGAGGCTAAGGTGGGAGCATCGCACCTTTGAAGGCAATCTGCAGCACACACACACAAAAAAAACCAAACCATAACAAACCCCTTCCTGCCCCCAAAATCTGAGTAGCTACAGCCATGGAAGGGAAACTGCAGATAAGGAGTGGCTAGTACAACCAGAAAGGGGAGGGTTTACAGCTTCTCTTGTCCACTTACCTTTTCTGTCAGCCTTAATACAATGTTTCACTGGCCAAAATTCACCCTCTAAAACATTTTCATTACCCCAGAAAGAAACAAGGAACTCCGTGGGGGGGGGGGGGGGTGTGCGTGTGCGTGCGTGCATGCGTGCGTTCACTGTCCATGAAGGCCAAAAGAGAGAGGAGGGGGGGGGGGGAGGCCCTGCCTCAAAATAAGGAAAGAAAGAAAAAGAAAAACTCCATGTTAGAGGAGTCAGGCCTAGGGGGTGCATCAGGCCGATAGCTGGGAGATGCTGCGAGTAGCAGACAGCACGTGCTGGTTACTCATTCTTGGAGTCTTTTGCAGAGGAAAATAGAGGAAGGTCTCTTGAGGCTTTAGGCCCCCAGCCCCACTTTAAACAGATCTTAGGAAGAGTCTTCTGCTTAACTGTCGAGGAAGCGGGCTGTATATATAGCAGATACATCAGGTAGGAAGACAAGGCCAGCACCCGACCCACATGTCTTGGTGGACACTGAAGTGTTTGTAGTTTCCTGATCTGAAATGTCCTGCAGTTTTTATGAGTAAGGTGGGTGTGTTAGAGTTCCTACTTGGCCTTCTGAGAAAATCTACTTTAGATTGAGTGAAGAGACCAGCAATGAGGAGAAGGAACAAGTGACAGACTCAGTACATGGTTCTTGAGATCTTGCTTGTTTACCAACAGGAAAACGTTGAGCAGAAAGAGCAACTGAGAGTTGATTGAGCTGCTGTCTGCCTTTCTTGCAGGGCATGGTAGCAGTGTCCGGCAGCTTGTCAGTGCTCCTGGATTCCATTATCTGTGCTCTTGGCCCTTTGGCATGCCTGACCACACAACTACCTGAACTGAATGGCTGTCCCAGACAGGTCTTGGTGAGTTATGTTGTTGTTTTCCTTAACTTTTTAGGGCTAGAGCCTTTGAGAGCCAGAAAGCCCTATTTTAATGAGCACTGCCAAGCAATGCTAGTGAGGCGCACAGCACTCTCATTGCCTTACTGCCCCACAGAGCAGGGCACTGTATCATCAACTGCAGGTCATTCAATAGTACATTGGAGAAAAGCAATCTAGGCTAGCCCTTGGGCTGCACCTCACAGGCAGTACAGAAAGTTCTTCCTGCTGCTGGGGCTAATGTGAGACAAGGACAGAGACACTCCTGGCACAGCTGACAGCAGTGTGCTGGTGTCTCTTGTCCGCTTCTTTCCCATCTCGCCCTTAACCATGATATGTCTCAGGGATCGAGTGAGGTGTGCCACAGTTAAGCCCTTTCTCCTTGTTTGCAGTCAAACACGCTGGACAACATTGCGTACATCATGCCTGGACTGTGACCTCCAAGAAGCCTGGGACAGAAGCCTGTCTACCCTTCGCTAGTTCGTGTATATATGACTGTTCTAGATCCTCCACTGACGTATGGGTGTAGGTTTTAAATTTTTATATCTATATATACACATATATAATGTACAGTATATACATAGGATTATAACTACTTTGCTTTTAATAATTTTATGAAATGGCAAAAGTTTAGCTAAAAGGAAACTTTGGCATGAATGTGGGCTTGGGATTATTTTTTTGTGTGTGAAAAAAAAATCTGCCTTAACAATCAGTGTAATTTGGGGACTAGGGGCTTATTCTGGGTGCCATGTTTATCTCCTTATAGACAGCTAAAAATGTGTCCCCTCCCCCAAGCCTGGGGCACCTTCAGACCCATCACTGACCATTTGCCTTACCTGTCTTATCACCGGAAATGTAAAGATTATGGGAGGAGACCAGCTGACTACAAACTTTTCCACTCAAAATGACCTGTGGGGAGGTGGAGATAGCTTAGGTGGACTGAGAAAGGGAGTCATTTCAATTCCTACTAAACAGGTCTCCAATTTTATTGTAACCATTGGTGCCACAGAGACATTGGTACCATCTGTCACCTCAGTTATGCGATTCTAGGCAGCAGAGAAATACTTTGTAGAGACCAAAGCTGTTGGTGCCACCCGTTGAACCTGCATTGGCTGGTCAAGAAGGCTTGGTCTATAGAAACCAAAGCTGGTATCTTCCATTGTCACCACCAAATCTGAGAGTCTGCTGCTTAACTGCTTGGTGGTTCTTGGTTCAGCTCTGGTTCCCCTAGTGGGCAGATTGTGTTCTGCATTCCACACACAGGTGGATCATGAAGACTTCCTCCTCCTCAGCAGGGTTATCTATATGTGCGTGTGAGTGTATATTTTAATTATGTGTATTTAACTCTTTAGAACTTCTTAGATTTTAATTTATCCTGTAAATTTCTGTATATATAATTTAATAAGAAGCTTCCACCAGCATTAGCATGTGGAGCATACAGATGTGTCATTTCTTCGTGTCTGTGTAAAAGCTCTCAAGTCGTCCATATGTTACGGTGTTGTGACTCAGAAAGGAGCTTCATGGCCCTCAATAATGTTACAGAAGTGAAATGCAAAGGAATGTCACCATTCCCAACTGCCCTTACTCCCAAAGAAGCAGACCTGCTTCCCCACACTTAAGAGATGGTTGAGCACTCCAGGGATGATTGAAAACTTGGTGTGAGGGGATTCACTTCCCTGCCAAAACAAGGCTGAGGTATCCATGTTTTCTTCCTCTGGCCTAGATGGAATAGGGCAGCATCACACTAAACCTTCAGGGACCATGTAGCCTGGTGGCGTCCTACTTAATACCTTCCCATAGCCTCACTGTACTGTCACAGCTGACCTTCTCATGGGTGTTGTGGATGTGAAATCCCTTCCTCAGCTCAGAGCAGATTTGAGAGTTAATCTGGGAAATGGAGAAAGAAACAGGAATATATGAGAACTGAAATCAAGAAGAGCAGAAATTTAAATTTGAGCTAACATGTCAGAACCTCACTTGACCCTGCAGAAGTTTCCTGTGAGAGACAGGAGATCAAGGAGACCAGGAAGACCTGTGTAGTGCAGGAAGCAGCCAGTCCTCGTGTCATTGCTACAGACAGTAGTGAGCTCCTGATGAGAACCGGCTTTCTCGTGCTTGTTTTTCTCTGAAGCCTAGCCCTGTTGTATTTGTATTAAAGATTTGTACACATTTGTATAATAATCTGTACCTTGTGGTATTTGGTACTGTTAGAGGAAAAACTTTAGATTCAGGCCTTCTTGCTGTTTTTATATGATTGTTTTGTTTTTTAAATAAATCCTAGTGGTTTGATCCAAATCCTATTACAGTTGTATAAAGAAACAAAATTTTGTACTTATATTAAAGATCTCATTTTTAATATTTGTAGTCCAGTCTTAGCTGTCTCTTCCCTAATTGGGTTAATCATAGTTGCTTTAAAATTATAAAACCTGTCATTCACTCTTTTATCCTAATTTTTCCTCTAAAAGGGATGGGGGCTGGAGGGATGGTTTACTGGTTAAGAATACTTCCTGTTCTGAATGAGTCCCAGTACTCATTCAACTGAATGTCACCTCTTTAGGTACCAGCACACAAGTGCATATGCCCACATAGAGGTACATACACATATAATTAAGTTTTAAAATGTTAAAGCAAAACTCTGAAATACAGGTCAACTTTCCATATGCCTACCTATCCTGGGCCATGCAGCCCTTAGGTCTCAGGGTAAACACACCATATGTAAAGGCTCTCAAATATTATTTGTATATTGTAAAACTAGAGAATCTGATAGTTGTGATTCCAATGCTTGGCAAATGAAACCACGTACGTTATGGTATGGCCTAAATCAAGAAGTACCCAGCACATCTCCTGGATGCTGGATTACAGCTGTAATCACAGCACTCAGGGAGGCAGAGGCAGGTAGATCTCTGAGTTCGAGGCCAGCCTGGTCTACAAAGCAAGTACAGGACAGCCAAGGCTACACAGAGAAACCCTGTCTACAAAAAAAAAAAAAAAAAAAAAAGATAATTTATAGAGTGAACAACTAATTCCAGCATCCAGGAGATGTGCCTTTGGAGACCAACCTAGGGAGATTGTGCACCCCCCTATCCCACACCCCCCCAAAAAAAGAAGGGCTGCAAAGGACAAGGTTCTAGGTCTGATCGCCAAAAATGGAGGAGGATGAGGAGTGAGATGGCTCAAAAGCAATTGTTTAATCAATTCCTGCACACTGTGGCCTAATCTCTGTGTATGCACTATGGCACACACACCTGGAGTAAGGAGGGGGCAGTAATTGTGAAAATTTTTAAACATAGTGTCTTATAAAGATACAGAAAGGAAGCCACCATCACGGAATGCCTATTGAGTAATTTGTCAGCTCAATACACTCAAAGCATTATGGATATTGTCCCCCTTTTACAGGTGAGGGGTGCAGATGGAGAAAAAGCACTTTTCCCATTTGCCAAGTAAGACCATGGGTGTAGGTGAGGTGGCTTGTCGGGTAAGGACGCTTACCACAGTTCTGGGCAGAAACCAGGCACAAACCCTTGCCGCCTCTGGGCTACAAACACGTGGCTCTTGGAGCAGAGAAAGCCACCAAATTCGACTCCAACAGGGGCAAGGAGGCCGTCACCCTCTGGGCTAGGTCCCCAGGACTAAACTAAGACACTAATACCATTCTGAGCTTGCGTAACCCAATCTAAGTCTTTCCTTGGCCAGAGACCCAGTTTCCGGATGTGAAGACTAACAGGTTCCAAAGCAGCGGCGCGCGTTGAAGCCTTTCGGGGGCGTGGCTTAGAAGCGGCGCTGCCAGGCTCCGCCCCGGTGTGGCGTTAGCCGCGGAGGGACGGCCCATAGAGGGCCGGGCCTCGTGGCAGCGCTCCAGAGTCCCCGCCCTGCCGGTACCTCCCCGCGGGCCGGCCAGCGGGTCACGTGACGGGTCGGCGGCGCCGGCGGTTGCTGTCACCTGATTCTGGGAGCTGGTGGCAGCTGTAGCCGCGGCAATGGACTTTCTCCTAGGAAACCCGTTCAGCTCTCCGGTGGGACAGCGCATCGGTGAGTCCCGGGAGCTGCGCGCAGCCCCGCCCCTGTGTGCCGCTCTGGCCTCCGCCCTGGGACCTGTCGGAGTCCACAGTCAGGGATGGAAGGAGGGAGGATAGGCGGCGAGGCTGGCGCGGCGCACCTGGCTCCGCCCCTCTCATGACCCTCATCTGATTGACAAGAGTACGGGCCAATCCGAAGTCTCATTTGGGGATTGATGCTTGAGATAACCAATAGGCAGGGGCAGAAGGTGGGTCCTGGTGGATGTGGCTCATCCAATGTGTGCGTGCTGGGGTCCAGAGTGGAGGGAGAAAGTTTGGGTTAAAGGGACTGCTGTGGTGTGCGGGCGTTGGGCCGCGCCACTGCCGGGCTCGCGCAGACTGAAAGCCCCTCCTGTGCTGGCCGCGCTCCGGTCCTTCGCTGCGTTGTGGGTCCCTCACATGCCGGGGCGCCGGGGTGTCTGGGCTCGGCCGCGCCTCTGTCCCCGCGGTATGAAGACTGGTCTGTGTGATCTGTGTGACGTCGCCCTCTTGGTGTTACTTGCTGGTAGTTAAGGGACCGTGGCCTGGCCTTCCTGGGCTTGTTTGATCATTAAATGCATTATTAAGTGCGGGGAACCGAGGATGTTTCCTGGTACATGGCTAACGCTTGTCCTTGCCACTGCGATACCACCTAGTGGATCTGGAGCCCATGAGAAGGTGCTGAGAGTCGGCCAGGTGGAGTCATTTTCCCCAGGGATGGGTGGTCTGGGTGTGACCCCCTCTTGCTAGAAGGGTACCGACAGCATTGTGAAATTATTTTTGATGGCTTTTCGCCTTGGGTCCAGACTGGGAATGCTGGATCTGGAAGCAAAGCTTCCCCGAAGTAGTTAGCCCAGCTCTGAGTTGTAACCACCGCAGCTGTTAGTGGCTCTTTTATGGTTCACATCAGTTCTCCAAGGGACCGCTGATGCCTGAAGCCCAGGTGCTTCACAAAAGCCCCACTGTAAATCCTTGTTTGAGACCCAGAAAGAGGAGGCAGCCCTCTTCACAGACTTCCTATGTAAAAACAGGCAAATTAGTCTGGCTTTCAAAGGCAGCCACAAAGTCCTGAGACTTTTCTGGATAAGCTTATTTGGGCTCAGGGTGCACATCAATTGTTCAAAGCTCAGGATCTCTTCCTGCCCTGAGGGGTTGCCTGCCTTGGGCTAGAAATACTTCTGGGCAGAGTGCTGCTTACATCGGTACCTCAGATCACTGACTAAATCTCACTGCCGGACCCTCAGCCTTGAGCAGTTCATGTCAGAATAGGCTGGACCCATACGGGACCGGCAGCTGTGGAGTTCCCAGTACTGCTCTCTGCAAGGCTGGGAGACTATAAATTTTGATACTTTCCTACCAGAAGCAGTGGCTCACATCTGTAATCCTGGCACTCAGGGAACTAACTCAGGAGGATTGCCACAAAGTCTGGGCCTAGCTGGACTCCAAAATGAGTTGCAGGGCGGTGTGAGCTGCAGAGTAAGACCCTGTTTGAAAACAGAAATCCCAGTTTTCTCAATCACATCCCACTTCCCTTTACTGAGGGGAGGGGATTGAGTTGTACAGAGGAAAGCGACAAAGACTGCGATGCACCCAAAACCTGAGTGAGTTGATAGCAAGGCTGAAGTGAGCCTTCCAGGGCTACTGAAGAGGCTGTAAAAGAGCATTGCCTATAATTCCAGCACTCAGGAGGCTGAAACAGGAAGATTGGGAGTTCAGGTCTAGCCTCGGCTACACAGAGAGACCCTTCCTTGAACGACGACAATATCATGCTCCATACTCTTCCCTGTGTAGAGACAGAAGCTCTGGAGTTTGAACATCTGTCCTCCCCTCCCCCCGCCCCCCCCCACCCCTGTCAGCTTCCAAGTAGCAAAGACCTTGTGCCTGTACAAAGGGGCCTGGCTGGATGTGATGATTGGTGGCCAGGTTTGTGCTGCTTGTATTCCTGTAACCCAGGCCCCTCTTTGCTACAGGAGTAAAATGGTGTCTTCTCAAGTCAGCTGATCTCGTGCCTTGAGAGCGGAGTCTTGTATGATTGGCATCCTAGCAGTCATTAAACAGTGCTAAAATCAGGGCCCAGGATCACTGGCCTTCCACTTCACGTACACCTTGGTACTTGCTGGTCTCACTGCCTGGAGTGTCCGCTTCTGGGAGGAGCTGGGCTCGTCCTTTGCAGCACCTGGCACCATCACCTTCTCCCCTGAGGCCTTTCCTAACTCCTGATCCAATCTCTGCTCTCTCATTCTCTCTCGCTCTGCTTCCTGTAGGCACAAAACAGCTCTCATCTCATGGGAAATCCGAGATAGTTAATCCCCGAACCAGGTATGAATTGCCGTGACCCAGGAACACAGATTCCCCTCAAATAACATGTTCCAGTGCAGAAATGTTTTTGTAGCTACAAAACAAAAGTAAGCCATAAATCAAGTGATTGTGTCACAGCAAAGCATGAAAATCTGCTGCCTGTCTCAGGTGCTAGCCTGTGGCATTCCTAGCTCTTGGGTTGGTGGACACTAGTTTTCTAGTAACTTATTCCAAAAAGCATTTACCTGGTAGTCACAGACATGTTAGGTCAGACAGAGATGAGCGATAGGTGGGTACTGAAGGGTCTAAAGCAAGGTAGTTTTTCTCGAGGTCTGCAACACGGAACTCTCCACAATCACAGAGTATAGTCAGCCTTCTAACAACTTTAACAAAGCTGTAGCTTTACTGGGAACTTCAGTGTGTAAACCTGACCTCTCTTGCTTAAAAGCGGTTGTAAGAAAGCCAGTCCCTCAGAGAGCAAGTGTGCAGTGAGAGGTCATGGGAAGCGTCGGCTCTGGCTAGCTCATAGCCTGTCCTGGTTCCACCTCCACCACACTGATGTGCCACTGTCCCAGCCAGTCTGTCCTCAGCTAGGCGTGACTTGAGATCAGGGGCTACCCAACCCTTTCCTGGTGCCTCAGCATCTAGCAGGTGGTGAAGGAAAACAAGAGAAAAGGAGGCCATGACTGCTCCTAGGAATGGTGAAGGAGAAAGTTTATTGTAGATAAGAGGGAGAGCAGAGACAGAGACCTCTGGGAGAGTCCAGAGTGAACAGGGCTAGACTAAGGCCTGGAAGGTAAAGGGTAGGTTTAAAAAAAAAAAAAGGCCAGGTAACCAAAGTGATTGGATTATATGAGAAGGCTAGCTGGAGGGAAGGAAGACCAGCTCATCACCTGGGCTGGAGAAGATTAGGATAGGGATAGGGGGCCAGGGTGTGCCAGCCAGGAGGACCCTGTAACAGGTAGGAACTGAAGGATGCTGGGAGAACCTAGAGGCCAGGGCTGCTTGGTGTGAAGTAGGCACCTCCGTCATTTGTCCCAGGCATCTCCGTCATTTGTCCCAGGTGTGAGACCTGACAGAAGGGAGAGAGCTCCAAGCTACTCAAGCCCCAGTGAACACAGCAGTCTACTCCTATATTGAATTTATACTAGCCGAGCCCTGCGACAGGAAACTGTTATTAATCTACCAGAGAGTAGAGCCTGCTAAATGAGTTTCCACACACTTCTAAGTCACTCAGCCTGGCTCTAGGAGAGTTTCCCAAGGGCAGCAGCCTGTGGCTTATACCTGGTGATAGCACAGCCTCCCCTTCCAAATGTGTTCCTGGGAGTTAGGATGCTGTAGCTCCCTGGCCTGAGGCCAAACTTGGGAGAGGAGGGGAAGAGCTCAGCCTGATTTATTAGCATATACCTGTAATGCAGGTACTTAGACTGGGACAAGCCAATTGCCATGAGTTTCAGGCCGGCTTGGGCTACAGAGAAAACCTGTGTGTGTCCTTAAAGTGTGTGTGTGTTTTCATATGCTCTTATCCAAAGCATTTACACATTTTAAAATTGAAAATAGATTTTTTTTTCATATATTATATCCTGATTACAGTTTCCCCTACCTCTACTCCCAGTTTCTCCCCACATCCTTGGAAATGCCCTTGGATTCCCAAACCCTACCCAGGCTCCCAAAGACGGCGTCAGGGTCCTAAGGTCCCTTTGAGGCAGAAAGCTGGAAACCCACAGAGTAGATATCTGCTAGTAAACAACCGGGTTGTGGACACTGGGCTGGGTCAGGAGAGGTGTTCACAGTCCGTCTGCTACTGACACTGCAGTCCTAGCTCCCATCCTTGTCTGTAATGAAGCAGAGGCACCGCAACTCCCTTCCCTTCCCAAAGGACTGGGAACACCAGCTGAAATGTAGTGGGAATGGGCAAGGCTCAGAGCTGCTTGGCAGAGAGGCAGTGTGGTGTTACAAGAGGAAGTCAGGGCTGGGACAGACAGCCAACGCTGCACCTGTCAGAGACTGGCCAGCTCTCTTGTTCATAATGAATTTCCCTGCCCAGTCTTGGTAAATGGTAAAGGTCAAAGGTGAGGGAGCCTCAGAGAACTGTCCTATCGGCTGGCAGATTGGACTAGACCAGGCTCACTTTACAAAGGGCCACACAATGAATCCCCAAGGTTTTAGAGGCCATATGGTCTCTGTTGAAAATACTCAACAAGATCATTATTGCAGAGCAGCCAGAGACAACAGGTAAATGAATGGGCATGGCCATGCTCCAATAAAATCATATGAGCCATGGAATTGCAGTTTTCATGTCATTTCCATATGTCATTAAACACTGATCTTGTAGGAGTAGTGGTGCACGCCCTTAATCCCAGCACTCAGGAGGCAGAGGCAGACACGGGCAGATCCGTGAGCCAGCTTGGTCTGCATAGTGAGACCCTATCTCAAACAGTGTCTGCGTAGGGCTTTGCCTTGGCTGGGCAAATACTAGTAAGGCCCAAGGTGACCTTGAGTCAGAACACTAGCTCTGTTACACGGAGCAGCTTATTAACCTCATTATCTTCTGCTTCCTCATCTGTAAAAAGGAGGCGAATAAGAGCACCTGTCAGCTGGGGCTGCTGTGCAGTGTGTGGCAGTTGAAGCACTTGGCCTGGTGCCAGCCAGCCAGGAGCCGTCCACAGCTGTCAGCCATAGGGATTCTCACTGGTGGTGTCACTGTTCCTAGGGCACACTTAGTAAGTAGCAGAGCTACGGTAACGCTGCAGGGCCGGGACTCCAGTACAGCTTTTGTGTTGGTCTTTGTGTCACTGGGGTGTGAGCAGTCACTGCCTGAGTAACAGCACATTCACAGGCAGGTTGAGTTTCAGGCTGTGGAGGAGAGCCAGTTCTCCTGGGGATTGAAGGCTCAGCTGGACTGTGGGTTGAGCTGGTTTTGTTTTCACATGGAACACTGAGAAGTAAGAGTAAAGTCCTGGGTTTCTGCTCTCAAGGGTTGTGTACTACTGGCAGCTAAACTAAAACCCTCCATGTGTAACTAGCTTTGGGCTGCAACTCCATAAAGAGCCTGGAATCCAGGGCACTAACTCTTCTTTGGGGAGTAGGGGTTTGAGACAGGGTTTCTCTTGTATCCCTGCCTATCCTGGACTTGCTTTGTAGACCAGGCTGGCCTCGAACTCACAGACCAGACACCGCCTCTGCCTCCCGAGTGCTGGAATCAAAGGCGTGAACCACCACGCCCAGCCAGGACACTAACTCTCAATCCTACAGTGAAGTCCTGTCTAGGTCAGAGCTCTCAAACTGCCACACTCATCGGCCACCTTCTGACCTTTTGTATCTATCTGGGAGCCTCCTTTAATCTTGTTTTCATGGGGTTTTCCTTTAATTGGCTCACTCACATTCATTCAGCCCCATCCTTAATTATGTCTGTGACCTCATGGCAGCCAGCACCTTTACCCACTGAGCCATCTGCCAAGCCTGTTGAAGGTAAGTTTAGATGAGATTAATAATGAAACAGTAGGCTTTGACTGGAGCAGATGGCCATCCAAAATGTGGATGCTCCTTAGTCAGCTGAAGACTTTCCTGGAAAGACTGACATCCCCAAAGCAAGGGAAACTCTGCCAGCAAACAGGTCTGACACTGATTCTTACTTGGCTTGAGACTGGACCTGCCAAGCCTCTGCAGTCTTATGAGTGCACGCCTTAAAGTTAAAATCAGTGAGCCCACTGGTATTTGCATGCTCCTTCTTTGCCTTTCTCATGTACCCACTGGTATTTGCATGCTCCTTCCCCCCCTTTCTCATGTACCCTCTCAGTCTTCCATTTCTTTTATTTTTATTGTGTATGCATGTGTTGCATGGTGTATGCATGTGCGTGTGTTTGTGTCAAGTGTGGAAGTCAGAGGTCAGTGGTAAATGTCTTCCTTGATTGCTCTTCACCCTTTTGAGAGTGGCTTTCTCTGCCAGGCGTGGTGGCACGCGCCTTTAATCCCAGCACTCGGGAGGCAGAGGCTAGCGGATCGATGTGAGTTCGAGGTCAGCCTGGTCTACAAAAGAGTCCAGGACAGCCAGGGCTTCCATGGAGAAACCCTGTCTCAAAAAACAAAACAAAACAAAAGCAAAACAAAAAAAGAGAGAGTGGTTTTCTCACCAAACGTGGAACACAGCAATTCAGCAAGCCTAGCTGTCCAGCAGCTCCTGGTATTATTCTGTGTCTGCCTCCCAGTGCTGTGGTTACAGGGGCACACCACAGCACCTGGCTTCTTACATAGATAGTGCTGGGGATCAGAAACCAGGCCTTTATGTTCCCACAGCAAGCCCATGACCCAGCAGACTGTCTCCTTAGCCCTTCCTTCCTTTTCTCCGGACCATCACTAACCCTGAGCCCTCTCTGCTCCTTGCCCCCCCCCCCCCCCGTATGTACCCAGGCTGCCTTCACATCTTACACAGTCACAGCTGAGGTAGGGAAGGCCGCCAACACTCAACTCTTGTGTTGTCTTGCTCCCTCCTGCCTGAGCAGTTTAGGAAACTCTCCTTTGTCTAATCAAAACTTTCTTCAGCAAAGACTATAGTTAGTTACAGCTACTTGAAAAATAAGGAGGCATACGGTATTTTAAGGTTTCTCTGTGGCCTGTGGTTAAAAAAAAAAAAAAAAAAAATGATAGGGGAGAAACAGCCAGGGCTTAAGAAAGGATGCCTTAGCAACTTAGGAGATGGATAGAACTTTCCAGGCTGTGTCTGGAAAGAATTGTTCATTTGGAAAGTAGGCTTCAAGACAACTTACTGACTAGACGGAGGGAAAAGCTGGCTACCCTATATGATTCTTGAGTTTTTGTTTTTTTTTTTTTTTTTAATGGGAAGGCTTAACATTTTGCAGTTTTTGTGGCTGTTGTTTTTGTAGTGTATAGCATTTGTTTTTGGTGCTCACGACGTAGTCAGTGGACACAACATGCTGAACATGCACACTTCCATCCCGCCCCACACAGCCCTGGAAGGTGGGTTACCTATCCTTCAAAAGAGGAGTGAGGCTCAGAGGGGGTGAGGCGTTCACTCACGGTCACACAGCTCCTGGCTGTAAAGTCAGTGCCTACACTGGAAATTGTCAGTTCATGTCACATATTTCTAGTTCCCTACCCTACTTCACTGCTGGCCACAGGACTGAAAGGGACTTACTTTGAGTCACAGGGCGCCTATCTAGAATGTATGTGTCCACTAGTGACTCCTGTATTCCTACCTCTTCCACACCAATTTCCTCCCCAGGACAGGGAGCTCTGATGAGGGCACTAGAAGCCTGGATATCTTTGCCAGGAGAACAGAGCCTTCAAGCGCTATCCAGGGACTCCCACTCATGTTCAAGTAGCTAAGAGTGGTAAGGGACTAGGAAAGTGAAACACTGTAAACCAGGAGAGATTGTCTCGCAGCAGCAGTCAGCAGTGGTGTTCATGAATGTCACATGTCAGGTGTCCACAGACTAGTATCTCTTGTGGGCAGATGAGTTGCAGCCATTTGTGGATTCCCACACTGCACTTCCAAGGTAGCTGACACAGCTAGTCTGCATCGCAGGAGTCACTGAGGGAGGGATCATGTCCAGCATGGACTCACATCAGGGATGAAGATGTTAGGCTAGAGCACAGGTTAAGAAGGAACCTGGAGCTGGGCTCAGTGGGGGCATACCTATAATCCCAGCACTCAGACAAGGCACAGGCAGGCAGATCTCTGTGAGTTTGAGGCCAGCCTGATCCAGGACAGCCAAGGCTACACAGAGAAGCCCTGTCTTGGGGTGGGGAGGGGGGCGGGGGGCGGCAAGCAAGGATGGATGGATGGAAGGACAGACCTGGAATTTTCTCACAGATTAGAGTTTTATTCAGTAGCTACTAGGGATCAAGAAATGTGAGGTGGAGGTGCTTCTCTTAACTAAAGTGCCGTATGGTGACTGCTGAAAAGACAGCCTCATCAGCAACCAGTCATTTAGCAAGCAGGTCCTGCAGGCTTCATCCGGTGAAGAGAACTGAGAGACTCATGAGCTCTCATGTGCCCCTAGATGCACTCACATCCTTATGAAAAGGACATATGTTCTGAGGAGTCTACTGGACAGAGCTGAGATTGCACTGGATGCAGAACACTGGTGGCCCACGGAGTGCAGGACAAGCAGGGAGGGTGGGCTGTGGATCACCAGACTCGTTTCCTCTTCTGCACCTTAGCCCCACAGCCCGTGTGCTGACTCAGCCACACTTCCCGCATTGTCCACTATAGCCTCCAGTGGACTGCACATTTGCTGATAGTAGGGCCTTGTTGGCCTTGCTCACCAGAGTCTGGACATGTTTCAAGGCATTTGGGGGGCATGTGACAGTGGCTACAGGTCTGTTTGAGCCTATAAGCCAAGTGGGAAGCAAAGCCAGGCGGATTAATACAAGCCAGCACTGTCTACAGAATAAGTCCAGGCCAGCCTGTCTTCAGGAAGTTCCAGGCCAACCTTGACTATACACACAGTAAATCTCAAGCCTCTGTACAGAGTAAGTGCCAGGATAGCCATGTCTACAGAGTAAGCTCTAGGCCAGCCTTGTCTACAGAGGCCTTTCCAGGTCAGCAGGGTAACATAAAGCAAGATCTTTTCTCAAAGAAAACACAAGCACTCAGGCACGCACTCACACACCACACAAAAGGGTCTGTGGGTTTGAGACGTAGACTTTTTGGAGTAGGAATCTCTGCTTTGCAGCTTACCAACCAGGTAGCTGCAGACAAGTTAGAGCTCTGTGTTCCCCCAGTTCTAGCCTGTTCTGAGTGTGGTGTTACCCTGCAGGACATTCTCTCTCCTGTGTTTAGTGCACATGGTATTCTGTGTGTGTGTGTGTGTGAGAGAGAGAGAGAGAGAGAACACTGGGTGTCTGGCTGCATGAAGAATGGACTTCCAGCAGCACCCAGGGATGTAAAAGAAAAGGGGTGCAGAAGGTGGGGACTCAGCATTGACTGTTCCTCTCACTCTAAAGAGTTCGGGTTATAACCCTTGGGAGCAAGGACTTTAGATAACTTTTCAGCAGAGTACTGATTAGAATTGCATTAAAGGAGAAGGGCATAGGTGGCAGTCCAGGCCTGGGGCAAGTGTTGGCAGGTGTTGCCTTTGGACAGAACATCCCTGCATCCGGTCCAACAGAGGACAAGCTCTTGATCACAGAACTGCTCTTCCTGAGCATTAGCAAGCTTTCAGTGACAACAGAGAGCTGCAGGAGCTAGGAGACAGGAGGCACTGCCCAGCGGCCCTTCAGAGTCACTTCCAGCAGCCAGGGGTGGAGGACTGACTCAGTTATCATGCTCTGGGAGGCTGGTATCCACAGTGAGCATTTTCATTCCTTCTTAAAATAGCAAGTGACTTTCATGGTTAAAAACAAAACATGACGACCCTGTTCTCAAAACCACACTTACAGGGCACATCTCCTCGGGGTAAGTCAGAAGGGATCCCGGGATTCTGTAGCTCCTCAGTCCTGCCAGCTACACACAGACCCAGGGACCTGCCTGGAGGAGCAGTGGTCTGCGTGGGCCCACCAGGCCGCCCTTCAGCTAGCTTCCACTTCAGCCACTCAGATGATCTTACCTTTGCCACCACCTCCTATATCCCTTTCTGTTGAGGTTCCAGTCCTCCTCCTCCCTGCTTGTCACCCAGATCTCTGCTGGCACCCTCGCCACACCAATTAGACTATTTTTGCACTGGCCTCATCCCCACATGTGATTTCCCAGCTCTCCCTCCCCAGCCACTAGCATTTTCACATGGCTATAAGCCCCTTCTGAAACTTCAGCTCTCTCCACAGGAGAAGGTGCTCAGTTACGAGGGTGTGCTGATGGCCATCATCAGCGCCAACAAGAGGGCTGAGGGTTGGGTTGGGGGTGGGCTGAGTGCACGACCCCAGGAAGGGCAGGGCCTTGGAATACCCTGACCCCAGGCAGCAAAGCAGGCATGAGGAATTTGTTGCAAAGAACCAACCACCCCTCACCATACAATGCTGTTGTTTTGTTCTGAGTTTTGTTTGGTCTTGGCTTGAGGTTGTTTGTTTGTTTGTTTGTTTTTTATTTTGTTTTATGAGGCAGGGTTTCTCTGTGTAGCCTTGGTTGTTCTGGATTTGTTCTGTAGACCAGGCTGGCCTCAAACTCACAGAGATTCACCTGCCTTTGCCCCAGAATGCTGGGACTAAAGGTGTGCGCCACCCGCCCGGCCTTGGTTTGGTTTGGTTTTGAAACAGGATCTGGCCATGTAGCTCTGGGTGGCCTTGCTCTGTTACCCAGCCTCGCCTCTCTCTCTCAAGTGCTGAGGTTAAAGGTGACATCACTGTGGCCAGTCTGGGTGGCTGTTTTCAGGTGCTGACCCCTCTGTTTTGGTTTCCTCATTAGTGAGGTGGAGGTGGTAGTGTACACCTCATGGGGTGACAATTAAGTCTCATGCTTATTATAACTAGCTAATTATGCTGGTGGTTGTGTAATATAGTTTAAGAGGTTACAATATTACCGAAGGGTGTGTAGGCCAGGCAAAGACGAGGGAACCCTGGAAGGTTCTGAGGCACAAGAAGAACATGGCCATTCTCAGCAGCTGAAGAATGGGAGGGTGGGCATTGGAAGGGAGAGAAAGAGAATGAGCATAATGCAGACTTGGGAGGTGGCATTGGCAGCGCACTGTGACTACTACACATAGGTCTGAAGTCAAGCATGACTCAGAACTAGCCATCTGGCTGAGTACAGCCCGTGGAAGAGACTCAGGTTTTCATGTTTAAGCAGCCCCTGCCCCAGGCACTCTGTAGCAAGTCACAACCTGCTCAAGGGGACACTTGGCCTCAAGATGAGGAGTGGAACACAAAAGCCACACTCAGTAGCTATCTGAGAAGACTAGGCCTTGTCTTCCAGCCCTACTACAGAGACACCTTCCTGGTTCTTCCCTTGGCCATAAGCCAGCGGCAAAGCATCCGCCCTTCTGTCTCAGCCTCCTGTCATGTGTTTGGCCACACTAGCATCTGTCTGGCTGCAGGAAGCAAGGGTGGAACTGAAGGCGTGCCAGTTAGAGAGCAGGCTCCCTGGTCAGCCCGTCAGGGGCACTGCTGCAGATTGGAAGAGCCCCACCCAGTCATGTGGAGACAGATCACCTCATCCTCTCCTAGGCCTGCTGAGAATGTGCCATGTGCCAAGGCCTGTCCTGGACACCATGGGGCAAGAATGTATCTTTGTCCAGCAGGCATCTCAGTGCCTGGAATGGGCCTGACTTACCAATGACTGTGCAATGGTAAGCTATCAGCACCACCCAGCCATAAAGACAAGTGACACCACCAGCCAAACTGCCTGATGAGCAGGTGTGTGAGTACACCACATATGCAGCCAGAGTCTGGAGGCCAGAGAACACAGCATGACAGCTAAGGAAGGGGTGAATGTGGGCAGACACCAAAGATCTCACCCTCAGAGTATGGAATGTTAACCTATCACATAGTTTACCTGTGGAAAAATACATACATTTGCCATACCAGCCAGGGCATGACAGGAAGTGGAACAGAGTGTGGGTGTCACTTGTAAACAGTAGCCATAGCTCTCTGTGTGTGTGTGTGTGTGGCGGGGGGTGGAGGGGGCTTGGAGAAGGTCTACCTAACACCCATTGATGTTCTTGGAGATGGGGTCTTCTTATGTAGCCCGGGTTGGAGTTGGATTTGCAGTGTAGCACCAGGATGGCCAGTAACTCTCAGTCTCCCTGCCTCTGCCCTCCAAGTGCTGGGATTATATGTGCAGGCTACCATGTTCACTTACTCATTGCAAGCCTTGAGAATTTTGTAGCTGGTTCCTGGCTCAGAGATCTTTTGGGGTTTTTTTGTTTTGTTTTCGAGACAGGGTTTCTCTGTGTAGCCTTGGCTGTCCTAGACTCACTTTGTAGACTAGGCTGGCCTCGAACTCAAAGAGATCCACCTGCCTCTGCCTTCCAAGTGCTGGGATTAAAGGCGTGTGCCACCACGCTCAGCCTTGGCTCAGAGGTCTTACCCTAAAAATCATCCCAGCATGAAAAATACCATGAGGAGTGGAAGTGCTCACACAGAATTGACTGTACCAGTTGACTATACAATTATGCTGTGTGGCTTTTGTGTTAATTTAAAAGGAAGAATGGGCTAGGACGGTAACTCAGTCGGAGGGAACTTGCCTGCCATGTGTTCAAGCCCAGTACCAGAAGAGGAAGAGAACGAGCTAGATCATTCACTGTACAGCCATTGTGAGGAAGAGCCATTTAAGCATTGCCATTGGCCCAGTCTATGGAGAGAAACTGTGCCTGGGGCGTGGAAGGCCAAGTCCCATTAAAAAAAGTGCCCCTGGGAGAGAGTAGAAGAAACGGATTACAGTGGGGCTTGTAAGAGATAAGAGCCTGAGGCAGGGGCAGAGAGAGCTGCTCCCCATTGACTACTTCTCTGGGGCTTTTTATGTTTTGAATCTTGTAACTGCTTCCAACTCAAAGGATACTAGGAAGTAAAGAGGGGCGTCTTAGCTGCACAGTAAAGCAGTGCTGGGGCTCTGCTGACCTCTAAGGCCAGGCCTGTCGCAGTTCTTGGTCCCATTCATCCACTTGGGACTCTCTGGGCCAGATTTCTTATCCATAAATGAGTAAGGATACTTCTGACCTCATATGGCTGGTACAGTCCAATGACAAGTGGGATGGCATATGAACCTGAGTGCTTAGAAAGCATCTGTGATCTTCTGTTTTATCTATTCCCTCCTCATTCCAGTATTTGAGTCTGCCCATTTAGGACTCCCCATACCTTTGTGACTCACAGTTTCTTCACAGAGAAAGCTACAGATGGCTCCCTGCAGAGTGAGGACTGGGCCCTCAACATGGAGATCTGTGACATCATCAACGAGACGGAGGAAGGGTAAGGACCCTGGGGGGAGGGATTGCAGGCTGTGGGCTGTGGCAGGCAACTATAACACAGTACACACCAGCATTGATTCACACCTATGTCCCACCAGATGGAGCCTCCCTAGGCTCCCCACTGTTGTAGCCACAAAGTCTAACCCTGTGTGCAGTATCCATACTCAATCCTAGACAGTAACATGGTACTTTAAACATCTGTGGACCATGTGCCAGTACGGTGCCATCATCAGGTAGATGAAAAGCTCAGAAATATAAAGTTCAAAGACACGATGTGAGCCAGTTGGTGGTGGCTCACGCCTTTGATTCTAGCACTTGGGAGGCAGAGGAAGGTGGGTCTCTGAGTTCAAGGCCAGCCTGGTCTACATATCGAATTCCAGTACAGCCAGGGCTGCACAGAGAAACTCTGTCTCAAAAAAAGACATAGTGTGTGGCCAGCAGGCCTCTTGGGGCTGTGACCCATGCAGCACCTCCGAACAGCAGGCCAGATGTCACACAGATCTGGAGCCCCAGCCCTGGTGCATCACCTCCCTGGGACAAGGCCAGATGGAGACTCAGTGCCTTTCTGCATGCTGAGAGCAAGAACACATGTGTACTTCTTTAAGATTAGAAGCCAGCAGACCCATCGGGGGTACACAGAGGCCAGTCATGGAAGAGCAGATTTGTGGATCAGGGTCGGGGTAGGTGCCTGCAGGAGACCAGCTATGGGGCCCTGAGTTCCCTCAGAACACTGAGCCCAGCCAGAGCATGTGCTGTGGGAGAGACGCTGGAGTCCTGTCTTCTTCTGCCTGATGCACGTAGGCCATCTGTGTGATGGAACCCTGGACAAGTTACATTACCTCTCCAGGGCTCTTTCCTCAACAGCCAGCCTCTGTTAAGTTCTGCCAGAACTCGAGCTGAAACCCTTGAGTGGAGCAGAAAAGGTGAGGTGGAGTATGGGTGGCCATGGCAGACAGGAAGTGCAGGCCAGATGAGGCCTCTGCTCTGGTAACTCAGATCATCTTCCTAGTCAAGTTCAGATTAGCACAGAGTGGCAGGAGTGCAGCTTGAACTTCAGGGAGACTGGGTATCTCAGGCTAGAAGACGATGATACCTCCAGGCCCCAAAGTCCCTCACGGTTGTGCTGTGTGGTTCACCCCCACATCCTCATCAGGAGTTATACTGAGAGTGGGGTCCAAGTGGACAAATAAGACCACAGGAAAAAGACAGGAGTTAGACATGCCTACTGAGCCTCGGGAAAGGCCTAGCAGCTTTCTGGATGGGGTGCTGTAAGTCCCTGCAATATCTGGAGACAGTGTTTCCCTCTCTGGGATGAACCTGGGAAGTACTGTAGTCAGTTCACTGGCTATATTGCTGTCCATGGAGCATTAAATGTTCCAGACACTGCACAAGGCATTGAGGAGCCAGCAGTGGGCAATGGCAGGCATTACCCTTGGCCTCACCAATCTTATCCAAACCTCTGTATCTTTGGTGGAGTCATATGATGGCCATATACTTCATCTGTGTCTCTGTGCAATACGTAGTCCACGTCCAGTGCTGTCCCCTTTTCTCCAGGCCACCCCATGAGGGGTGGGGTGGAATACGTCCCTTTCAAGTACTGAAGTGGTACACAGCTCAGCACCTGTGTCTGTCAGTTTTTCCAACTATAACAATGCCCTTGAGAAGCTTTGCTTATAAAGAGAAATTTGTATCTCATTTTCAGTTTGGTTTGGTTTGGATTTTGTTTATTTTTGAGGCAGGGCCTCCCTGGCCTCAAATTCACTGTGGAACCAAAGCAGGGTTTTTTGTTTGTTTGTTTTTTGTCTCACAGTCTTAATGTTGTACATGGTGAGGAGTGTGTGTGTGATGACCAACAACACTCACCTCATGGCCAGAGAACAAAAGAGTGACAGGGATCAGGGGTCCATGGCACCCTTCAAAGTCACATGTCTAATGACAAAAAGTTCACCCAGCAGGTTCCAGCTTCCCACCCCCACCCCAACCCAGGTCCTCACATATGCTGGACAAGCACTGTTTCTGAACTGTACCCCCAACCTAGGCCTTGCCCCAGAGTTTCTGTAATGACTCATCAGTGCATTTCTTAAACATCTGGGCTTTTATGGGGACATTAGGATACAAACACTATAGCAGCGCTGACACCAAGAGCTGATACCGGCTGCTACTGAACTGGCCAGGGAACAGGCAGGGAGCTGTCCAAGGTGCTCTGAGTACAGGCTGTTCTCACCCTTCTTGACAGCCCTGACACACACACACACACACACACACACACACACACACACACACACACACACACACACACACACACACACACACACACACACCTCTCCCTCGCTTCCCTGGGCTCCTCCACTGTAGCAGTGACCACTGCACAGCTTTGCCTCCGTGCAGGATCCATCCTGAAGGCCTCTGCCTTCACTTCTGCTGAGGGCCTTAGCAGGATTCCATACTGTCCTGTTGCAGACATTAAAGGTCAGCACTGACAGACAGGCCAAGTCAGAATAGACCTCAAAGCCCAGGCTTTGCTGAGAGACAGAATACTGCCTGTCCTCGAAGAGCTGCCCTCTCTGCCTGGATAGATTAGTGTCCCGTGAAGGGCACACTGGAGAAGACAGCCCCCAGGGAAGCCTCACAGACCTTCCCTTGAGGGGTTTGGAGGTCGGGGACAGGATCCAACACAGGCCTTCAGGGCAGGGAAGGAGGAGGAGGCTCAGCAGGTGGGACAGGGAGAACCAGAGCCCACCAGGCTCTCTGTGGCACCTGCTGTATGTAGGCAATCCAAGCTCCTGGCTCTTCACCGCCTCTGCACTGTTGCCTCCTATCTACCTTCCAAAGCAGCTTCTCCCCACCAAACCCTAGCTCAAGCTCCCTGCACCTGAGTCACTGGCTGTCTTCCCACTCACCCGCCCCATCCTTTAGGGTTGGCTACTTCCTTGAGGGCCTTTTGGCCTCTACTTCATTCTCCCTGAAACTGCTTCTTTCTTCAGTTATCGCAGAATCCTTGGAAGCAGTATATGGGCATGTGCACACATGCACACATGCACACATGCATGCACATAGGTGCTCGTATAGTAGAACTGACTAAGCTGTGGTGTTAGAACACGCTGCCTGTGGTCATTTGTTCTTAGCATCAACACCCAGAAGGCCCTTAGAGCTGTGGGGTGCAGGAGAAATAAGCAAGTTCTGGGACTGTCCCATTGGCAAGCTCTGTCTGGTACTCTCAGCTGAGGCCTGGGAGTCTGTACCCTTAGCACTCACCACACCTTGCCCAACATGAGTCTGTGAGCAGAGGCTCAGGATCTACCTGGTGCTTGGACTGTCGGGCTTTCCTGAGATGGCAGTGCTCGGGCAGCGGGATCCTGGTGTGGTCAGAACCTGAGCACAAAGGTCAGGCGCAGGGAGGCGGGAAGATCCCACCCAGCTTCGCACAGTCTCCTGAACATGGGCCCTAGGCCTGCTGTGCCGGGGAAGAAGGTCCTATGATTAAACTCCTCCTTCCCTTTATCCTTTTTGCCAGCCCCAAAGATGCCTTTCGAGCAGTAAAGAAGCGAATTGTGGGGAATAAGAATTTCCACGAGGTCATGCTGGCCCTCACGGTGAGTGTCCTGTTACCTGTCTGTCTATCCCTCCCTCCGTGATCACTGCCATGGCTGGACCATGGTCTGCTGAAAGCTGCTTCCCTTTAGTTAGATGTAGTGGGACCCCGTCCACGCTTGGGTTTCTCATCTAAAGGCGAGGAAGGAAGGGACCATGGGCAGATTGTTTTCCCACTCACACTGTGGGTGGAGGTGGGTGACAAAGGGAGGGAACTGAAAAGGAATTCACAGCCTTAGGATAGGGAGTAGAAACACTTGGGCCTCTTCTCTCTAAAACTACACCCTAAAAAATGAACATATAACAAATGCAGTGTCTAAGAACAGTGTTGGCCTCAGCTCTGAGCCAGGCCAGTTTGGGCCAAGCATTAGGCTTCCTGTCTTCATGACAGCCTGGCTGGGGAGTAGGCAGGAAAACAGCCTGTCCCAGCCTCTACCATGGTGATGCTTAGACTCAGATGGGCGTGCCACCCTGCAGAGTGCAGACAGCTCTTGCTAGGCTGTGGGGAGAGCTCAGTGCTTGGACCTTGGCTCACAATGGTACCTATCTACAGGGGAAGCTGAAGTTGTCTCTGAGTCCTCCTGGAGAACCGCTAAGCTTCTAGAACTGTGTTTCTCAAGCAGTGGGCCGCAGCCCTTTGGGGTTGACTGGCTCTTTCACAAGGGTCACATATTAGATGTCCTGCATACCACGTATTTACATTACAGTTCATAGTAGCAAAGGTAGTGGCAAAATTAATTTTATGATTGGGGGTCACCACCACATGGAACTATACTGAAGGGTCACAGCATTAAGAAGATTGAAAAGTAGTGCGCTAGCTGGGCATGGGGCCACGTGCTTTTAATCCCAGTTCTTGGGAGGCAGAGACAGGTGAATCTCTGAGCTCAAGACCAGCCTGGTCTACGAAGAGAGTTCCAGGACAGCCAGGGCTACACAGAGAAACCCTGTCTTGGGGAGGGGGGAAGGAAAAGAAAAAATAGAAAAAAGAGAGAAAGAAAGAAAAACTACTGCTCTATAGCATGTGAGCTAGAAAGCACGGTTAGATTGTAGCAGGCCTTAGCCTAGTAGGCAGTCCTGTCTGTCACATCATTCTGTGTGTCCTAGTTCCCTACAAGGCAAGCACTGCTCCCATCCCTATGTCCTTGGGGTTCCCTTCTAGAAGCCTCCTTTCCTCTGCTAGGCTTCCCTCCGGGATAGAAAAGGAGGCTCACTGGAGTGGCAGGCCACTTCCCCTCCTCTGTTGGCTCACTCTCTCGGGTACCCTGACCTACAGGTCTTGGAAACGTGTGTTAAGAACTGCGGGCACCGCTTCCATGTCCTGGTGGCCAGCCAAGACTTCGTAGAGAATGTGCTTGTGAGGACCATCCTGCCGAAGAACAATCCACCCACCATCGTGCATGACAAGGTGTTGAACCTCATCCAGGTGCGCTCTTTGACAGGGTGGCAGCTCAGTGGCCTCGGGCAGGGGGAGTGCCAGGGCTGTTCTGCCACTGTCTGCTAGTGGACTGCTTACCTGTGCAGCAGGCCTTATCATTGAGCCTGGTGCACAGGGTTAGAGAACCACGCATAAGAAAGAAGAGGAGGGAAGCATTTCTGTCCTCTGGGTGCCAGGGTGGGGCAGGCTCACACAAAGGAAGGTGAGCAGTGGTTACCAGCCATGTCCCCTTGTCCCTTCTCAGTCCTGGGCTGACGCGTTCCGCAGCTCGCCTGATTTGACAGGTGTTGTTGCTGTCTATGAGGACCTGCGAAGGAAGGGCCTGGAGTTCCCCATGACTGACCTGGACATGCTGTCACCCATCCACACACCCCAGAGGGTGAGGAGACCTTTGGGTGGAGCAGGAGGTATCCTGAGGGGCTCAGTACCTTTCCAGCAGGCCTCACTCACCCTTTCTTTTGCTGCCTAGACTGTGTTCAACTCAGAGCCACCATCCGGACAGAACTCTGTGGGTTCCAACAGCAGTCATGGAGGAGACCTGAGCCAGCATGCCACCCCTCTGCCCATTCCAGCTCTTCTCCCCGGTGACTCACCCATCACACCAACTCCTGAGCAGGTAAGCAGACAAGCCTGTGGCAGAGCCAAAAGGTCCAGGGAGGTGTCAGAGATGGTGCCTAGCACTGTGGCGATTCTTTTGCCCTCTCAGCAGCCCACTGATGTGTGCTCTTCTGCTGTGTTCAGGATAAGGCTCACCCAGTCTGCTCAGATTCAGGTCCCCATCTGTCTGACTCCTGGGGTGCAGTCCAATACCACTGTCATTTTCCAAACTCTTCCATGGAGAGGAGACAGTCAGCAGGCAGGCACTCCAGTCCACTTGGGCCACTCCACTTTATTTGTGTGGTAATAGGCTCACATAGAATTTCATCTGAATTGAGGTTCTAATTGAAGACAACTTTAAAAGATCTGTAGCTTGGCGTGGTGACACACGCCTTTAATCCCAGTACTCAGGAGGCAGAGGCAGGCAGATCTCTGTGAGTTCTAGGCCAGCCTGGTCTATAAAGCTAGTCCAGGACAGCCAGGGCTGTTATACAGAGAAACTGTCTTGAAAAAAACAAACAAACAAAAAAGATCTGTGTGCTTTCTGGGATTGTGGCATGCTTTTAATCCTAGTATTTGGGAGGTAAAGTAGGTGGATCTGTGTGAGTTCAGGGCCAACCTGGTCTGCATGGAGAGTTTAAGGATAGCCAGAGCTACATAGTGAAAACATGTCTTGGCAGGGGCGCGCGCGCTTGAGAGAGAGAGAGAGAGAGAGAGAGAGAGAGAGAGAGAGCGAGAGAGAGAGAGAGAGAGAGAGAGCACTGCATCTGTACAAAATAAGAAATTGCATTTGTAGTGCACTGAGGTCTCCCACAAGCCTCATGAAGAAGCTTGGAGGCCTAGCATGAGATTCTGGGAAAGTTTCCCTAGCTTGTGGCTACTCTAGAGGGTTACCTGCTCCAGACTAGGTAGCTGTAATCCAGACCATTGTCACTTGAGATGTAGTACTGGGCTGGGCTTGAGGCCTTCACAGACCTTAGACCATTACCGAAGAAGTGTGAAGACTTAGCTGCTGCGTGTGCTGGTGGTAATGAATCACAAACATTATGCAGATGAGAAAAGATCCTTTCTGAAAAAGTGTCCCCTGACCACTTGTGTGCAGTGCAGTCTCAGCCCCACAAAGAGAAGCTTCTGTTACCTTAGAGCAAGTTATGAAACCACACACACAGCAAGCATGACTAGAGATGGTTGGCACACCAAGCAAGTAATTAAAGCCTACAAAATTATCTGCCTGTAAAATTATCTGCGATCCAAAACAATTACCTACCTTGCTTCTGATTTTAACTAATTTTCCTAAAGTCTGTGTATTAAGACTGATTATTTTAGTCCTAGGAGGTTCTTGTCAAATAAAGCTGAGTATTTTGTTTGACTCACAGCCCCTTCTGCCTCTTGGGCCATGTTAGGATGCCATAGTGTGGTGATGTAACTCCTAGGCTCCTTTGTGGTTAGAGTCCTTTGGGTTTGGATGTGGCAAGTTGGTGATAAGCAGCTTGTCCACTCACACTAAGAGTCATTCTGCCTGACACTGGGCTGTGCTGTTGGTCACCTGCAGTGGATTTGGTACTTGTCTTTGCACGTTTCTTCATCCTCAAACTCTATAAAGGTGGCTGAGCCTACCTATGATGATATGTGTTCAGTGCTTGGCACTTATTAACTAGTCAGTAAATGGTAGCTGCTGTCACAACCATGAATTCAAATTCTGAAATTCACTGTCATTCAGACACATAATTTAGAATATACCAGTATTTTCCAAAGTGTAGTCTCCTAGCCACTAGATTCATGAGCCAGCCCATGCATTATAAGATGGTTCTTCGGCCAAATACATATGGGGGGAGGGACTTCGTATGATTCTCAGCAATCAAAGTAGACAGACACAGTGTCAATGAGCATTTGAAATCCCTGGGGGTTCACAAAATACACTACACAGAGACCCTGACACCTCATCTGCTTAAGGACACTGACCACTTCATTGTTATGTCCCCAGGTCTGAACCATAGCTCCCTTAGATCACTGTTACCAGTCCTGGATCTGAGGTTCATGCTCAAGTGGGTAGCAGGCCTGGCACTTACTTTGGATGAGCCTGGGCCCTAAAGTAGACCAGAGGCAAGACAGAATCCCGGTTCCCTTACGGGAGGGAAAGACAAACAGAGCCCACTCTGTCTTCCCAGCCATAAGGCAGCTGTAGCCTACCTCCCTACTCTCTGGAGAGAACTACCACTCCCTCGAGCCTCATTAATTGCCATCTTGGCTCCAACAGATGCTGGCGCTCTTCCAACCACACTCACTCGCTTATTCCCTTCCTATTGTCACACTTCTTTCAGCTTACCCTTGTACCTGGCTCCTGGTTTGGAGATGGCAGCGGTTGGTAGCACCTCTGTGAGGGGGCTCTGTGGTGGGATGAAGTCTCTGCTGGCTCTTGAGTACAGACTATCCCCAGGAGTCAGGAGGGAAGCTGTGTGGAGGGTGTGTTGGTGGGGCAGTTCCTGGGCCCCACAGCTGAGGGAGCCATGTGGGCTCTGTCCCCTTACAATGTGCATTTCAGATTGGGAAGCTGCGCAGTGAGCTGGAGATGGTGAGCGGAAATGTGCGAGTGATGTCAGAAATGCTGACAGAGCTGGTG
Organism: Acomys russatus; assembly: GCF_903995435.1. Classification (NCBI taxonomy): domain Eukaryota; kingdom Metazoa; phylum Chordata; class Mammalia; order Rodentia; family Muridae; genus Acomys; species Acomys russatus. The sequence continues at coordinate 2,094,368 of NC_067162.1, forward strand.
CCCACCCAGGTAGAGCCTGCAGACCTGGAGCTACTACAGGTGAGCAACAGCCTGCATCCAGGTTCAGCCCCTACCCAGGTAACCCCATGTGCATCTACACCTGTGTCTGCACTGCCCATATTGCAATCTTTTTGGTTTTGCTGGGAGCTCTGAGGCAATAGAAAATATTACAACCAGGAACCTTGGGTTTGCATCAGATGGTGATTCAGATGTTACTTCTACTACTTCTGACTTGAACAAACTAGCCCCTCATTTTCTCTGTGTGTGTGCCTGCTTTGATACAAGTGGACATGAGAATTAAATGCGATTGTATGCATGAAACATCAAGTCCTACACTCAGTGTGGAAGAGCATGGGCTGGTTTCTAGCTCTCACAGTATTTGAGGTAGCAAGCAGGAAGGCCAGCAATGCCAGCTTTGAGAGGAGTGAGCGTCTGCGCCTGGGGAGCTGAGGCAGGTGGGAAACGCTGGGGTTTGTACCTAGGTGTGTTAGATAATGCTCCATGATCCTGTCCTCATATGGGGTGGGGCACCAGAGTGAAGGACACTCAGGGTGGCAACAAGAAAGCTGGAAACTGCTACAGCCTAGGAGTCTCCAGAGTGCATGGAGGGACAGAATGCTTTGTGTGCGGAACACTCCTACCTGCCCTCAGAGGGCAGTTTTGAGGCCAGGACTTTTATGTCCCCGTGACTGCTCAGAGATCCTTACCCTTGAAGGTGGGGAGTAAAGTAGGAGTGTCTTAGCTTAGTGGACTCCTGAGTGTGAAAACTAGCTGAAGAAAGGGGATTGGCTAAGGATGGTTGTTAGTTTTATATGTTCCAAGCCAAGTCCATGTGGATATGAGTACATGTCAGAGAGAGTCAGAAGGCTGCAGCCAGCTGGCGAGGTGACACGGGGTCAGCACTCACATTATGAGCACTCTGCGTGTGTCAAGCTCAGTGTAGGTATGTAATATATACTCACTTGTAGCCCTGGCCACACCCATTCTCCAGAGCAGGAACTAAGGAAGAGAGAGAGAGGCCTTGGAACATGCCTAGCATCATTGTGGCTGGAGGGAGCAAAGACTTCAAGCTGTGCTCTTCTGTCCAGAGGGGCCATGCAGAAGCAGGAAGTAACCGTCAGTTATGCTTCATCATGGGAGGAAGTCAAAGGGAACCCAGGCGTGTCGAAAGTCACCCTGAGCGGATGAAGAAACTCAGGAGGCTGACCTAGGGGAGGTTGGGGACAAGGGGCCTGGCACTGGGGGAAGACGTGACCAGTTTGACCAGTTGCCTATAGACCAAAAGAGGTTTGTTTTACTTATTTTTGAGTCAAGGTCTTATGATACAGCCAATGCTGATCTTGACCTTTCTTTATCCCCCTGCCTCAGCCTCTCTGACACACTAGGGCTGTGTGCATAGCACCACACCCAACCTCTGACTAAATATAGTGTAGGATGCAGAAATAGAAAAAGCGGTAAAATGTGAGTAAGTAGTTTAGTTACTACCAGTGTTGATGCCTTAGTTTTGACAAATGTCAAACTGAGTGAAGGCAAATGCGAACCCTCTCTGCTGTCATTACAGCTCTTCAATAAATCTGAAAAATTATTCCAAAAATAAGAAATTTATCAAAAGAGAAAAAAGTCAGTCAATGAGAATAACAAGGCAAGAACTGAAATCAGGACATGTGGGGTTAACAGCTGGAGAAATTACAACCAGTTCACACTCCTCCACCCCCATTCTCAGGCCTGCCATCATCGTCACCCTCTTTCTCCGGTTTTCCCTTTGCTGTGCACCTGTGTGCATGATGTCTCTATGAGTAAGGGCATGTGACTACCACAACATGCATATAGAAGTCAGAGAACAGCTTGAGGGAGTAGCGTCTCTCCTTCACTCAGTTTGAGGCACTGTCTCTCTTGTTTGCACTGTTTCACCACATGTGCCAGACTAGCTGGTCTAGGAGTCTGAGGTGTGTTTGTTTTGTTTTGTTTTGTTTTCCAGTAAGCAAACATGGCAGCAGAAACTTGATTCTGCAGTCTGCACCATTAAAGCAGCACAATCATTAGCATGCTGAGTTCCTGTACTTGATTTTTTGATTTTTCAAGACAGGCTTTCTCTGTGTATCCCAGAGTGTCCTGGACTTGCTTTGTACACCAGGCTGGCCTTGAACTCACAGAGATCCACCTTCCTCTGCTTCTCTGAGTGCTGGGGTAATAGGTGTATGCCGCCTCCCACCCCCTCCACACCCCGGCTGAGTGCCTGTACTTTAAATGTTAGGGTGAAGCTAACTCTCTCCTGGCTATTGTGGGTCACTTGAGGCCAGGAGCCCCAGAGCAACCTGGCAACATAAGTGAGAGCCCATCTCACAATTCAAGGTGGTAGTTACCCTGTAGCACCTGAACGGTTCAGGCTTGCAGAACCTCAAAAGCTGTTCTGTGGTACCATGAGGACCCCTCCTCCAGGACAGGGCCAGACTGATGTTGTGCATGTGGCCTCAATGTCCCACTTCTCCCTGCAGGAGCTCAACCGCACCTGCCGTGCCATGCAGCAGCGTGTCCTGGAGCTCATCCCACGCATCTCCAATGAGCAGCTGACCGAAGAGCTGCTCATGGTCAATGACAACCTCAACAACGTGTTTCTGCGCCATGAACGGTAGTACCACCCCATCCTCCTCTGGGCCCTGGCCTTGGCTTCTCCATAGTCATTTTCCCTATGCCCTCTTCAGGCACCAGCAAGCTACCAGGGGCATGTGCCTCCAGCTCCCTGCCGCCACTGAGCTGCTTGGGTAGTGGGGAGTCATGAAAGCAGGCAGCAAAGTGCGCTGCTTGCCTGGGAACAGGCTTATTATCTGGCTGCCTCCCACTCCTTGTACCTCTTTTTTGTCTTTCCCCACCTGCTGTGTGGCTTGCAGTCAGTTGAGAGGGGCTGGGCCCCTGTGAGCCAGCAACCACCAGTTTCTCCTGTTCATTAGCCTCTTCCTAGCCATCTTCAGGTACACTGTGTGGTAGTCCCCCAATACCCTAGCATCAGGCCCCTCCCTAATTCAACAGTTCGTTCCAGTGCCAGCCACTGCTATGCAGTGTTTCAACTCAGCCATCACCGTGCCTGGCAAGCAGGTACCCAGAGGCATTAGACCAGCAGATGAATTCAGAAGTGATGTCCTTTATGCCAGGCCACAGCTCCAACAGGCTGCGCACTGAGGTCTTCCTCATCCACCTCCCTAGCCCTTAAGTAGTCAGGGTTAGACACAAGGGGTCACCTTGGAGAGCCACCCCCCCCATACACACAAGTGTTGAGTAGGCAACTGAGACAAAGCAGTGCTCGCCTCTGCTCGCTGAGTGTCCCTTGCTTTTCTCTGTGCTCCTGTCAGCTTGTCTCTTGCTGACCATTACAAGGTGGTCCTGTAGCTGATCTTACAATTCCCAGCCCTTGTGCAAGTGAAAGAGGGGCTCTGCTAGTGATGACATGGGAACAGCAAATAGACACTGCATTTCTTAGGGTAGCCTGGTATACATGTCACCCTGATAGTGATCTGTGATTACAAAATTCCTAGGGGTCCTCTGGGGACTGTGTCAATCTCAGTCTGTCCTCTTTTGGGTTTGGATCTGGGTTTGGGTTTTTGTTCTTTCTGGTTTTGGGGGGGGTGTTAGGTTTTTTGTTTGTTTGTTGTTGTTGTTGTTTTGTTATTGGTTTTTCAAGACAGAGTTTCTTTGCATAACCCTGGCTGTCCTGGAACTCACTCTATAGACCAGGCTGGCCTCGAACTCAAGATCTGCCTGCCTCTGCCTCCCAAGTGCTGGCATTAAAGGCACATGCCATCACACCCAGCTTGCCAATCTGTTCTTTTGACTGGGGTATTTTCTGTCTTGCAGGTTTGAACGCTTCAGAACAGGCCAGACTGCCAAGGTAAGAGGCATCTCTTCTGTGTCTAGGTTGTGCTGTGTTGGTAAGAAGGAAGAGGGAAGTTGTCACCCTCTCCCTGATGCCTTGCACAGGAAACTGGTGCTTCTTAGGCTCATAGGGAAATCTGCTCCTGCCTTTTTTTTTTTTTTTAAACTTTTTTACTTTATGTACATTGGTGTTCTGCCTGCGTGTATGTCTGTGTGAGGGTGTCAGGTCCCCTGGAACTGGAGTTACAGACAGTTGTGAATTGCGATATGGGTACTGGGAATTGAACCCCAGTCCTTTGGAAGAGCAGCCGTGCTCTTAACTGATGAACCATCTCTCTAGCCCCTATTTCTGACTTCTTACACCACTGCCCCTTTAAGGGAAATAAGGCTCTGCCACCACCAGTTGGTACCTCAGGGCCTTCCCAGCCTCCTGGGGGCACACCTCATCTGGAGCCTGAGTGGAGGAGGAGAAACTCCCCAGCTCCTATTCTGAGATGTTGTGGCCTGGAAGCAGATCACTGCATCCAGAGAGGATCACCCAGGCCTCTCCTTTGTCAGGCCTCCAGTGACGCTGCGCTAGCTGCTGACCTGATTGACATGGGTCCTGACCCCGCAGCCACAAGCAACCTCTCATCCCAACTGGCAGGAATGAGTAAGTGTACTGGGGCTCCAGCCAAGGGTATGTTAGAACATGTGGGTGGCCTCAAAGGTCTGGGGGTGCCTTCCTGTATTCCCCAATAGCAGAACATTGGTCCACATCTTACTTTGCGGGGATCCTAAGCCAAATCTTGCTGCATGGTTGGACAAACTTGTGAGAATGCCCTGGAAGCACAGAGGCCCCTGATCCCCTTGGATTTCATAAATACCGCTGTGCTCTGACCATCCCTCTGTACTTATTTCCCCCTCCTTCACCCCCCTCCCCCCATCTGAACAATTCAGACAGTCTGCTGCTCAGCCTCAGAAGGAATGGGCCCTTCTTCAATGTTGGGAGGGTGGAGCCAGAGGCTGCCAGGAAGAAGCTTCCATCAGGGCAGGGCCAGAAGGCACTCTGTTCCGGTGATAGTGGGGGTGGGGAGGGCTGGGGAAGGGTGGAACTTGGGACCCTGCACATTCTAAACAAGCGTTCTGCCTCTGAGCTATACTCCGAGATTGCTTTTTTGTTTGTTCGTTGGTTGGTTGGTTTTGGGAGGGCTGTTGTTGTTTTTTGAAGACAGGGTTTCTCTGTGTAGCCTTGACTTTTCCTGGACTCACTTTGTAGACCAGGCTGGCCTCAAACTCACATCAATCTGCCTGCCTCTGCCTCCTGAGTGCTGGGAATAAAGGCATACACCACCACACCTGGCTGCCATCTTGCTTTCTTTTGGTGCTTTGTTTTGAGAATTAGATAGTTCAAGGTTTATTTGATTTGGGCGGCTTTTGATCCAGGTTTTTGCTAAGTACTTAGTAGCCTGATTAGTTTGCCTCAAACTTTCTCCATCTTCCTGTCTCAGTCTCCTGAATGCTGAGATTACAGGTGGGTGCCCCTGGCTGTATTCCTGATAAACATTAGCAATCATCATACTGGTCTTTTTGTTGTCATTGGGTTTTGTTTTGATTTGTTATCCTTTTGGTGTTTTGTTTTGTACAGTGCTCGGGATTGACCTTAAGGCCTCAAGTATAGTAATTAAGTGCTTTATCACTGAGCTCTATCCTGACTCTTTAATTTTGAGACATGGCCTCACAAAGTTCCCCAAGCTGTTCTTGAATGTGCTTGGTACCCAGGCTAGCCTCAGTCTCCCCTGGAGACCATCAGGCCTGCTTGTGATTGGGATTAATGTTCTTGACTGCCTGCTCCATGCTAAGCCCCAGGAAGCCATTCACCTCCCACCTAGAATACCTGACAATACACTTATAAAAAGTCAGGTTTGATCCCCATCCTACTGGCCAGCCTGTTCCTTTAGCTCTGTGGTTTTCAACCTTCCTAATGCTGCGACCCTTTAATATAGCTCCTCGTGCTGTAGTGACTCCCAGCCATAACATTATTTTCTTTGCTACTTCATAACTATAGTTTTGCCACTGCTAGGAATCGTAATATAAAATATCTGATATGCGACCCCCTGTGAAAGGCTCGTTTGACCTCCAAAGGGGTCTTGACCCATGGTTGAGAACTGCTGCTCTAGCAAGTGTCACAGGCAGCATTTTTCCTCCCCACAGGGGGAGGAGGTTATGTGGTCCCACCTTAGAGATGAGCACACACAACAGAAAGAAAGAAAGTGCTTCCTACTGCCCCACAGGCAGCTTCCCATCCAAGTCCCACTACCTAACCCCTGATGCTCTTCTAGCAGACAACCCTAGACCTAGATGGGATGTGGGACAGCAGGTGGCTCTCTCACCTGGCCTTTCTTTCTCTGCAGACCTTGGCTCCAGCAGTGTGAGAGCTGGCCTGCAGTCTCTGGAGACCTCAGGTCACCTGGAAGATGACTTTGACATGTTTGCTCTGACTCGAGGCAGCTCGCTGGCTGACCAACGGAAAGGGTAAGTTACCTGTTCCATCCTGCTCTCCTGCAGACGAAAGCGTCCTTGGGATCCCTGAATCTGGATTGGAGGTGGGCAGGAGAAAAGACACACAGTCCCTAAGTTCAGTCGAGCATGGCCTAGGACAAGAAGGGATGGCAGGGAAGGGATGCCAACATCTGATCAGACCAAGGCTCTGAGAAGCTGGCTGTAAGCCACAGGATAAGCGGCTTGCATTTGGCAGCACCAGGTTGGGAGCTTCTGGCTATGGGACAACAGTCAAGACCCGGAAGTCACTAAGGCTTTCTTAGGGCCTTCCCTGCCCCTGGGGGCCTGACACTGGCTGCACAGTATATTGTGTCTGGTTTGCCCACCTTCTTATGTACTGTGCAGCCAGTGTCAGGCCCCCAGGGGCAGGGAAGGCCCTAAGAAAGCCTTAGCGACTTCCAGGTTTTGACTGTTGTCCCATAGCCACCCGTCATCACAGAGGAGACTCTGGCTCCCTTCCCTGTGAGCTGCCCATTTTCAGAGAGGCACTGTAATCAGTCAGCACATTTCCAAGGGCCACTCCCTGCTTTGGCTTATCTCATACTGGCTCCACATGAGCTTCTTCTTCCTCTTCTTTTTATTTAAGTAATTTATTCAGATTACATCTCAGTTGTTATCACCTCACTTGTATCTTCCCATTACCCCCTCCCTCCCTCTTTCATCCTATTCGCCGCCTCTAGGTCTGTGACAGAAGGGGACCTTCTCCCCCACCATATGGTCACAGCCTATCAAGTCTCATCCTGGTAACCTGCTTACCCTTCCTCTGAGTGCCACCAGGCCTCCCCACCAAGGGGAAGTGGTCAAATAGGGGGCACCAGAGTTCATGTCAGAGTTAGTCCTTGCTCTCCACACAGCTGTGGAGAATGTGTTGTCCATCGGCAAGATCTGGATAGGGGTTCTAGGTTTACTGCATGTATTGTCCTTACTTGGTACAGTTGTTTGAGCAGACACCCCTGGGTCCAGATCCTCCAGCCTTGATGATCTCTTTGTGGGTTTCTAGGACCCTCTGGATCCTTCTGTTGCCCCATTCTCCCATACCTCTCTCACCTGGAGTACCGATAGGAAGTCCCAGCATTTATCCCAAGTGAAGTGAAGTTCTGCTAAGTGAAGATTTTCAGGGTCCACATATGCTTCTTAAAGGAAATAACTTAGTTAGTATTTTCTTTATCCCTTTGCTTATGAACCATTGGCTAAGCTGTGGGCACCTAAGGTTCTTATAGCCAAGGAAAGTTATAGATTAAAGAAGCTGCCCAGCTGGTCCCACTTGGCTCCTTAGTAGCTGTTCTGTCTTTGTCATTGGACAGCAGACACTGGCCAGAGAGGATTCCCTGGTCACACTGCAGATCCACGTACAGTCTGACAGTCTACAGCCAACTGGGTCCGCACTGAGCTGTAAACCAGGTTTGTCCTCTTCCTAAGCAGTCTGTACTCCAAGCCCAAAGGCCCTGTGACTAGCAGCTTATAATAGCCTTGCAGTTAAGGATGCTGCTGGCCTGTTATGCTGATGAAAAACTAATGAATCTATTGAGACCTGCACTCGGGAGGGCAGCCTTTCCACATAGGCCCCAGTGTACAAAACAACTGGGCACACTGGAGAGTGCCTAATGTTGAAGTGGTCTGCCAGCCTGTCTGGGGTGCACTGTTACACAGGGAACGTACACATGCAGCCTGCCCTTCAGGGCATGCAGTCTTCATGTAGTAGTGTGTATGGCCGTTGTTGTGTGGAGGAGGTTCAAGGCCAGACAGGTTTAGGGATCATTTCAGGTTCTAGGAACAGGATATACAAAAGCTCAGAGGCAAGGTGGACGAACTGAGCTCTGGCCCTTCACAGGGCACATGTGTGAGGAAGGGAGCAAATGCTGAGCGATCACACAGTTCTTCCTGATGTTGGCTCTAGGGGCCAGGGGAAAGGTTCCCAAGCAGATTTGCCTATCTGACTCTCCCTTTGGCTGGCATAGCCATCCTATGCCCTCTTAGGCCTTTGGTTTTCCTGCAGCCCTCACTATGCATTGGTCCCCATCCTACAGAATGCACCCACAGAGCCAGGGCTGGGCCTTAGCTCTGAGGCCCTTCCTTTGTTCTCCTGCCTGGCTAGCCCACCTTTGTACTGTGATGGACCCTCCCATTCTGGTCACCTGGATGACCTTTCTGCCTAGATAGTTTCGTTGCCCTCCCAGCCTCCTCATCCCATGCCAGCCTGCAGCTGGCCCTGGTGGGCCTCACAGGAAAGCCAGCTTCTTGTCAGCACCCCTATTTCCATTCCAGCTGCTCCACATCAATACCACAGCCTCTCCTGACCAGGCCCTTCCACTTGGAGTGTAATGAAAGCATCCAGGGTTAGGATGCTCCCCCTTCCTATCCTCCCTGCTATCCCTAGGAGCCAGCTGTCCTCCTTCAGTGCTGTCTGCCCAGCAGCCTCCTCAGAAGCCTTAAACAAGTGTTGTCCCAAGTGCCCTCAGACCCAGCCCTGCCCAGCAACCAAGGACTGTCTGGGTAGAGACTCCCTTCTTCCTATTCAGGTATGGGATGGCCAACCCATAGCCCAGGGTCTGCAGCCCACAAAGGTCATGTTGGGCTTTCCAGAGGAACACAGTAGGCCTTTCGGGTGACACTTGTAGACTGAGAGCAGGGATGTGATGAGCAGGAGGAATTAAAAAAACAGGTGTAGTCTCCAGCATGCCTTCTTGCCAGCTGTCCTGTCTCAGACTTAGCTAGAGATGCTGAGCCTCATTGTGGCTCCAAGGCGGCTCTAGCACAGCCCTGCAGATATCACCAACCTGTTGTGTATGTGACCAGGAGCTGTGTGGCCAAGGGAAATGAACCAGACAGTGCTGTCCCTATAAGTGGGCCTCCTGGGAAGAGAGTGACAGCAGTGTCCCTGGAATAGCTGCCTGGGAGTTGGAGCTTTTATTCAAAGAGCCTCCTAACAACAGCCCACACTGCTCCCAAAGAAGGACATCAGCACTGCATAAGTTGAGTGTGACAAGGCCCCCATTCCTAAAGAGCTTGGCATTAGCAGAGTAACAGCCCCCATCCCTGGAAAGAAACTCCTCTCCCGACTCTTGACAGTGCCTGTCTTCCCCTTGAGACAGGACCCCTTTGACACCTCCAGGCTCAGCTGATTAGGACTGGGGTCTGGCTTCCTCTCTGCTGGCCATTAGTTAGAATAATGGGCTCCTCTCCAGCATCAGTCCTCCCTCCCCCAAGACATCACCACTGCAGCAGCAGGCAGAGATGTCCAGTCTCTCTCTCACTCCCCTGAGACTGTACTCAGACACACCACACACTCTTTCCCTGTCCTCACCTGCCAGGAGCCAGGAGCCAGCCCCTCCACTCCCAGCCCTAGCCTTCCACCTGCCTAGCTAGCTGGCCTCCTTTGGGGACATATGAAAAAGCTGTGACCAGTCCACCCGAGAGGCAAGCCAGTGTCAGATGGGCCCTCGCAGCTTGCACACTCATTTTGGCAGTACAAGGGATTCTATTCAAATGCGTCCTTATACAGAAACACAGCTGATGAAATTCAGATGGGAATTGCGCAAAACGGAAATTATAAAAATTGTCCATGAACATGGGGTCAGATCCATCTCCCAGTCCCTCAGCTTGGCCCAGCGTGCTCACAGCCATGCGTGATGTTGTTCCTGGTCTTCGGTCACATGCTGTCCCTGGATCCTCATGTTTTGTTAATGCATGTCATTATGCGGTACATATCTGAGCATAATCCCCAACAGCAGAAAGTGGAGCCTCTTCTTCCTGCCCCAGGCCAACCCAAGTCTGGCTCCCCGCACCCCCTCAGTTCTCACGTTGCCTGTCAGGCCTGGTGTTGCCAGGCAGCATCTGATGTCGTGCTGTTCTGTATTTCAGGGTCAAGTATGAAGCCCCCCAAACCACAGATGGCCTGGCTGGGGCCCTGGATGCCCGGCAGCAGAACACCGGAGCGGTAAGCAGAGAGCCTCTGCTCTACCCAGAACCTTGCAGGAAGAGGGGACTATGAGTCCACCATGCACCCAGCACTGGCTTAGCATAGCTCTTTCCCACTTAGCTCCGTTGGCCTTTTGTGGCTAATGTGATCATTCCCAGTTGAGAAGCTAGGCACTCACCCAGCAGAGATTCAGACACAATCCTGCTTCAGAACTGGTGTCCACTGTGGTCCTGGGTTCACATCGCACTTCACGCAGATTAGCCTGCTAGCCCTCAGATTCATCTTTACCCGGAACTTCTAACAGCAGTAGAAGTACTGTGAGAGGGCAGGACTCTGTCGCTGCTCTCCATCACTGCCTCTCCAGACACCTTTCACTAACAGGAGCATGGGTAGAAGGGAGTAAAATGAGACCCTACAACAACAGAATTCCTAAGCATTAGCTGGGTGTGATAGCGCACGCCTTTAATTCCAGAACTCAGGGAGGCAGAGGCAGGCGGATCTCTGTGAGTTCGAAGCCTGGTCTACAGATGAGTCCAAGATAGCCAAGGCTACACAGAGAAACCCTGTCTCAAAAAACAAAACAAAACAGAACAAAAATCCTAGGCATTAGCTAAAGTCCAGTTAATTTCTTGACTGTGTGTTGAGTGGCAGCCACATGCCCAGAACTAAGCACACTGTGACCACCCTCCTCAGTGGCAAGATCTCCAAGCATACTCTATAGTGAGCCCAGCCACTTGGGGGAGATAGCTAGAAAGAGCACACCCCACTCAGGAGCTGGAGGAGAGCAAGGAGGTCGCAGAGGAGGTAAAGGAGTGTGGCAGATGGACCCTGAGGCCAAGTAGGCCAGAGAAGTGGAAGAAGAAATCTAAGAGGTGGCTAGGACCATGGACATTGACCTAGCTGAGGCAGAAGCCATTTAAAAGCCTTGAGCACAGAGGAACCTCACCTGACTTCCAGAAGGAAGCCAGAGCTGCATTAAGAGGTGCTGCTCACACGGGGCAGGGGCTGGTGACTTCCAGCAACTCTGCACCTGCACTCCTGGGCCTGAGCCCTTTGCTTGGGGTCTCTTTCAGAGCAGAGCCGGTGCAGAAGACTAGGGCAGGCAGGCTTCGTGGAGTCCCAGGGCCTCTATTAGATACTTGAGAACACACCTGTGCCAGGGCTTGGTACCTCTGCCCTCTTTTGGGCCATCACTTTTTTTTTTTAATGAGTTTTTGTTTTGTTTTGTTTACATTTTTGTTTATGTACGAGTGCTCTATCTACATGTAAACCTGCACACCAGAAGAGGGCACCAGATCTCATTATAGATGGTTGTGAGCCACCATATAGTTGCTGGGTATTGAACTCAGGACCTCCAAAAGAGCAGCCAGTGCTCTTAACCTCTGAGCCCTCTCTCCAACCCCAAGCTGTCATTTATTGAGCCTGTGCTCTGTGCTTGGCCCAGTGCTAAGCCTTTGTGTTCCTCTCATGAGAGTTGCCACACAGTCTACTCCTGCTGCCACCCAGAGATGGTGGCATCTTCCCAGGACAAATGGCAACCAAGAGGATAGCCAGTGTTGGGGTCCCAGGCTCCACAGCACCTCACGGTAGCCCCCAGTGAGAAAGACACGCACAGCTGCACTCACTGGCAAGCAGGACCATGCACTTACCCACTACCCTCTATTTGGGCAGCCACCTGTTGGGTATGATTTATTTTAAGATTTATTTATTATGTATACAGTGCATAGTAGATCACATTATAGATGGTTGTGAGCCACCATGTGGTTGCTGGGAATTGAACCCAGGACCTCTGGAAGAGCAGTCAGTGCTCTTATGGATATGATTTTTTCTTTCTTTCTTTTTTTTCCCCTTTCCTTTTCTTTTCAAGACTGGGTTTCTCTGTGTAGCCTTGGCTGTCCTGGACTCACTTTGTAGACCAGGTTGGCCTCGAACTCACAGTGATCTGCCTGCCTCTGCCTCCTGAGTGCTGGGATTAAAGGCATGCACCACCACGCCCAGCTCCTGGGGTATGATTTTTGAAGATCAGGCCAGAACTCATTTCAAAGGGCTTAAGTCTGGTTACAGGCAAAGCCACATAACCTACTGTCTACCTGGATGGGATTGCAAGATCAATATCCGAACTGGAGCTGGTGAGCGGTGCCTTTGACCAAGGCTCAGCAGAACTCACACCTCGTGAGGTGTACACCAAGGGCCGTATTCTCTTCCTTCGCTCCCTGGAGCAGCAGTGGGCTAGGCCTGCACTGGTCTGTGTAGAGTGGACGAGGTCAGTGCATCATGGGCAGGAGCTTCCTCTTTTGCTGATGGTAGTTACGAAGCCAGTGGACAAAGCCTTTCCGAAACCTGGGTGCCCCTCAGAAGCCCTTGGCAGTCCCGAAGCTGGCTGGCAGCTGCTGCTCTACAGCTTAGAGTGCCAGGGCCACCCTTCAGAGACCCATGGGAATGTTGAGGAGGGTTTCATTTTGTTTTTTGTTTTGTTTTGTTGGCTCTCCACATTGCCCCAGCCTGGCAGCTCTGTGCTCCTACCAAGGTTCTCCCATAGTGAGGCACCCTGGGTAGCTTAGGTGATAAGCTAGGATGCTGAACTGGTTTGGACAGAGACTCCAGCTCTCCTCCCTCTGTTCAAAAGCTGCCAAACAGAAACTTAAGCGTCCCCAGGCTTCCTCCCTGCAGGCTCTCTGCTGGCCTTGCCTCCGCCTGGCAGCACTCTGGATGGCCATCATGCTGTCATGTGAGGAAAAGTCAAGAACATTATGTAAGATGCCAGGAGTCACTCTGAGGGCTGGAGCACATGTCTGTCTGTGCTCACGACCTCTGACATATGACACTGTGGACACTTACAGAGGAAGCCCAGAGTCAGTTGTTCCCACCTAGAAAGCTGCCCCTGGGACCAGGAGCACTGGTGTTCTGGAGCACTCAGCACTTCCCTCCTTTGGATCCCATTGTTCCTGCTTCTGCCATTAACTGAGTCTGCCAAGGTGCCAGGAGACAAGAGTCTCCCTGGCTTTGCTCTGAGTACCTGTGACCAGGCTTGCCCTTGCCTGGTCTAAGACATAAAACCCCTTTCGTTGGAGCACCATTCCATGTGGGGAACAGCTCCCTTGCCCTGCTCCAGCACTGGGAGCACATTCCTGGCTTTTTCTTCTGCATCTGAATTCCTTCGTCCACAGCTGGCACCACTGGCAGAGTGGTCCTAGGCAGCTGGAAGAGGTAATCCCAGGATCTGTGCCCCAGCTCAGGTCAGGGTGTTTGATTGACTTTCAAGAACCATTCAGCTTCCTTCTTGGCACCCAGACCACTGCCCATACCTACCTCACTGCTACCTTCCTTCCAGATCCCAGCCACGCAGGCCCGCATCATGGAGGACATTGAGCAGTGGCTGTCCACAGATGTGGTAAGTTGGGTCTCACCCTTGCCTACCAAGCAAGGATCTCTTTGTCTTGTAGAGGGGCCTGGTGAATGACTGATGAAGAGAGGCAAGCATTAATGTCTTCATCTAGTCACCCACAGTCCTCTCCCAGGCAGCAACCTCCCTCTCCCAGTTAGTTATAGACCAGGGAGAGTACTAAACTGTGTCACCACAATAGCCGCTGGAGACCTAAAGCCACTCAGAGAGAGGCATCATCACTGTCTCATTTCATATCAGAAAGGCTGGTAACTGCAAGGGAACTCAGCTTATGGCCACCACTTTCTAAAGGGGCATGACCAGAAGACAGAAACGCTGAACCAGACCTCCTGCCCCAAACCCTGCTACTTCCCGAGGATAGAAGTAGCAGGAGTCAGAATCAGTTCTGCCATCAGTGCTTCTTCCTCAGCTTCTGCCATCACCTCTGTGGATCCCAAAGACACAATGAGAGCTTGCACACTTCTGTTTCCAAAGGCCTGCTAACAAGGCAGAAGTCTCATCTACATGTGGATTACTACATGTTCAGATGGGTTATAGCTTTACCTCCAACCAGACTTGAGCACAGCTTTAGACCAAACAGCCCCAGTGTGTGGGTGTCAGCCTTCATCCATGGAGCTAGACAGTCCCAATCTCTGGACCCTGGAGGGAAGGAATGTGCTGCTAGCACCACACCTGGGCTCGACGTTCTGTGCTTAGCTTCCGGCACCGACCAGTTTAGCCACGGCTGCACTTTTTCTTTCTTCCTTCTTCCTTCCTTCTTTCCTTTTTTTCCTTTCCTTTTTTTTTTTTTTTTTTTTTTTTTTTTTTTTTTTTTTTTTTTAAAGATTATGTTCATCTTAATGTGTGTGGGTGTTCAGTGTCCAGGGAGGTCAAAAGCCTTCTGGGTGCTGGAGAGATGGCTCAGCGGTTAAGAGCACTGCCTGCTCTTCCAGAGGTCCTGAGTTCAATTCCCAGCAACCACATGGTGGCTCACAACCATCTATAAAGTGATCTGATGCCCTCTTCTGGCCTGCGGGTGTACAAGCAGGCAGAACACTGTATACATAATAAATAAATAAATCTTAAAAAAAAAAAAAAAAAGAAAAAGAAAAAGCCTTCTGGAACTGGAGTTACAGTTGTAAGCCACCATGTGCTTGCTGGGAATTGAACCTGGGTCCTCTGGAAGAGCAGGCAGTACTCTTACCTGCTGAGCCAGCTCTCCATCCCCTTTGTGGTTTTTGTTTTGGGGTTTTTTGAGGGGAGTGTTGTTTGTTTTTTGTTTTTTGTTTCTCAAGACAGGGTTTCTCTGTGTGTAGCCCTGACTATCCTGGACTTACTTTGTAGACCAGGCTGGCCTCCAACTCACAGAGATCACCTGCCCCTGCTTCCTGAGTGCTGGGATTAAAGGTGTGCACTACCATGCCCAGCTTTGTTTTGTTGTTGTTTTTAAGACAAGGTCTCTATGTAATACTGGCTGTCCTAGAACTTGTTATGTAGACTAGACTGTCCATGAACTCACAGAGATCCTCCTGCCTCTGCCTCCCAAGAGCTGGGATTAAAGGCGTGCACCATCATGACCAGCCATCCTCCTCTTTCTTTTCTTTTTCTTTTTCTCTCTTTCTTTCTTTCTTTCTTTCTTTCTTTCTTTCTTTGATTTTTCTTTTTTTTTTTTTTTTTTTTTTTTTTTTTGGTTTTTTTTTTGGTTTTTTTTTTTTTGGTTTTTCGAGACAGGGTTTCTCTGTGTAGCCTTGGCCATCCTGGACTCACTTTGTAGACCAGGCTGGCTTTGAACTCACAGCGATCCACCTGCCTCTGCCTCCCGAGTGCTGGGATTAAAGGCGTGCGCCACCACGCCCGGCTACCTTTCTTTGATTTTTCAAGACAGGGTTTCTCTGTGTAACCTTGGCTGTCCTGGACTCAATTTGTAGACCAGGCTGGCCTTGAACTCACAGAGATTTGCCTGTCTCTCCCTCCCAGACTGCTGGAATTACAGGTGTGCGCCACTGTGCCCAGCCTCCCTGTTTCTTGACATTTAACTTTTAAAAATACTTAATTTTAAAATACTTATTTATTGTACATGTATGATTGTTTTCCCTGCATGTGTGTATGTGCATCACATGCATGCTTGGTGTTTGAAGAGGTCAAAAGAGGGCATCAGATCCCTTGGAACTAGAGTTACAGTTGGTTGTAAACTGTCATACGGGGACAGAATCTGGGTCCTCTACAAAAGTAACAAGTGTTCTTAACCACGAGCATATCTCCAGCCCCAATTTTATGTTTTGTATGTGAGTATGTGTATGCACACGCATGTGTGTGTCTATGTGTGTGTGTACATGCACATACATGCACACACACAGGTGCTTTACCCACGGAGGCCAAAAGAGAACACTGGGTCCCCTGAACCTGGTGTTACAGGCTGTTACGAATCACCTGATATGTGTGCTAGGAACTGAGCTCAGGTCTTCTCTGAGAATGGTATGAGCTGTTAACCACTAGGCCATCTCTTTAACCCCAGCCTCCCTATTTCAAAGGAGAAAAGAGTCATGGCTCAGAGAAATTGGAACACCTGGGCACTGAAGCTCAAGAGGGGGTGAACCAAGGCCTATGTCCTGGTACCAGGGTCCTCTTAAGCACAACACCAACACTGGTCAGGTCCCAAGATCCCTTGCTTACCCCACCATGTGGCCAGCGGTGCATGCTCCCAGCTATAATAACCTCCGTCTCCTTCCCTCTGCATTCTCAGGGGAACAGTGCTGAGGAGCCCTCTGGTGTCACCAGTGAAGGTAACAGTCCACCCCATTTTCCTAATCCACCCCTGAAAGTAAAAGTCCTGACCTATCCCCATCCCCACCTCCCCCCCCACCCCCACTCTTGCCTACAAGCCTACCCTTTCCCACTAGAATTTGATAAATTCCTGGAAGAACGAGCCAAAGCTGCCGATCGACTGCCTAACCTGGCCAGCCCTTCAGCCGAGGGCCCCCCGAGGCCTTCTGGCACAGCCCCTCGGAGGAAGACCCAGGAGAAGGACGATGACATGCTGTTTGCCTTATGAATGCAGGGCCCAGCATCCTGCAGCCCAGGGCCTGGTACTCTCATGTCCACCAGGGCCCCTCCCTCCCTTGATGTTAAAGCTGCTTGGGGGTGTTTTATTACCCCGCTTCTCTCCTCCTGGAGTCTGAGCAGCAGTGGGATGAACTGGGGGACAGGTCAGCCCTGCACTGGGATCTGACTCGTCCTGCCTCCTTCTCCATCCTGCTTTCTATTATGACTTTGCTGAGGCCTAGGCCCCCAGACAAGCTGACCTGGTGTGACCTGATTGACCTGGTGTGAGGCTGCTTTCATCAAATTCCCCTGGTTCCCACAGAGAAGCCCACAGGAACCCTCTGGAATCCACACTACCAGTCTAGGCAACAGAGGAGACATTACCATAGCCTCACCCATCCCCTATCCCCTGCCCTTGCAGAGTAGGGCCTGAAGAAAGCTTTGGCTGACTCTCAGGGTGGCTATGTTGGCCCCTGCTAGGCTGTCCACTGACTAGGTACGAAGCTGCACCCAGTGAGGAAAGACCTCACCAGACCAGGTGTCAAGATGAGTCCTCGGGGATTCTAGGTACCCAGAGCCCCCCAGTTCCTCCACTGCCTTTTCCGCACCCTTGCTCTGTTTCTCCAGCAGGGCTCCACCTACCTGGGACTCACCTGTTGATTGGTCCTCAGGTACAGGGAGAGGTGCCTTTTATATCCTCAAATAAAGTAGAAAACCACCTGCCAGGATGATCTGCTCTGGCAGGAAGTAATGTGACCTCAAGGGGGACAGGGCCTGCTTTGAGCTAGAGGCCCTCTGAGAGGTGGCATTTAGAGACCATTCGGCACCCCTGCGTCACTACACAAGCCCAGCCTCTGCTCTGCACAGCGGAGCCATCTGCCTGTATGGGTTCCTGCACACACCACTCACCTTAGCAGCTAGCTTCTGCCCACCCTACAACAGAAGCTGGTCAAGAGAGGAAACCTAGTAGTGGTGGACAGTGTTAGCATGTCTGGGCAGCAGGCCACAGGGAGGGTGCTGGTGCCTGCCATGGCCCAGGTACTCTGCATTGTCTACACTGCATGCTGGTGACTAGAACTCAAGGCTGCCTTGGCACACAGCCACTGTGTGCCATGTAAATTGCATATGAGTACCCAGACGTCCCTGGTTCTACATAAACTCTCAAGAGGCCTTGTTCTTAGCTATAGGCACCTGCTGGCCCAGCCTTCTAGAGATAGCTGGGTAAAGGAAGCAGATTAGGGACGTCCTACATGGGCCCAGGCTAGTCATCTTCAGACAGGGGGAGGGCTGAGTGCATGTCCAGGCCAAGCCCAGCCACCCCTGGCCTGGCCCCACAGCATTTATGGCATAGGCACACTTTAGCAAGTCGTAGAGGAAGAGGACACCAGCCCACTCCGCTGCCTGCCTCCTTCATTCTCTCCATATCTGAGGCCCGTTAGGGAAGCTGGCTTTGTAATGATCAAAGGCAACGCTGCTGCTTTCCTGTGTACGCTAGAAAGGAAGCCTAGGGAAGTTTCCACAGACCACTCCAGAAGCCTACAGCATACCAAAAGCTACACTACCAGCTTGTGTATTACCAGGGTTCAGTGTTTTCTGAGTGATAGCTGTAGGGCCGACGTGGCGCCTCAGTGCAGGGGATGTGACAAATGTGCCTGCCTGCCTGGGAACTTGTAGAAGGGAAAGGGCAATAAAGACGAGATCTGAAGCCAGGCTTGGTGGTGCATGCCATTAATCCAGCACTCGGAGGCAGAGGCAGGCAGATCGAAGTGAGTTCAAGGCCAGCCTGGTCTACAAAGTGAGCCCAGGACAGCCAAGGCTACACAGAGAAACCCTGTCTCAAAAAAAAAAAAAAACAAACAACAAAAACAGAAAACAAAAATAAAGGGGCTGCTGGGCTAACGATGGTCAGTTCCCAGACTACCACCAAGACAGGGAAGTCTCCAGGTGGCCAGTTGACAGCAGCATGGCTTGGAGCACTGCTGCTTCCTCAGTTCAGCTCAACTCAGCCAGCAGCGTTGCTTCCCTGCTCCCAGGGTGCAGCCATTCAGGACAACTGCTGGAGACCAAGAGGGTAGTACCAGTCCCTCCTCTCCGCCTTGGATGCCCTTTGAAACGATGGCCACAACTGACTGGATCCCAGAAATGGGAATGAAGCAGAGGATGACCATGGATCTAGTTCTGCCCAGGCAGGCACTTCGTGAAGCCCTCCAATAGCTGAAAGGCTGTTCTGCTCTGACTTGTGTGGGCTTGGTTTCAAGACAGTGTCTCACTGTGACCACAAGGTGGCGACATTGTTGCATGCATGGGAGCTCTCTTCCCCCTCCCCTGCGCACACGCTCGCCCCACCCAGCCCCACCCCCCACCACCCCGTCTCTCTCTCCTGTCCCAGCCTCCCCCCCCCCCCCCCCCGTGTGGACGAGCACACATGTACATGTATACACACATAATTCTCCCTATGCGCACTCACTTCTCTGACTGGTGGAACAAGGAGTGGGAGTCTGAAGGAGCTGGAGTCCCCCTTTCAAAACCCAGCTAAGGGCTTGATTTCCAGAAGCTTTAGCTCTTAGACTCCTAACTCTTGGGCTGTAGAGAAGACACAACAGACTGAGGCCATCTCCCAACGCTCCTGATAGAGCCTGGTGTGCACACTAAAGGCTCCTCTGTCCAAGGGTCCAGCTGCAGCTGCTTCCACATCAGGAGGGGCACCATGGCACCCAGCAGGGCCCAGCACAGTCCTCAGACCCCAGCGTCTCCTGCTGCTCCCTTCTTCAGTAATGAGGAGCAATCTCACTGTAGGACAGTTGGTTGGGGTGAGTGGGTTGGTTAGTTTGATTTGTTTTTTGTTGGTTTTGTTTTGCTTTTCAAGGCAAGGTTTCTCTGTGTAGGCTTGACTGTCCTGAATGTGTTTTTGTAGAACAGGCTGACCTCCAACTCACAGAGATCCACCTGCCTCTGCCTTCCTAGTGCTGAGATTAAAGGCGTGCACCACCATGCCTGGCCCTTGTTTGTTGTTTTTGAAACAGGGTTTCTCTGTGTAGCCCTGGCTAGCCTGGAACTCACCCTGTAGTCCTGGCTGGCCTCGAACTCGTGAGATCTGCCTGCCTCTGCCTTCTGAATGCTGTGATTAAAGGTGTGTGCCACCACCACCTCAGTTTGGTTTTGGTTTTTTTGTTTTTGTTTGTTTCTTTTGGTTTTGGTTTTTTGGAGGGGGTTGTTTGGTTGTTTGGTTGGTTTTATTTGAGACAAGGTTTCTCTGTGTAGCCTTGGCTGTCCTGGACTTTGTAGATCTGGCTGACCTCAAACTCACATCGATCCGCCTGCCTCTACCTCCCGAGTGCTGGGATTAAAAGCATGCTCCAACGCGCGCGCGCGCGCGCGCGCGCGCACACACACACACACACACACACACACACACGCCACCCCTCACCCCACCCCACCCCCACCTCCCGCTCTTGTTTTTTGTTTTTTGAACAAGCAAACTTCCAAACTTGCCTCCTCAAACTCCAAGTGCTGTGGTCTCAGGCATCCCCAGGTCTAGCTGGTCCACTCCTGCTGCTACTTCCTCAGTCCCATCACCACCAATCTGTTGCCGTCCCTATGCAGTCCTCCAGGCACTGGGCCCCAAGGCCCTGACCAAACACCAGTCTTCCCTTGACTCAAGCTCTCGAACCCACGCTGGACCACCACAATCTCGTCACTATCAGTGGCAATCTTTCCACTCATCTCACAGCTTTGGGATAGGCAGATGGAAGAGGTGACATCCACATCCTACTGTCTGGGCAAACTCCACATCCAGCCACTTCTGGGATTTGTCCTTGGAAAAGGCCTCCCCACCTCCAGCATCAGAAAGCTCCACAGAGATCCTTGTCCATGCAGTTCCCCTGCATGGTTCCCCAGCAAAGGGCCACAGCTGGCTGAACAACACACATTCATTCACACTGGAAACTGCAAAGTCTAGGATCCAGATGCAGCAGAGGTGTTTCTCCCTGGTTTGCAGATGGCCATCTTTCTCCTGTGTTGTCACAACAAAGGCCCATGTGTTGCCCTGATTTCCTCCTCTTAGAAAGACATCAGCGCTCGGGAGGCAGAGTCAGGTGGATTGCTGTGAGTTCAAGGTCAGCCTGGTCTACAAAGTGAGTCCAGGACAGCCAAGGCTACACAGAGAAACCCTGTCTTAAAAAAAAAAAAAAAACAAAGACATCAGTTACATTGGATTAGCCCCTTATCCAGTGACCACACTGCACCTCAGTCACCTCTAAACAGTCACACTGAGGCCTTGAGGACTTCAGCATGTGCATTCGGAAGGACATATCCTGCCCATGGCTGTCATACATTTCTCCCACTGTACAGAGCACTCCTGCTCTCATGGAAATTGGAGGTGACTAGCCTAGCTCCAGAGCCGTGGGAACCCAGGAGCCAGCCATGAGGCTAGAGCAGAACAAGAGCAGGAGACAGAAAGGGCGGGGTCCAGGGAATGTGTCTGGGGCTTCCACCTGCTCCCTAGGACTGCCTACCCATTTAAGAGTGGCACCAGCACTCAGCAAGCAGGATTCACTGCCATGCATCTGGAGCCCGTCCTCCCCTTCCTCGCTTAGCCAGTCCTCACTCTGCCACTACCAGAGGCCAGCCTGCATTCCAGTCCCCACAGCTGCATGTGGCAAAGGACAATGTTCAATTCCCCACACCCACATGGTAGTTTGTAACTATCTCTGGCTCCAGTTCCATGGAATGTGGAGTGAGCTTTGGGCCTCTGCAGGTACCAGAGAGGTACACAGACATATATGCAAACAAAAGAAATACACATCAGAATAGTTTTTTAAGAAGATTAACATATGAGAAAAAAAAAAAAGCAGGTGACAAGGTCTGGAAACATTTTCCCGCCCAGGCTTCATACAAGGAGTGGAGCATGCTCAGGCAGGCCAGTGCTCTGAGGAATCTTGAAGGTTAAAGGTGTGCGTCACCATGCCTGCATGTTAGTCTTTTCTTTTTTTCATTTCTTTAAGAATTATTTATTAGCTGGGTAGTGGTGGCACACGCCTTTAATCCCAGCTTTGGGAGGCAGAGGCATGTGGGTTCGAGGCCCACCTGTCTTGAAAAAAACAAAACAAAACAAACAAACAAACAAAAAAAGCAATGCCTAGTCACTGGGCACGGCCCTTTCTGGGATGGAGCCCTCCATGCCGCCAGGATGCTCTTAAAAAATACTTTTATTGGTACATATTCTAATTTTAAAATATTGTGTATGTGAGCATAGTGCATGTTTGAAGAGGGCACTGAATTCCGTGGAGCTGGAGTTACAGGTCATGGTGAGCCACATGATGTGGGGTTTGGGTACTGGGAACCAAACTGTCCTCTGGGAGTGTAGGGTGACTTCTTATAATGACTGAGCTGTCTCTTCAACAACCCCCCGCCATGTAAATTTGACCATGTTTGTTTGTTTTTTGCTTGGTTTGGACTGGTTTTTCAAGACAGGGTTTTTCTGTATAATAGCCCTTGGCTGTCCTGGAACTCTTTGTAGACCAGGCTGGCCTCGAACTCACAGAGATATGCCTGCCTCTGCCTTCCGAGTGCTGGGATTAAAGGCGTGTGCCACCACGTACTTTTTCTTTAATTTTAAAATTATATTCATTTGTTTCTTTACTAGTATGTATGTATGCATGCCTGCAAAAGGTGAGGACAGTTTTCAGCTCTCTCCTTCTGCTGTGTGGACCCCAGGGAACAAATTCAGGTTCTCTTAACTCACCAAGCTTGGCAGGAGGAACTTTTAGGACTGAGCTATCTCACTGGCCTTGACAATGTTTTACAATAAATGGCGTCCTCAAACCTCAACAAAATCAAATCCTTCACATAAGTTAAAGACTCACTTTCTGGCCCCAGTAACACCCAGAACAAAGGCAGTTTACACACACACACACACACACACACCTCAAAGTCCTATGCCTGATTCTAACAGCCTCTGTACAAGATGTTTGTTGTTCCCTGTAGAACATGACCCTCCCACACTGTCTCACCTGTTCTTCAGTGTGTCACCTCCTCCAGACAAGTCATTTCTAACCTCCTGATCTGACCATTCAGCCATCATGGAATCCTCTGTTTACAATAGCAAGATGAATGGAAAGATCATAAGATGCTTACTACACCTTAGATATGTGTGACTCATTCGTGGCTCTGTGCTACCATCCCTGTATTTATTGTCCACATGAAAACAAGCTGGAGGTCCATTGTGGGGAAGAGGGGGTGGCAATTGGGAGCAGAACCTGTCATATTGTCAAGTACTTCACACTCTCAGGCTCACTCTCACATACATGGGAGAAGGCTATTGGACAGTTCTAGAAGGTGATGACATGATTAAGAGCAAAAATAGGCTCCCCACATTTGCCATGGACCTTGATTGGCCTGCTTAAACTTGGGACTCTGGGAGACAGGGAGCCTGATTATTGTTCAGCTAGTTTTTGATGCAAGGAGCCTGTCCTTGAGGTCAAAGCATGTCCCCCAAGAAGCACAAAACCCACCCTACAGAAAACCTATCTTCTCAGTAGCAACCAGAGATTGGCCTCTGCCTCAGCTTCCAGCTGGCAACTGGCAGAGATTCACACAGTCATAGGCTGGCATGCCACAGCAGTCTAGTTCTTATCGGCGGCCATACTTCCACTGTCAGGACATTCACCATCTATCTGGGAGCCATTTCTCCCAGCAACTCCCAACACTGCCCACAAACTAAACCATAGAGGTCAATTAGTGCTATGTGTATTGACTGGAGTCCATTGGGTTCTGGTATGTGCACCTGCTCCTGTGTATGTCCTTACATGTACATGTGTGCCTGTGGAAACCAGAAGTCAATGTCTAGTGTCCTATTCATTCACTCTATATTTTATTTTCCATGACAGGGCTTCACACTAACCCTGTAGCTGGTCAATTGGGCTAAACTGTTTAGCCAGTGAGCTCCAGCCATCTTCTTGTCTCCAACTCCCCAGCTCTGGTTTTAGTAACATTTTTGGTCTTAGATTTATTTATTTGACTTATATGTACAAGTGCCTGCATGGATGTATATAGATGTATCAGGTGCCCACAAGAGGCCAGAAAAAGGCATCAGATCCTCTGGAACTGGGGTTACAGAAGGTTGTGAGGCACCATGTGGTTGCTGGGAATCAAATCCAGGGCCTCTGTAAGAACAACTGCTCTAGACCACCGAGCCACTTCTCTAGCCTGCCAGCCTTGGCTTTTACAAGAGTTTTGAGAAGCCAAAGCCAGATCCTCAAGTTTGCACAGCAAGCAATTTACTAAGCAAGCCACTCCCCTAGCTTTGTTTGTTTGTTTGTTTGTTTGTTTTTCAAGACAGGGTTTCTCTGTGTAGCCTTAGCTGTCCTGGACTCGCTTTGTAGACCAGGCTGGCCTCAAACTCACATCGATCCGCCTGCCTATGCCTCGCAAGTGCTGGGATTAAAGGTGTGCACCACAATTTTCAACAAACCTCTGAGTTTCCCAGTGTGCAAGCTGTATGACTTCAAACAAACAGGCTACTTTCTATTTTTGTTTGCTTGTTTGTTGTTCGAGTGTTTGGGACTGGGTCTCACTATGTAGCCTTGCCTGGTCTACACCAGGTGAGTCTGGACCCCACAGAAAGCTGCCTGCCCCTGCCCCTGCCCCTGCCGGGATTATAGGGTACGCTTCTGGGCCGACAGAAGGCTTTGGATGTGGCTCTGAAGAAGAGTGCTTGCAGGTGGCAGAGGCAAGGCCCTAGGTTCCATCCCCAGCACCATGAGCAAATAGAGGTAGCTCAGTGAATGCCTGTCCCACCCTGTCATCTCCTCTGCTCACACTCCTGCCACCCAGGTTCACAGCCAAGAGCTTCAGACTACATCTGTTCCCTGTCCCCTGGACTCTCCTGCCCCGGTCACCCTCCTGTGTTGTGACCCAGTACGATGGGCTCTGGGAATGTATCGAGGGAAGAATCACCTTCCTTGACCCATAGACATAAGGACAACCTGGAGACAAGTGAGTGTTGCCTGGAAATTGATTGATAGAAACCCTAGGGCTCCTGTCCCCACGAAGGCCAGCTGGGCTGCTGACCTCCTGGGTGTTGGCCCTGGTGAACTGCCTGCCCTCCTGGATAACAACAGCACAGGATGATACAAGGCCCAAGCTCTATTGGCCTCTAGGGAATGTCAGGTGACAGAGCAGCATATGCTAACAAAGACAGGAGGGGGCAGGAGTTGTTATAACTGAGCCACCACCACCTCAGGACCCACAGCCCATGGTCACAGCCAACTAAAGAACATAAGACACAGGCTGGCTGGTTCAGAGCCTCATACCACCAGCCAGGAGGATAGAGCTTTCTCTCTTCCTCCTCCTCTTCCTCTCTGGATTTGTTTTTTGTTTGTTTGTTTGGTTGGTTTGGTTTTCATTTGGTTTTTCAAGACAGCGTCCTCTCTGGTTTTTGAGATGGGGTTTTTTTCCATGTAGCCCTGGCTGTCCTGGAACTCCCTCTGTAGACCAAGGTGGCCTCTGCCTCCCAAGTGCTAGGAATGCTTTGCCTTTTCTTTAGGCTGACATCTAACTTTGCAAAGTTGAAAATAACACTGGCTCGATGTTGCAGCTCCAAGTCTCTTAGCCCTCCTGTTCTGAAGTGAGGGTCATTGTTTTCCGTAAGGCTACAGTCACTGGACACCAGCACCTGTCACTCACATAGCCTGCTCGGCCTGTGGGCTCCAGAATTCTAATCTAACATCTATGGCCAGTGAGTTTGATGAGCAAGCAACCTCCCAAGGTCGCACAGATAGTATGTAACTCATTTGGTACCAGAAAGATCTAAGCACCCAACACCCATTCAAATCCTCCAAACATCTCCCAGGAGTATCTGCTGATGAGCATTAAGGTAGGCTCACCTGTGCAGGAAAGCAGCCGAAGCTACTAAGAAAGAGGAGGGGACAGCCCCAGGCCCTTCCAGCCACCAGGGTCCACCTACGGAGCACAGTGATCAATGTTACATAGTCCCCACTTCTTACCGCTATCACATTGGCATCACCCATACCATTTGGGGTTGGTGCTGGCCCAGTTCTGCCCCCTGCTTCATGAGCCTGATGTCCAACCTGTAAGCATGGTGTTTATACAAGTCAGGGTAACAAGAACACCTCACTCCCAGCATGGCCCAAACTGTGGAAGCTGGGACAGGGAAAGGGACAGCAGCTGCTGATGAGGCTGAGGAAGAAAGAGGAAGTGTAGAGAGGAAGAATGATGACACAGCACTGGAGGGGGACACAGAAAAGAGTACAGTTTGCTTTTTGAACACTCTTGTATCTGTGTCCCTCAGGGGCTGCTAAAGCCACTGCTAACCCCAAGCAAAGCCTTGCTTTTAAGTCCTGGCACCATAAAAGGAAGAAGAGGGCCTAACAAGATGGCTCCCTGGGTTAGGGTACTTGCCATAAAGTCTGATATGAGTTCAGTCCCCAGAACCCACATAGAAGAAAAGGAGAACCAACTCCACCAAGTTGTCCTCTGACCTCCACATGCATCTCAGTGCCCCACCCAACAAATAAGTAAATCTAAAATAAGACAAGGAGCTGGGGCATGGTGGACTGCAGAGGCAGGCAGATCTCTGGATTCAAGGCCAGGGTTGTTCTAGGACAATCAGGGTTATACAGAGAAACCCAGTCTGGGGAGGGGAGGGGGGATGGACAACAAACAAAAAAGAAGCTGGACAGTGGTGGCAGCTCTCCTTAATTCCTCACATTTGGGAGGCAGAGGCAGAACTCTGTGAGTTCGTGGCCAGCTTGGTCTACAACGTAAGTCCAGGACAGCCAAAGCAATATAGGAAGACCCTGTCTCAAAAACACTGCCCCCCAAAACAAATAAAAATAAAAAAAAAAAAAGAGGAAGTTTATTATTAATGGATTATAAGCCAGGTCTAGGGTTGGTTTTTCTTCTGTTGTGGTGTGTGTGTGTGTGTGTGTGTGTGTGTGTGAAGATCCTGCTGTGTAACGAGCCCAACTCTTTGCTTCCATCTCCTGCTCCAGGAGCGCCCTCACTATGTCCTCCATGCTCTCACACAGACCTGTGCCTGAGTCTCTTGCTGTGAGCAGCAGTTGGCCTGAGGGTTGGTGTCCTAGAGATGTTCACAGCTACCACCTCTGCCCTCAAGTTCAGGGCCCACATCCCTGATGAAACCTGACTCAGCACTTCCAGCAGCCACCAACTGCCACCAGCTCCTCAGACAGAGGTGGGACTTCAGGAGTCCCCCACCCCACCCCAGTGCATGCTGGGACTTGAAGTTGGTTTGGTCTTAAGCATGTCATGTGCATGCAATCCAAGCTACTGTGAGTTCACATGTGCAACTGCAGTGTAATGTCCAGCAAAGACGATTCCCCTGTAAACACCCACCCCCTGTGGTTTCCCAACCCTTCTTATGAGATGATCTCTGAGTCTTAGTATTTGGGGTGGAGTGGTGTCCCATTTAGAATTGTCTCCACAGTCTCTGCTCATTAGCCTGTTGCTAATCTTTGTGTTGATCTACATCTCTGGGGGGAGGGGAGAAGCGGGGGAGCTTCTCTGGTGAGAGTTGAGTTGAGAGGCACACTAACTATGGGTATAGAGAATAATTCAGGAGGCAGGCTGGGCACGGGGTACTCACCTTTGAACCTAGCACTCCCAAAGGAGGTGGTTCTTGCCCACTGAGCCAGCTCCTCCGGAGGCCCACCAGGAACCACTTCCACAACTAGTAGCTCTAAAATGTTTTTTGTTGGGGTGTTTTGTTTTTTGCTCTACCCGACGTGGAACATGGAGCTCTGAGCATGCTTTAAAGTTTAAAAAGTTTATGTAGGAGGCCAGAGAGATAGCTCAGGGCTTACAAGCACTGGCTGCACTTCCAGAGGACCAAGGTTCAATTCCCTGCAACCATACGGCAGCTCACAACTGTAACTCTAGTTCCAGGAGATCTGACACCTTCACACGGGCACATGCAGGCAAAACACCAATGTACATAAAATAAAAATATTTTTTAAAAAAGTTTATAGCTGGGCGTGGTAGCACACACCTTTAATTCCAGAACTTGGGAGGTAGAGGCAGGTGAGTATCTGTGAGTTCAAGGCCAACCTGCTCTATAAAGTGAGTCCGGGACAGCCAAGGCTACACAGAGTAACCCTGTCTCAAAAAATAAAAAACAAGGTGTGGTAGCACATGCCTTTACTCCCAGCACTTGGGAGGTAGAGGCAGGATAGGTGGACAGATGTGAGTTCAAGGCCAGCCTGGTCTACAAAGAAGTCCAGGACAGCCAAGGCTACACAGAGAAACCCTGTCTTGAAAAAAACAAAAATAAAAATAAAAAACAAACAAAAAAGTTTATGTAAAAGCCAAGGATAGGGTAAGTAGAAGAATTCTTATATCTTATTTATTAATCATAAAATTCACCTATTTTATGATTAAAGTAAAAAAATGATAATAAGGTACCAGATACCAGATATTAGAATACGAGGTTTATTAAATGAGCATGGGGAGAGAAGGGAAAGGGGGAGGGGTACCACAGAAAGAGACAGAGACAGAGAGGGAAAGAGTAAGAGAGAGAGGGTAGAGAGGAGGGAGAGAGAGACAGACAGGCAGACAGACAGACAGGAAGAGTAAGAATAAGGGGGGGGGGGCAAGGTAGGATTGTCTTTTTATACAGCCCTAGGCAGAGCCATGCTCCTGTGGTAGGTAGGCAATGACATCACAGGAAGGCAGACTGAAGCAGAATAGTCCTTTTTTTCCCCCAGAGTTGAGGCCCGAACCCAGGGCTGAGCTAAATCTCCAACCCCAAGAATAATCCTTTTTGAGCAGTTTTGGTTTTTAGTTTACACAGAGCAATTTACCAGAAAATAATTCGAGAAGTCCTGTTTACAGGGGTCAAGCACAACGACCCCCCCCCTCCCCCGCTTCCTGTCAGAAGGGATGGGTTGGTATCCTCAATGCCCCCAATCTTCACCCCTGAGTGAGCAAGAACTCTGAGAGCTGGCCAGGCTCCAAGTCCAGGGGTCTCGGTCCTGATCCCTCCTGAGGCAGGGGTTTGACATGCAGGGCAGTGATGCCTAGCCCTTGCATCTTGCCACATGGCTGCATGCATATGGAGAGGACTCAGTCTCCTTTGTCAGCCTTTACTTTCAATCCACCAGTCATTTGTCAGATGGTTTCCTACTCAGAAAGATCGGTAACATGGACAACGGCATCACTGGAGGATGCATGTGGCAAATGCCTCTTGAGGGTCAAGGCTGATGACTTATTCTTCCTTTTTCCCCTTCCTTCCCCTTGCTAAGTATAGTTTCTGAACGTTGTTTCCAGACTCCTCCCTGTTGAGCAGGGTTTTGTTTTTTCTCTTTGTGACCCTGGCTGTCCTGGCTCCTTAGTAATAAATACAGGCTGGCCTCGAACTCAAAAGTGCTGGGATTAGCCACCACGCTGAGCCAGTTGAACAGTTTTAAGGAAGACAAGCAAGTGTGTGTGTGTGGAACTGACTTGGTCCAATCTTCAGCGGTGACTGAAGCTGGTTCCCACCCTCCTGAGGTTCTAGGCAGGGTCCCCAGATCACTTCTCCTATACAGGCTTCCGAGGCTCGGGGCTCGAAGAGGAGAGGAGCAAAGTCAGCCTGCCTGCTGAGTGCTCTGCAGTCCTAAGCAATTCCTTGCCCCGCCCTGCCCGCTCCTTCCCCCCCCCCCCCCCACCGCGTGCCTTTTCTGCTGAGTCAAGGTCCAGGCAGTGTGGTGCTGAGTCACTGTCCTGGGAAGAGTGGTGCTGAGTCACGGTCCCGAGGTCTGTTTTCGCTGAGTCACGGCGCCAGCTGCTCCAGATTGAACCCTTAGAGGCGGAGTCCTGGCCAGAAGGAAAGCGGACGTGCTCGTCCAGCACGTCTTCTCTGCTGAGCGGAGGCCACCAGGGTTCAGGCTCAGATGCACCACATAAAGTCAGGGAGCTATGTAGGGACGTCAAGCAAACAGCTGGCTTGTGTTTTTCACATCAAGGAGAGCACAGAGGACAGAAACTCCAAAGCCATCTCTCAGATACACGGGATTTGGGTATAACCTGAATTTATATATTGTGCATACACTGAATTTTAAAAAGAGGAATTCCCCTAGTGTTGTGAATTGAGCCAGGGCCTTACACATGCTAGGAACACATTCTACCATCCAGGTCACTGACAGCCCTGGGCTTTATGTCTGAAAGAGTTTGCATGCTGAGGGCACATAGGTTAGTTAGTAGGATGCTCCCATAGGTGGTAGCAAGAGAATCAGTTCAAACCGCTTGCCTTTAAATTAATAAATTATTTGGAAATAACTATTCCCAAGTATACATTTTGCATTTTAAAAATTGTTTTAAATTTTATTTGTGTGTGTGTGTGTGTGTGTGTGTGTGTGAGAGAGAGAGAGAGAGAGAGAGAGAGAGAGAGAGAGAGAGAGAGAGAGAGAGAGAGAGAGAGAGAGATATGCAGGGTGGGGTGCGATGTTGGGGGCATTTGAATTTGAGTGGAGGTCAGAGGACTCAGTTCACTCCCACCTTTTCAGGGTCTCCAGGGATTGAACTTCATCAGGGTTGCGAGGGGTGCACTCCAAGCACCTATCATACCCACTGAGCCTAACCCCTTGGCACAAAGATTATTTTGTGCTAAAGACTTTTTAAAAAATTGGTTCTTACTATGTAGCCCTTGCTGGCCTAGAACTCAGTTATCTCTGCTTCCTGGATACTGGGATTAAAGACATTCACCACCAAGAATAAATAAACAAAAAGTTTAGTTGAAAAAAGACCAAGGCACCAGTCATGATGATGCTCGCCTTTAATCCCAGCATTTGGGAGGCAGAGGCAGAGGCAGGTGAATCTCTGAGTTTGAGGTCAGCCTGGTCTACAAAGTGAGTCCAGGACAGCCAAGGCTACACCCCCCCACACACACACACACACAAAAAAACCCTGAAAACAAAACAAAAAAAAACAACAAAAAAGACCAAGGCCGGGCGTACTTGGGAGTCTAAGGCAGAAGGCAAGTTAGTGAGTTCAAGGCTAGCCTAAGGTGCAAAGTGAGCCAGCTGCTCCCACAGACAGCAGGCAGAGCCGACCTGCCCCATGCTATGCAGTCTTAAGTACACACACACACACACACACACACACACACACACACACACACACACACACACACACACTCCAGCAATACCTTTCCTGCTAAGTAGACCAGACAAGACTTCAAAGCAAGACCCTTCTTTTCAAAACAAGACAAATTATATTTAAAACAAAACAACAACAAAGACAGGAAATCTAGCGTCCATGTGGCAGAACCACCCACAGGCCAGGAGGAAAGCAGTGGTCTCCTGGAGGTCAGGAAGCAGGAGCTGGGATGAGTATTACCTGTTAGTCCTGGTACAGCAACACTGTCTTCCTAGGGCTCCTCCTTGCCTTGTGAAGGATTCCCTTACCCCTCAGCCTAACTGCCCAGAACTGCCCAGCTCCAAATGGTTCTCCCTGTCTCTGCACACTTATGTTACATACATGTGCATCTGTTCTCCCTGGTAACCAGTTGTGTCAGTTAACTCCCAGACGTGGCTGAGAGCCCTTATAAAAAGCCTACCTTAGAAGCAGAACAACTTCACAGTCCACTGTGTCCCCAGCCATGGTCAGTCTTGGGGTGTTGCATTTAATAAACCATCAATGGGGGCTGGAGAGATGGCTCAGAGGTTAAGAGCACTGACTGCTCTTCCAAAGGTCATGAGTTCAATTCTCAGCAACCACATGGTGGCTCACAACCATCACTTCTGGCCTGCAGGCAGAATGCTGTATACATAATTAAAAAAAAAAAAAAAATCAATGTCTCACTGAGATTAGTGGATAAGTGGTTTGTGTGGCGATTTTGTTGTTGTTGTTGTTTTGTTTGTTTATTTGTTTTTTTATTTTTTGGGGGGGGTTGTTTTGATTTTTTTGAGACAGAGTTTCCTACACTTGCTTTATAGACTAGGTTGGCCTCAAACTCACAGCGATCCACCACCTCTGCCTCCCACATGCTGGGATTAAAGGTACGCACCACCACACCTGGCTTGTGTGGTAATTCTTTGTGTGTATGTGTGTGTGAATTCTTGTACCCCAATGTACAGTAATTCTTTGGGTGTTGTTGTTGTTGTTTGTTCATTTTTATTTTCTTTCTGCTCTTCTGGACATTTGAAATTACTTCCCAAGAAAAATTTACTTTTCTCTGTGTAGGGTTTGTTGGAGTATAACAGCCCCCCAGACCTTAAAACAACTGACACCATAATGGAAGTACCATTCAGGCCTTAAAATGCAGCATGCAGACAGTACCACCGGCCAGAACGAAAACAAAGACTGAGTCCATCAAGGTCTATAGCTCTGAAAATGTCTCTAAACATACTAACCTTGCTCCTTGGCTTCTGTAGTTCAGCTTCTGGCCAGCTGTTATTGTTAGCTGAAGTGTGTCATCCCAAGGCATGGTCTCAGTGCTTAGCTCACCCTGAGAAAGGCTACAGTGGGGTACTGAACACCCAGTGTAGTCACTGGCTGGCTAACAGAGACTTTCTATTGGCTTAAACACATATTCGAGTAGTTTTCTCTGGTGGATACCAGACAAGAGGGGAAGGTACACACACGAAGGTCAGAGGACAGCTGTGCAGAGTTGCTTCTCTCCTGCTATCTTTACATGTGTTCCAGAGATCAAACTCAAGTTGTCAGGCTTGCTTGGCGTTCCCTTTCTCCAGGGAGCCATCTTGCAAATAAACGAATGAAAAGAGACATAGGAAGCAAACATTCACAATTGTGGTGGAGAACAGTTGTTTGCCAGATGCTAGTGACTTCCCCACCCAGAGGCAGAACCTTTGGAAATGTCTAAATTAGAGAAAAGCTGGGACTGAATGGTGAAAGGGGAACTGGCTCTCTCTGAGACCACTGCCACAGTGGGCACTTCCTCTGTCCTTCCCCAGCCACACACAGTTCTGAGCTTCTTAAAGATACTAACTGATCTGCTGGGCAAAGTGGCACACGCCTTTAATCCCAGCACTCGGGAGGCAGAGGCAGAGGCAGAAGCAGGCGGATCGCTGTGAGTTCAAGGCCAGCCTGGACTACAAAGTGAGTCCAGATATCCAAGGATACACAGAGAAAATGCCTTGAAAAACCAAAAAATACATAAATAAAAGGAAAAAGAAAAAAAAAAGATACTAACTGATCTAGCCCCTCCCCCACCCCACATGCCCTCGAGTGGATACCTTAGAAAGGTGATGCCCATGTCATGTCGTCTTGTTGCTCACACCTGGGTGAGGTGGGGTGTCTGGAGCACATGGAGCTTAGGGCAGACCCCTAAGGTGACTGAGGATGAGAACAAGCAGGAAAGCCTCAGCTGAGTCTTATGGCTTCATGAGCTGTAACAAGCTTTACGTATTTACAAAGCATGGTGAGTTCAGACCCCAGAATCTGTGTAACCATCCCACCCTCAAGGTTCTGAGCATATTCATCACTCTTAGAGGTTTTTTCCCCCCTTGGTGAGCCCCACCTTCTACCAGGTAACACCCTGATTAAT
This sequence comes from Acomys russatus, assembly GCF_903995435.1. Lineage (NCBI taxonomy): Eukaryota > Metazoa > Chordata > Mammalia > Rodentia > Muridae > Acomys > Acomys russatus. The sequence goes on from NC_067162.1 coordinate 2,127,644, forward strand.
TTAATTGGCATTTTCTAGATGTTTATGTTAGTTTATTTGTATGTACGTGTTATGTTAGTGATATTTTATACATATTCTTATCTAAATGGAATTATGGAGCAAATGGGCCATTCCCACTTTTTGGATTTTTGACACAGGGTTTCTCTGTGTAGCCCTGGCTGTCCTGAAACATGCTGTGTAGACCAGATTGGCTGGGTTTGAACTCACAGAGAGCTGCCTGACTCTGCCTCCAGAGTGTTAGGATTAGAGCAAGTGCTACTACATAGCTTTTCTTTATTTATTTTGTTTTTGTTCATTTGTTTTGTTTTGAGACGGGTTTCTTTGTGTAGCCTTGGCTGACTTGGACTTGCTTTGTAGACCAGGCTGGCCTCAAACTCACAGAAATTCACCTGCCTCTGCTTCCCAAAGTGCTGGGATCACAGGCACGCACCACCGTGTCCAGCTAAGATTTCTATTTCTATACACTATGATGATGCTAGCCTGATTGGGGGCAAATGAGGGCAGGGAGGGCACAGAGCTTTCGGGGGCTTATTATCCTCAGTACAAAATAACCCTGTGCAGCCAGACATGGTGGCACATGCCTTTAATCCCAGCACTTGGGAGGCAGAGGCAGGCAGATCTCCGTGAGTTCGAGGCCAGCCTGGTCTACAAAATGTGTCCAGGACACACAGAGAAGCCTTGTCTCAAAAAACCCCAACAAAACAAAACAACCCTGTGCTAGCACAGCATCTGTTAGTGTACCATCTAGTCATCTGCAATAAAGAAGAGTTCTATTCACTCTCAAGATCAGTCACAAGAGGAGTCTTGGGTTGTGTTGTTCTGTTTTGTTTTGGGTAGCCCTAGCAGTTCTAGAACTAGTTCTATAGACCAGGCTGTCCTTGAACTCAGAGATCTACCTGCCTCTGCCTCCCCCAAGTACTGGGATTTAAGGCATGCACCATCACTGCCCACTGTGGCCTGAACTTGCATTTCACTGTTCTCTCCCATACTGAGTGTGTATACAGGTGGTAGCCCTTATGCCTTTGGTGAATTGGCTGTTCCTCCTGCTTCTATCTCCTACCTGCTGGGTTACAAGCACGCACCGACTAGTCTCTGGGCAAAAGTGGTGTTCTAGGAGAGGCTAGCAAAGCCTGGGGATAAGAGTCTTGCTGGCTCACGGCTGGAAGGTACTCCTGAGCCTGGCATGCTTGATGTGTGCACGGAATGGAATAAGGACCCTCTGTTGGAAGTGTAGGCTGGGCTAGATCTCAAAGGGCCAGGAGTGGTGGGATAAAGGGGCAGCTGGGAACAGTTGAAAGGTGTTGACAACTTCCTCTGTTATTGTCCTATAAAGTCATCAGACAGGAGGAAGAGAAGCAGGGTGAAAAGGAGGGATGGACCTCTGGGATCCAGCTGTCTTTCTGCTTTGGGTAGCTGTTTTATTAGGAATGCTCTTTTTCTGTCCTACATGTCTGCCTGCCTGTCAGAGGGTTTCTACCCTACTTACGGATGCTCCTGTCATCGGAATTCCATGGTTTCCTATCAGGCTGCTGAGTGTTTCTCAGCTTTGGACTGTCTGCTCTGTTGATAAACTGTGTATATATAGGCTATAATCTTCACTAGAGTCCCCTGTCTTCCAGGGCTGACGACATGTTCCCGCCTGCTCTGTGTCAGGCACAGTGTAGTCAGTTTGCCCTCTGTGAGGATTCCTCCTTTAAGACACCCACACAGTCCCACATACTGTCATCTAACTGGGACAAAAGGCACAAAGAACCCCAGCTCAGACCAGGACTCCAGCCCCCAGTGGAGCATGAACTTTTTTTTCCCATAGCGGCTGGGATGCTGAGTTGCTGATTTCCTCACTGCGCTGCAGCTGCTTTTTGCTGTGTCATGTTTGGGAGGGGGAAATCGCAGACAAAGGGAAGGCAGATTTTGCTGAGTCACCCTCTGTTTCCTCAGCCTGCCTCTGAACAGTTGGTCAAAGGGGAGTGCTTTAACTTCAGGCAGGAGGAAGTGAAAGTTCTAGAAAGGCACAGAAGCCTCTTGTGTTTCTAAATTGTGTGCAGGGCCCTGTCTGAAACACTTCGAGCTGGCTCATGCATGCCACACAGACACACACAGACACACACGTGCATACACACCACACACATATACATACATACCACACACACACACAGTTGCTACTGTTAGCCCCATGCTTCTCAGTTACAGACGCTGGCAATCTTATCTGCCAAGTGGAAATCTTTGGAGTTACAGCTGACTTTTTTCTTAGGTCTTTCCTATTCTGAAATCTACCGTGACAGCCTGTGAGATGGGTTCTCGGTGTGGGCATTCCCTGTCTTTCTAGCTTCCTGAGGCTGCCTGTGCATCTTAGCTTGTGGCTGTGTCTCCCATCTTTATGGAAGGCAGGACAGCAGTCTTCTTGTCCTCTTCTGCTCCTCTCTTTCCTTACCCATCAATTGTGTCTGAACCTGTCATGCACTTTGTGATGATCTATATTCTGAGGGATGGTCCAGGGGTGAATATTCAGCTAGCCCCTGCAGGAGGAACAAAGTCATGGATTGGGCTCTTTCTGGTGTATGAGGCAAAGGAAGTCAGAAAGCTGAATCAGCGTGGGCACAGAGGCGGGGGCAGAGACTGAGAAGGGACGAGAACAGCCTGGCCTACCCACCTTTATCCTGAATGGTGGGTAGTCCATATTCTAGATACATCTGGGGCTCCCCTCTGGAAGCCAGGACTCAGATACTCAGGGTCAGCAAAGCTTGTGTCTCTTAATGAGTGCACAGCCTGAGGCAGTGCCTCTGTCTTTGGGTGCCCCAGTTCTCCATGTAAAAAAGAGGGGGGACATGTGTTTCATTTTCTGGGGCCCTTGGAATAACAGGGTCTAGATCTATACGCTTTTCATTATTGCCCCTTAAAGTCCTGTACTTGAAAGGGCTTTGGTAGGGTGGCCAGGAGGGAGATCTGGCTTCCTATTACTAGGACTAGAATTCTGGTTCTGCCATCAATATAGCGATGTGACAAGAAATTCCTTGACTTCCCTGTTCCTCATTAGAATTAAATTAGAAGAGGGAAGAAAATGGCAGTTGTACAGATCTTGTGGGCTGCTGTCAAGATCAGGTGAGCTGCACACAGCAAGTGCTCCACAAAGGTTAGCTAGGATTACACTTTGTGGTTGTAGCTTAGTTTCAGTTCTTCTGGCAGCTCAGTGTCCTGACAGCCAAATAGCATCCCCATTCACAGGAGGAGCCCTTGTGCTCATTCTTGCTTTCATCATCCTGGGGAAGACGGTCCTTTCCACAACACCTGGAGAAGCATCTGCTGGTTGGCAATGGGCATAGCTGCTTGCCCTGACTACACCGTTCACAGGCTATAGATATGCCACCCGCTTTCTAGGAACGTAGAAGCTGTTCTGTTAAAGTGAATTCACATCCTTAAGCCTCAGTGTCCTGGTATGTAATCAGGCTAATCCCTGAATTTCTCCGGTGGAGGGTGGTTTGTTTTTTAAGAGATTGGCCTGGGGGCTGGAGAGATGGCTCAGTGGTTAAGAGCTCTGTCTGCTCTTCCAAAGGTCCTGAGTTCAATTCCCAGCAACCACATGGTGGCTCACAACCACCTATACTGAGATCTGGTGCCTTCTTCTGGTGTGCAAGCTCACATGAATGCAGAACATTGTATAAATAAATAAATAAATCTTTTAAAAAAAAAGAGAGAGATTGGCCTGTCTCTGCCTCCCCTGGGATTACAGGCATACACCACCACTCCTGGCTCTGGTGGAGTTCTTTGGGGTTCTTTTTTGTTGTTGTTGTTGTTGTTTGTTTTTTTCAAGACAGGGTTTCTTTCTCTATGTAGCCTTGACTGTCTTATACTCACTGTGTAGACCAGGCTGATCTCGAACTCACAGTGATCCGCCTGCCTCTGCCTCCCAAGCGCTGGGATTAAAGGTTTGCGCCACCACACCCAGCTTCTGGTGGAGTTTTTGATAGTGTGAAGTGAGTTGTCTGCCTGTAAGAGGTCTTCAGTTCCTGTGAGCTGCTATTTTGTTGTCACTGCTCAGAGTAGCAGAGATGATGACAGCATTTTTTGCCAAGTACCACAGCTTCTTGGGCACACGCAGGTGAGACTTGGCCATCCCATTCTCCTCTGTGGGGGGATTAATCCTTGACAGGCAGTTGCCAATCTCTGCTTTCCTTTTCTTGGAGCCCAGGACTTGCAACCACCAGTTTTAAATGATAGCCTTAAAAATAGAAGAAACTGCAATACCCAAAATTAATCTGTAAGCCCCACCTGCCCAGGAACCAGATAACTGCTCTGAAAACTGGGAGTTATAGTTCTTAAAAAATAACAAGGCTACTGGGTGCGGTAGTGCACGCTTTTAATCCCAGCACTCACAGAGATCGGCCTGCTTCTGCCTCCCAAGTGCTGGGATGAACAGCATGCATCATCACCATCCTGCAAATAATATTTTTTAGAGAAGCTACTTTTAACAACAACCAAAAAAGAACAGCTAGAACTGTAGAGGCTTTGAAGAAGCATCCAAAGCACCCAATGTTTATGTATTCTCTGTCCAGAACTGATGAGAAAGAATCACTTGGTGACTCTGGTGTCCTGGTGAGGGGCCCTCCTCCCCGAGAATTCAGGTAATTGTCCAAGCCCTACCCTGTTAAGCTTCACTGGGTATCTGTGATGATAGATGGGCCAGAATGTTATGTTCTGACTCCACAGTCTCCTGGATTTAGGCATTAGGAAGTGATTTTGTGGACCAGGTTCTAGGAGAGAGCTGAGGAGACAACCAGACACTTGGATTCTGTTCTACACGAGACCCCGTGCAGGACACTTCATCCTCCAACTCCATTTCCACACCTGTAAAACTTGAGCCATCTACCCAAAAGTTAGCCTTCGTAGGTGCTGGCAAACGGAGCAGGGGTGAATGTACGTAAAGGATTTGAGACAACCATCTGTCCTCAGGGTTCTGGGAAAGCAGACTCAGGTAGACTCGGGGGAGTTGGGGGGGGCCTAGGTGAGTTTGCCCACCAGTATCTTACTCTGACAAGCATTGCCTGCTAGTTCTGGAACCTTCCAGAGCCTGGAGGGGGCTATTCCTGTCTTCCTGTCACTGAGTAGAGTAGAGGGTTCTGGAAAGGACCTATATCCTGCCCAGAGGCAACTCACTCAAATTGAAAAAAAGAGAAAAAAAAGTCATATGACTGCTGGCCAGACCAGCCCGCCCCGGGGCGGGGTGTTGCAACAGGAGCCACAACGCAGTCTCAGCTGGGCGGCGACCACGTGACCCACTTACTTAAAGGGCTGGCGCGGGCAGCCGCAGCAGCTCACGGTCGCCAGTCGCCTCCAGAGTTTCCGCAGCCAACCAACCACTGAGTGGAACTTGCGGGAGCAGAGTATAGCCCGGGGCTTGAAGCGAGCAGAACCAGCCTGAGCCAGCCCAGCCCGGAGATGGAGCGCCCACAGCCAGACAGGCAAGCAACTGCGCGGGGACGGGAACTGTGACGACCCTGTTCAGCCTGGGAATGTCGGCTGTGGGGCCAAGGGACTAGTTAACGCCCAGTCTACGCTGGAGGGAAAAAATGTGATTCACCCTTCTAGGGGTGATGGAATGGGAGTATCCAGGTTTGAGGGCTGGTGAACACACTGCTGAGTCCTGGATCCTGGACTTACATTCTAGGCGGGGTGCTTGGCTCTCCTGGTGGCAAGGAGTGGTCACTTGTCAGGCTGGACTTGTCCTGGAACTCATATGTAGATCAGATTGGCCTTAAATTCAGACCCGCTTCCCTTGGCCTCCAGAGTGCTGAGATTGAAGGTGCTCTGCCAACAAGCTTAGCTTTTTGAGACTGGGTTTCTCTGTGTAGCCCTGCTTGTCCGGGAACACACTCTATAGACCACGTTGCTCTCGAACTGAGAGATGTGCCTGCTTTCTGCCGCCCTAGTGCTGAGATTAAAGGCCCATGTCACCGTGCCCAGCTCTTTTCTCTTTTATATAATAATGCTAGTCTTTTTAATTTTTAAAGTGTCTTACTACATTCTATTTATTGTACATGTGTGCCACACTAAACGTGCAGAGGTCAGAGGACTTGAAGGGAGTCACTTCTCGTCCACTGTGTGGGTTCCAAGGAAGATAGGATTATCAGGCACGATAGCCTTCCTAGTTGAGGCATCTCAGGCTGTCTATCCCTCACTCCAGACAACTTCTAGCATTAATGATTGAACTTAGGACTTCAGACATTCTAGGTAAGCATTCTACTGTTAAGGCACAGCATCAGCACTTTTTAAACACAGTGTCCTACTAAGTCACCCAGGCTCTCCTGGACTTCTTTGATTAAAGTTGGATCTCCCAGACTATTTTCATTTTTTTCCAAGACAGGGTTTCTTGGTTTTTTGTTTTGGTTTGGTTTTGAGTCTTAAGTGGCCTTGGCTGTCCTAGATGCTTTGTAGATCAGGCTAGCCTGGAACTCACAGAAATCAGCCTGACTCTGCCTCCCCAAGTGCTGGGATTACAGGCATGTGCCACTCTGGCCTGCTTACTCAGACTGTTTAATGCAGACACTTTTGAGTGTAATATGTGGGTACTCCTTGAGTGTGTTTTGCTTTGTTTTGTTTGAAATAGTCTTCCTAGCCGGGGCGTGGTGGTGCATGCCTGTAATCCGAGCATTTGGGAGGCAGAAGCAGGTGGATTAATGTGAGTTTGAGGCCAGCCTGGTATACAAACCGAGTCCAGGGCAGTTAAGATTACGCAGAGAAACCCTGTCTCAAAACACCAAAAACCAAAACAACAACAACAAAAAACCCAAACCAAGCAAATAACCCCCCCCTCTCCAAACTATCTACCGTTGAGCATGGTCCTCAGACTAGTGTGGCTCTTCAGTGTGGTCAGGCCATACTTTGCCTTGCCTTCACTGGGAATAACTAGGATAGGAATTCTCCCTGTGGTTTGGGGGACTATTTCCCATAGTATTGAACGACGGGCATCTGTGCGTGGTTAAGACCATGGCTTGGTCTAGAGTGGAGGGTAGAGTTGTTCTGCAGGTGTAATCTTCGAATATGAGGTCCCAGCATGGAGGGCTTGGCTTGGGGAGAACCATTCACAGCCACCCCTACTGAGTCTCCTCCCTTCTTCCACAGCATGCCCCAGGATTTGTCTGAGGCCTTGAAGGAGGCCACAAAGGAGGTGCATGTCCAAGCAGAGAATGCCGAGTTCATGCGGAACTTTCAGAAGGGTCAGGTGACCAGGGAAGGCTTTAAGGTATGTGACATGTAGGTTGACCAGAGCATGGGGGAGGATATATACAGTGGGCATATCAGGGGTTAAGCCAATAGTTTAATGGGGAGATTGGAGCCAGGAATAACGAGGGCTTGTCCAAGGAAGTCATCTTACTAACTTTGATGCTGTAGCTCAGATGAGAGGGTCACACAGCAAGTTCCTGGCTTTCTATGTGACGCTGGTGGAGGAGCTGGGCAGCAAGGTGGCTAAGTGAGCACTTATTCCGTGGTGGCCGCTTTATACTCCTATCTCAGTCTTGAGTAGATACGGGGAAGGCACCTCTCGATGTGGAAAAGACAAAACCCAAACAAAGACAGTCTCCTTTCCGAGCATGTACCACTCTTGACCTGGTTAACTCAGGGGCTTGCACAGGCTGGATTGGGTCTCTTCCATCGACCCACAGTCTTAGCTCTTTGGGAAGATGGGCTCTCACTACATAGTTCAGGAACACACAGTTGTGAAACTAATGCCAGTAGAAAATACCAGACACACAGTAGAGGACACACTGTGACTGTGCGTGGGGAGTGGACAATCGTGGGGACAGAAGAAGGCAGTCATGTAGGGACCTGACAAATTGGCTCTGGTTTTCAGCTGGTGATGGCCTCCTTGTACCATATCTATGTGGCCCTGGAAGAGGAGATAGAACGCAACAAGCAGAACCCTGTCTATGCGCCACTCTACTTTCCTGAGGAGCTGCACCGGCGGGCTGCTCTGGAGCAGGACATGGCCTTCTGGTATGGGCCCCACTGGCAGGAGATCATCCCTTACACGCCGGCCACACAACACTATGTAAGGCGCCTCCAGGAGGTGGGCCGCACTCATCCTGAGCTGCTGGTGGCCCACGCATACACCCGCTATCTGGGTGACCTCTCAGGGGGTCAGGTCCTGAAGAAGATTGCACAGAAGTCCCTGGACCTGCCTAGCTCTGGTGAGGGCCTGGCCTTTTTCACCTTCCCCAACATCGACAGCCCCACCAAGTTTAAACAGCTCTACCGTGCTCGCATGAACACTCTGGAGATGACACCTGAGGTCAGGCACAAGGTGATAGAAGAGGCTAAGAGCGCATTCCTGCTCAACATTGAGGTGAGCCCCAGTGTTCCTCCAAGCCACACTCCTCTTATGGAGGGAGGGTCTGGGAGTCACAGTTAATTAAACACAAGGACTTGGGACCATGGGCCTGTTTTGCTACTTACTAGCTGGATGGTTCTAGGCAAATCTCTTCATCTCCCTGGTCCTCAGTTTCTATGTCTGCAAAATAGGGATAATATTAGCACCCATCTTCAAGGTGTGAGAGGCAAGCAAGTTGATCCAGTTCAGTCCCTGGGGGCGCTGGCATAGGGAAGCACTGGGATAGCATTGCTCTTGTGCTGTGGAACGTGACCATCAAAGAGATGGGCATCTTGTGACAAGGCTGTGTCTGTACATGAGGAGCTTGTGCATAGCCCAGTTTTCATTGTAAGGGTTTCAGGTCCTGGAATGCTTCAGGTGGCATTTACTGATTTTTATTTTATGTGTACTGATGTTTTGCCTGCATGTATGTCTGTTGATGGTGCTAGAGTTCCCTGGAGCTAGAGTTACAGCCAGTTGTGAGCTGCTATGTGGGTACTGGGAATTTTGAACCCTGGTCCTCTGGAGAGAAAATACTGCTCTTAACCTCTGAACCATCTCTCTAGCTGGAGGGGTATAGTGTCCTGTTGATGGGGTTGCTATGGTGGTCAGGATTCCAATTTGTGACCTCCTGGCTCCCACTTTTAGCCAAGGACCCCTTAGAAGTTCAGCAGGTGCCAGGCATGGTGGCACCCACCTGTAATCCCAGCACTCAGGAGGCAGAGGCAGGAGGATCGCTGTGAGTTCAAGGCCAGCCTGGTCTACAAAGCCAAGGCTACATAGAGAAACTCTGTCTCAAACAAACAAACAAACAAACAAGTTCCAGCAGGCAAGAACCCTTCAGCTGGGGTCTCCAGCGTGTCCCATTAACATGGCGGTCTGTCTTGTTTTCAGCTGTTTGAGGAGCTGCAGGGGCTGCTGACACAGGACCACAAGGATCAGGGCTCCTCACAGATGAAGCGGCTTCGCCGGCGGCCTGGTGGCCTGGTGCAAGGTAAAGGTGCTCATGGCTCTTCTTGGCATGAGCATGGCCCAGCTGGGGTTTCTTTACTCTCCTCTTTTCTGAATGTTTTAAATTAGAACTAGGATGTAGACCAAGGGCCCAGGGTTAGCCTGTCCCATGTGACTGTGGATGAACTTTAAGACTTCTACCTCAGTTTCCCCACACTGGGGAAATGTGTAGTTCACTGACACAGAAATCTTTTCCTTTAGACCTCTTCACCCTTGGGCTGAAACAATCCTCCTGCCTCAGTCTTTGACAAATAGCTGGGATTGTGTTTGCCTTTCAGACCCACTAAAGGCCCCCAAGCAGGCCCCTATGAGGCAAGGATTTGGGAACCTATTTCTAGCGCTCACCCTCCAGGGGACACTAAGCCATGTAATTACTGGACTGTTGGTGCCAGCCCCTCTCTCCCGTGCCTTGTTTCATAGTAGCTGGAGCTGTAGAAAGAGTTCCAAAAGGACTAACGTGACGACACATCCTGCGCCTTCCCTGAGCCTGTCACCCCTGGGATGGAGTTTGGCAGGGAGTGGGTGATGGAAGAGAGGATAGGCAGGGCAGGCCATGTGATGCTATCTTGCTCGATGCCACCCTAACCCACCTTCTGCCTAAGCCTCTCCCAACTGGGGCAGTACCCCACAACCCTGTTACTAGTAGTAGTACTTCTGGTGGGCTGAAATGTGGCCATTCCTGATGGAATCAGGCACCTGATTGGTCAGGGGACTTTGCCTTGGCATGGCTGGGTGTGGAAGAATGAACAGCTTTGGGGGAGTTAGTGAGCTCCTAGCTTTGAAGGTGTTCAAGCAGTGGCTAGTGGGATGGACACTCTGTGATAGCAAAATCCTGGCCTTGGACTAGACACCAAGGCTCCTCTGCTCTGTGCACTTTAATGTCATATACCACAGGCTGCATGAGTTTGACTTTGTCTGTCTTTCTCTTTCAGGCACTACCCCTGCAGAGACACCCAACGGGAAACCCCAGACCAGCACTAGCACCTCCCAGTCACCGTTCCTCCGATGGGTCCTCACTCTCAGCTTTCTGGTGGCAACGGTGGCAGTGGGAATTTATGCCATGTAAATGCAAATGGGCTGGCCCCCAGGCCTGTGAACTCTGTCCAATGTAGCCTTCTCTCTCTGTAGGGGAGAATCTTGCCTGGCTCTCTTCTCTTGGGCCTCTAAGAAGTTTTTGGTGCTCCTAGTCCACTCCTGTGTCCTCCTCTTCTCTCTCTGGAATGGAGAGGGAGATGCCTGACACATTTTTCCCTCACCCAAACCACATCCAGCCAGTATCCTGAACTTTGAAACCAGCAGTTCCCGATTCCTGCAGCAGAGCTCAAAAGCTGTGGCCTGCAGAGGCAGCTGTTCTGAGCCCAGTGCCCTCGGTTGTCTGTGTCCATGTTGACTGACCATGACTGCTTCCCCCGTGTCTCGGCCACTTTGATATCAGTGTGCAGATTTTCTGTCTTGTGTTTCTGTCTTGTTTTTGTTATTTCCCCAGTTCTGCCTGAATGGTGGTATCTCGTTGTGTTGTTTTTTTCTAACAAAGTTGGGCTGTCTTTTGAGGGGTGGGTAAGGTATTTAACAGTTGTAACCTTGGTCTCCAACTTCTATGTGAAATAATAAATGGAATTACCTGACAGTCACTGCTAGTGTCTGCTTGTCTCTGCTGTCCATGAACAGGGCCCGACCCCTCATCTCTAAGGTGCCTGGAAGGAGGAGGGCAGGTGATGGTGGCTTGGTAGCTGCAATGTTGGACTGTGCTTGATATTTGGAAGTGACCTTTAAGCAGTTGGGCAGATCTTACTGACTGTGGGTGGGGATATGTGCATGTGTGGGTGGAGAGGCCAGAGGTCAGCCTGGGGTATTTTTTAGGAACTATGTACCTTGGTTTTTATTTAGAAAGGATCTCACTATGTGACCCTGGTTGGGGGAACTTGCTGTGTAGACCAGCTGGCCTTGCACTCACAGAGATCTGCCTGCCTCTCTATCATGCTGGGATTACATATGTGTGTCCCCACACCCAGCCATAGGGATCCTGCTGTTTCCCTAATTCCCCGGTGCTAGGATTACAAGTACCCCTCACCATGCCTGTTTCACATGGGCTCCAACTCAGGTCTTTACTGACTGACCTATCTCTTCAGCCCCAAGACTCATATCTAATGAGGATGAAATAAAAAATTTAAATATAAAAAAAAGTTTCCCAAGAAGAGACTTGATACCCTATGAGCATATAAAGGGGGAGGAAGTCCCCTTCAGTCACAGTCATAGGGGAGGGGAGTAAGGGGAAAATGGGAGGGAGGGAGGAATGGGAGGATACAAGGGATGGGATAACCATTGAGATGTAATAAGTTAATAAAATAAAATTTTTAAAAAAGTTTCAAACCGTCTGACTAGAGAGTGACTCGATCCACAGAAACTATAATACTCCTAACTAAAAATATCCCAGGAAACTTATTAAGAAGACTAATAGGCCAGGTGTGGTGGTGCATGCCTTTAATCCCAGGTGGATCATGAGTTTAGGCCTGCCTGATCTACAAAGTGAGTCCAGGACAGCCAAAGCTACACAGAAACCCTGTCTCGAAAAACCAAAATAACAAAAATCCAGAAAAACAAAAACAAAAAAACCCAAACCAAAACAAAATCAAAATCAACAAAATTAAAAAATACTAGTGAGCCATGCTTAAGATCATGATATGTCTTAAGCTCTTGTGTGTATACCTGTGTATAGGTGCACATGTGTGGGGTGCTGTGCACAAATATGTGCAGGCCACAGGTCAGTATTAGGTGTCTTTTCAGTCATTATCCACTTTATTTTTTATTTATTTTATATTTAGTATTGAGAAGTGAACTCAGGGCCTCACACATGCTAGGAAAGCCCTCTACCACTGAGCTATATTCCCAGCCCTGTGCTATGTTTTAGGACAAGGTCTCTCACTGAATTTAGAACTTACCAGCTGCTTAGACTGGTTGGCCAGCAAGCCCCAGGGATTCCCTATCTCCTCCAGCACTGGGGTTATAAGCAATGCTGTGTTCAGGTTTTTGTTTGCTTGTTTGTTTTTTGTTTTTGTTTTTGTTTTTTGAGACTGGGTTTCTCTGTGTATCCTTGGCTGTCCTGGACTCACTTTGTAGACCAGCCTGGCCTCGAACTCACATCCATCTGCCTGCCTCTGCCTCCTGAGTGCTGGGATGAAAGGCACATGTCACCACACCCGGCCATATAGCCATACAAACCCCTTTTGGTAATATTAAGAAAACCTTTGAAGCCGGGCATGGTGGCACACGCCCTGTGATTCTGGCACTTGGGGAGGAAGAGGCAGGTAGATATCTGTGACTTCGAGGCCAGCTTGGTCTACAAGGACAGCCAAGGCTACACAGAGAAACCCTCTCTCAAAAAACAAAACAAACCTTTTGATAAGGAAATGAGTAGACCACCATTGCTCTCTCCTCCCACCACATTAGTGTAGGTTCAGTCCTGTAAGCAGGTGAACTCCAAAGCTCCAGAGTTGCCTGTTTAATGCATCTGAAGTACTTACACCTGCATTTTTTCTCAAGTGCATCTGTCCAATTCTTTTTAAAGATTTATTTGTTTATTTTCTGGGTAAGGTGCTCTATTTGTTTGTACACCCTCATGTAGAAGAGGGCATCAGATCACATTATAGATGGTTGTGAGCCACTGTGTGGTTGCTGGGAATTGAACTCAGGACCTCTGGAAGAGCAGACAGTGCACTTGACTGTGAAGCCATCTCTCCAGCACAGCCCCCCCCCCTTTAAAAAAGATTTATTTTAATTTTTGTTTTTGCTTTTTGCTTCCCACCCCCACCCCCACATAGGGTTTCTATGTAGGCCTGGATGCCCTGGAGCTCAGTCTGTAGACCAGGCTGGCCTCCAACTCAGAGATCCACCTGTCTCTGCCTCCTGAGTGCTGAGATTAAAGCATGCACCACCACTACCTGTCTATTTATTTTGAAAGATATATTTATGTGTGAGTGTTTTGCCTGTATCTATGTATGTTCACTACATGCATGCATACTGCCTGTAGAAGCCAGAAGTGAGCATCAGGCTCCCGGGAACTGGAATTACAAATGGTTGTGAGCCACCACATATGTGCTGGGAACTGAACCGGGATTTTCTGTGAGAGCAGCCAGTCCTTTTAATTGCTCGGCCACCTTTCCGGTACTCAGTCTCTTGACCACTAAACTTGCTGACTCTGCTTCACTCTGTCTCTCCCTAAACTTCTTTTCTGTGCAGGAAGTCAAGTGTCCCACCTGCACCGCAGGGTGGCCCCAGCCAACAATGTGGATTTACATTCTGCTGTTGGTGACAATTGTTGAGAACAGACTCAGAGCCTAGACTTTGTCCAAGAAGAGAATAAAGCAGCTTAAAATAGAATGTGTTAAACTTGTTTTGGCACACGGGGATGGCCATGAAATGTTGAGAAAACCAAGTCTTAGATTCACTTAATGTTGTTTATAAGCTGCAAAAGTGCTCATACTTTATTCTCTGTAAATACGTATTTGAGTGGCTGTGCAGGCCACAGGTTTACACTTGTTCATGTGGACCATAGGAACTCAACCAAGGGGAAATTACATAACTAGTATTGCTGTGCCAAGTCTGTCATTCCCTCGGCAAGATTTCTACTTGGAAATTTCATATGCTTTTCTTTGTTTGAGACAGGATTTCTCTGTGTAGCCCTGACTATCTTGGACCCCCTTTGTAGACCAGGCTGGCCTTGAACTCAGAGAGATCTGCCTGCCTCTGCCTCCCCTAGTGCTGGGATTACAGGCGGGCGCCACCTCACGTGCCGAACTTCGCATGCTTTGAGTATTGCCATAGAATTAAAAACTTTCTACAACCATCATCATCGTCATCATTCATTAGCATCTGGATGAAAGAAAACCTCTGGCAACTTAGGTTTAGGTACCATCTGGCCTTGGCTACACGAGTTGCATTGGAACTGACCTGCCTCAAAAGCTGCCTAGCTGGCAGCCCTGCTGGCTGGGGCAAAAAGACACCTCTCCGGATACTCCTTTGTCCCAGTAGCTAGGAAAGGTGTCATTTTCTCATGCATTTTCTACATAGGTTTTTTGTTTTTGTTTTTGTTTTCTGGTTTTTCGAGACAGAGTTTCTCTGTGTAGCCCTGGCCATCCTGGACTCACTTTGTAGACCAGCCTGGCCTCGAACTCACAGTGATCCGCCTGCCTCTGCCTCCCGAGTGCTGGGATTAAAGGCGTGCACCACCATGCCCGGCTCTTTTTTTTTTTTTTTTTTTTTTAAGGCAGGGTTTCTTGAACCTCCCCAGTGGTAGAACAAATCACCATACTCGGTGGGCATAGGACAAGATTGATAACTACATTTTACTTATGTGTGTCTGTGTATCCAATTAAGTGCTAGTGTCTGCAGAGGCCACAGGATTGTGAGATGCCTGATACGGGTGCTGGGAAACAAACCCAGGTCCTCTGGAAGGGCAGTACGCTCTTTACAGTGCAGAGCCAATGCTCCAGCTTGTTTTTACTTAAAAAATAAAATAAAATAAAATAATATATATATATATGTGTGTGTGTGTGTGTGTGTGTATGTATGTATGTATGTATGTATGTATGTATGTATGTATGTATGTATGTATGTATGTAAGTGTATGTGTGCCCATAGAGGCCAGAAAAGAATGTTCGAGCCCCTGGAGCTGAAGTTACAGGTAGTTGTGCGCGCCCGACATAGGTGCTGAGAACAGAGATTGGGTCCTCTGAAAGTACAGCAAGCGCTCTTGACCACTGATCCATCTCTCCAGTCTCCCTTTTACTTGAGACAGGGCCTCCCTAAGTTGCCCAGGCTGGCCTTGAACTTGCGTTCCTCCTGCCTAGACTTTACAGGTAATGGGGTTGATGAGCCTGCGCCGCTAGGCTTGGTTTTCTCGCAAGACCTAAAAGACTTAAGAAACGTGCAGAGAGCTGGAACGCCTCACAGCCATCTTTGCGTGGCTCGGCTCGCGCCAGGGTTACAGCTTCCCACTCGCTCAGAAGTTTCGCGCCAAAACGTTCCGCTCACAAAATGGAGACCGGAAGAAGCCGGGATATGACGTCACTGAGACACCACAGCCAATCATCTTGGGAACCTGGTCTCGGAGGCGGGACTTGGTCGGCGAGAGCGGCCCAATAGCTGTCCGCGGGACCGGACGAGCCAATAGGAGCGCAGAAACCGCGGCAGACGAACGCCGAGGCTGTTTTTTTCCCGCGAAAGTCGGCTTCCTCTAGGTGGACTGAGGTTCTGTGGCGCGGCGTTGAGGTGAGGGGGCAGAGAGACACCTCGGAGGCCTGGCTGAGGCAGGTGCGCTGCCTCAGGCCGCTCAGCCCTCTGTCTCCTTGCCCCAGGTGCAATCATGTCGGGCTTCGACGATCCCGGCATTTTCTACAGCGACAGCTTCGGTGGCGACCCCGGCGCCGACGAGGGCCAGGCCCGCAAGTCGCAGCTGCAGAAGCGCTTCAAGGAGTTCTTACGGCAGTACCGAGTGGGCACGGATCGCACGGGCTTCACCTTCAAGTACAGGTGGGACCGCTTCCGCGAATCGTTCTTAGGAAGACGCCTTTTCTTGGCAGTCTCTCTTCCGTCCTAAAAAGGATAGATTGGTCTAGAACTAGGTGTTTTGGTTTTTTTTGGGGGGGTGGTTCACTGGTGCCTGTGTGGGGACCGATGCCAGAGGAGCATGTGAACTGCTGCTGTCGCTTCCTCAATGCCCTCTTTCCTGTCCGTCCGTCCCCCCCCCTCCCCCCGTTAACCACTAAAGGGATGAACTCAAGCGGCATTACAACTTGGGGGAATACTGGATCGAGGTGGAGATGGAGGATCTGGCCAGCTTTGACGAGGAACTGGCTGACTACTTGTACAAACAGCCAGCCGAGCATCTGCAGCTGGTGAGTAGCCCCGTTTCTGAGCCCCCCTACTGCCCGGCCCTGTCCCATCACCACCAGCTTATGTCTTTGCTCTTCTTCAGCTTGAGGAAGCTGCCAAGGAGGTGGCTGATGAGGTGACCCGGCCCCGGCCTGCCGGGGATGAGCTGCTGCAGGACATCCAGGTCATGCTTAAGTCAGATGCCAGCCCTTCCTGCATTCGGATTCTGAAGGTAGGAGTCTGTTGAGTGGTCAGTCAGGGTGGCACGCGTGCAGTGTGGTGCAGAGGCTTCTGAGACAGGTAGCCTGGGGGACCAGATGTGTAACCCTGACCAAGACATTTAACTAATAAACCTTTATCCTCCTCTGTAAAATTACCTCTGTGGGTTGATGTCCCAAGGGGAAGGCACAGTTCAGTCTTGGCAGAACAACAGTAAATTCCTATCTATCAGGGAGACCCAAACAAACAAACAAGCAAACACACCAGTAAATGCCATCCGTAACTGGGGAGGGTAGAGGCAGAGGCCTGGTCTACATAGTGAGAGCTTGTGGTGTGGGTATGGCTGAGAGGGGTGGAGATTGACAAGGAAAACATGCGAGGAACTGATGCCGAGTGATGTGTAGCCAGCCAGGTCCAAACCTGGAAGCTCATTCCATCCGCCAGGCTCAAGAAACAGTAGGTGGAGCCGGGCGTGGTGGTGCACGGCTAAGGCTACACAGAGAAACCCTGTCTCGAAAAACCAAAAAAAAAAGTAAATTACACATGACATTTTATCCTTAAATACCCAATATTTTACTACATTTGGTTGTGTCTGTGTGGGGCAGTGTGGTAGTTAGTGGACAACATGAGGGACTCTTCCATGAGGGCCCTGGGGATTGATCTTGATGACAAATGTTTTTACCTGTTCAATCATCTTTTTTTTTTTTTTTAAATTATTTAGTATATATACATTGTTCTGCCTGCATGTACACCTACATGCCAGAAGAGGGGATCAGATCACATTATAGATGGTTGTGAACTGTTATGTGGGTTTTTTTTTTTTTTGGGTTTTTCAAGACAGGGTTTCTCTATGTAGCCTTGGCTGTCCTGTACTCGCTCTGTAGACCAGGCTGGCCTCGACAGCGATCCGCCTGCCTCTGCCTCCCGAGTGCTGGGATTAAAGGCCTGCACCACCACACCCGGCTTGTTATGTGGTTTTTGGGAATTGAACTGAGGACCTCTGGAAGAACAGTCAATGCCCTTAACCTCTGAGCCACCTGATAGCCTCCCAGTATGTAATTTTTTTCCCCTAGTTTTTCGAGACAGTTTTTTTTATTTTTTTATTTTTTAAACATAGTCCTGGCTGTCTTGGAATTTACTTTGTAGACCAGACTGGCCCTGAACTGAGAGATCTACCTGCCTCTGCCTCCTAAGTGCCGGGATTTAAGGTATATAGCACCATGCCTGGCTGTTTTATTTTTTCCCTCCCACTCAAGTTTTTCTGTGAGTTCTGTTCTGGAACTCACTCAGTAGACCAGGCTGGCCTCAAACTCACAGAGATCAGCCTTCCTCTGTCTCGCAAGTGCTGGGATTAAAGATGCACCATTTAATTTTTAAAATTTATTTTTATCTTATGCACATTTGTGTTTTGCCTGCATGTATGCCTGTATGAGGGTGATGATACTGAATGTGTAGTCTTAGGTTTCATAGCTTGTGTTGTCTTAGGTTGTTACTGCTCTTAAGTGTCTTATTCCAGAGCAACCGTCCTTACACTTGTGAACATAATTCCTTTTTCAGTTACCAGCTTGTGGAAGAGGAAGGGCTGGCTCTCCTGGAGGAGTTTGTGGTCCTGTAGATTTATATTGTAGCCTGCTTGGCTGGATTGAAGCACACCTGTATTATTTAGAACCTGAAGGTTGGTTCAGGCTGCCTTCCAGTTTAACATACTGAGCAGGATGTTCATGGGTGATATTGATGCTTTGTGCTACACCCAGTCACTGGCATTCCCGTAGCTCCTTCATGTGTCCTCTTATCTAGGCCAAGATACCCTAAGGTGGAGAGATGTCAGGAGATTGTCTCAGTCCTGTAGACTCTGTGAGGTTGGCACGAGCAGCACAGAATGTGAGAATGTTGACAGTAAGGAAAATAGAATATAAAAAGAAGATGTGTCCTTTGGTACTTGTCATCCAGCTTAGTGATTAGTAACAGGCTAGTCTTTCTGTCTCTAGAAGGCCCTGGAACTCTTGAAACAAGTCTGATCTGTCATGTCATTTCACGTGAAACTGTTAGCAGTTTACATCCCTGAAAGATGTTCTGGATCTCACTATATAGATAAAGTCTGGCCTTGAACTCGGAGATCCACTTGCCTTTGCCTCTCAAGTGATGGAATCAAAGGTGTGCTCCACCACACCTGGGTCAAGGGATCTTTTTTTGTTTGTTTGTTTTCGTTTTTCGAGACAGGGCCTCTCTGTGTTAGCCTTGGCTGTCCTGGAGTTGCTTTGGAGACCAGGCTGGCCTCTAACTCACAGCGATCCGCCTGCCTCTGCTTCCCAAGTGCTGGGATTAAAGGCGTGCACCATCACCGCCCAGCAAGGAATAATTTTTGAAGCATGACTGTAAATGGCCCGGTAGAAATGAATGCATTTTGTTTATTTATTATTATTATTATTATTTATTTTTTTTTTTCCGAGACAGGGTTTTTCTGTGCTATCTTAGCTGTCCTAGACTCACTTTGTAGACCAGGCTGGCCTTGAGCTCACAGCCATCCACCTGCCTCTGCCTCGAGTGTTGGGATTAAAGACATGTGTTACCACGCCTGGCCCGAAATGAGTACATTTTCTAAAGAAACACTTTAGCTATCAGACTATTAAAACAATGGATCCCCAAAAATTGAAATTTCCTTGCAAATCTTACACTGAGAAAAGAGAAGTCTGGATCATCAGTGGAAACTCTTCTCTAAAAGGCTTAAGATCTCTGTGAGTTCAAGGCCAGCCTGCTCTACAAAGCAAGTCCAGGACAGCCAAGGCTATGCAGAGAAATCTTGGTTCGAAAAACCAAACCAGAGAGAGATGGAGAAAAAGAGAGATTGATTACAGAATCATTGGGTCAGTGGTAGGTGGGGTTACCCACCTTGATCAAGACTGCATAGATAGATATGTCCCTGTCTCTCTTTAAAGTGTTCTTTCTTCAGGATGCCTGGTGAGTCTTTGCTCTTCCTGGTGTGGCCTTACTGAATAAATCTCTTTCGGCTTTTACTATGAATTTTACTGTTCTAACTGGCTACTTGACGATGGGTAGCTGAACCTGGCTTCTTGGTGTATAGGTGTGACCTAAGTTTGGTAATATTATACTTAACAATTAGTGTTAGTATCCAGTGAGGTGTAGTCATTGAGATGGAACTCCAAGGCTGACAGAAGGTCCATAGCAGCTGGTGACCTAACTGGAGCTAGATAGAAACACTGGGCCTTTGTCCCATGTCAGTTCTCTGGTACAGCGCAGTAAACTACTGTCAGCTGGGGCTTGGATCTTCTGGATTGTTGTAAAATGTGTTTCGTATTTCCTTTATCTCCCCAGTCTTCTGCCATTGTTCTGCAAGGCCCTTGAAAGTGAAGGCCTATGCCTGAGGTTTGTGAACCTGGTGTCCAGGTAGTCAGGCCTTAGTTGGGTGCTCTGGAAAGTCTGAGTTAAACTATGAGCCATGGCTTTGTCACCTCCTCCAGATCTTGCTCATGTCTCCTGTTTTCTCCTTAATAATCAAACCACCCTGTGGCTTTGTTACAGTCAGACATGATGTCACACCTGGTGAAGATCCCTGGCATCATCATCTCGGCCTCCGCAGTCCGTGCCAAGGCTACTCGGATCTCCATTCAGTGCCGCAGCTGTCATAACACCCTCACTAATATCGCCATGCGCCCAGGCCTAGAGGGCTATGCCCTTCCCAGGAAGTGTAATATGTGAGTGTATAGTCAGGAGGGACTCTGGAGGAAATGACCTAAGGCATCAAAAAGCTGACAGCTCTGGGAGGGGCTGCATAGCACTGTATCCTGGGGTTGGGCAGGGCCTGTGAACCCAGCACAGCATCCTTCATGTGATTGAACTTTTGCCCTATCTGGATGTCCACACAGCCTGTGTATGGAAGGAACCCCAAGGTTGGGGAGGAAATTGTCCAGGGGATTTGTCTATATGGATCTTTTATTTTTATTTTTTTATTTTATGAATATTGGTGTTCTGCCTGCATGTATGCCTGTGTGAGGGTGTCAGACACCCTAGGACTGGAGTTATAGACAGTTGTGAACTGCCTTGTGGGTGCTGGGAATTGAACTCAGGTCCTTTGGAAGAGCACCATTGAGCCTTCTCTAGCCCCTATATGGAATTTTTTTGGGTGTGCTTGTTTTTGTTGTTTTTTGGGGGGGTTAAGACAGGGTTTCTTTCTCTGTGTAACCTTGGCTGTCCTGGACTTGCTTTGTAGACCAGGCTGGCCTTGAACTCAGTGATCCACCTGCCTCTGCCTCCCAAGTGCTGGGATTAAAGGTTGCATCACCATGCCTGGCTTATTAAATGGAATATCCTAAAGCAAACTGACTTGCTGGCCTAGACTCAGTGTTCCCACTGTACCGACAAAAGCATGGCTGTGCTACTTAATACTTAAATGTATTGCTTCACTATAGCGACTGAAAAGCATGGTCTTCCAGTTAGGACTTAAATAATACTGTACTATTCTGAACAGAAAGTGTTTGCTAACTCTGACCTAATAAACTCTACCTGCATCCTGGCTGCTTTTGGCTTTCCACATTGCCTGAGGCATGCTAGCATTATCCTAGGCTATTGCCTACCCTCTCATCTGGGGCACAGAGAAGCCCCTCCCGATCCCCATGTGCACCTTCACTGCTCCTCAGTCTTTCCCCAGTCCAGGAGCTAGGTGGCTTGGCCCTTTCACAGGCTGCCTTGGGTCTGCTCTTGCCTTCTCTTTTGCCTAAATGGTCTTCCCTCAGGCGGCCAGTGTCCCTACCTCTTTTTCAGGCTCCTTACATGTCCTCTCACCAAAGATGCCTTCCTTATTCTATGCTTGCTTTTGGAAGACATATATCTGCTCACACCCACCTGCCTATTTTTCCTGCATGCCATTATACTATGCAGATAGTTTTCAATCCTGATGGGAACTTAGCTTCACAGACCAGGGACTTTTGGTTCACTGCTATGTCTCCACCTATATCTGTTGAAGAGACTTACTGTATAGGCCTCAGAGAGTCTGCACCCACAGAATGGTCTAGAGGTGGCAAAATTTCACTGGGAAAGATCCTGGGCTATGGATAGAGTTTAGTGAGGGATTTGATGATAAAGCCTTTCCTTCACCTATGGGGACAAGAGGCCTTATGATGAGGGAACTATGAGTGACTGCCACCTCAGTGGGCCATGGAGAATCTAAGACACCTGAAGTTCTGACTTTGGATCTAGCATCCTGCTATCATGAAAACTGTCCTTCCCAGGCCTTTCCCTAAATGTATCCCAGTTTGCCTCATTGCTGCTGCATCTCAAGGCTGACTCTGAATGGATGAGCCCTTCTTTTGGGTTCTCAGGGTGGTTCTAGTGACAACTTCCTTTCCTGCCTAGGGATCAGGCCGGGCGTCCAAAGTGCCCACTGGACCCATACTTTATCATGCCTGACAAGTGCAAGTGTGTGGACTTCCAGACCCTGAAACTACAGGAGCTGCCCGATGCAGTGCCTCATGGTGAGATGCCCAGGCACATGCAGCTCTACTGTGACAGGTAAGTTGGCAGGGGCTATGGGTTGGTGCACAGTACACAGAGTGGAGCTCTTGCTGTGTCTGTGTCTCACTGACTTTGTTACCTCTTGTTTCCCATTTCCCATAGTCTGCAAGGCATGTCTACCCCTATTTATTTTACACGGAAACTGTACCTGGGGGAGGTCAGATGACTTTGTGAGTGGAAGTGAGGTCTGTGCATCTTCCAGGACCAGTCTCCATCCCTATGCATCCTACTGCTCTCACCAGTCTTCCTGCTAAGAATCTGTCTGTGGGTTTTTTTGAGTAGTTATGAAATGACCTGGGTGAAGGCCTATAGATCCCTGAGTAATATCCTACCTAGCCTCATACACCTGAGGTCAAGTGCAGATGTAAAGCTTTCTGGGGAGTGAGGGATCCACAGTTGTCCTCTTTATCACTGGCAAGCTCAGGATCTTGGGAGAGCTATACACTAAGCTCCATTTCCCCCTCTGTAAAACAGGGCCTGGACTGTCTCAGCCTGCCTGAAAATGTGTGTCTAAGGAACACAGTTCCTTAGCACAATTGAGGATAGGGATTAGAGTATTCTCTTATGTATCCAAAGGGCTTGAGAACTAAGTCATGGAAGGAGTAGGAGGAGGTTAATAGGACATATAGGTGGCGGAAAGAGTCCTCTGTGAGACTATGATTTGGTAGTCTATATGGAATACCTTTGAGTTTGTTACCTTGCTTGATTTCCCAATAGTTGAGTTAAGGTTATCATCTCTAAGCTCAGAGAAGCATAGTGACATATCTGAGTTCACACAGCCACTCTGCTCCTTTAAGCCACACTGCTTCTGGGGAAAGGGGAGTGGAGGGCTTCTAATCACTTAGCATGTTATTTTTTTAAAAAGTGACTAAAGCTGGGCAAGATGACGCAAGCCTGTAATCCCAGCACTTGGGAGGCAGAGGTGTGAGTTTGAAGCCAGCCTGCCCTACAAAGTGAGTCCAGGATAGCCAAGGCTACACAGAAAAACCCTATCTTAAAAAAACAAAACAAAACTAACAAACAAAAACAAAAAAAGAAGTGACTAAAAATCTAGAGGCAGACTGACCTGACTGAGCTCAGGGAGTGTTGCAGAGGCAAAAATGGAGGTGGCTCTTGCAAGTAGTCTTTGAGGATTTGAGGAAAAGGCTTCCCCTAAGGAAGCAAAGTGGAGACACTCTTTGAGGCTGGCCACAGCTAGAATGGCTTCTGAAGGCTGGGCAAGGACACTGAGCCTAGCTTCTGCAGTACAACACCTGACCTCTTAAATTCAGTGAGAGTCAGCCTGGCATCATAAACTAACCATCCAGACAGACATGGGTGGGTAGCGGCAGTAGGGAATGGTCTCTGCTCTAGGCTGTGTGAGGACAGAGCCAACTAACTTGCTTTTCTTTATCCTCCCCTGCA
Source organism: Acomys russatus (assembly GCF_903995435.1). NCBI lineage: Eukaryota > Metazoa > Chordata > Mammalia > Rodentia > Muridae > Acomys > Acomys russatus. The sequence goes on from NC_067162.1 coordinate 2,151,039, forward strand.
CTTTACTCAGGTACCTGTGTGACAAGGTTGTTCCTGGGAACAGGGTCACCATCATGGGCATCTATTCTATCAAGAAGTTTGGCTTGAACCACAGCAAGGGCCGGGACAGGGTGGGTGTAGGTATCCGGAGTTCCTACATCCGGGTCCTGGGCATCCAGGTGGACACAGATGGGTCTGGTGAGTTGCTTTGAATTTTTACACTTCCCTTAATTCGCTGCTCATGCAGTAGCCCAGGCATTCTTGATTCTTAAATCAAACCGTTAGGATGTGTTTTGCTTTTTTTGTGGTGGGGCTCAAATCTAGAGCCTTGTGCATACCAGGCAACTATTTAACCCTGAGCTATATTCCCAATCCCAGGGTGTTCATTTTTACAGTAAGCAAAAATTTGTTGCCTAAAATGTCTGTGTATTTATTGGTGTAGCTGTGGCTCCTGTCCTGGGGTTGTTGCCTAAACGCATGCTTGAGTTGCATGACTCAGTACAGTAGATGCAGTGTGGAGTGGAGAGCTCATGCTTGCACCCAGGGGCAGTGGGGGAGCCACTTTGAGGATTGGTCCCAAACTCTGGTCTAGAATGCTGGAGTTCTGAGTACTGTGTCCATATTCCATGTTGGTAGGGTCTCCCTCAGTTAAAACTGGAAAAGCCACCTGTTCATCTAGCCATATTCTAAACTTAAATCTCACTCTTTTTGACTTGCCATACCAGACTTAAGTGGCTACAGTTAAACACTTATTTTCCATCTTCTGACACTGGTTTTTGCTTAGATTTCCCTTCCCTTGCTCAGCAGACCCTCCACGTCCTCCTCAGTCCCAAACCTACCCACCTTTTAATCCTTTCATCTCATCTGCAAGCGTGCATGCTCTGTCTCATGCTGAGGATCGACAACTTCTTACTACCCTGGTCTGAGTCCTATTCTTTCTCCTAGATGTTCTTTCAAGCCCCCGCCACTTGGTCCTACCTTCTCCATTCCTCAGCACCTGAAGTGGTTAAGCAATTGCATTGGCTCTCTACCTTATCCGAGTTAGGAGAGACTTGCCAGTGGTCCCCAGTGGGCAGATGTTCTAGGCCTCTGATGGTTTGGAATCTCCTTCCTCTCTTGACTATTGATTTGGAAGACTTGGATAGCCCTGTACTCTAACTTTCCTGAGTGAGACTGTCTTGCTGGTGTTGAGGACCTTCTGTTTGTGTGTGTATAGTAAGGGGTAAGGAGGTTCCTGATGTAGAGTGAGGCCTAGCAGTAGGCTGAAAGAGAAGCCTCCTGCTCACTTACGCACCTGTTCTGTCCTAGGCCGCAGCTTTACCAGCTCTGTCAGCCCACAGGAAGAGGAAGAATTTCGGCGCCTGGCGGCCCTCCCCAACATATATGAGCTCATCTCCAAGAGTATTTCCCCCTCCATCTTTGGGGGCATGGATATGAAGAAGGCTATTGCCTGCCTGCTCTTTGGGGGTTCCCGGAAGAGGTGAGGGGCCTGGGAGGAGGGTGCTGATGATCAAACTGTTGCAGGAGGCCATCTGTGTGAGGACCAGATGTTCTTCCATGTCTGCCAGGTCCTTCAGCCTGCTGGCACTGGGGAGCACAGTGGGAATGCACTGAGCTTGGACCAAGGAGTTGTACTCTGCTCTAGATGCCTGTGGCCTGTGGCTTAGAGTAAGGAACACCATCTTGGAACAACAAAGTTTCTTACATTTTTGGTTGTGAGCCTACCCTTTAATGGCTGAGGCATCTCTCCAGCCCGGAACAAAGTTTTTATGCATGAGTCAAATGAAGTACTTGACACTTAGAAGGTTTCGTGTGTCCATTTTCTTTATTTTTTTGTTTTGGTTTTCCTTTTGTTTTTTTTGTTTTTTGTTTTTTGTTTTTTTTTTCATTTTTTTTCTTTTTTAAGATTTATTTATTATGTATTCAGTGTTCTGTCTGCATATATGCCTGCAAGCTAGAAGAGGGCATTAGATCTCATTATAGATGGTTGTGCGCCACCATGTGGGTGCTGGGAATTGAACTCAGGGCCTTTGGAAGAGCAGACAGTGCTCTTAACCGCTGAGCCATCTCTCTAATCCCCTCTACTTTTCTTTCTTGAAACAGTTCTCATGTAATCAAGCTGTACTTGAAATTCACGACCTTCCTGCTTTCTCTCTCAGGTCTAAGATTATAATAGGTGTGGGTCACCATCTGGGTTCCTATGTCCTTTTGAAACTCTTAAGATAATAGAATTACAGACAGCAGCAATGACAGTGTACTACTGGCTGCTGTTTATAATACATGTTTTGTATGTTCAGAGCATTCTTTGAAGTGTTCAATGTGTCCTGAATCCATCCTGTCCTCAGCAGACGACAAGCATGTTGCTGTTGTGTCTGTTTCATAGATGAGGAAACTGAGGCACTTGCTCAGTACCAGGTTGGGCTGGATCCTGCCTTGTGGATACTCTGTGCAGTGTGCATGGTGCTTGGGTCCCCTCAAAGCTGGTAGGAATGAATCCAGTGTGCACATCCCTCAATGCTATTTCCTTTACTGCCCTACCTGGGAAGTGAATGAGCCTTGCCTTCCAGTGTTAGGCTAGGGACTAAAGAAGTGGGTGAACATGTTTCTGGGCCAGACTCATTTCCGCCTGTTCTGAGACTCTTAGGGGAGGGTAAGCAGCCCACACAAGGCCAGGAGTGGTGATGCACAACTATAATCCCAGAATCTGGAAGACTGAGGAGGGACGATCATTATTAATTCAAAGGACAGCCCTCAGATAGATTCTTCTACCTACTTGTTGTCTCTAGGCTTCCAGATGGACTCACTCGGCGAGGTGACATCAACCTGCTGATGTTGGGGGACCCTGGCACAGCCAAGTCACAGCTTCTGAAGTTTGTGGAGAAGTGCTCTCCCATTGGTGTAAGTGGCTGGGAATAACTTTCTCCCTGCTTTGGTTGTCCCAGCAGGAAAGAAGGTATGGTTGCCTAGGTATGGTTGGACATCTGTGGGATCTGGTTCAACCAGATCCTCTTGCTGTGGTCAGGATGATAGAGGGTATGTGAGAATGAAGGCTGTGTGTGTGTGTGTTGGTTAGGAATGGGTTGTAAGAACATTGGACTGAGTCAGGCCTGATTTACTTCTCAGCCTGGCAGTAGTCTCATGTAGACTTGGAAGAGGTAGCCCAGACTCCCTGAGCATCAGCTTATCCATTATCGCATAATGACACTGCTAATGATAGCTGGAATCAAGAAGGACCAGATGCTTCCTGAAGAGCCTGCCAAGTTTTTATTCATTCAACAGTTTCCTTATGAGTGATACCACCCATGTTATTTATGCATTGGAGGTAGAAATGGAGCAGTAAAGTGTCTTGCTCGAGATCCCACTGCTGGGAAACTTTAGAGCAAGGTTCAGGCCAGTGTGTCTAATCACCCAGGTTCCCTGGGTCTGGGAGGATCAGGCTAGGGATGGATGTGAAAACCGGCCAGTGGGCTATGCAGTGAGAAGTGGTGGTTTTAGCTAGAGAGGGTGTGTGCTAAGTTAACCACGTTGGGACCAACCCATAGAAACATCAAGGCCTGAAAAATATGAGCTGTGCCATGTAAATCTGGTAGTAGCCATATTTAGAAAGTAAGAATAGAGCGAGCTGGATGTGGGGACTCACACCTTTAAAACCCATCATGGGAGACAGGCGGATCTCTGAGTTTGAGGCCAGCCTAGCCTACAAAGTGAGTACAGGGCAGCCAGGGCTTGTTACACAGAGAAACCCTGTCTCAAACGAAAAAGAAAAATAGCAGTAGGGCTGGAGAGATGGCTCAGAGGTTAAGAGCACTGACTGCTCTTCCAGAGGTCCTGAGTTTAATTCCCAACAACCACATGGTGGCTCACAACCATCTATAATGAGATCTGGTGCCCTCTTCTGGTGTGCAGTTGTAAATACAGTCAGAATATTGTATACATAGTAAATAAATAAATATTTAAAAAAGAAATACAGGAATAGGTAAAATTAATTTGTATAATCTGTTTAACCTGTTGTTTAATATACACAATTTTTTTCAGTGTAGGTGGAATCCAAAATCTTGCGTGCTGGGCAAGTATTTTGCCACTGAGGTGCATCCCAGGCTTAGTATAGAACACTTAGATCTGAGTATGTATGTGTTATCTCACTTTATATGCACCTCAGGTAGGACTTATTATATTTCTTTCTTTTCTTTTTCTTCTTATTTTGTTTTTTTGGGATGTTTTTCTGTGTAGCCTTGGCTGCCTTGGAGCTCACTCTGTAGAAGAGCAGGCTGGCCTTGAACTCAAGAGATCCACCTGCCTCTGCCTCCCAAGTGCTAGGACCTGGCTTAGCCTCTTGTTTCAAATTGAACAGGAATTGCTATGGCCTGGCACTTGACAAGACAATTCAGAAAGTTCCAGGGCAGAGTCCAGAAAGCTCCCAGTTCTTGGAGCTTCAAGCTCCCCAAAGCAATGGCCTTTCTTCTCGGGCTGGACTTAGGATATTTTAAGGGGTCTGGCAGCATGTATGTAGCATACAGGTCTTCACACATGATGGACTCAGGGTAGAGGCAACCTAGGAGACAGGAGTCCCTAGCCCTCAGGTCGGCTTGGAATGTATCCTTTCTTTTGTGGCCTTTAATGCCTAGATTGAGAGCTGTGCCTTACCTCAAGTGAGCCATTTTTCTTTCAAAGAGACCCTTAGGCCAGGCTGAGGCCCAGCTGGGCCTTGGGTTTTGTGCTATACAACCAGCTTTGCGGTGTGATATGGTAAGTTACCGCCTTCTGGGCTCTTGACTTTTAGGACTAGCACTAGGTACTGACACCTCTCCTGTCTTGCAGGTGTACACATCTGGGAAAGGCAGTAGTGCTGCTGGCTTGACTGCCTCAGTGATACGGGACCCCTCATCTCGAAACTTCATCATGGAAGGTGGAGCCATGGTTCTGGCCGATGGTGGGGTTGTCTGTATTGATGAGTTTGACAAGGTGAGTCTAAGTCTTCTAGTCACAGAACTGGGGTGTGTGGCCTCAGGTGCGGTAGCAGATACCACTTCTTGTGCTCATGCCTCTGGGGTAACTTAGAGATGCTTTACCTCTCTGGGATACTCTGGAAATTGTCTGCTATTGGCTGACCTAAAGTCAACTACAGAAGGGTAGCAGTTCTTAGCTACTCTTCTGCCACCTTCTCCTGCCTGGGCGAGGCTTCTGATAGATATCTGTTTCCAATGCAGATGCGGGAAGATGACCGTGTGGCAATCCATGAAGCCATGGAGCAGCAGACTATCTCCATTGCCAAGGTGAGTGGCCCTTTCTGGCAGCCATTCTTTAGCAGTCCGGCCTGGTGGTCCTCCTCAGGTGTTCTGGTGGGTGTGCCAAGTCCATTTTACCCAGGATTGTGCTGAGAGCAGCAGGCCTGGATGGAGGGTGGAGAGAGAGGGAACACACACATGTATATACACCATAAGCATGCACACATAGCATGTGGGTGTGTATGTATGAGTCCATATATTATAGAGAGGCCTATCCCAGGAGTTCTGGTTGTCTCCTCCTTTTACTCCCCTTCCAGGCTGGGATCACTACCACCTTGAACTCTCGCTGCTCTGTTCTGGCTGCAGCCAACTCAGTGTTTGGCCGATGGGATGAGACAAAAGGGGAGGACAATATTGACTTCATGCCTACCATCTTGTCCCGATTTGACATGATCTTCATTGTCAAGGATGAGCACAATGAGGAGAGGGATATGGTACGTCTCAGCGACTGGGCTGGAACCTCCATGGGCTCATGGTCCTGAAAGTGAACAAGAGATTTATTTAGTCACGGAAATGCTGCTGCTCAGTTAGTCTGTCAGTGGGAAGCACAGGAAATGGCTGTTAGTGGCTTGCAGAGTGTTGGAGAGGGACCTAGAGTCCTATGGCCTAGTTCTACTTAATGCTCTGAGGGAGGTGCTGTGTGATTTTAGCAAGAAGCAACCACTGGACTCTGCTCCTCGTCCTTGTTAGTAAATTTTTGTTGTTAGTAAATTTCTGAGAGAAAGTAGCTTATGGAATTTGGTAAGGCCATAGGTTTAGTGCCCATGTGGATCTGGGTTGTTGGTTCCGCTCTGTCTGCTTCTATGTCCCTTTTGGAACAACTGCCTGAGAATAAAGACAAACCCTGCCTTGGCCAGGCTGAGGGGTGTAGGCCTGTACTTCCAGTGGAGGCTGAGGCAGGAGAATTGCAAATTTAAGGCAGCTTGGGCAACTTAGACCCATACTTCAAAATAAGTAAAATAAAAAAGGGGTGGGAATTTTGCTCAGTGGTGGAACGCACCTTTAGTATGTAAGAAGTCCTGCCTCAATTCTCAATTCCAAAAGAATAAAAATACTCGGCTGGGCGATGGTGGCGCACACCTTTAATCCCAGCCTCGGGAGGCAGAGGCAGGTGGATCGAAGTGAGTTCAAGGCCAGCCTGGTCACCAAAGCGAGTCCAGGACAGCCAAGGCTACACAGAGAAGCCCTGTCTCGAAAAACCAAAAAGGGGGGGGGTGGTGCTGGAGAGATAGCTCAGCGGTTAAGAGCACTGGCTGCTCTTCCAGAGGTCCTGAGTTCAATTCCCAGCAAACACACGGTGGCTCGCAACCATCTATAATGAGAGCTGGTGTGCAGGTGTACATGCAAACAGAACAAAAAAGAAAGAAAGAAAGACCCAAAAAGAAAGAAAAAAGGAAAAAAATACTCAGCTTGTTAGCTGGTGATTTAACTGTCACAAAAGGATGAGAAGAAGCCTTTTCCACTAGGTTGGTAAAAGCCCCAGAATGGACTCATTGGCTTGGTTATGTCCAGGGTCTGTCCTTAAGTAGACACTTGGCCTAGTGAGGGTAGACAGGCCGGAGTGCCTGGAACAGAAGCACATGATTTCATCATGTCTGTTAAACTTGTGAGCTGACTCTGTTCCCTGTGCTCCTCAGATGCTGGCCAAACATGTGATCACTTTGCATGTTAGTGCGCTGACACAGACACAGGCTGTGGAGGGTGAGATCGACCTGGCCAAGATGAAGAAGTTCATTGCCTACTGCCGAGCGTGAGTGCTGGGAGAAGACCCTGACGGGAGACATGGTGGGCTCTTTGGATGGGGGAGAGCCCAGTCCTGTTGTGCTCCTTACCCAGGATTACCTGGCAACCTTGTTCTGAACTTTGTTCTGTTCTCATCTGCCACTGTGCTTCTCCCTGAGTTTTAAGTTTCCTTGCATCAAGGTCACTGTAGTTGTGGGCTCCACAACCCCACTGCATGGCTTTGGGCAGGTTGCTCAAGCTTTCTGAGCCTCACTGTCCCAAGGTTGATGTGTTATAAGGACTCCTCAAGATGATTCTGTTCTTGGCCTCTTCCCGCACCAGATCTGTACTCAGTAGATTTCAGCTGTAACTGTCATCAGACCATACACATGGTGTTTCTTCTGTTCTAGGCATGGTTCTGGTTTTTGTATATAAATGACCTGTAGGTCTGTTCTAGAAAACTGTGGGGCAAGGTTAGACGACATGTCTGATGCCGTATGCGAGAGTAGCGGGGACGGACAGGTACCTGCTCCAAAGGCTGCGCCCTTAGCCTCCCCATTCAGGTTCTCAGGCTTTGTTATCTTCAAAAGGGCTAAGTCCCAGAGACGGGGTTCTTGTCAGTCATCAGTTGAGTGGCTCCCCATTCATGCACCACCTCTGCCAGAGTGAGTGTGCACTGGAGCCCGGTAGTTCCTGTGTCTTTGTGGTAGTTCTGAGCTTTGGGAAGCCTTGAGGGAGATCCTCATCTTAAATTGGGGAGGTGGAGTGAAGGAGCTGGAGACTGCTGGAGAGCCTGCTCCCTCATGGGCCTCCTGCTCCTGTGGAGCCCTCCGTGGCTGCTGGAGGAGTACACATCTGGTGGCTAGACAGCATGCTTCAGCCAGCAGCAGGAAGAGTAGTTTTCTGTACACTGCTCAGAGTCTCATTGCCTGCTTTCTCAGAGATGCTATGAAGATCTCTGATGCCTGCTCATAGTCAGTCCAAGTTTCTCTTCAATCTCTTGCCAATGGCTTGCCAACTGTATGACGAGGAAGCTGTGCGGTAGGAACGTTTGTGTCTGCAGGTAAGCAATCTGAGAGGTTCCTTCCTGGCCTCACTATTTCACTGTGCAATCTGCAGGAGGTGCGGCCCTCGGCTCTCAGCAGAGGCAGCAGAGAAGCTGAAGAACCGCTACATCATCATGCGGAGTGGGGCTCGTCAGCATGAGAGGGACAACGACCGCCGTTCCAGCATCCCCATCACTGTGCGGTGAGCAAGTGGGCCTCACCTCACAGAGCAGGGCAGGGGGGCCTGTGGGACTGTGTGCTGTGGCCTCCTAATTCTCTCTATTTTTTGTATGCTTGAGCCTGGGGGTGCCTGGGTGGGCCTGTATTTTGCCTGGCTTCCCTGTCTGAGAGGCAGACTGAAGTTAGGGGAGGACTCCTTCCTTGGAGGTAAGCAAGGTCTCTCTCTGTGCCAGCCTCTGGCCAGCTATGTAACTACAGGGAAACTGATCTTCACTGGGTCTCAACTTTCCTTTATACTTATCCTGCTAAGGTTGTGCGTTTATAGACAATATGGAGAGTAAGAGCTGGGGCCTACCTAAGCTCGCCCCTGCCTCTAGCATTGATTAGTTGCAAGTAGATTTCGTTGTGTATAATGAAACTTGAAGAGAGTAGCTCGAGGTGGGAGTTTATTTTCATTATTAAACTTTGGGAAGTAGTAGTTTTTGGTGATTCCCCCCCCCCCCCCAGAACTGTCAGCCTGGGCCCCATTACGTCCAGTCCACCCTTGCCAGCCTTTCAGTCCCATACAGTTCTAGATGGTCTATCATCATTTCAACATTTTGGACATCAGGACAGGCATTGGGAGGAGGACATACTTTTGTTTTTGTTTATTTGAGACAGGGTTTCTTTGCCACTCTGGCTGTCTGGATTCACTCTATAGACTAGGCTGGCCTCCAACTCAGGGATCCACCTGCTTCTGCCTTTGCCTGGGATTTAAGGTGTGTACCACCACCACCTGGCGAGGACATGATTTTTTTTTTTTTTTTTTTTTTTTTTTAAGCCACTTCTGACATTTTCATATGATACATGGGTTTAGAACTCCAAGGCCATGTCTTGGTCACAGACACCTAGACCAAAGAGGCAAGAAATATCTTGCTTTTAGCAGGCAGCATGTGCTAGAATAAAAATAGGGTTCTAGTACTAAGAATGAATGGTAAGAGATTATGAGGATAGCCAGCAAACTCGCCTATAGTCCTAACTACCTTGGTCATGCTCCTTCCTGGAGGATCAGGGGAGGGAATGTGCGCTGAGGTCTTTGAATGCTCTGTTGCTCCAACAGGCAGCTGGAGGCTATTGTGCGCATTGCTGAGGCCCTCAGTAAGATGAAACTACAGCCCTTTGCCACTGAGGCTGATGTGGAGGAGGCGCTAAGGCTATTCCAGGTGTCCACCCTGGATGCTGCGTTGTCTGGCAATCTGTCAGGTGAGTAAGTGCTGAGCTGTGGTCTTGTACCCTAGAGAAGAGATATAGTTAGTTGGTGGCCTGCAGGATGTTGTCTGGATGTGCTTGATAAAAACATTTCCCCTCTTCTCCCTTGGCTCTTTTCACTATTGTGGGAGGAAGAGCCTCTCCCTAGATTTGAGACAATTCATTAAAAGTAATTGTATAGGCCCATCACTGGTGAGGCATGGCTGTCAGCTCTCTCCTTGTTGTGCTCAGAACTGCTGTAGCATTTCCCAGTCTGGCCTCATTCTTCTCAACAGCCACGTCTGGGACACCAGGCTGTCATGTTCCATTGTGGAGATGAGACTGACACAGCTTCTTTGGTGCCATGGTCACCAGTCTTAGTACAACACAGGCCTATAGGCCCCTGAGCCCTGCCATCTCCTGCCTGCTTTCATTCTGCCTTCTGAGACTGGTGATGTGTGGCCTCCTTAGAGTTAGAAGATCCACCCCAATCTGGTAGTGATTTTGGCTTAGCATTTGCCAATCACTGTCTAGGTGCCAAAGCTGTAAGCAGTCAGTTCCCAAGGTCCCTTCCGGCCCATTCCACAGGCTTTATCATCTTTCCTGGTGGGCTACAGTGAGGGCACAGGTATAGGTAGTGAAAGGAATGGGGGAGAGTGGCAGCAGCTGAGCCAGGTGTGTTCGAGAAGGACCGGTTCCCTTTCCCATCTGGTAAAAATGATAAGCGTGCTGCCTACCAGGGGATTCTCATGGATGGCATCTCCCAGATTTGGACCCTGGGCAGCCCCCGCTTCTTGTTCTAACTCATAATTTATGCTTCATTGGGCATGGTGGTATAGAGGCAGGATGATCTCTTGAGTGTGAGGTTTGCTGCCAGTAGGGCTATACAAATGAGACCTTTCCTCATAATAAATAAGTAAACGCAAACAAACAAAAACTTTGCTTCCTTGTGGAAGCCTCATGACACAGGCCTCATGACATCTAGCTCTCAGTTACAATGGGGGGGTATGTCTTTGCCACCCAATGCTGGGTCTGTTGCGTGGCCTTTGTTACCTTCTCTTCTGCCTAGAACACTCTTCCCGATACTGCTTGGTTCTGACTTCCCTGGTGAGGCCCACGCTGTCACCTGGCATACTGTGGCATACGGTGCCTGGGTTCAGGACACTCTAGTTAGAGGCTGTCATTTCTCTGCCCTTCCCAGTATGAATGAACTGGGGTTTCTATCACCTAATTCCCTGCTATACTCTCAGGAGTGGAAGGCTTCACTAGCCAGGAGGACCAGGAGATGCTGAGCCGCATTGAGAAGCAACTTAAGCGACGCTTTGCCATTGGCTCCCAGGTGTCTGAACACAGCATTGTCCAGGACTTCACCAAGCAGGTAAGCCTCCTTGACACTGGGGTCTACAAGGCAGGCCCAGGATACAGAGGGTGTCCTAATAGTTCCCGGTAAGCCATCACACACAGTGTATATGCTCAGCAGATGGATGCTGGCCTGGGGTGTTTGAGCCACCATTCCTTCCCTAGGAACTGCTACAGTCTACAGTTGAGGTTGACTACGTGTATGTGTCCCATGAACTAGGAAAGGAAGAAGCCAGGCCCAGAGAAACCAACACCTAATTTCCCCCTCTCTTAGTCTTTCACTTGTTGTTTGGCTCCTTATAGGGTAGGGAGGACCAGAACCAGATGAATGAGCCTTGCAGCCCATTGTGGAGAGGGCTACCAATCCCATGCAGAGGAGATAATGTGCGAGGAGGAGCCTGTGCCCTTTAAAATCATTATGATAGCTCTGGTTTCTGTTCTTGGCTCCCTTTCCTGTGTACCCTCAGTTTGCTCCTGAAAGTAATTTATACAGTAACTGGTGCTGGCCGTACTCTATAGGTGAAGAGATGAGCATTTCCTGGGGCTGGAGGAAATTGATTTCTGAGGTCACAGGGACTTAAGCTCACTTAATTGCTGTGTGACCTCAGATGAGTGGCACTCTCTGCCTGTTTGTTCCTTTATAAATGAGATTGTATTTAATGCTAGTTGTGTAAAGTTGATAAAGGACTATACTTACCTGGCACGTGGGCAAGTGGGCACATCAGGAAGTATGAGAATGAAGGTGGTGGGTGCTTCTTGCTTTAAAGTTGTCTTTGATAAGGGGGTTCATGGGCTTTCTTGGGTTCTGATGATACACATCTGCATCTGTCTTGTACTCCCTCCTACAGAAATATCCAGAACACGCCATCCGAAAGGTGCTGCAGCTCATGCTGCGCAGGGGTGAGGTCCAACACCGCATGCAGCGCAAGGTGCTCTATCGCCTCAAGTGATCCTACTGCGCATCAACCCTCAAACCTGGAATGCCGCACCACCCCACCTCCTAGTCATTGTCTTGCATTTCCCTATACCTCCTTTTGTCCTTCCTCACTGCCTCAGAGTGCTGTCTGCAGTGCATCTGCAGTCCCTGGAAATGGGCTTTCTTATGTTGGCCTCATATACTGCGTGGGTGTCTGAGGCTCTGTTCTGCATGCCTGGGCCCTGTCCTGCCTCCTCAACAAGATGCATCTGGTGCAGGAACAAGCTCAGGAGGTAAACAGGTCTGTATAGTGGCTCCTGGGCTGCCTGGCTGCCAAGCTTCTTCATGTGTTCAGAAGAAATAAAGTGAGTCCCTGGCTGCTAAGGACAGTGGAGCCAGTGTGACAGTAGTACTGTGTGAAGTACCAGCTTGTTAATTCAGCTTTCTTCAGCAGCACCTGTCGTGACAACTGGACCGTTCACTGAACCTATTGGTGCCTCAGTTTCCTAATCTCCAAGTGAGTGGCTGTAAAAATTCAAGTAGGTTGCAGTGTTGAAAGCCTCCATCAATAGGGATGTATTTACAGCAAAGTGGGCTAGAAGAGTTGCTCGGACCTCTGCCGTGTATCACTAGGAGAAGACCTGCACTCTGGGATTTGTCAGTAGAGGAGCTGGAGGGCCTGACCCAGGTAGCATGGTAGGAAGTACTAGTGACAGCACTGTTAAAGAAAGATACCACTAAAGAGTTTTGTTGTGCTTTTAGAAGTCTAGAATTCACAAAATTAAGAAAATGTCATTGAAATAAAGTATTTGTTATTTTAAGCATGCTTATAAATGGGAAGCATCAAATGAGCTGTGAGCATAGCATGCTGAAACACTTCAGTTACTGACAGGAAAGCCGCTGTAGGAGAACAGAAAGTACAAACAAGCCTCTCATAGTTGTGTCCTGTGCTGAAATCACTGTTGATGGGGTGTTTGCCTCTTTGCCTCCTAGAATTGTACTGGCTCCCGACCATTTTGGTAGCCATTTCTTTTTAATTGGTTTGCAAACTCAGAATGGAGTGTGCTTGTTATCTGGAAGGCAGGTTGGCACGAGCATTTCGTTGTGGGTACTTGAGGCTTTGAGTAGGATGCATAGTCACATTGGCCTGTCGGAGTGGTTAGTTGAGTGGAAGATACCAGTACAGTACCCGTCTCTTGGTAGACCATGGCTGACAGACAGTGCTAAGGGATATGACAAACTTGGTTTGCAGAGAAGTGGGCAGTGCTCAGACTGCAGCAGCATGAGGGAAAATGGCCAAGAAAACACCTAGGAATTCAAGATTAATTGGTTTCTGAATCTGAACTGGATCCTAACCCTTAATTCTACAAGATGCTGACGTGAGCTGGTGTGGCTAAGCTACTGTAGCCCTGCAAGTATGGCTGACATAGTTTGGGCTTGCACTTTACCCCCCCTCTCCTCCCATTTGCAAGTAGGGGAGTCAGGGCTACACAGAAACCCTGTCTTGAAGTGGGGAAAAAGAAGACAGACAGACAGAAATAGGGATGGTGTGAATACTCTTCTGAGGATGTGGCAGGGCCAGTGGGTGGGGCAGGTTCTGCTGGGGACTGATGAGCTGTCTGACAGCAAATTTTGGAGACATATTAGGGAACTTAAATCCCAAAGGACAGGCAGCTTAGGATCCTTTTGTTGCTCCATTCTCAGAGCTCAGAACAGCCATGAGGGTGGGTTGGGATTCTGCATGTCCTCCAGTCAGCAAAGGGGGAAGGGTGTTGTGCACAGGCCCAAGGAATGGCTGGGTTGGTGTCTGAAATCTAGCCTGCAGTATCTTTTTTCATGTCCCCTGTTCTGGCGTGTGTGTGTGCAAGTTATAATAATGGAAAGATATCAATCATGATAGTTAGAGCCCACTTTTTTTCTTTTTGGTTTTTCAATACAGGGTTTCTCTTGTAGTTCTGGCTGGCCTTGAACTCAGAGATCTGACTGTCTCTGCCTCCAGATTGCTAGGATTACAGGTGTGCACCTCCACACCAGGTATCTTTTTTCAAAGATGGATTTCACTATGTAGCGTGGCTGGTTTGGACTTGCTGTGATCTGCCTGCCTCTGCTGGAAATAAACACAAGTGCTATTATACCTGTTCCATAACTACTTTCTTAAATTCTTGTATTTAGGGCTGGAGAGATGGCTCAGGTTCAGAGCAGTATTTGCTCTTCCAGAGGTCCTGAGTTCAATTCCCAGCCATCTATGAGATCTGGTGCCCTCTTCTGGTATGGAGGCATACACATGCAGGCAAAATACTATATAAATAATAAATCTTTTTTTAAAAAAATGCTTGTATTTAGGTCTGAGGTGCTGGGGTCTAGGGTTTTTGATGAGTTTGGTGGGGTAAACGACTTCTATCTATGACAGAAGGAATGGGGGGCTGGGTACAAGTCCCAGTTGCGAACAGTGTGTCTAAGGGCACTTGGAAGATTCCTTGTGTGACACCATGAAGAGGAACGGGTATTAGATGGGGAGCAAAGTGGCTCAAGAGTCAACAACCTCAGGCAACAGTGAACCAAGTTTCTGCTCTGGTGGTGTGAGGACATAGGATTTGGAGAGGGGTCTGGGCAAGCATTTTGTGGAGGGGCCAGAGCTTTCCAGTGCTTTCTTCTGCCAAGATGTTCTGGAGTCCACATGCAGGTGGTAGGCTTTCTCAGCACCTGCTTATGAGTGAGTGGTGACACTACTGCACTCACTATGTTCCAAGCAGTAGGAAACACCCACACAATCTGCAGTGTCCCCTGCCCCACAACCCTAAGAGTAATGTACTGCCCCTCAGTGACAGGTAGCTCTTGGGGTGTGTGTGTGCGCGTGCGTGTGTGCATACAGGTAGTCCCTGTACTCCATCTATCAAAGATGGACTTAGTCCTCTGGGGAGCAGGGCTTGAAGCTTTGTGTCCCACGGTGGCACTCTTGGTCTCTCTTTGTCTGTACTCCTGAAGATAACATCCAGGCTTTCCAACATCTGTGTACTGGGTTAGGTGCTCCAAGAAGCCTGTGAAACTTATCTGTCCCTCGCCTTGCCCTCCTTTTGTCTTTTTAAAAATCTCTCCCTCCCTCCCACAATCTCTGACCTGGCTGTCCTAGAACTCTCTCTATAGACCCAAATCTACAGACCTCTCTGCCTCTACCTTCTGAGTGCTGGGATTAAAGATGTACACTATGCCCAATGGCCCCCTTTTCAAAGATTTCCCAAAAGGACATTTTGTTATATGTGGGTTTGCTTGACTCTGTCAGCAGCTTTAGGAGGATGGTGTCCACCAGGGGGCAGAGTACCAGGTAAAGCCCAGTTTGGCCTGCCTTGGCGTCCACAAGGGGGCGAAAGAATACCAGGTAAAGCCCAGTTTGATCTGCCCCAAGGCTCTTTGGCAGTCTCCCTGGAACCTCAGCCAGAATCCAGCCTTAAGAATCCAGAAGCTTCCCTGCTGGGCCTCAGCAACCCAGTAGACCCAGTGATCACCACTGTCTGTGATCAAAGGCCTTGCTGCTCACTGGGGTTTCCTGACCTAAGGAAATGGATGTCCCCATCACAGAAAACGGAAGCACAGAGATGTTAAGTTTTCAGCATGGAGCAAAGCTGGCATCCAAATGAAGGGAACCTGACAGCCTCCGATGATTTTAGAGACAGCATGTTTGGAATTTTTGTCCCAATCAAACAACATAGATGAACAAAACATTTGATGTATATGCATACGCACAATAATACATGGATGAAAAAGTAGCAGAAAAAAAAAGAGGCAGAATCTCTGAGTTCAAGGCCAGCCTGGCCTACAAAGAGTATCAAGGGCAGCCAAGGTTACACAGAGAAACCTTTCTGTCTCAGAAAGAGCAAAAATGTATAGTGATCCAGTGACTGGCGCTCTCTCTCGCGCTCTCTCTCTCTCTCTCTCTCTCTCTCTCTCTCTCTCTCTCTCTCTCTCGTTTTTCAAGACAGGGTTTCTCTGTGTAGCCTAGGCTGTCCTGGAACTCTCTCTGTGGACCAGGCTGGCCTTGAACTCAGAGATCCTCCTGCGTCTGCCTCCCAAGTGCTGGGATTAAAGGTATGCGCCACCACCGCCCAGCTTAATGTGCCATTTCTCTAGCCGTTTTTCTTCCTCAGCAACCAGAGCCACCTCAGGTCCCTAGGAAGAACAGCATGAGAACTCTGTCTTCACCCCTGCAATTAGCCTTAGTTTTATGGTGCTGAGACAGTGGGTTCTTTTGTTACTCGTCTTAATCTCATCTATCCTAACTAATACTGATCAGAAATGAGGATTTTGACAATGTTTCTGGACTTTCTAGCCTGATGCAATAATCAAAAGACATGTTTTTGTGCAGCAGTGTATTTATTCCTCCTTGTTTCCTGCACTTATACATTCTGTTATTCTGCCCGAGCATGGGTTTGATTTCTCCTGGTTCAGTGCCTTTCTAGGGGGAGAATGTGGTATTTTCTGTCCACCTGCTTGTCCATTCATGTGTGCCTGCATCCAACTGCTTATACCGTGGGGCTAATACTACCTACATTGTGGGAGTTTAGGATTAATGTGTCAATGCTGGGCCCAGGGTATTTTCTCTGAGGTTGTGTTAGTATTACTGATGCTTTTAGTTCATTCATCTATATTTGCCTGGCTGGCATGTATGTCCTGGATACTGAAGGTAGAGAATATAGCAGGGGAAAGAGAGCCAGAGAGGATGGCAGCCTTGCACCCAGAGCCTTGTGAGTCCAAGGCACTGAATTCCATGAATGCTCTGGCTGTGGCTTCCTGGTGGCCCTGTACTTTGTGATACAGCCAAGGGGCTGACAGAGAGTGGGGGTGGCAGGCTGCATTATATAAGCCCGCAGCCTGGGAACCAGGGTACTGTTTTGACAGTTCTGTTCACAGCCCCCACATGGACGTGCTCCTTAGCTGCAGAGCCGGGCGGGGAAGGGAGCATCATGGGAGTCTGGAAGCATCTTATCCCAGGCTCCAGTGCTAAACCTGGCTGCTTTCTAGCCTGAGCCCAGGCCATATGCTCAGTCCCTTGCTCAAGCCCAGCCTGTCTGGACTATCGCTGACTCAGGGAGGGTCTAGAGAGTAGAGGGTGGGCTGCTAGGGCATCCTGAGGAAAGACATGGCAAGGTGGGGGTAGGTATGGGGAGTCATAATCTTAGGAGGGAGGGGAAATGAAGGCTGCTGATGGCAGTGCCTCTGGGGATCGGTTACATCCTCTGGGGATCAGACAGTCTACTGAACAGTAACACTCTCCCCATGCCCAGCTCTTTATAGCAAAGCTTTTCCTTCCTGTTGTTCTGTCTCATCATCCTGACCACTCTGAGGCACCAAGAACAGGTTTGAGCATCTCAAATTGCAGATGAAGACTCTGAGGCCCCAAGATGAGAGATGGTATGACAGGGGACTTATGGTGGGGTTCTTACAATAGCTACAGGACAGCATGGGAAATTGTGACCACATTGAGGACAAGTAAGGTCAGCATCCGTATGCATGCATGTAGCCATACCCCTCCCTCACTTGGGAAAACTTCTTGACTATTTTCCCAAGATTCCTATGCAGCTAGCATCCTGGATAGCATCTATCTAAATCATGCAATCAGATGCTCCCACACTGGTTAGATTCTAAATATACTGAAATTTGTGGAGAGAGAGGATTAGGGTAACAGCATCATGTAGTCAGTGGTGGGGGACAAGAATGACCCTGGAGGTGGCAGCCATCCTACTGGCTTCCCAGCTCCACAACTTTCCTGTGACGTTGGAGCCACTTCATTTTGGCAGTCCATGTCTGTTGCGGGTTCGAGGCCACTGCTACCAAAAGCACAGTCACTTAACATCTTTCTCAACTAGCCAGGATGGATTTAGTTGACTCGCTGAATGTTGACTAGAGTGCCCTCTCCTTAGGGTATAGGACAAAATCATTGGAAATTCCTAGAAGCAACCAGAATAACCCCTTCTTTCACCCCCAGCCAAGAAAAAGAGGTGCTTCATTCAGCATTATCTATCAATGTCCTGCTGACTGTGCTTGGGTCAATCATTTCTCTTGGAGTAGTTACAGCTTTGGGAGAGATGAGCCACAACAATGGACTGGTTAAGTCTACATCACTTACAATTATCATGGCCAGACAGGGCAGGGCTTGTCCCCAGAAGTATAATGAGAAATCCTGGGGCACATGTTAGGCATTAACTGACAGTCTCTGACATCATCACCCCACAGGGGGAATGACTAATAGACATCACAGGGTTCGTTGCTGTAACTCAGCCTGAGGACAAGACACTGTTACAGGAGTTGGTGTCTCTGCCCACATGAGAGCATCCCTGATCCCTAAAGCTGCACTCAGGCAGGATGAAGAGCCCCTCATCTCCACCTCAGCCATGCTTTGGGTGGCGAGGGGAAACAGACTCAGAAGAAATGAGAAACTTGGTCTAGGCCTCCCAATGATTACTGGGATGTGAATCCGGGCAGTGCTATGTGACCAGCTTGAGCCTCTGTCTCAGAACTTCAGTGCTTACACCTGCAGGCTGAGGATAATGAGAGTGACCTCAGAAGGCCCCACTGGGGCCTCAGGACTGTATGTGAAGTGCCTGTGCTTGACCTGGGCAGGCTCCTGGAGACAGCAGGCTGATTCCTAGTGAAGGAAAGAAGGCTGCAGGAGGTGAGCCTTTCAGATTATGCAGCACAACTTTACTGTTGCCATGGTGACCAAACACTGTGAGTAGGGTTTATTTTGGAACTTGGTCTACCCAGCCACAGCTTTGTCCCTGGCCTTGTCTCTGGCTCCCCTGCTGCAGCTTTTATCCTGTATGCCTGTCTGCTGATGGCCAGGCACAGTAGTATGAGCTGGATGCAGCCCTGGCTGACGACAGGCCTCTTGACCCCTACCACTAGCCTCTCAAACTCAACCCCTTTCTTGGCCTGGAGATGTGATGTGATGTCTGCAGTCTATCCCTATCACAGGCCTGCTGGCCCACCTTTTGGGATTTTCTTGCTGAGAGCAGGGAAAGGCTTTGGCTGCCCCCTGCTTCCTATGTGTCCATCAGAAAGCAGTGTGAATAAGATGGAAAAGAGGGATGTGTTGGCCAGTTTTATGCCATCTGGATACAAGCTAGATTATTGGGAGCAGAGGAGCCTCACCTGAGCAAACACCTTTATAAGATCTGGCTGTAAGGCATTTTCTTAACTAGTGATTGATGGAAGAGGGCCCACTTGTGTGTGGGGGCGGGCCTGGGATGTTGGTCCTGGCCTCTATAAGAAAGCAGGCTGAGTAAGCCATAAGGGGAAAGCCGGTAAGCAGCATCCCTTCATGACCTCTGCACCAGCGCACCTCAAGGTTCCTGCCCTGTTTGAGTTCCTGCCCTCAGTGCCTTTTCTGATGAAGTGTTATGTGGAATTGTGAGTGAAACAAACCCTTCCCAGGTTGCTTTTGGTCATGGTGTTTCATCACAGCAATAGTAACCTTGACCAAGACAAGGGAAGAATGTGTTTTGGTTATCTTTTTCATGGGGTGACAAAATATCTGGCAAAGGAACTCAAGTTAGGAAGGAAGGCTTTGTCTTGGGTCACAGCTCCACAGTACAGTTTATCACAGTGAGACAGCCATGATGGCAGGAGCTTCAGGTAGCTGGTCACACTACACCTGCAGGCAGGAAGTGGAGTGAGTTGAGCGTTCTTCATCTCCATTTTATTCAATTCTGGACTCTGGTCCATGCAGTGATACAATCTATGTTAGGGTATGTCTCCCACCTCAACTACCCCAATCTAGAAGCTCCCTCATAGGCATGCCTGCAGGCTTGTCTCTCAGGTGGAATCTTACTGATGCTAGATGTGGGCAGTATTAACCATCACTCGTAACTGCCTGTTGCTAAGCTCCAGTGGCAGTTTTTCACATTTGTCCCCAGTCTTAATTCCCACAGGCATCATTTCTGAAATGTTGACAATAATACGATATGGAATGGGGTCCTGGCATGGCCTCACTCGTGTCCTATCAGGAGGCCTTAAATTGGTGGTGATGGTGTCTGCAGAAAAAATCTTAGGAGCAGTAGGGGGCCTTCACTTGGAGACAGGCCTGAGCCAGGGCAGTGCCCTCAGGGACTAGGAGCTTTGCTAAGGCCAATTGGGGAAGCATGCAGAGGGGGACTGCATGCCAGCAAGACATTTTCTCAGATCCTTGCTCCTATGTGAGATGTGGGAGCCTGAGCTGCCTAATCCCCAGTGAGCTTCAGTGGCTGTGGCCCAGGACCGACTGTTTATTTATACATGTTATAGCCACAGGGACAGAGGGAAGATGTAACTATATCCCCATAGGACTGGACATGGCCAGACATGCTGTGTGACACTGACCTTGGAACCTTACAGTCTATTCAGGGCCATGTTAGGGGCCTACTTCAAGTACAGAATACTGTTAGAGTATAGAAGCCCGTGGCTCAGTGGAGCCAGCCATACTGGACTCAACTTGTTTGTGGCTAGGCCATCATTGTTGAAGTGTCCCCAGAGCTCAGCACTGAGCAGGGGCAAGAAGCGGTGGCACAGGAGCCTGTGTCCCAAGGGCCCTGGCAGGAGAGCAAAAGGAGAATGTTTGTGCAGAGGATGGTAGTGCCTGCAAAGAAGGAGAAGAGGGTCACACTGCTCAGCTTAGGTGAGATGGCTCAGGGAACAAAGCCTTGAAATATCCACAGGCAGGGTGTGGAAGTTCTATGGCTTAAGGGAAGGCTGGAGCCAGTGAGAGGAGCCGCCTGAGCAGGCTCAGCCCAGGAAAAGCCAATCCCCAACAGCAGATCATAATGCCTTGCTGGCTGTCTTACAGTGCCTGTGGCACTGGGCTGAGGGCTGTTCGTGTGGCGGGAGGGAGCCAGGCCAAGAGCTTTAACTCTGCTCTACTACCACAGAAATGGCAGTCTTGGCAAGTTACTAAGCCTCTTGGTGCCTCAAGTGCCACATTTGTGAAATAGGAATGGAGATGGTGCTCTGGTGTTTAAATGAGATGATGCTATAAAAGATACCCAGATTGCCTGGCAAGCAGTAGGGTACCATCCCATCTGTGCTGGCGTTAGTGCTGTGGGTTAGAACTGGTTAGAGTTAGAGGACAGAAGGGGGGAAGGGAAGGGAGTGGAGAGATGGCAGAGAAGGCTGAGCCGGGCTGACAAATGGCAAGGTGACAGAGAAGCGCTGTGTGGCCATGGATCCAGGGCTCCTAGGCTTGTGACTGGAAGGTAGAGACGGGAGGACCCATGTTCATGTAGCTAGGTTCACCTGATGAAGACATAAGTCTGGAAGTCCAAAGGACAAAGCACCTGGCTATAATCCAGAGCCTGGTGTTGAGAGGACATAATTCTGAGTCCAGTGCATTTGATTCTTGGAAAATGTTTGGGACTAGCTTTAGCCCACTAAAGAGCTCCAAGCCCTGTAGCTGAGGGTCTGGGTGCATATATATGGGCAGGCGTGGGGACTTGCCAGGCTGGCATTGAGGAGGCAGTATCCTGTCTTCAGAATGATAGCAGCCATCACCTGTACCAAGTGTCAGGAAATACAGAATTGCCATCAGCCATCACAGTCTTTCCTGTTTCCTTTCTGATCGGGCATGCTGGCGACAATGCAGGGGACATACTTCCTTCCAGGCTCTTTTGCAGTGGGAGTGCCATGTGACCACCTTCTGCTGATGAGAAGGAAGCAAAGGATCAGTACGTAGATGACTTAAATACTAGGGGGTGGATTGTCTGGGTGAGAACCTCAACCCAGGGGTCACACTGGCCTGGTCTTGTCCCCCAGGACTGCCACTTTTTGGTACTGTGACATTCCTGAGCCCCAGTTGGCTTTTCAGGGAGGCAGGAATAAATGTGACCTCAAAGCAGGTACATCTGAGAACAGCTGCTTCTCCTGAGGACCCTGGTGTGTCCCACAGTCCTTTTGGACTTTTGGAGGCATTAGGGAGGGTTACGGAGCTGTGAGAGAAAACTTGGCTGGGCATTCCTATAACAAGATGGGACACTCAGAAACTCAGAGTGACCACTCAGAATGCCACTTACCCACACTACATCCCAACAACCAATGTGAGTCTGTCACCAGCACTGATGCTAAGTTCTTTTGGGTTTTGTTTGTTTGTTTGCTTTTTGGTTTTTTGAGACAGGGTCTCTCTGTGTAACCTTGGCTGTCCTGGACTTGCTTTGTAGACCAGGCTGGCCTCGAACTCACAGCGATCCGCCTGCCTCTGCCTCCTGAGTACTGGGATTAAAGGTGTGCACCACCATGCCAGGCTTTTTTTTTAAGGTCTTTATTTTTTTAATTCTTTTTGTGCAAAGACTAGCATGATATTGGGTAGACAGTCTTGAATAATCCATTCAAGATTGCCTATATTCTTTGTATAGTGATGGAAACACTGACAGCACATGTTGAGCCCGTATTTCTGGATCAGACTGTGGTGGTTAGAACAAACATGGTAGGGGCAAGAACTTTGGCCGAACTTTTGTGGGTGATTCCGGTAGAGCTGCTTGCCTTCAGATAGCCAATGAGGAAAAAGGTGATGCTGAATTCATTTGGTTTTTTTAATTTTGTTTTTGTTGTTTTGTTTCTTTGTTTGTTTGGTTGGTTTTTTTTTTGAGACAGGGTTTCTCTGTGTAGCATTGGCTGCTCTGGACTCACTTTGTAGATCAGGCTAGCCTTGAACTCACAGAGATCTGCCTGCCTCTGCCTTACAAGTGCTGGGATTAAAGGCATGAGCCACCTCCACCCAGCTGAAGTTGAGTTCTTTATTAACAAGAATATCTCTGGTCTGTCTTCCTTCTTTCCTTTCTTTTTTCTTTTCTTTTCTTTTTTTTTTTTTTTTCCTCTGTTTTTTTTTTTTTGAGACAGGGTTTCCTGTGTAGCCCTGGTTGTCCTGGACTTGCTTTGTAGACCAGGCTGGCCTTGAACTCACAGCAATCTGCCTGCCTCTGCCTCCCGAGTGCTGGGATTAAAGGCATGTGCCACCGCGCCCAGCCGTTCTTTCTTTCTTTCTTTTCCTTTTTTAGGGTTTTCTAGACAGGGTTTCTTTGTGTAACTGCTCTGGTTGTCCTGGACTCACTTTGTACACCAGGCTAGCCTCGCACTCACTGAGATCTGCCTGCCTCTGCCACCATACCTGGATTATCTCTGGTTTTTCTCTATGCTTCCACTGCCTGGCACCCTGCAAGCACCTACTTACACATTTACCCAGTGAATGAATACAGAGAGTCCAGTCATCAAATACTTCTTCATGCTTGGCTTTCCAAACCACAGTCAAAAACCAATCAAGGGGGTGAAGAAATGGCTCAGCAGTTAAGAGCACTAGTTGCTCTTGCAGAGGACCCAGGTTAGGATCCCAGTACCCACACGGTGTGGCTCACAACCATCCAGAGTTCCAGTTCCAGAAGAAAGCTTTCTGACCCCTATGGGCATCAGATGTGCACTTTTTGTATATATATAATATAAAATAAATATATCTAAAGAATTAAGTTGGGCATGGTAGTATACGCCTTTAATCCCAGCACTCAGGAGGCAGAGGCAGGTGGATCGCTGTGCGTTAGAGGCCAACCTGGTCTACAAAGTGAGTCCAGGACAGCCAAAATAGCATAGAGAAACCCTGTCTCGGAAAAACAAAACAAAAAAGAATTAAAAAGTAGCTGGGCAGAGGTGGGGTAAGCCTTTAATCCTAGCACTCTGGAGGCAGAGGCAGGCAGATCTCTGAGTTCAAAGCCAGCCTGGTCTACAGAACAAGTTCCATGACAAACAAAGTTACACAAAGGAAACCTTGTCTCAAAAAACAACAAAACAACAACAACAAACCCCCCAAACAACCAAAACCAAAACCAAACTAGAAAAAGAAAAGACAAAATAAGTCAGCCAGGTGTGGTGGCACATGCCTTTAATCTCACATTTGGGAGGCAGAAGCAGGCAGATCTCCCTAAGTTTGAGCCCAGCCTGGTTTACACAGTGAGTTTCAGGATAGCCAGGGCTTCATAGTGAGCTCCCATCTCAAATAAACAAACACCACCCCCCAAAAGTAAAAAGTAAAAGCTAGGCAAAAACAAAGCCAGCAAGATGGCTACCAGATAAAGGCCTTTGCCCCAACCCTGATGACCTCAGTTTGGCCCTGGGGACCCATATGGTGGTAGGAGAGAACTGACTCATGCAAGCTGTCCTCTCATTGTTTCATGTGCACTGCTGGAGGCATGCAATCTTACACACACATACCCTTAACAGCAGCAACGAGAAAGATTCAAAACAACAGAACCTAGGTGGACCGGCTGGAGGAGGCACCCTCCCTTATAAATTCTGCTTTGGTGGGTATATCTGAACAGAATAGGAAGTGATTCACTGAGCAAAGGAAGCCGCAGCTTGGTGAGGGAGGCAGGGCTGGGGGCGGGGGGGGGGTGGGGGGGGGAGGAGAGAGCACCTGCTGGCCTCCTGCAGAAGGGGCCTTTTAAAGGATCTAGTTAGAACAATTTACCATCTACAACCCTCACCACAAATCTGTGTGTGGGGCCAAAGGAAAGCCTTGAGTTGGATTCTAGAGCCCAGTTTTAAACCAGTACTGCACAAAACCTGTGTACTGCCCAGTCACTCTGTTGTCAGCATCCAGTGCTCAGGCTGTGCATATGAATGGCGGATGGGGAATAAATGAGTGTAACGGCTCACATCCTAGAGGGCAGGACAGACACAGGACAGTGCAAGAAGAAAAGCCACCTGTGGGCACTGAGGCTCACAGCCTAGAGGGCAGGACAGACACAGGACAGTGCAAGCAGAATGCCTCCTGTGGGCACTGAGGCTCACAGCCTAGAGGGCAGGACAGACACAAGACAGTGCAAGCAGAATGCCTCCTGTGGGCACTGAGGCTCACAGCCTAGAGGGCAGGACAGACACAGGACAGTGCAAGCAGAATGCCTCCTGTGGGCACTGAGGCTCACAGCCTAGAGGGCAGGACAGACACAGGACAGTGCAAGCAGAATGCCTCCTGTGGGCACTGAGCCATGTACAGGGGATATCCAGGGCACCTGAGGACAAAGGCTGTTGCTCTGAGGAGCTTGAAGCTCCAGGAACTGGGAAACTTTCTGGACTCAGCCCTGGAACTTTCTGGACTGTCTTGTCCTCAAGTCGCCAGCCCACAGCAATTCCTGTTCATTTTGAAACAGGAGACCGAAAGCAAGAACATGTGGAAAGTTAGTGTGAGAATCCCAAGACTGCCCCTTGTTGGCTGTCTGGCCTGTGTCAAATTCCAGTCCTCTGCAAGAGCCATACACTCTTTAAGTACAGACCCATTTTTTTTAGACCGTTGATTGTATTTTTGGAGACAGGGTTTTACTTTGTAGCCCAGGTTGGCCTTGACTTCGCTATGCCATCCAGGTTAGCTTAGAGATTGTGGCAATCCTCTTTCCTTTGTGGTGGGATTACAGGTATGGACCATCAAGCCTGATGGTAAAAATATTTATTACAAGAAATTTCAAACATAAGGAAGGGCAGAAAGACAGGAAGGAAGTCTCTAGCATCATCACTCAGTTTGGCCAACCCTCTATGTTCTTCTTTCCCTTGGTCCCATATATCTAGGCATTTCAGGTTGCAATGGGCCTTGAGCGCTCTCTGAGTAGGCTCCGAGTGTGGGACGAGAGGGTATGCAGAATGAGGCCCAGTATGTAGATGGAGGCCAACAGCAGGGCTCTGTGAGGGACAGAGGAGAGGAAACAGTGCTCAACTCCCCTCTGCAGCCTGAGGTCTTCCAGCTACTGAGAACCAAACTTGGGTTTGCAAGGCCCAGGCTGCAAGGCCTTTGATCAGTTACTTAATACTGAGAACTGTGTGCTCCCCATAGCCCCATGCTCCCAGGAGCTGAGTGTTCTCAGTGAGGTGAGCTGTGTGTTCCCCAGAGCTGCATGCTTCCAGGATTCATGTGCTCCTAGGTGAGCTGTGTGTTCCCCACAGCTGTGTGCCCCTCCCAGCTTTATGCTTCCAAGATCCATGTGCTCCTTGTAGCTGCATGCTCCTAGGACGAGTGTGCTCTCCATAGCTGCATGCTTCTAGGTGAGGGGCATGCGCTGTGTAGCTGCATGCTCTCAGGAGCTGAGTGCTCCCAGGTGAACTGTGTGCTTCCCGCAGCTGAGTGCTCTTTGTAGCTGCTGTGTAGGTTGTGCTCCCCATATCTGTGTGCTCCCAGGTGAGCTGCATGCTCCCAGGAGCTATCTAGGCTCAGATTTGTTTTCCTCATCAGCAGAATAAGGATAATGCAGTCCGCCTCCTGGGATCCTGGTAGAATTAAATGAGGAAATTTAAAGAGAACCAGCCCACGGGTGGATTCCCATCAGCAGTGTACTTTTGGATGACCTTGTTTAACCTCTCCGAACCCCAGATTTCTAATCTGCAAAATAGGGGAGGGAACTTCTGGTGAAGCTGTTAGGCAGCTGAAAGGATAGCCTTTTGACCCTGGATCCTTCATACCCGAGGAAGGAGTTCCTTTCTCACAAGTTTGCCACCCACCACCCTCCCCATCCACCTCAGTTACCACCTTGGTGGCCTCCCACTACCCACCCTGAGGATCAGACTTTTCACCTCATGGGAGAACTAAGCCTAGGCCTTGGATGGAGGCCATATTTCAGTGTTAGGGACTTAGACTGTTGGCTCATCCATCTCCTTGGAATGTCTAACATCTTCAGATACCACTGTCCCTAGGCTGTGTTTCCAGATGAGTCCAGAAGAGAACCTGGCCTGCCTGAGTCCAAAGCCAGCATCCTTTTGGCTCTCTTCCTCTAGCTGGAGGTGCTGCATATGTGGCAGGGCTTCTAGTCCCTCCATCCATCTCACCTTCAGGTACACAGAATGAATGCTTGGCTAACTCAATTTGACAAGTGAATAAATGAATGAATGACACCCACATGAAGGAGAGAATGAATGAGATTTTGGAAGTCATCCTTTCTTCCCCAAAATGCCTCTCTCACCCTCACCCTATATTCCAGAAGTTCACCTGGCCCGATCATTGCCCGTTTAGGGCCAAAAATAGACAGATCCACCCTTCCCCTCACTTGAAGCCCATCTGTATCCCTAGGATACCATGAAGGGGCCTTGACAACCATAAGTTTTCAACTAAAGCAAAAAGTACCCACCATTGTTTGAGATGAAGAATGACAGTAAGAACCAGCTGATAAGGTTGCCAGGGCAACAGGAATATTTAAGTCGAATTTGTGGCCTCAGTGTGGGGACTGGTCTGTGTTGGTTTGAATGAAATGGCCCCCCATAGGCTCATAGTGAGTGGCACAATTAGGGGGTGTGGCCTTGTTGGAGGAAGTGTGTCCCTGGGGATGAGCTTTGAGGTTTGGAGTGCTCAAGCAAGGCCTAGTGTCATCCTCTTTCTGCTGCCTGCTGATCCAGATGTAGAACTCTTAGCCACCTCTCCAGCACCATGTCTGCCTGCATGCCACCATGCTTCTCACTGTGATGGACTAAACCTCTGAACTGTAAGCCAGCCCCAATTAAACATGTTCCTTTATAAGAGTTGCTATGGTCACATGGGTCTCTTCACAGCAATAGAAACCCTATCTAAGACAGTGTCCTTGGCAAGGAAATACACTGGGGTCCCTTGGTGGGCAGCTCTACTGTAGTCTCTTAGAGGTGGGAGTGAGGCAACCCCACCTACCTCTGAGAGGCCACGGTTTCCGAGACGATTGATTTCTCTCCCTTCGCCTCTCCGACTCCCAACACAAGCACTGGGTAGCTAGTTAGGGTGGCTGAGCTGCTGGGAAAGTGAGTTCTCTTTCCCAAGCTATACTGTGTTGGGGACACAGAATGGGGAGTGGTTTCTGCTGCTTGTTGTTGTCTCATGGTGACACCGTGTCCCCAGTCTTGCAGAAGCAGACAGAGGCCTCAGCCTATGATGCAAGTGGCTTCCTGAGGCTCAGATTTGTTGGTACTGGCTGTTGAGAAGGGGAAACTAGAGATGCTTTCCAGCAGGGAGAAGGGGGTAAGTGAGAGGTGAGTGCGAAAGCAAGGCCGTTGGGTGTAAGGAGAATGCGGCAAGCTAATACTGCAACTCTTCTGGCTTCTGGGGACTATCAGAGAGACCCCCTCACCCCGAGTGAAGCAATACTCCCTTTCTGTGAGTTTGGTTCTCACCTTGTGTGACAACTACACAAGGGGGTGGGACAGAAATTTACCATGGCACCCACTGTCACGTTTGGGTAAACCTGTGCTGCATGGTGGCCCCACTCCACCATGGTCCTCTGACTGCAGCATGCCAGCAACTCTGTTTTTGGTCTGCCAGATGCCCTCAGCTCAGGCTGACTTCCAGACCTTTATACTCACTAAACTGCATAATACCTTGCGGCTGGCTTGGCCAACCACCTGTGCTCGATTCATCGCTGGTGTTCTCTCTGAAATAGTGTTGGTGTTGTGCGTTGATTGCCTGATACCAAGGAACTCCATGTTGAGTGCTTGCCTCTGGCTTGACTATGATCAGGTGGCACCTAGGGCTGTACTTGTTCCTGGTTAAATAAAATGTCTCCTGGGCTTAGTGTGGATGGCATGTGTAACCCCAAGGTGTGTAGGGCTGAGAGTAAATATCAGGATAGAACCTCTGTCTCTGAAGGCATTGCCTCCCTCCCACCCAACATGTCCCAGGATGGCTAGTTCTTGTGCAAACAGAAGGAAGTTGAAATAACTGATTCATGCAGGACTTGTTCCCTCTCAGCAAATATTTATGTGCTGAGAGGGAGGAGTGGGCTCACGTGGCCCTGCAGCTGGTTTCTCACATGTCACCACCCTCAGCACCTTTTTCATCTCCGACAGGGAGTCATCGCTATCCTCCTTTTTGCAGATGAGGAAACTGAAGCTGAGTTTAAGCTGCTGTTAGACATCCGTGTGGATGTGGAGACATCCGTG
The DNA here is from genome assembly GCF_903995435.1 of Acomys russatus. Lineage (NCBI taxonomy): Eukaryota > Metazoa > Chordata > Mammalia > Rodentia > Muridae > Acomys > Acomys russatus. The sequence continues at coordinate 2,179,637 of NC_067162.1, forward strand.
GCAGCTTCCTACACTTGGCAAGGCTCTCCCTACAGCACTTCTACTCATAGCCTCCTGCCTGGCCCTTTCCTCCCTGGACCCTCTGCTACTGCCCAGCAATCCTGGGTAAATCACAGCTGGCCAGCCTCCCTGCAGACCACAGCTCCCTGGTCTAGATGTAGAGAACAGGTCCCCAGTGCCAGCAATCAGAGCTCTGTTCCCTTGCTGTGTCTCAGTGCTGTCCCTTCAGACAGGACAGTGAAAACACAGAGAGAGAGACAGACAAAGATCAGAAAGAGACACAGGGGAATCACAAGGAGGCACAGGGGAGGGGGGATGTGATGGAGGGGTACAGTCAGCGGTGGATGAAGGGACAGAGACTCTCAGAAAGCCAGACCAGCCACCATATTGGGTTGCCATCTCCCTCACCTCTTCCTTATTGTCTTACTGCCACTCATTTCATCCCAGACACAGAAATACCTGCCTGAGGCTGCGTAGCTGCATGGGGTTTGGAAAGTAGGGCCTGGGCTCCTGACCACAAGACAGTCCATTAGGGTGTCAGTGCCCTCTTCTGTCATGCGGCTCTCCATGGGCCTTTGTATCAGGCTATATGTTGGGGGATAGACTGCAGAGAGGCTTCTGTGTGCGCTCTCTCTCTCTCTCTCTCTCTCTCTCTCTCTCTCTCTCTCTCTCTGACCCCCCACCCTTGCCACATTTACCAGCTGCAGGACGATCTCAGGGTTCATCCTAGGCCTTGCTGCTGTTGAGGAGTAAATATTTACCCCACAAGGGTGTCCTGGGGAATGTTGCCCTCTCCACTAAGCAAACAGATGTCATGGAGGAGAAAGGGCCCTTGAGTGTCTCCTGTACTGTCTCTTCTCCTCTGCCCTGAGCAGGAGCAAGATACACAGCACAGGCCCATATGAAAATCTTTCAGGGGAGCTCTCATCCAGTGGATATGACTGGGTACGGCAGGCTTGGTCAGCAAGGAGCTCCCTCAGCCACTGGGCCTGGCTAGAACATGTCATAATCTCTCTCTCTCTCTCTCTCTCTCTCTCTCTCTCTCTCTCTCTCTCTCTCTCTCTCTCTCTCTCTCTCCCTCGTCTCTCTCTCTCTCTCTCTCTCTGTCTCTCTCTCTCCCTGCACCCTCCCTCTGTGTGTGTGTGTGTGTGTGTGTGTGTGTGTGTGTGTGTGTGTGTGTGTGTGTACATTCTAGAGGACCATCCTGGCTCTGAGGGCACATAGTGGAGTCCTCTTTTTTTTTTTTTTGGTTCCTCTGTGTAGCCCTGGATGTTCTGGACTAGCGTTGTAGACCAGGCTGGCCTCAAACCCGCAGAGCTCCACCTGCCTCTGCCTCCCAAGTGTTGAGATTAGAGGCATATGCTATCACCACCCTGCTCTTTAGAAGTGTGTGTATTTGGACAAGTTCCTTGGTCTCTCTGAGCCTAAGCTCTTTTCTGCATTATGTATCCGGGCAAGTTGTTGGGTGGTTCACAGGTCATGGATATAGTGTCTAAGACTGGCTTCCAGCAACCCCTGCATTTTCAGCCTCTGCAGCATTGGCACCAGGAAAGTCACCCTGCTGGGGAGTCTGCCCTGTACACTGCAGAGTCCTTGCCTGGACTCTACCCATCGGATGACAGTAGCATCCTTTAGGTGTGACAGCCTAAAGAGTCACTAGACATTGGCAATTTGACACTGGCTGTGAAGTATATGACTGTAAGCATCATCGAGAATTAGATTTTTTTTTTTTTTTTTTTTCGAGACAGGGTCTCTCTGTGTTAGCCTTGGCTGTCCCGGACTTGCTTTGTAGACCAGGCTGGCCTCGAACTCACAGTGATCCTTCTGCCTCTGCCTCCCGAGTGCTGGGATTAAAGGCGTGCACCACCACGCCCGGCTTGAGAATTAGATTTTTTAAAATGTGGGGTGTGTGACATGTTTATGCATGTGCACATTTGTGTGGGATCAGAGGTTAATGTCTCCAGTAAGATAGAGATCTTATTGTTTGAGACAAGGTCTCTCACTGGGCTTGTCCTGACTCCTCAGTGCTGGAATTACAGGCAGGGGCCCACTACTCAGCTGTGTAGGTGGAGGCTAAGCATTGGAACCAGGGCCTATGCTTGCATGGCAAGCACTTTAATGACAGAGCCATCTCCCAGGTCTAGAATGATTTTTTTTAAGGCTGCTGAGAAAGCAGTCACAATGTTGGGATGCTGACCAGCTATGTGCAAAGAGCACATCTTTATTACAAAATAGCTAGAACACAGGGTAACACCAGGGACATGGAGTAAGGAGACTTGGGAGATACTGTGGTGTTTGGATGGGTAAGCAGGTGTTCTTAGCCTGGGCTTGACACCCTCCCTCCCCACTTTCCACCCAACAGTGGCCCCAGTGCACAATTTACTACTTTACACTATAATCAGAAGTCTCCCATGCATGTGTTGTGGCCAGCTTTTTTTTTTTTTTTTTTTTTTTTGGGTTTTCAAGACAAAGTCTCTCTGTGTTAACTTTGGCTGTCCTGGACTCACTTTGTAGACCAGGCTGGCCTTGAACTCACAGCTATTCACCTGCCTCTGCCTCTTGGGTGCTGGGATTAAAGGTGTGCGCCACCACGCCCAGCCATGGCCGGCTTCTGTTCTAGGTTTTCAGAGTTGTTTCCTGGCCCTTCCAGCTGCCTGGTGGCCTCTTCTACCTCCAGAGTCACTAACGGCTGGCAGGAGCCTTGTACCCATCTTCCTCTGATCTCTTCTGCGTTGCAGAGCCTTGTGATGGCTGTGCCAGGAAGTTCTCTTAGTCACTTGACTGGTTCTGTGATAGGGATGGAATTCAGGGTTTCAGGATGTTCGGCAAGCGCTCCACCACTGAGGCGCACACCCGTCCCCAGCTCTCCTGCTGCCTTGAAACTTGCTATGTATCAGAGGATGACCTGTCCCTCATTCTTTTGCCTTGAATCCCGAGTACTGGGATGGCAGGCTCATCTCCATGCTCAGTTTATTCAATCACATGGTGCAGATGTGTGCAGAGTGTAGATGTGTGTCCCCAACCCAGGCACACTGATCTTATTCTGAGCCCCACTGTCCCTCTGAAAATTGAGGCAGTGAGTGCAAGGATCTTTCAGGACAGAGGCTGTCACACCTGTCCCCTCTGGCAGGGCAGTAGCTCCTGTTTTCTCTTCAGTCTCCCAGTTGAGTGCACCCCAAAACTCACATGGCATCGGGCCTGTCAGTCACATTGACATCTCCTCTCTGCCCCCTCCGCCCAGCTTGTCACTGTCTATGAGTGGGATGCTGGGTGGGTGCTGGGTGCCAGCGGGGGCAACTCTTAGGAGACATGCCTTGATAAGCACAGTTCCCCAAGATCATTGCCCTTTCTGGACCTAGAGGAGAACAGGCAGATTCCCTGTGGGGTAAGGCTGCCTCACCCAAATGCAGGACAGAGGCTGGGCTCTCAGCCTGCAGCGAAGGCCTCAAGTTCATTATCTTAGTGCTGAGCTTCTGTCAGCTGTCAGCCTCCCGGGGTGCAGAGAATGGGATTCAATTAGTAGTTTCCAGGGAGCTTCAGGAATGTCCCCACGGAGTTCCCCTGGAGTCCCCTGACCTATATAGGCTCCACACTCCCCCCCCCCCCCCCCGCGTGCTCTGTAGAAACCTGGGAAGAGGCACAGCGCACTCAGTGTGGTGGGTTTGGAGTCACACTGTGGCTCCACTCTGCTCCTCAAGCTTAGCAAATCTCATACTGAACTGCAGGAACTCAGCTCCAGTAGAGACCAGAGTCCCTGTGGGCCAAATGTACCGAGGGGAGGGACTGTAGACTCAAAGGGGGTTCCCGAGGGGCACTGACCCAGCAGGTAGGACAGTTCCTTCCCTAGGCCTCACTGAGTCTCACAGGATCAGTGGCTACCCGGCACTGCAGGCTTCCTGGGAATTTGCCCTCTGAACCTCTGGGGGGAAACTCCCTGCAAGAAGAAAGACCAAACTAACGTCTGTCCCCAACTTCCCAGTGGGAATTTACACGGCCCTTGTGCACATGGCCCCACATCTCTCTCCAGCAGCCCCCATGGCATTCCACGGGATAAGAAGAGTGACTCCTCATATACAGGAGTAAATAGGCTTGGAGTGACTAGGGAAGATGCCTAGGCTTGCACAGCAGGTGGATGGCAGGGAGAGGCAAACAGGGTTACATCTTTCACTGACCCTAGAGCATGGCTTCTAGGTGGGTTCCCGTCTCCTTGCTTGTGTCACATGAACTTTACCCACTGGGCCATTTCACCAGCCCTCTATGGCAGTATTTCACAGTGGCTGTTATTGACAAGCAGAAACTTGACTTCAAGCTGTGGGTCTCAGGGAACTCAATGCCCTCTTGGAGCCTTTGTTCCTCTGGTTACCATGGTGACAATGAGAGTTGGCCTTTGCCCCAGCATGGTATTAGATTGGTTTTGTCCTATTTATATTCATAGACTGTTAGGTAAGGCCCTGGCCCTTGGGGGAGCTGGGGATGGGACCCGGGTCCTTAGCATGCTTTGCATGTACTTTAGCCTGAGCTGCACCCATCAGAGAAAACTCCGAGGGTGGGAGGGAATAAATCACTTGCCTCACGTGGTTAAAACTGAAATGAGGTTCCATGGGCTGGAACTGTGAGGCCACAGTTCACCTCCTGCAGCTCTCAGCCTCTGCTAGCAGGTGACAGACAGGCCAGGAGGAAATTAAGATTTAGGGTAGTTAGTCTCTGTGTCTTCTGTCTGATGCTAAGCAGGGTAGGGAAATTGGGGCAGAGTAGGAAGCAGGCATCGTTGGGTGATGCCCAGGGATGGCACTATGGTCTGTTGTGTGGGCAGGTTGTGTGCACCCCAGGCATGGGAAGCAGCCAGACCTGGTTCGGACTCTGTTTCTCTCATTGCCTCTCATGACAGTGGGTGAAGGGAGGATTGGGTAAGGGGTAGGAAAGGGGTTGGCAGAAGTGCCTGCCTAGCAGGAGGTTCATCTCTCTTGCACCCTAGATCCCTCATGTGAAGAAAGTGATCTCTCGCCACTATGTTGTTTTTAGGTGGTGAGAGACAGGTCCCCAAGCTGTGCTGTATGCCCATGGATCCTTGGATTAGTTTTATTGTTTTTGTTTTTGTTTTTGTTTTTAAATATTTATTTATTGTATATGAGTGCTTTATCTGCAGAAGAGGGCATCAGATAACATTGTAGATGGTTGTGAGCCACCATGTGGTTGCTGGGAATTGAACTCAGGACCTCTGGAAAGAGCAGGCAGTGCCCTTAACCACTGAGCCATCTCTCCAGCCCCCTTGTTTTTGTTGTTGAGACAGAGTCTCATTATGCACCCTAGGCTAGTTCTAAGCTCTGGGTCCTCCTGAGTATGCCACATCCAGCCATTGATTACAACCACAAAAGTGGGGTTGGGAAGATAGTTCATCAGTGCCTCAGGCCCTGAGCTTGCTCTTTAGAGCCTATGTAAAAAGCAGGGTGTGGGGCTGGGCACTTGGGAGGCAGAGGCAAGCAGATCGCTGTGAGTTCAAGGCCAGCCTGGTCTACAAAGTGTGTCCTGGACAGCCAAGGCTACACAGAGAAACCCTGTATCAAAAAACCAAAAAGAAAGAAAGAAAGAAAGAAAGAAAGAAAGAAAGAAGAAGAAGAAGAAGAAGAAGAAGGCAGGGTGTGGTGTGTGCCTACAACCCCATGCTGGGGAGGGAGGCAGAGTCAGATAGATTCCTGAGCTCACTGGCTGGCCAGCCTCCTTGAATCAGTGAGTTCCAGGCAACAGTGAGAAGTCCTATCTCAAAAATACAAAATTAAGTCAGGCCTTTATGAGTTCAGAGTCAGCCTGGTCAACACAGTGAGTTCCAGGACAGCCAGGGACACATAGTCAGATCCTGTCTCAAAAGCAAACAATACAGAGAGGATTGATCTCTGACCTCCACATTGACATACACATACCCACTCACATGAACACAAAAACATCTTCTCACATGAACATGACCAGGTACGGGCACCCCCATACTCTGTAGCCAGTGACCACTGTAAGATAGATCTTGATCCTGGGTATTGCTGTCCTGGGCACTTACCTTAAGCCGGTGCTTTGTTTCTTCAGAATCACAAAGTGCCTTCCTGTTTTCACAGTATTATTCTCACAAGGAAGGATGTATGCGGCCAGCAGTGAGTGAGGGGGAGGGTGTAAGACCTTAAAGAAGTCATATGGCAGACATGGTACTGTCCAGACTGGGACACAGGATTCTTGCAGGTGGGCAGGCTGGGGAAGGATTTGGGGAAGTAAAATAATGGTAAATAGTTTAAAGTCTTTCCACCACTGGGCTGGGCACCGTGATATTCTGTCTTGCACCGGAGTTCTGTCAGTGAGGACAAAGTCACCAATGTCGGGAGGCTAAGGGACCGTCAGCCATACAGAGGCCTCCGGACCTCAGTGGATCCATGTCCTCCAGGCATTCTGTGCTCTTTCTCCAGCGTTCTCAGGCTGCCAGCCCAACGTCAGACAGGGCTCAGGCACCCACTCTGACTTGACCTCAAGCCAAGGGTACTTCCTGCTAGCAGCCCCCCTCTGCCCTCTTCTGGCCTCTGCAGGCACTGCACAGACATGTGTGTAGACATACATGCAGGCAAAACACTCATAATATAAAAATAGAGCTTTAAAATAGTTTTCATTTTATTTTTTTGTGTGTACATGTTTTGCCAGTAGGCATGTCTATGCACCATGTGTGTACAGTGCCCATGGCAGCCAGAAGAGGGTGTCAGATGTCCTGGGACCGGAATTATAGAACATTGTAAGCTACCATGCAGGTGCTGGGAATCGAACCCAGGTCCTCTGCAAAAGCAGCCAGTGCTCTCATCACTTTTTATTAGCACACTATGAGTATTTGTAGATCTAGTGGATATTTCACTATTCTTTTTGTTTGTTTTACTTTCTTGAGACAGAGTCTTGCTACACAGCCCAGTCTGGCCTTGAATTCCTGATAATCCTCCTGCCTCAGCTTCCTGAGCACTGAGATTATAGGATACACTCCAGGCTGTTTTATGATTGTCCATTGCAGGTATTCAGTAGGCCAGTCCATTTGGCAATCTTCCCCAGGTTTTGTCAGTCATGTCCCTCGTCTGAGAGGCCGCCTGGGCTCTGGGTTGGCTTTGGGAGGCCCGACGTGGTGACTGAACCCTGCTGACCTTCCATTGGCCCTGCTCAGGACCTGGAACCTGTGACATGGGGCTCTGCTATGAGGATTTGGCCTAAGAGAGAAGCAAAGGGATGAGAAGGGTAGAGCTCACATCCTCAGTTGCTGCCTAGATGTGCCCACAGCCCTGAGCTTCTGCCTCTATTACAGGGTCACAGGCCTGGAGAGTCTCTGGTCCCCAGACCTCTGGGGCACAGGAAGAGCCGCTGACTTTCCCAGGACTAAGAGTCCTGGCTTAGCCACACACCAACTGGCCATCCTTGGGATGCCTCAGTTTCTTTGTTTGTAAAGTGGACACATGCATGTTACCTCATGTTCAATGGCTGAAGTTGCATTATCTGCCTGGAGCCCAGCATGTGGCACGTTTACCACAAATGAGTGCTTTCTGTCCTCTGAGAGGGGCCACATGTGGGGTTTTGTCAGGGCTGCCTCTGCTGGGCTGCAGCACAGGAGTGGGGGCAATATAGAGACACCAGGCAGTCTGAACCACCCAGTGGCCTCAGAGAAGCCTGGGTTTGGCATTTCCAGGCAGCTGCTCCTAGAGGGACAAAGAAACATCTAGGATATTACATGGGCTGAGACGCAGATCAGTCACCCCAGACCTCAGACATGGTTTTCCAGGATGGATGGACAAATGTGGATTGATCGACATCTCCCTATCTCCCTCAGCCCAACTCTGAGGTGGGGTGATGATGCTAAGGCCCATTGAGGATAAGTGGCTTATCCAAGCAGCAGCTGGTCTAGACTCCCACCTCCACGGCTCTCTTCCCCAGCAGTGTCTCCACTATGGCATCCACTGTGGGATGAGTAGGCCCAAGCCACTTCATTCTTTTGTCTACACAGTTTCTACCCCTGCCCATTTCCCCAGATCCATTAGGGAAGTCTTGAGAGAGGATAGGGGAGACTCTAAGGAAGAGATGTCTGTAGTGGGACTTCTGTGGCTGTGTTTTCTTCTGAGCCTTTGCTTGGCTCTGAGCTACATAGCAGACAGGTGTCAAGCCCCCATCCCATCATTTCACAGATGCCCAGGAAGCCACTGCTCAGGCTGAACAGAGCCAGGCCCTCATGGATCACTCCAGGCAGGGCCACCATATGCTCTCAGTTCAGCATCGTGACAGATTTGATGACTACATCCACATAACAGGAGAGAAAATCAAGGCTGGGATGAGGGAAGTGTAGCTGCCTCAGGCCCTTGGTTGGCAGAGCAGCAGTGCAAGTGCAGTCTGAAGTTGGTGCTTGGAGCTCACAGGAGTCTTGCTGTAGTCCACATAATGGACACACTTGCAGCCCAGCCACACTAACCCAGAGTTCTCAGTACCACCCTGGGAGGTGAGATGAGGAGGAATCTTCCATCAGAGGCAGTAAGGACACATTTCTTACCCAAAGTCATCTGGACATTAGTGACAGGGATGGGGTCAATCACACAGGCTACTGAACCTATTCTCCAGAGCTCCTGCCCACAGTCCCTGGGTCTCATGTCCTGAGCTTCCAGAAGGGGTGCTGGGAGAAGATGAGTTGGTGGTGGCAGCGGGTGTCCCAACTTGGGAGGCACACAAAGGCCAGGTCAGGGTGGGACCCTAGGCAGGGACACCCAGGCAGAGCCGAGATCCTCTCACAGGTCAAGGCTAACATTTTCCCCCATAATTCAATGTTGAGTCCTAGTCTGGGCTCTGACAAAGTCAGGGGAAGGGTGAGAGGAAGAAGGATGGAGAGCAGGCAGAGAGGGGGAGGGAGGGAGGGAGAGAGGGAGAAACAGAGAGAGACAGACACATACACACACACACACACACACACACACAGAGAGAGAGAGAGAGAGAGAGAGAGAGAGAGAGAGAGGAGAGGAGCGGGAGGAGAGAGAGAGAGAGAGAGAGAGGAGCTTCCACCCTGAGTGTGCCCTTCCCCCAGCTCTGGGCTAGATCTCCCTTCTGAGGTTGGGACTTGGTGAGTTTTGTGTGAGGGCCTGAGCACAGCTAGAGAATGTCCCCTGGGCAGGCTGGTATGAGCCTGCAATCTCAGCACTTGGGAGGTAGAGCGAGGAAGATCAGGAGTTCAAGGTCAACCTCAGCTACAAGAATTCAAGACCAGCTTGGTATGCATGAGACTGTCTAGGAAGAAAGAAAAGAAAGAGTGAAATTTGGAAGCAATTCCACAGGCGCTGTCCACTGGAGGAAGGAGAGGCACTGTCTGCACAGAGGTGAGGCAAGGAGCGCCTGACGTTGTGCAGTAATGCACACCACAGCTCCTGAGCCTGTCAACTCAGCACCCACCTATCAGTGAGGCCCAGAGTTCTGTCAAGGCTTGCCGGCCCCTCTGGCTCTACTGTTGGTGCTCACTGTGCCACAGAGCTTCTGGCTTTAGCTTGCTTAACTTGTCACATTTGAATGAAAAATGAGGACATGACTGCTCCAAGGGATGTGTGATGGTTTGAATAAGCATGGCCCCCATATTCATGTGATTGAATGCTTGGCCATAGGGAGTGGCACTATTAGGAGGTGTGGCCTTCTTGGAGGAGGGGGGACCTTGTTAGAGGAAGTGTGTCACTGTGGAGGTGGGCTTTGAGGTCTCCTATATGTTCATATATGGCTAGTGTCACAGCCCTCTGCTGCCTGCCAATCCAGATATAGACCTCTCAGTTCCTCCTCCAGCACCATGCCTGCCCACACGCTGCCCACGCTTCCCCTCGTGATGATACTGGACTAAAACCTCTGAATCTGGAAGCCAGCCCCAGTGAAATGGTTTCCTTTATGAGAGTTGCCTTGGTCATGCTGTTTTTCGAGACAGGGTTTCTCTGTGTAGCCTTGGCTGTCTTGGACTCGCTTTGTAGACCAGGCTGGCCTTGAACTCACAGCAATCCACCTGCTTGTGCCTCCCTGAGTGCTGGGATTAAAGGCATGTGCCACCATACCCGTGTTCAAGATTTCTTTCTTTTTATCATCAAAATAAAACTGTGTGAGTCATCAATTGAGTAACTTTAAACCATAAATACAGTCCATAGGGAGATTAGGAACTCTTGATCCTTTTTTATAGTGTACCATTACAGAATATCAAGTTTCTTTTTTTAAATATATTTTATTAGTTTATTCATATTACATCTCAATTGTTATCCCATCTCTTGTATCCTCTCATTCCTCCCTCCCTCCCACTTTCCCCCTACTCCCCTCCTCTATGACTGTGACTGAGGGGGACCACCTCCCCCTGTATATGCTCATAGGGTATCAGGTCTCTTCTTGGTAGTCTGCTATCTTTCCTCTGAGTAAGATTCTTGTTAAGACTCAGTTTATCCAAATAGTTAAAGCTTAATAAAGTTAGCAAAGATGAAGAGGCTAGACACATATTTTTAAGTCATTACTGTTAGTAACAGTAGACTTTAGAAAGTAATTTAAAAAAAAAAAGAAAAAAAATTTTTGTTTTGTTTTTGTTTTTTGAGACAGGGTTTCTTTGCGTAGCCTTGGCTGTCTTGGGCTCACTTTGTAGACCAGGCTGCTCTCGAACACACAGTGATCTGCCTGCCTCTGCCTCCCAAGTGGTGGGATTACAGGCATGCGCCACCACGCCCGGCGAGAAAATAGTTTTTTGAGACAAGGTTTCTCTGTGTATCCCTGACTTTCCTAGAACTTGCTCTGTAGACCAGGTTGGCTTCGAACTCACAGAAATCTGTCTGCCTCTGCATCCTAAATGCTGAGATTAAAGGCGTGTACCACCACTACCCAGCAACTTTAGATATATTTATTAAATATATCTAGAAGCATGATGTTGAATAGTTAGCAAGGACATAACTAGTTAGACATAAGCCGTTTTCTGTTAACCTGAGTATACCTTTATAACCTATATCATTACATAAAAGTCCATCCTCGCCCAAAATATGCATTATTGTCATGCTAATCCATTATTGTCATGGCTGGAAGCATGGCAGCATGCAGGCAGACATGGTGCTGGAAAAGGAGCTAAGAGCTCTATATCTTGATTGGCAGGCAGCAGCAGGAGACTGAAGACTCAGGGGCCAGACTAACCCTCCCTCAGCCACATTCTTCCTCCAGCAAAAACCACACCTACTCCAGCATGGCCATACCTCCTAATAGTGCCACTCCCTATGGGCCCAGGGAGTCATTTTATTCAAACCACCACACTATCCACTGCACATCTTGGATGGGGAGATGTCAGAAGGACACATTTCTAATTTTTGCTATTATTTGTGGTCTTTTCCATGGTCCTCTTATGCACTGGCAGATCTCTGGTGTAGAGACACCTGCTCTGAGTCTGCATCTCCAGGAAGCTTCTAGAAGGAGCTGTTCCACCTGAAACTGGCAGGCAGAGGTTAAGGCTGTCACACTGAGATAACATTTCTCTGGCAACCTTAGGTACCACCAGTATATCATCTCCTGAAAAGAAGACACTGAGGCCCAGGGAGAGGAGCAGTTTTGGTATGTCCTGTGCATTGAGTCAGGATCAAGGAACCCAGGGACCTGGCTGTCTCCTGCTAGATATGCAAAGCATTATTGAGCACCTACTGCATACACAGCACTGTGGTACCTGGCTCCCAGCTTTGCAGGACTCTGAAAGATATAACTGTTTGAGGGTGGCCAGGGTCCACCTCCTCCCCAAAGCTTGGCAGAAGGCTTGCAGAGTCCTGGGTAGGCACCACTGAGCTTCCAGCCCACACTGTCTTCTCTTTCTAACTCTGAGCCCCAGTCTGCGTGGCTTTCCTAACCCTTTTCCCATCTCTCCATCCTGTGCTCCCTCCTCTTCTTCTCCCCTCTGCCTTGTCTCATAAATTCTTCCCCTAGGGTTCTTGCCAAGGGACCAGGTAAACAGGAATGGATGTGGGGATAAATGAGAAGGTTCTGGAAGGTTCCTGAGTCTGGAGAGTATCACTGATGACTGTCCGCTCTGCCACAGGAGTCAGAGCTATACCTGCCAGAAGGGGAGGGCTGTGGGGTGGGGTCAGCTCTGTGACCAGGAAGCCCCTCTTTCCTTGCAAAGTCGGGGTGAAAAGGCTAAGTTCTGCTGTGGATTCCCCCACTAATATCTCCCTTTGTCTCGGAGCCTCTGTATTCCATTCTGTGGTGGAGGGGCCAGGACTGGGTATCTGGGATGCCCAGGGGCCTTTTACTCAAAGCCTCTGGGAGGTGTTCTGATGGTGGCACCATGTTGACCTCTGTCTTTTTTGTCCCATAGGCCTCAGCCTCAAGGTACCAGAGGAGGGAAGACATGGGGTCTAGGGAGTGAGAAGGCCTGCATTTGATCTGGAGAGCCTCAGTTCAAGCTGTTCTGGCTCTCCAGGTGAGCTGGACTCTAGCAGAGACTCTCAGTCTGTGATAAGCTGGGGCGAGGAGGGGTTGGAAAATAGCCACACAAATAAGTGTGTGGTGGAAGGAGAGGACAGAGGGGTTGAAAGCAGAGAGCCTGGCTGCATGTGGCACCTGTATGCCTGTGTACATGTGTATGCATATGTGTGTGCGCACATGTGTGTGCATGTATGTGTCTGTGAGCTTGTGTACCCATGCTTTCCCATGTGACCATCATCTTTTCAGCATGATGCACATTACAGACTGTTCTGTAAGGTGTGTGTCATTCAAAGAGATGCTGTGAGTGCCTGAGTGTGACCACGGGTACCAGATTAGTAATGGGGAGTTAACCAGAGCCTCCATGCGTGTGCTGCACTGCAGGGCCCTGGTCTGGAGGCTTGAAGACCTACCTAGACTTACTGGTCAGTCACTGGGAAAACTGTAGTCCTTCTCAGGCCCATGAACCTTCAGGAAACTGCAGCAGCCTTACCAGTTGTCTCTCTGTGGTATGTAGCATGTCCTGGGTTCGTGCTCTGTGAAGGTCCTCTTCAATTTTGAGATGTGGACATGGAGGCTCATACCCAAGACACACTTGCTGAGTCAGCTCTGAAAGCCTTGCTTGGATCTAGATCCACAGGCTACCCAGTGGCCCCACAATGGGGACAGACCGCTTTCAGACCTGGCTGTGCTGCTTGTCTCCTGGAGGCCGGAAGCCTGAGTTGCGGTGCTCAGTGTTCTCGGACCTGGGATGGCAAGTTTGAAATGTGGGGTCTGGGGCAGCAAATATAAGGAAAGGCATGCTGCCACCTACAGAGGGAGTAACCAAGGTGCCAGCTCCCTCATCTTGGGGCCCCAGAGCTGTCCACCATACTGTCCTTGGTAATAAAGGCTGCCAGCTGCTCAGGACATAGACTTGGGCTCACCAGGCCCTGCAGCCCCTGCTCCTTGTGGCTGTGCCTTCTGGGTTAAGCAATTCTTTTTCTCTCTGTGCTTCCTAACCCTGTTTCTGGACAACCTGACTCCATCTGAAAGGAAGAGGTGGGGCAGAGGGCAGGAAGGGAAAGTCTGGCTTGGTTCCATTAATGGGCCCAGGCCCAGTTGTAAAGCTCTGAGTAAATCCATACGTGGTGTGGGCCCTGAAGGCCCAGCCTGTCTGCCCACTGTTGTGTGAAGCTTGGGATGCAAGGGAGGGGCAGAGGATCCATCTGGGCCTGGAACCAACTGGCAGCACCACCCTCAAAGTGGCTAGTAGGCTGGGTCAAGTTGCAAAAAACAGCAGCTTGCAGGCCAGGCCTTGCCTTGAGTGACTCCATTCAGGACAGTCATTCAGGCTCCATTCTGAGTACACATGTGACTGCATCTTATCTGCACAAGTGTACAGTTGCTGTTGATCTCAGCAAACTCTGAGCTACACAGCAACCATTCACCTGCACAAATGACCTCTTAGCAATCACGTGACTGCATCTTATCTGCACAAGTGTACAGTTGCCATTGATCTCAGCAAACTCTGAGCTGCACAGCAACCATTCACCTGCACAAATGACCTCTTAGCAATCACGAGCTTGTCAGCATGAGTCAGAGGCACATGTGTGCACGTGTGTTACTGTGTGAAATTCACCGTGTGCCTGAGAATTAATATTAGTGGTTAAGATTGGAATAGATGAACCTTGATGGCCAGCGGCCCTGTCTGTCTTAGTGCTGAAGAGATGGCTGAGCTGTTAAGAGCATGCACTTCTCTCGAAGAGGACCTGTTTGGTTCCCAGAACACATGTCAGGCAGCTCACTAGTGCCTGTAACTGGCAGCTCTAGAAAGGTCGGACATCTCTGGCCTTTGAGGGCATCTGTATTCCATGCACATCTCTCTCTCTCTCTCTCTCTCTCTCTCTCTCTCTCTCTCTCTCTCTCTCTCTTTCTCTCTGTCTTTTAAAAAATAAATCTCCTCTTCCTCCTCCTTCTCCTCCTCCTCCTTCTTCTTCTTCGAGTTAGGGTCTCACTGTGCAGACCTGGCTGTCCTGGAACTCTGTAGATTGGACTGGACTCAAACTCAAAAATCTGCCTGCCTCTGCCTCTCAAGTGCTGGGATTAAAGGTATGTACCTAGCCAAAAATAAATCTTTTAAAGATAGCAGTTGGTGAATTAAAGCCAAGAAAGTTGAGGTAGTGTGTGACTTTATTACTTAGTGAATTCTGATACCATGGAAGAACATAAGCATGCTCAGGACACCTGCAGAGCTCTGAGAGGACTTGCTGGTACTGACTTCATAAGGAGCCAAGGTTGGGTGCTGAGGTAGGAGAAGAGTAAGAAGGCTCAGTCCATCCCCAGGGAGTCCAGGGTCTAGAGCAGGCAAGCATGCATGGATAAGAGTGGAGGTAAGCTGGGCGTGGTGGCACATGCCTTTAATCCCAGCACCCAGGAGGCAGAGGCAGACGGATCGCTGTGAGTTCAAGGCCAGCATGGTCTACAAAGTGAGTCCAGGATTGCCAAGGCTACACAAACCCTGTCTCAAAAAAAAAAAAAAAAAAAAAAAAAGAGTGAAGGTGAGAGACAGGCAGCTAGGGAGGCTACAGGACTTGGGGTACCCATCTTTGTAGGGGATGCCCTCTCTTAAAGTGGAAACCCGACTCCTCCCCACCCTACCCTTCAGGTGGCTGTGTGTTCTCTCATCATCCCCTCCCTCATCCCCTCCCTCATTCCTTCCCTCATCCCCTCCCTCATCCCCTCCTTCATGCTCTTCCTCTTTCCTCTCCTCCCCTTTCTCTCCTTTCTCTGTCTCTTCCTTTTCTTCTTGCTCCTCCTTCTGCTCCTCTCATTTCTCCTCCTCTCCACTTCTGGATTCCCCTCCTCCTTCTCCTCTCTCCTGCTCCTCCCCTAGCTCTTCCCATCCCTCCCCTCCCCTCTCTGGTTTCTTTTAGCTCCTCAAATACAAGATGATTCCTCCTTAAGACCTTTGCCGTGCCAGTTCCTACTTCCTTGAAGTCTTGCAATATGCATTTTGTACTCCTTCAGACTGCTGCTAAAATGGCACCTCCCCAGGGAGGCCACCCAGGACTGCTGCGCACAAAAGGGCCCTGTCTTGACCACAGTCCCCATTCTTCAGTGTACAAAGCTCTTCTCAATTTACCATCGGAACTTCAGTTGTCCAAGTAACTTCTGTTGCTTTCTTCCACTGGCCTGTTACCTAACACCCGGCAGGAACCATATGGTGCTCAATAAATATTTGCTGACTGTCAGCAAACATTTATTGAGTGACTGTATGAAGACGATGATGGCTGACTTGGCCCTGGAAGGTTGAGTAGGGCATTTAAAAAATGTTTGACTACAGCAACAGAAAGCGCAGCCACAGCAGCTCACAAATCTGAGTTTACTTAGTGATGTTTCTGGATCTACACTGTAGACTCTGCAGCTCAACCACGCCCTTCCTGTTGTGGTTCCTGCAGACCTTCAGCATGTTGTCATTTGTCTTCAAGCTTGACGCTTCATGGTCAACAAGATGGCTCCCACAGCTTCAGCCATCACAGTCACACAAGTGTCCAAGATCGCAAGAGAGGTAAGGAAACAAAAGGAACTTTCTCTTTTGAAACCTTTTGAGTCCACTGGATTTCCAGGAAGGCCTTGACTATGAAGTACACCTCACATTGAGATCCCTTTTTATACTATGGTAAACTGCCACCTACAGATGAGATTCATTTTATATTGTAACTCTAAACTACAGATATGCTCACTCAAGTTCGATGAGGCGGCCATGATCTTCCTGGACCAGTTAACAGTCATCTTTTGGGCTGGACACAGTTCTACTCTAGAAGACGCTGGCAGTTAAGAAGAGGGCAGATAGTGTCAGGGTCTACTGGCTGCCTCTTGGCAAGGGCAGGAGGGCCAGACCACCCGTCCCAATCTCTAAGGCTCATTCACACTGCAGGGAAGCTAAGTGATGCTCAAAGTCACATAGGAAACTCTTCCTCAGCCCAGAAACCGGGGCTCCCATGGGGCACCCCATGTGCTCTCAGCCCCTCTCACTCTTCAATGTGTGGATTCTGTTACTGGCATGCTTCCCACTAGACATTCTATTCTCCAACGACAGGGACCATATGCCTACTCACCAGTCTCTCTCAGCACCCAGGGTAGAGCCTGGCACTATTGAGTGAGTGAATGAACCTGTCCCAGTGTGTGAACCAGGCACCCGGCCTATCCATGTGGCAGTTAGTACAGAGCTGAAAGCCTGGGACCTCTGCCAATGCAAGTCAACGGCAATCAGGATCAACTGTATGTGGATATAACCATAAGCTGGAGGAGCAGGCAGAAAGGGGGTATAGGCAGCCCCAGGGCACAGCGGCCCTGGGAGGGCACCCCAGCTCTCAGCCGCAGCTGTCTGGAAGGGAGCTGGCTTCTGTGGGAATGGCAAGCTGCTCCCACTGCTGGGGCAGTCTTGGGGCTGGCTCAGGTGGGAGAAATGCAAGCAACCAGTCCCTGGAATCAAAAACCCTGGCAGATTTGGCTTCCAGCAGACTGTCATGAGAGCACAAACTAACAGCAGCACCCACAGGGGGGATGGTTCCCATTACTAGGAGAAACGGAGTCACGGAGAAAGAAGCAGCTTGTTCACGGGTCACACAGTGAATCGATGGTGAAGGTTGGCTTTCAACACAGACATTAGGACCTGGGGCTCTTCTCTCTACCCTGAGATTGCTTTGCCTTTTATAGTCCCTTGGAGGTGGAAGACTGTACCTGAGGGTCTTGATTCTAGTTTTGCCTGCGTCTTTTTTTTTTTTTTTTTTTTTCAAGTTCTAACTGAGACTGGCTCATAGAGGCCATGAGGTTGATGCTGTGACTTCCAAAGCATTTGAATTTACTTTATTGGTGACAAGCAAGCCTGGCCCTTGAGATCGGTGTAACCTTGGCTGAATAAAATCTTTCCCAGTTGTTTTGATCTCATATTTTAGTTCAGGCCTGTTTCTCCACTCTTGGCGCCACTGTCAGAGAGTTATGTCTGGGGAAACACTAATCTCTTAAAGGCTCTGCCCAGTCCCCTCCGAGCTGCCACTGGGGAGCTGGGAGCGCCCCCAGTGGCCAGTGTGTGTAATGGCTAGCTGCTCTGATGATCAGGGATGGGAGGAGAGAGCCTAGAATAAGCAGGGAAGGAAGAATGGTAGAAGGTGCTGGTATATTGTGGTCTTATGCTCTGTATTCTGTCCCCAGGCCCAGTGGAGGCCTAGAGGAATTGTCACCATCCTAGGCTTCTGGTGAAAAGGTGCTGTTCTGGGCTCCCAGACGGCAGATAGGAAAGAAGAGCTGCAGGAATCCTCTGTGGCCATCATGGTGCTGGGTCATTTATGTATGAGGTTATTTTTATGCAACGTCCTGTTTCAAGGATAGCCATGTTTTCCATCATCCCTAAAGCACCTGAGCTCCATGTGTGGGGTTCTTCCCCAACCTGCCTTCCCAAGATGTCACCCATGGTCCTGCTTGTCCACCCTGTTGGAACATGGTCCAAGAGTGCAGTCATGGAAGGTTCCTGATCGCTTGCGAGAAGAATCAAAGAAACCAAGATGAGAGTAGTATGACCTCAGTTTCTCCAAAAACACGGAACTGTTTTTGGATTGTGCTTTTGTGCCCCTGCCAGGTGTACAGTAGGAGTGAGTTTACTTCAAATTATTCACCACAACTGGCTATTGCTATTTGCTTATCTGCCTCTATGGAGCAACATGCTTTGCCAGGTGCAGCTTGTGTGCCATGTGTGGCTTGCTCACACATGCAGCTTGCCCTTGTGATTCATGTGACCCTCTTAACCCCCAAAGTTGGATGCTATGAAGAGAGTTGGCTGTTGCACGAGACTTTAGTCCATCTCATTTATTGATTCCATTTTCCCAGGTCCCACCATGTCTAGAATAGTAAACGATACCTCATTATGACTCCTGTCTGTCTGTCTGTCTCTGTCTGTCTCTGTCTCTCTGTCTCTGTATGTCTCTGTCAGAGCTGGTTACAAAAGGACACAAAGGGTCCCTGGTTTCCCAGATGGGAGAGAGACCACACATCTGAGAAACAGGCCTATCAAGACAGAGCATGTCCATGCCCCCCTCTCTCATGGAGCTGACCCCATCAGTCCTCAGCCTCTTAGGGAACCTGCTACAAGCTCAGAGGCCCAGCTCTGCCCGCTACCACCTGGGACTGTGCCCCAGCTCTAAAGCACTATTCAACTGCTTTTAGTGCTACCTTGGTTGACAATAAAAGGCCAAGTTATAGTGACACTGCAGCTCCTCCTTGTTCCATCCTTCCCCACCTATTCCCTGCCTTGGTGGCTTTGCTGCCTTTGCTGCTGTGATGCTCAGGAGCCAAGGTGTCCCATGTTTCCTGCCCCAGCCCAGCCCCCCTGGGTTCTTATACGGGGCACTTGAGTCCGGCAGGTCTGGAGGTGGATCCTGCTGTTCTTTGAATCCACAGAGCCTGTCACCTCCCAGGAGACTCTTCTGAAGTATGTGGTGAGGTTATTGAGAGGAATCAAGATGATAGAGCTCGGCAGTTAACAGCTCTGCAGTTACAGGCAAGTTCGTTCTCCAGCACTCACGCGTGTGACTCCAGCTCCAGCGCATTGGATGGATGCCCTCTTCTGGCCTCAGTGGGTGCCTGCATTCACATGCTCATGCTGACACACACATGCACTAAACAAAAATAATAACATAAATCTTCCTCAAAGCCCATGAAATTAGCAATAGTCCTGACTCCATTTCCCACTGGGGAAAATTCACTGAAGGATTATACAGGGCCTGTGAAGGATTATACAGGGCCTGTGAAGGCCCTCAAAGTGGTAAAGCTCTAAAGCCAAAACAATTGGAAATACTTCATCACACTACTCATTCATTCAGCCAATCACAGTGCTGTTTCCAGGTTCCTGTCAGGAGTTAGGGATAAAACGGCATGAAACCTTCCTAATGGGACTGGCCTCTGACATGGGAGACAGGAGAGGATAAGTGAGTGTCTGTGCTCCCACTGAAGGCCACGCCCTATTCTGGGAGCTTCCGTACATAGCTGTGTTGGACTGTCACAAACAAGTGTCTGGTGGGTACTTTCCTGAACCTGTTCCATGGGGTCAGAGGCCTAGAGCACAGGGATACACTATAACTGACCTGGGCCGCACAGGCAGCAGGCGGAAGCCCTGGTGAGAGGAGCAGTGGCCTTGAGTCCATGCTTTTGACCTCAGCTCTCAGAATGCAAGCATGCTTGTGAAAAAGTGGTTTAGAGCCGGCAAGATGGCTCAGCGGGAAGAGCTGTTTGCCTCTGGGCCTCAGTCACTGAGACCCACATGGTAGAAAGACTGTGCATACCCTTGCAAGATGTCCTCTGACCTCAACACATGCCCTGTGGAGATCTACACAGGGTCTACATGGAAGCTCACAAGAAGAAAAGAAATATAATAAAATATGTAAAAGTACTTGACTATATAATGATAACTTGGGATGGCATGGCTTACATCTTAGGTGTTCTAGGGGAGCAGAAAGGAGGTTCAACTTTGAGGGGCAAGGCATCTTTGAGAAAGCGATGTCTTGCGGAGACTGGGGGTGAGAAAATGTGAACTGGGCAGAATCAAGGAAGGGGCACGGGCAAGGAAAGAGCCCGAGTAAAGGCCCTGCCTGGGGATAGATGTGTGCAGCCCAGCTCAGACTAAAGCCTGTTCAGCAAATGTGGGGTGTGGGAATGTGTGTGCGCCTCGGAGTCAACGAGATTCTCACATGGTGGCACTGGAGCCACAGGTGCCAATCTAGGTGTTCCCACCCTGTGGGGACAGGTTGGATTTATGACTAGGGATACGGTAGCCGTCAGCAGGATGGTGTGGCTTTCTTGGGGGCTAGCAGGCCTGAATATCTTCTCAAACTCTGAAGGTCCACCATGGCTGACCTCGCCCATGTTCCTGGGGAAGGTCAGGCTCCTCTGGGAGGTGTGATGCCCACAGCCTTTGCTAGCTAAAGTGTCCTCAGTCCTGGCCAGGCAGCTGCCACACTCTGAAGCAACAGGCAGAGACTTAAACTGGGGTCTTGGCTCTTAGGTCCTGTGGAGTGAAACCACTGGTGAGACCTCTGCTTGGAGGGTAGGAGTTGGGGGTCCAGAGGCTAGAGAAGCTCAGAGGTATGAGGCAGCTGGCAGGGTAGCTAGTGGCTTCTCCTTCCTGCCATTGTACTCTGGTTCATCCATCACGGCTGGGAGGTGGGGCTGACTGCCAGCAGCAAGGCCTCTGCAGACTTACAACATCATCTATATTTCATCAGGACAGAGCCAGCAGATCGGGCCACCAACCATGAACCACTCTTGCCAGTGAGGTGTCCTTGGAGGCTCTGGGGCAAGAGCTTGCAAGATGAGCTCAGCAGATGGCAGTGACAATGGTGATGCTTCTGCCTGGCTCTTGACACCATGTCCGCAAAGATATGCTCCTCATTCAGTCCTGTCCTCTCAGCAGCCCACCAGGCTCTGTCTCTTCCCTACTCTATGGAACAGGAAATGGAGGCATGGAGTGGTGATTGGCCCACTCCAGGCTCAGGCAGGATGTGGCTGGGTTGCCATTGAGCTCTCAGGCCCATGGTCCTCAATCAATCAGACTTGGCTTGAATCCAAGATCCTTCACTTGTTAGCTGAGTAACCTGAGGCTCTGTGCAGCCTCCCTGTCTATACAGTAGCGGCCTCAGAGGGCTGCCAGAAGCCAGGGGTAGGTTCGAATGTCATTAGCCTTCAAAACCTACTTAAAATTGCAGTTACTGCTCCCCCTACCCTGTTTCATGTAACATGGCCTCCTCAGGTCCCTGTATGAGTCACCTCTGCCCGAACATAGGGACAGGGCAGGCAGGGCTCCTGCTGATGTGCCTTAAGTCTTCCGGGGTCCACAGCCATCTAGAGCAAAGTTATCACATCTTCTCTGGGGATGGATCCTTGATGGAGTTCTTGTTCCCCTTGGACTTCTTAGAGGCAGGAGGACCAGGGCGGAGGAGAGTAAGCTGTCAGGGCTGGCTTGGAACGCAGTCTAGGTGGTAGGAAGTGAAGCCGTGGCCTAGTGGTTCTCAACCAGTGGGTCATGAACCCCTGGGGGTTGTGTATCACATATCCTGTATATCAGATATTTACGTTATGATTCATGACAGTAGCAAAACTACAGTTATGAAGTAGTAATGAAATAATTATATGGCTGGGGGTCTCCACAATATGAGGTGATGTATAAAAGGGTCACAGCAGATAGTCTACCAGCCTGGGGCAGTCACATCTTGAGTTTATCCTCATCTTCCTCCAGCCAGCCATTCCCCTGTCTTTTACAGGGGCTGTGGTCTCAGGCTGGCCAGGTTGTCTAAGCCATCCCACGCCAGCAGCTTCTCACAGAGCTGAGGAATCAGGAGAGGACATCAGTCCATCTCCAGTCCTAAGCTTCTGGATACTATGGCTCTGGAAGGTTTCTATTCCCTGACCTGGGAAGCAGCCTGGGAAGAAAGGGCGACCGTTTATACCAGAGGCTGCTCTTCCAAGGATTCAGAGTGTCTGCACCCCTCCCATCTTTGCATCCTCCCGACCAGACTGCAGCCCAGCATCCTTGGCAGATAGAGGTTACACCCTCTCCCCTCAGTGTCATCTGAGGTGTGATCCCTGCCCCAGGTGTGATTCCCTGCCCAGGTGTGATCCCCGCCCCAGGTGTGATTCCTGCCCAGGTGTGACCATTGCCCAGGTATGAACTCTGTCTTAGGTTTGGTATCTGCCCTGACTGTGATCTCTGTTGCAGATTTAATCAGTGCTCTGTGTGACCTCTGCCCAGGTGGGATCTCTGTCTTTGGTGTGACCTCTGTCTCAGGTGTCCCCTGACCTATGTGTGCTCCAGATATTATTGTTCTAATTACTGCTGAGAAGTTCTGTGGCTTTTGGGCCTTTGTACATGTGACCCTTGTACTGCCACTGTGACTCTGTTTCTGTCAAATGTTCCTCCATTATAGGAATCTCCCCTACGAGGTTGTAAAGCCTCCTTGCAGCTGGGTCATATTTACTCACAGGTGTTGGTGTTGTGGGCTGAAATAATTCTCTGAGTTTGAGAAACTTAGAGGCTTT
The DNA here is from genome assembly GCF_903995435.1 of Acomys russatus. Taxonomy (NCBI): domain Eukaryota; kingdom Metazoa; phylum Chordata; class Mammalia; order Rodentia; family Muridae; genus Acomys; species Acomys russatus. The sequence continues at coordinate 2,202,149 of NC_067162.1, forward strand.
TTGGGAAGAAGGCAAAGTGATAGTAGGCTTTTGTTTCCCTGTTCCCCGAGAGCCCACGACTAAGCTTTCCTGAGCTCTCCTTCTGTCCTCATACAGGGCATGATGCTGGGGAAGGACCCTGTTCTCAACCAGCTCGTGGAGAGGACGGAGGACTATGGTCATGGGGACGGCCACCTATCTGCGAGGAGTCTGCTGGTGAAAACTGTCTTGTCCTCTTGGAGAAGCCAACTTGGCCCTTTTTGCTGACACCAGATTCCACCTCACAGCTCATCAATGGACTGATCTCTCATGCTGTCCACAGACGTTCCAATCTACAATGCAGCCATAGCTTCTCTCTGCCAAGGTCTAGATCTGGTTTCCATGCTCCCCTCGCACTGACACCGCACACTCTCAAGTCTCTTCCAGCTCAGAAACCGCCATCTAAAGAGTGGGCCACCCCAGCATCCCCAGACACATGACCCTTTGTCCTCCTTCTGCCCCCCACTCCTCTCTCTTCCCAGAGAGTCCTTTCCTCAGCACCCTGGCATCCAGGAGCAAGGGAGAAGTCACATTCTAGGAACTGAAAGAGGACAGTAGGCAATGCCTAGCAGAGGTCAGGCCCTCACTGGAGACACTATGTGGTGAAGTGAAGGATGCTCTACAGCCCAAGAGACCCAGGTTGAAGCCAGCTCTGCCTGCCATAGCACCTGACTCCAGCCAGGAGACTTCTGCTACTCTATTAAATGGTAGCAGAATTGTGGCTCTGTTTATAACTGTAGATAAACACGCCCATCTCCACTGCTGGTCACTCTGCCCAGGGTTTGGCAGCCATGTCCTCCTCTGAGGAGGCTTACTATCCTGCTCAGTCATGCCTGGATGCTGCAGGCCCACAACAATAACTGTGGCTCATGTGGAGGTAATGGTTAGCCTGTGTCCCAAGAGGAAGCTTTCACCATCACCTCCATCCTGCCACGGAGAAACAAGCACAGAGCTGCTAAGCAGCATGGCCAAGATGAATAATCCGCAAGATGGAGGCATGGACTTATGGTTGCCATCATCCATGTCGCCCCAGCATCCTTTCACTCAGTATTCACCTACCTTGTTACCTACTAGTGCACTCTTCACCCACCTACCACGGTGCACTCACTCACTCCCATTCAAGCAGTAGTTCCCCTCTGTTCGTGCATCCATCACTGACCACTACATAGCCAGGGTTGGTACCAATGCCTGTGGCTGCTATGGAGGCTGAGGCTGTGCATGCCACAGACTGTCTGTGAAAATTAACAAGGATGCAGTTAATGATGCTACATTACAGTGAATGAAGGGCCTTGGGTGCTGCGGGGACACAGAAGAACCACATGCCCTGAGCCAAGTGCTCAGAGGAGGGAGAAGTGCTGTCAAAAGGCAGCAGCTCAGCCTCCAGGAAGGTGGTGGCCATGTGACACTGGGGGAGCATCAAGGATTCCTTATAGTTCAAGACTGTTTCCTGCAGAATGAAGAGGAAACTGGAGGGAGGTCAAAGCCAAGCAGGTGATGACAGGAGCTGCCAATGGCTTTTAAGTAGAGGACAGACATGAGCACAGGACACTGATGGTCTCAGAGCACTGTAACTGCTGCAGGAAGGGGAATTGGGATGCTAAGTGAGGGATGCCAGGTGTTATGGCGTTGGAACCAAGATGCTAGCTCATAGACTAGGGGATCAGGACTGAGTCCATCTATGAGCCGAGTCTGGTAGCAATGGTGGAGCAAAGAAGAGTGGGCTCACTTCTTTAGAGAGGGTTCCCCACCCCGTTCCTCCAGAGGCTGTCTTCTAGCTCTGCCATCATTGGTGCTCAGCTTGGAAGGTTGTGTGGAGGGACTCCTGCCACTCACAGAAGAAGGGTGGTGCTAGAACATCAGCCTTGATGTGTTACAGAGGCCCTGCACATCAGTGTCTACTGCAGCCCTACTCACAACAGTTGAGTTACGAAACCAACCTCTGTGTTCAAGGATGGAGGAAAGGATAAGAAAAGTGTGGTGTGCATGTGCAGGGGAATTGTTTTTAAGCCACAGGAAAAGAATGAGGTTCAAGTTATGTTGTTTTTCAGGAAAATGGATGGAACTGGAGGTGAGCATACTAAGCCAACAAGCTGGGCTTACAAAGACAAGTATGACATGTTTTCTTTACGTATGGGCCCTGGACATTATACGTATACTTTACTATGTACTATATGAAGTCACATCTGTACTGGTAGATGCAAGTAGAAATGAAACTGTCTGGGGAACAGAAAGCATTCATGGGGGAGGGGTGAAAAGGGGAGTGGTGAGGTATGGGGAAATGTGGCCAAATTACATTATATATTTGCATAAAATGGCCTCAGGTAGTCCTGCATAATAATAAAAACAATTCAAGCTGGGCGGTGGTGGTGTGTGCCTTTAACCCCAGCAGTTGGGAGGCAGAGGCAGGTGGATCTCTAAGTTTGAGGCCAGCCTGGTCCACAGAGCCAGCTCCAGGACAGCCAGGGAAGACTACACAGAGAAGCACTATTTTGGAAAAACAACCAATTTTGTTTTGTTTTGTTTTGTTTTTCTAGACAGGGTTTCTCTGTGTATCCTTGGCTGACCTATAACTCCCTCTAAATGCCAGGCTGGCATCCCTCAAGTGCTGGGATTAAAGGCATGCATTAAAGGTGTGTGCCACCACCACCTGGCAATAAAAACAATTCTAAACATTAAAAAAAGAAAGTAAGATAAAAAAGCACGTTGGCCCAGGAAGGCTTGGTTGTAGATTGATGAGAATCAGGCGGCAAGTGGAGGGCAGAGAAGGGAGCAGGAGGGCAATGGCCATTGAGTCATGCAGGACTGCCTCACTCCTAACAAATCCAGGTCCTAACTAGTGTCCACCCACTTTGCAGCCACTCATAGCAGTGTATGGATTTGTATTAAGAAGCACAACTCCTCAGTAAGCACCTAGGGCTCTGGGCGCATCATGGTGACCACCGGGACTGTCACTGATCCTCAGCACCTGGCACCCTGGAATCTCACTGGTGCTCAATGTGTTCAGTAAGCATTCATCTGACACTCTGCTACCTCATGGGTGCTCAATAAATGTTGAATGCAGCTTGGATATGTGAACACATGATTCTGGCTGGGGTATGGGTAGGGGAGTCTGGCTTGGATTGTGTAATATACGACTAAAAGGGGGGTGCTTATTTGTAGAATTTAGAGGCTACATTTAGCAGTTTAGATCAGCTCTCCAATGCCATAACATGCACTTCTGGAAGAACAGAAGAAAAATGTCTTTTAAAGGAATCTTAAAATAGCTAATGGACTGAGAAAGACCCTCGCATGGTAGTCAGAGCTCCGAGACCGCCCAGTTTCTGAGTTACTCATCAGGAGCTGGCAGCCCTCTGTTGGCACAGGGAACCAAGACAGAGCCCTGGCTGCTTGGTATGTGGCCTCGATTGGAACCACCTACTAAGAGAGGGCTGGGATGGAACGTTCATTTCCAGTCTCAAGCACGTCTCAAGGGTGACAGCCATATATTTTTAACTTTAAAAATGTTTTTGCTCAACTACAAAGTGAACCAGCTTTTCTCCCTCCCCATCTCTCTCTCTCCTTTTTTTTTTTTTTTTTTTTTTTGGTTTTGCAACATAGGGTTTCTTTGTGTAACCTTGGCTGTCCTGAACTTGCATTGTAGACCAGGTTGGCCTCAAACTCACAGGGATCCACCTGTGCTGGGATTAAAGGCATGCATCACCACCGCCCGGCCCTCCCCATCTCTTGAGACTAGAGGCCTGCCATGGAGATGGTGGGCTGGCATGGACCACCGTGCTGCCTGCCACATTGCTCTCAGTTTCCTCATGCTCAGTGAGGCAGATGCCATCTACCCATTACCCTCAGTTCTTTCTCAAGGGTGTAGTGGGCTGTGAGGTGGGAAAGCACATTGGCCGCTGAAGAGCCTCAGATGCTTGAAAGTCACAGGGTCAGTAGTGAACAAGGTGGTCCAAGGCCAGGGGAGTGTTCATCTTCCTGAAACCTTCCCGTGGACACGTGAGCAGATGGCATGCTTTGCTCCACACATCACTATTCCAGGAAAGATGGATCCAGCTTCTCTTTAGCCTCGGTTCTTGACGAGTGCTCTGGATGCCTACATGTTGGGTGCCACCCCCTCATTCAGTTAACTAGGAATAGGACTCAGGTCACCTTCACACAGCCAGGCTTTGGTATTACTACAATGCCCATTTTATAGATGAGGGGACTGAAGTACGAGAGATGGCATACGTCGCACTGTAGAGCTCTCAGTGTAGTCTTGATTCAAGTTCTGGCTTTGAGTTCTGTGGACTTCATTCATCTTTACCTCCAAGGCACAGTCTCGGCCTGGAGCGTGACAGGTGCTCTGCCAGCTTGCTGAGCGAGGCTGGAGAATAATCACACTTATTTGATGGGCTCATTATGAAAATTAAATAAGTGACTATGAGAGAAGGCATCTGGCACAGACCCCGGGGATGAGCAGAGGTGAGTACACATTTGCTAATTCACTCATAGATTCATCCACTCACCCCTGTTTCTGTTTTAGGGACTGGAAACTGCCTGTCTGGACCTGCATATTAAAACTGCTTAGGATGCCCCCCCTCCTTCCTCTTCTTCTTTCTCTCAAAACTCCCCCATCTCCTGTGAAGCATCTGCAAGCTCTATCCACCAAGAAGGTTGATCCAGGTATCTCTAAGTGGCTCTGTAGACTGGGCCCTTTCCCTCTGTAGCCCCTAGTTGTTGTGATGTGCTGCTGGGATTTCAGGCTTCCCTCTCCTGCACTGCCCACAAAGGCTCTGTTCCTGTGAGCCTTCCTGCTCAGCCTGAAGGGTCAGGCCTGAAGAACTGTCCAGCCCAGCTGAAGCCACCTTTCCGCTCACTGCCCGTACTTCATGCTTTCCCCACCTCCCAAAGCATGTTGTCCTGGGAACACTGAAATGTTGGTCTGGCCACTTCTAGGCAGACCTACAAGTGCTGTGTGTCTCAGGCAAGTGGCTTCACCTCTCTGAGCCGCATTTGGTGTTAGAACAATATTAGAATCTTCACTTGACAGGCTGTGGTACACTTAATGACATGATTTGACTGGCCGGTGAGGAACCATTTTCCAGCCTCATATGGCTCCAGTGGGTGCCAGAACTGAAAGAGGATCCACTAATTAATTAGAAACAGTCTCACTCTGTATTCCAGGCTGGATTGGGACTCACAATCCCCCTGCCTCTGTTTCCCTGGTCCTGGGATTACAGACCTATGTTGCTACACTATGCTATTGAAAGGGAATTCAAGAATGCAGGACTTTGTACACTGTATTATAGCTGAGCTGTACCAGTTCCCACATAGGCAAGGTGAGGAGGGGCTGCCTTGTCTCAGGGAGCTCAGAGCTTTACTAACTAACCCTCTAAATTCTGTAACACTCCTGGTAAGGACGGATGCTTCACCTCAAACCGTTCTGCCTTCCTCTCAGGTGAAGTCTCTGTGGAAGACTATGGTACCAGATTGGGGATGGGGAGAGGGGGCTCAGAGGTGCAGAGATGGGGTCAGGGAACAAGAAGGGTGTGAACCCCACTGGAGGCATAGGGTGTAAGATGAGCAGCAGTTAGGAAATGTAGTCATCATTCCCAGTCTGACATCACCGAGCAAAGAGCCTGGAGTGGTGGGTTTCTGTGTCTAGTTTGTTGCAGTGTCACTTACATAGAGAAATATCATGTTTGGCTATACAAACCAATGCATTGCATGTGTGTACATGTATAAATGCGCATGAGCATGTGTGTGTGTGTGTGTGTGTGTGTGTGTGTGTGTGAGAGAGAGAGAGAGAGAGAGAGAGAAAGAGAGAGAGAGAGAGAGAGAGAGAGAGAGAGAGAGAGAGAGAGAGAGAGAGAGAATGTGTACCTGTGTGAGCATGTATATTGAGGTCAGAGGTCAGAGGTCAGAGGTTTTCTTCTTTTGTTCCTCACCTGATTTTCTGAGACAGGTGCTCTTACTGAACCTGGAGCTCAGTGGTTCACATAGGCTGGCCATCAAACCTCAAGAACCCTCCTCTCTGCTACCCCAGTGCAGCGGTTGCTGGGGTAACAGATGTTTGCTCTTGTGCCTGACTCTAATATGGGTGCTGGGGACTGAACTCAGGTCCTCAAGCTTGTGTGGCAGATGTTTTACCCATTGAGCCTCCTCTCAGCTCCCAGATTCATGGTTGTTAAGCTTGTACATAGTCACGTGGCCAGCAGTTTAGAAGGCTCCTCTGTCTTTATGTACTCAGATGCTCATGGTCTGGAGGCTCATGGTTGGATCAGGGCTGCTCTGCCCTCACACTCAGTGGCTTGTGCTAGCCACACCTCTGCTACTGTTACAGATGTCCAGGATGATCAGTCTGCAAAGAGATGAAGTTTACTTGGACTCAGTGTTGTGGGTTTCAGCTGGAGGCAGGTCAGCCTCATTGCTTTGGGTTGAAGGTGGCACATCATAGCAGAAGCATGGGGTGGAACTTTGTTGGCTGCGAGATGGCTGGGAAACAGAAAACAGAAGAGTCTGACAGCTCAGAATCCCCGCATAGCCCCATGACCTAACGTTTTTCCCACCAGGCTTCCCCCACCACCTCCCTTAAGCTCCAGGATCAAGCCTTGAACAGAGGGTCTTTGGGGACACTTCAGAGCCAAGCTAAGGCATAGATTATACCATCTCTGCTGAGGACATTTGCATTTCAATTAGAAGTCCGCAGTGCAGTCAGAAGCATTCTCCAAGCTTCCGGGCTTTGGGTTTGTTTGTGTGGGAATGGTTCCTATAGCCAACAGGTAGGAGGTGCTTTCCTCACGCCAGATGAGGTGGACTGTTGGGTGGGTTAGGGTTAGGATTAGGGTTTGGTTAAGTTAATGTTAGGGTTAGGGTTAGGTTAGGTTAGGGTTAATGTTAGGGTTAGGGTTTGGTTATGTTAGTGTTTGGGCTAGGGTTAGGTTAGGTTAGGGTTAGTGTTAGGGTTAGGGTTTGGTAATGTTAGTGTTAGGGTTAGTGTTAGGGTTAGGGTTTGGTTATGTTAGTGTTTGGGTTTGGGTTAGGTTAGGTTAGGGTTAGGGTTAGTGTTTGGGTTAGGTTAGGTTAGCAGCCACTGGGAGATGGGTTATGAAGCCTCTGATATCCAGCAGCATGCAGAATAGTAAGCAGTGAGGGAATATCCCACAAAGCAGGGCAGGGCGCTGCCAGACTGTCCCCACTAACAGTGGCTTTTTTACATTTTTGCCCTGGGCCTCTGTCTCTACTGTCACCATGCACAAAGGCACATTGGGGGACAGCTCTCCAGGGAGTATCCCATCTGAACCCTTCTCTCAGGCTGGTGCTGGTCTGAGGGCTCAGCTCTCCATCCTGGCTGCCTTCCACTCCCGTACCTTCCCCCCCTGCCCCCCCCCCCCCCCCCCCCGCCCTGTGGTCCAGGCTCCTCTCTCCTGGGGATGACTCATGGCCTGCTGACTCCACTCAGCCCATCAGCTGCTCTCCACTGCAACTGGAGGAGCTGCTGTCTAGCTTATTTATTGAAACTGGCAAACACAAGGCTCTGAATTTAATAGGTACAAAAGGGTGGCCAGAAGAAAATTCCCTTCCCACCTCCTTCCCCTGCTTCCCTCTAGGAGGGGCAGATTCTGTGCAGATGCTGCATGCAGATGTATTTGCTTTCCAGGTGTTGTGCACAAACCATAGCCCTTAGCTGTAACAAATACCTGACACGACTGATTTATAAAGAGAGAAGGTTAAACTGGTACACATTTGTCCTCTCAGAGCTGGGGGAAGCTGAGGCAGGAGGATTGAGAGTTCCAGACAAGCCTGAGCGAGGCTACATTGCAAGACTCTGTCTCTAAAGCAAAATAAAAATGAGAATAAAAAATAAACACACACACACACACACACACACACAATGAGAGACAGGTATGTTACTTGGGGGCTAATGATTTTAGAGGTCAGCAGGCCAGCAGCTTTGTGGCTTACAGTCCGTGGTATGGCAGCGCATCACAGTGAGATCATGTGGTGGGGCTGGGCCTGCTCCATTTGTGTCTGGAAACAAAAGCAAGAAGAGACCAGGGTCCTCCAGTTCATCTGCTAGCACATTTTTAAGGACCTAAGGTTTCTCCTAGGGCCCACCTCTTCAAGGTTCTATCACGTCCACATAGCACCACTGACTGGGCATCCAGCCTTCAACACAGGGCTCTTGAGGGGGCATTTCCAATGTAAGCTCAAGCAGTGGCCAATAAGAACTGCCATTCGTGACTGGGACAATGGCGCATTGGGAAGACCGTGTGCACAAACTTGCGGACCTGAGTTTGGATGTCCAGCATTCAGCCACACAGACCTCTAACCTCGGTGCAGGGCAGTGGAGACAGGGGGATCTCTGCGCTTCACTGTTCAGTCTAGCTGAAGCGAGGAGTTCAGGGTTGGGTCATACACAGAGCACACATGCACACACCCACTTGCACACACATGGGGGGGTGCATACACATGCACGTGTATACACACGTGCACACTCACACAGAGCACAGTTTTGCTCAGTTGATATGTCTCACAGCCTATGTTCTCTCAAAACACAAACTCTCATTCACAGGCAGGACTACAGGAATGCCAAGGCCTCTCTGGAGAAGAGCCACCTGCCTACACCATTGGTGGCGACATGGCAGTGTTTTACTGAGTGGCTGATATTCCCAATAGGCAGCCTGGGCCTCCACACACAGTTCCCTTGGGAAGAGCCGTTGGGAAGGGCAGTGCAGCCTCCCCAGTCATGTTTTTCCAGTCTCCAGACTCATCTCATCTTCCCTAGAGCATTTCTAAAATTTGACCCCATGGACACCTTTCTACTTCCCCCTCTGGAAGCTTCCTCCTCTCCTAGTCCCTGACTTTCTGTCCCAGTCTCCCCAGCACCAGCCAGCCCTCAATGTCTCTCTTCTGTTCCTCCTGTTCTCTCTCCAGCACAGAGTCCCCGTATGTTTCTGGGAGTTCCTCTCTGATTGCCTGAATTCAGTGTGCCTAAGAAGGCTTGTGGAGGCACAAGTGTTTCTCATCTTCGCGCAGTCACTGTTCTTCACGAGAGACACTTCTCTAACGATCAGAGAGGTCTCTTTTATTGACTTTCCCTCTCTGACCAGATGTGGGTGTATGCACTTCCCTACTGCTGACCAGATGTGGGTGCCACACACCCTTCCACTGCTGACCAGATGTAGGTGCCATGCCCCATCAATGCTGACCAGATGTGGATGCCATGCCCCATCAATCCTGACCAGATGTGGGTGCTTTGCCCTTCCACTGCTGACCAGACGTGGGTGCCATGCCCTTCCACTGCTGACCAGATGTGGGTGCCATGCCCTTCCACTGCTGACCAGATGTGGGTGCCATGCCCCATCAATGCCGACCAGATGTGGATACCATACTCTTCCACAATTCCACTGTTGCTGTCCATTTCCTTCCTACTCGCATGAGAGGTTGTGGGACACCAGGGCCACCTTGCAGCAGTGACTCACAAATCCCTAAAGCCCCAGAGACTTTTTGAACTTTGATTGGTGGCAGGAACTGGTGGAGGGGTCCTCGCTAGCAGCAGCCGAGTGCAAGTGACTCAGCTCAGATGAGCTGGTCCCAGAGCCTTTGTTAGCTCTTCTTCCCCATTTGTCAGCCATCCTTCATCGTGCCCCAGTTTCAGGGTATATTTTTAGAGGAAATAAACTCTCACAGCCCAGAATTACACAATTCCTCCAGGAGCTTGGCATCACCTGTGAAGGGAGCCAGCCACCAAGCAGGCACGTGGAGACCACTCCCCTGGTAGCCCCCGGCAGATAGGAAGCCTACTGACCCAGAGGGGCAGGCAAATGGGCCCACTACGAAAACAGTCCACTTTCCCAGAAGGCCCCATTTCACTGGCCACAGTCTTAAGAGAGAACACTGTGGTTCAAGATCCTGGGAATATGGGTCTTCTCTGCAGACATAAGGGTTTAGTGCTAACCATCCTATAACTACAGCTACATTCCTGCCCCATGGTAGAGCTACCAGCTAAAATGTCCTTCCACAGCTTTGAATTGTCCTGGGATGGGGAGGGCACAGAGGGCCCTGTCGTCTGGGGTGGCCAGCACCTGTGTGGCTCTGTTCTTGTCCCTGGAGGTAAGTGCCCTCATTCCACCTGACTCGAGCCTGCTTGTCATCATCCACACGAGCAAAGAGGCAGGAAATGTTTGTTTTACTTGCCCAAGGGCTAATTTGCACTGGTTGTTTGTCAGTTCTTATACTATTTTCACTTTAAACATTCTCCACAAGTTCTTAAAATATTCAGAGCAACTGTTGAGAGGAGTAAAGCAATCCCCTCCCTTGCTCGGAACAAGTCCACACACTCGATCAGGGTTCTGTGCTGTTCCTTACACATAAACAACTTCTCATTAACACTTGGGCTGGGTTTTACCCAGACAGGAGACTGAGCAACGGACACAAAGGATGGACAGGGCATATGTTGCCAAGTGTCCACGTGACACCTGGCTGCATCAGTGACTTGCTCTCAGTTTGAGGCTTGGGTCCACTGGAGCAGCACAGGCTTTGCAGAGTGGCAGATGTTGCACACTCTGCATCAGGACTTCTGTGACAGGACCCTTTTCAGTGAGTTTCTGAGGTAAAGCTGATGCTGCTATCCTGGGGAAACTTTGTCTTCTTTGCAATCACATAGCTCTTTGTTTGTTTATCTTTTAAAAAAACATTTATTTTATTTTAGATTCTGTGTACACATGGGTGTCTGTGTGTGGGTATGTGCACCTGGGTGCAGTATCTGTGGCGGCCAGAAGAGGGCATCAGATGCCTTGGAGCTGAAGTTACAGGCCCTTGTGAACTACTTGTTATAGGAGCTGGAGCCAAATATGAGTCCTCTAAAAGAGCAGGAAGTGTTTTTAACCACTGAACCACCTCTCCAGCATGTGCCTTATTTTAAGATAAGGAGAAGAAGAAGAAGATGAAGAAGAAGACGAAGAAGAAGAAGAAGAAGAAGAAGAAGAAGAAGAAGAAGAAGAAGAAGAAGAAGAAGTAGAAGAAGAAGAAGAAGAAGAAGAAGAAGAAGAAGAAGAAGAAGAAGAAGAAGAAGGAACATAAAGCTCAGAGGGAACAGAGCATGGGGGTGGCTACTTCAGGGTGGGTGACTGTTGTAAAAGCACATGAGTAGAGCCATCTTCTAGAAGGGCAGAGCTGGGAGAGCAGTTTCATAGCTGACCCAGCAAGCAGGATGGAGGAAGGAAGAGGGTATGGGAGGGGGAGTGGGGAGGTCAGACATGATGGTTCAACTAGGGCACCTGGAAGAGCTGGGCTTTCCATGGAGAGCATTGGGGAGGATTTGGGGGTGTGACCCCATCTGGTTTCTATTTTCAAGGGGCACAACAACTCCTGTGTAAGGGATTTTGGGGGCCCTGATACCAGTCAGGACTGCTACTGTCACACAACCGGGAAACAATGTGGCCAAGTGGTCACAGATGGACAGGCTTTGTAGGGTTTGCTGGAGACTTGAATGTTTAAAGCAAGGATGAAATCAGAGTCAAGGGCACTTCTGGGTTCCCAGCCTGGACCTTGGGGTCAGCCACTCAGAGTGCTGCTCTTTTTGGGACGGTGAAAAGGCCAGGTTTGATGTCCCCACCATATTGTGGCCTAGAACAATACAGCAAATACTGTTGGGGTGAGGTGAGGTGGCAAGACAGTTCCCTGAGGAGGGGAACCCTAACTCTGCCAGCTGATCTCATCAGGGAGCTCCCATGGCTTCACTCGGTAGCAGATGTCATGGGAGAAGTGACTTGGCATGCTTAGCACTTGGCCACCCCTCCAGGTTAGAGGTGCATGGCTTACAAACCACTACAACCAGAAAGAGCCAAAGAAATTAGTCAGGGACACTCAAGACAGCATTGCAGATGAACCTTACACACAAAAAGCTCTCCTGTTACTGGGGCCATATATGGGTGTCAACATTTCCACAGACCTGCAAGGTCCTCCTGCCCGGAGCAGCAGATGCAGAAGGTCAGTCTGCATTTATTGAAAATAACACACACCCAAAGTAATGACTGTATCCACCACTAGTACATATGTTAATTGCACATGTAATGGGTTTCACTGTAACATGTTTGTACATGCATATAACATATTTCATCATATTAACTCCATTACTCTCTTGTCAGCCCACTCCACAGGTCCCTTTCCTCTTCCCAGATAAATCCCTTGTGTGTGTTTGCACCCATGTGCATGTGTGCATGTATATGTCCCAGTGAGTTTTCTTGGGTTGCATGATCAAGAGGTTATTTACAGACACATGGGTACCTTTCCAGAGGATATACCATCCAAGAAAATGTCTCTTCCTCTGAGATTTCATCTTGAGTAGTTGAATGGCTGACAGGACATGGATGAGTGTCTTTGATTTTCTTGCCATTTTTTCTAATAAGTTTATAGTAATTTCTATTTCAAATAAGCAGCAGAGTTACTGAGAGTGCACGAGAGCTCCTGAAGTTTTCATACTCAGACCAGTCTCCAGCCCTGCAGAACACATGGGGCATTCCCACATGCTTGGGAGGCAGAGTGGGACCTCTGTCATCAGGGTAACCAGAGATGCTGCTGGTGGCTTCCCTGGGATTGTCCTTGTCTCACACCAAGCCAGTAGATGCCAACCACACACTCTCCATGCCATTGGCAGGGGCGCATGTGGTCCTGTTTTGTGTGGACTTGTACTCCGGCTAGGTGACAGCAAAAGTAACTAAAACGATTCCAGTTTCTCCTCTTATCCTTCACATCTAACCAAAGAAAGCCTCTACCCGCCACCTGTCACTGGGACAGTTCCTCAGTTCTTGTTTATTGCTTCGCTGGCTCTGATGCCCCTTGAGGCAGTAAACAAAGGAAAAGTTATGGGGGCACAGAAGAGAGGGAAGGCCCTCTCCCAGGAGTCTGCTTGATGGCTTTTACCAGCAAAGAAACACAGTTACCAACTTTTCAAGGCCCTTCTCTGCTCAGCTGCAAGCCTGTAGTGCTACGGCTCTCACCGGAAACCCTATTTACAGGCAATGGATATGCGCTAACAACCTCTTGTGTAACCCTGGTGTCTCCTGGCTTTATGTTATAAACTATAATTCTTTCCAAGGCATCTTCAGAACCATCCTATAATCTCACTTATCAAAGGGCTGACAAGCTGACTCGGTGGTATAGGTGCTTGCCATCAAGCCTGATGCCCAGCTCTGAGATGCCAGGATCCCAATGCTGGAAGGAGAGAACCAATTATTGCAAGTCGTCCGTTAACTTCCACTTGTAATCACTCCCAACTGAAAAAATGTAATAACTGACTGAATGAATGACAGAGAAAGGGGAAAAAGTTTTCTTAGTAGCCTTTTGAAATATAATTAAAAAAAAAAAGATTTATTTATACACTGTATTTATACACAAATCTCATTATAGATGGTCATGAGCTACCATGTGATTGCTGGGAATTGAACTCAGGATCTTTGGAAGAACAGCCAGTGCTCTTAACCTTTGAGCCATCTCTCCAGCTCTGAGATATAAGTTGAGAGTCACCAAAATAATATATACAGGATACTGGGTAGTTTTATGTCAGCTTGACACAAGCTAGAGCCACTGAAGAAGAGGGAACCTCAGTTGAGAAATGCTTCCATAAGATCAGCCTGTAGGCAAGTCTGTAAGACATTTTCCTTAATTAGTGATTGATGGGGGAGGCCCAGCACACTGTGGGGAGCGGGTGCCATCCGTAGGCTGGTGGTCCTGGGTTCTATAAGAAAGCATGCTGAGAAAGCCACAAGTAGCAAGCCAGCAAGCAGCACTCTCTGTGGCCTCTGCATCAGCTCCTGCCATGCTTGAGTTCCTGTCCCAACTTCCTTCAGTGATGAACTATGACATGGAAGTAATATAAACCATAACCCACTTTTGGTCATGGTGTTTCATTGCAGCAACAATAACTGTGACTAGGACACACAGCTCGTGTGTGTGTGTGTGTGTGTGTGTGTGTGTGTGTGTGTGTGTGTATACACATGTGTGTGCATGTCTGAGGAGTCGAGAAGCATCAAATCCCTTGCAGCTAAAGTTACAGATGGTTGTTAGCTGTCTGACCTGGGTACTAGGAGCCAATTCTGGTCCTCTGGAAGAAGAATATGTACTCTTAACTACAGAACAATCTCTCCAGCCTCCAAGGCCATTTTCGTTAAAAAAATTTTAATTACAAAAGGCTGCAAAGGGCCTGCACCAGGCTTGACCTGCATTAGTGTACATGTGTGACAGAGGCCAGCCTTATTAAGTTCTTAATCTGGTCCCTCCATCAACCTGCTTTGATGGCCATTTTTTTGTGGCCACCTGTGGTCTTCCCTTCTTTTCTCATGCCCCATACATACTCCATGAATGGGCATGTGTGCAGGATGGAGAAAGGGATCAGAGAGGAGGCTATTTTCATCACAGAAGCACAAGTATCTTGAAGACGGTGATTAAAGTGATGATGGTGATAGTCATGGTGGAGATGGGGGAGCAGATGAGTGTGCTGATGATAGTGGTGATGAGAACAATGATTATGAGAGTGATGATTGTGATAATGATGCTGATAGTGACAACGATAGTGATGATGGTGACTATGATACTGATGATGATAGGGATGCTGATGATAGTGACCATCCAATCATCATCATCATCATTATCATCATCATCTCTGGTACTCCACCACACCCTCCTAGGTGAAGCCTCCCATTTCTCCCATTTCCCAGATGAAGGAACAGAGAGACTAAGAGTGGAGGCCACACATTTTGTGCCAGGGCTTGGGTTGACACTCTGCCCTTAAACAGAATGATAGCCGGTACCTCCAGGTGCCTGGCAGCACCTGAGCATCCGTGGGAGCTGGTATGTATGTATGTATGTGTGTATGTATGTATGTATGTATGTATGTATGTATGTATGTATGTACGCACGTACGTACGTACGTACAGGTTTTTGACACAGGGTCTCTCTAAACTTGCCCTGGCTGTCCTGGAACTCATTATGTAGACTAAGCCAGTCTTCAACTTACAGAAACCTGCCTGCCTTTGCAGGGATTAAAGGAGTGTGCCACCATGCTCAGCTTTACAGTTGGTCTTTATGGATGGCTCTCTCCCGGGGTCTGGGGAGGGTACTGTGATAGGGCTGTCCATTTCTTCCATTCCATGCGCTTCCATCCTCCCCCTTTCCTCTCCTCCCCTGCGTGAAGCCAATATGCAGGCAGAGACACCAGCAGACTGCTGGAGAAAGCCCTCTGTGAACCTTTTGACACAGAATTCAAAGTAGCTGCCTGTTTGGTCTGAGGGTCTCTAACCCCTCCTGCAGTGTCTTTGTTTGGGCTAAAGCAAGATGGAGCTCGTGGGGGCAGAGGGAGCCCTGTCTAATGAGAGGGGCTACACCTCTCCAACCGGGCTTGACGTTTTATGTGTGAGGAATGTAAAACCCAGCGTTGCTATGGAAACTGCCATCCACTGCTCCCTCTGTCATTCTCTGAGAAGTTTCTGTGTTAGCGTGGGGTTGTGGACTCTCCTGTCTGCTGGGTGCTGACATGCAGAGGGGATTTGGTATGAGGGCCCTGATCCTGGGAGAAGTTGCTGAGTTTTCTGCCCAGGGAAGGTGAGGCCAGAGGCAGGCCTGGGTTGGGGCTGTATCTCTGGAAGAATCCTGATGGTCTCACATCCAGAAAGGCAGCTAGGGAAAGCTTGGGTCTTCCAATGGCTGAGCTCCAGGCTTGAACCAGCTCAGTGTACCTGCCCTAGCCTCAGTTTACCTGCCCTTGTGTCAGTTTCTTCCCAGGCACACTCACATGTCCAATGACAGAAAACTCTCAGAGAGGTGCCTGAAGCCATGACTTCTACATTCCCGGCTCTGCCGGGGTGTCTCTATAGCAACCAATTAAGGGCTTCATTCTCCTCCCTCCCCATCACCTGACCCCAACGCAGGTAAGCAGTCTAGTGCACTCCATGGATGAAGGATAAAGGAGAGGAAGCAGGAAGGGGCTCAAAGTTCTGTGGCTGGGATTGTCTCCCACACCTGCTCAGGGCCCTTTCCTCTTGCTGCTGTGTCTGCCAATGCCCTTGATCCTCAGGCAATGTGACTATAGGCCTCTCTGCCTTCTGGCAACGTGCTGAGCCTTAACACCACTCCACAGTCGTTAGTGGCCAGGCTGTGGTGGAGGCAACTCTTTCCCTGTTTAGTATTAAATCAGCACAAAGTGCTTCACTTCCTCCTGGTGGGGAGAGATGAGGGCAGGGTGAAGAGCAGCCCTTAGCTTCACAGGTGACACCCCAGCCCCCCAGTCTTCCCAGGTGACTTGAGAGCTCTTTCTGGGGCAGAAGGAGGAAGGCTAATTTTAACTTAGTGGGGATGCTTTTAGCTTATATGTTTTCCTGGCCAGGGGGAGGATGTCAGGGGTTCCTTGGTCCACTGTGCCAGGACAGAGGGAAGCGGGGGGGGGGGGGGGTGTTTTTGCCTCATCAAGCAGCCCTTGCAGGTCCCAGATGGGTTAGGATGTCAAGAAGGATGCAGCGGCCAGTCTTCCCTCTGGAGAACTCTGTGTCTTCTCCCTCAGATCTAGAGAAGGGCCCTCTTGAAGGTCAGGGGCTGTGGCTGGCTGCATTAACAGACGGAATCTAGGCTTTGGAGGCATGGTTTCCAGACCAACTCCTCCAGGACTTGCTGTCTGGCTTTAAGCAAGTCATGACCACCTCTGGACCTCAGCTGCCATACCTGTTCCCGGAGAATAATCGCTGGAGACCTGCTTACTTTTCACAGAGACTCAAAGCATGCTGGAGGACTCTTTAGGCATAGCAAAGCAGGAGAGGGTCCACAGAGAGTAGTTAAAAGGGGGCAGGGTTCCTCATCTTACCTTCCCCATAAGGAAAAGCAAGTGACTGGGCTTCAAGACCAGCTTAGTGGCACATAGCTTTGATCCCTGTGCCCAGGTGGTGGAGGCAGGAGGATCAGGAGTTCAAGGCCAGTCTCAGCTACATAGCAAATCTGAAGCTTTGGATGTGTTTTGCGCACCATGCAGTGCCTGCTCCATGGGGGACTGTTCACACTCATTTGTGAATGGCCCATCAGCACAGCTCCCACTGGGAGTCTGGGGGAAATTAGCCTGGGAGGACCATGGGAAATCAGCTAATTGATCTCTAGGCAGCAGAGTAGCTCTGAAAAGTCTCCAGGGTTGGTGATTAGAGACAGTTCCTGGGGATAAATGAGTAGACACATGAAGACAGATTTCCGTTCTCTCTGAGGGTGGTGGGAGGATGGATCTAGCGAATGCCATGCATCTGGGAACTGAATAGAAGTGCTGAAACGTCTGGCCTTTGCTGAGAGATGATAAACTCAGGGTAAGGACCAAGGGCAGCCTTTGAAGGCAGTGACCTGGGTTCAAATCTCCTCAGATGGTTCCTTTTTTCCTCTGGTCTGTTTGTCTTCTGTGAACCTGGGGGAAAATAGTGCTTCCCGGGCCTGCCTGCAACCACATATGCTGTAGACAGCTGCAGCCCAGAGCCTGGTGAGCAGTAAGCATTTAATCCACAGATCCTGACACTTCAGACTCAGGTGCATAAAGTCCCCTCGGAGGGGTGCTGTATGCAGATTCAGTGGTGTGCCTAAAGTCACTCCTGAAAGTGTCAGCAATCGCAGGGCAGTGGTGGTGCATGCATTTAATCCCAGCACTCGGGAGGCAGAGGTAGGCTGATCTCTGTGAGTTCAAGGCCAGCCTGGTCTACAAAGCCAGTCCAGGATAGCCAGAGTGACACAGAGAAACCCTGTCTTGGAAAAAAAAAAAAAAAAAAAAAAAAAAAAAAAAAAAAACAACCCAAAAACCAAACCAACCAACCAACCAAACAACCAACCAACAAAAAAACCCAAAAGTGTCAGTAATCAGAGCAATCTGGTCCTGCTGCCCTTCGAGCCAGCAGCTGCAGTCTGGGAGATGCTCACATTATTCCTCCCTTCTTGTCTCTAATACCTGGTCCAGAGATTCAAGGACTCAGAGCTGGGAGAGAATTCATGTTGACTCCAAAGCTCTAGGTTTGCTTTCCATGCCTCCACCTTGACCTGACCATGGTTGACACCCCAGGGCAGGTGGACTGCCTGGGAGTAGAGGAGCTGAGACATAAAAGCTCAATGGATCTGTGTGTGGGATTATAGGGACTGCTTGGGATGATCCCCAGCTGGGGCTGGAAGCCAGGGCAGGGAGCATGAACACACACACACACACACACACACACACACACACACACACACACACACACACGTGCACATACGCACACACAACTCTGTGTCTTCTCTCTATGTCTGCCACCTGGTTTCCCGGCATTAATCCTCCAGCCCTCTTCTTATTCAGCCCTCTCAGGTTCTGTTCCTCTTGGCTCAGGAACATTGAAGGAGTTGAGATCCAGGCTAGGCTACACTTAGGCCGATTCCTTCACTCGGAAGTGTGCTGACTTCTAAAGGTCATCTTATAAAAGAATTGCTGGATCGGTGCACTGCCACGTCAGCTTGATTGCTGAGTCGACACACAGAACCTGGCAGAGGAGGTGGTTATCCACGCTTGCTAGGTGACAGGCCACTTGTCTTTTATGGATTTAGTGAAGTCTGCTCTCAAAGCAGTCTGTCTAAGAAAGAGCCATCATGGGAAGATGGGCTGGCTGGAGGTTTTTTTTGGAGATCAGAGGAAAGGGAGGGGTTTGTAGATTATTAGTGTTTGCTTTTTGAGGCAGGGCTTCATATAGCCCAGGCTGGCTTCAGACTTGATATGTAGCCTAGGTTACCCTTGATCTTCTTGCCTCTACTTCCCATGTTCTGGAATTGCTAGTGTGTGATGCCCTGCCTAATTTATGCAATGCTGGGGATAGCACTTAGCATCCTAGGCATGCACGTTACTAACGGAGCTGTATCCTCAAACCTCATTTGTTCTGTCATTTGGGAAAAGTGCTCACATTCTTATAGGTCTGGGCTATTCAAGAGCCATAGAGATGGATCTTGGTTGGTGTGGGAGTGAGTGCTGTCTTCCTGAGGCAGGTGGCAGTTAGAGTGGAGGGTACTATGTCAGGGACCAATAGGCGAGGCTTCACATAAAGCTGTGTGTGGAAGCTGGCTCCAACGTGGGAAATGTAAGCCTGCCTGGTTGGAAGGCATGCCCTTGCTTGCCATCTGCTGAAGAAGGGTCACAGACACACCACCTGGCTTCCTGAGGGGGAGATAGCATCTGGGAGACAGACTAGCTGCTCTGGGAGATGCTTGGCTGGACTCAGCCATAATTTATTCAACAGCCTTAGACACCTGTACTCCGGGGCCAGTGCCGGCCTTGGCCAATAGCCAGAGCTCAGTTCTAGATACACATGCCTGTCTGTTTATCTGACCTGGGGATGTGAGATGTGGGGCAAAGGGCACCCAGAGAATGCACCTGCCCTACCTTGAGCTGCTTGGATGAAGGTTTGAAGGGGGTGTTTGTTTTGAGCCCCATACAGCAGCATGGCCCAGCATGCATTGCCCATTGCAGAGGGGACAGCAGACAATGTGGTGTCCCAAATCCTGCACCTGGACTGTCGCAGGAAATCCTCTCTGCAAGCCTTCTAGTGGTCTCAGGGTAGACCCCTGCCACCAGGCTCTTGACATACCCATCGCTGCTGAACCTGCACACCTATAGAACATGATGGAGCTGGGGGGAACCACATTCCATCCGGCTAAATTAGGATCAGGGCCTCCAAGTAATATGTCTGAAAAACCCAGCTGGCATCTGAGGACATGTGCCACCTCTTCAGCTGCTCACACCCATATTCTCAGCATTGTCACCCTGACCCTAAAATGTGGGGACACAGTTATTAGGTGGCCAAGAGGAAGGTTTCTGGCCCTGAGGACAGTGGCTAAGAAACACAGCTTTCTTTGGTTGTTTGGACTGCAGGTCTGAGTACACACTCAGCCTTGGGCTGCTTTGAACATGCTAGTCTGAGGACAGTTTTGTTCACCAGTGTTTGCACGTGGCTATAGGTTCACTAGTAAGCCAGGAACTCAGTATTTGACACAGTGGAACCCAATGCTCTTTCCTTATCACACCCTGCTCCCTTTGCTACTGTGGCAACTCCCTCCCAGCTAAGCTGCTCTGGTTTCCCCAACGATAACAACCTTCGTGTACACATACCCACATGTACATATAAAGGTCAGAGGGCAACATCAGGTGTCTTCCTCAATTGCTCTCCATCTTGTGTTTTGAGGCAGGGTCTCCCACTTGAAGCTGGAGCTCACTGATTGAGCTCCAGCTCAATCACTGGTTGGCCAGCTGGCCCCATGGATCTGCCTGTCTCTACTCTGTAGCCATGGGATTACAAGTGTGCACCACCGCACTAGTTTCTCTATATTGTTTGAGAGGGTCAAAACTCAAGCCCTTATACTTGGATGACAAACACTTTGCTGACAGAGCCAAGTACCTACCCTCAACCTTTTTTTTTTTTTTTAAAAGCTGGCACTTTGCAGGCTGTGCAAACAAATTGGGACAACAAACTAATGAGATCAGTATCATTTTTATTTTGCAGGTGAGGAAACAGCTCGGAGAGGCTCTGTGTACATATGTGTACACTTAGAGTTGTATCAGCAGGAAGCAGTGGTGCCAAGACGCACTGCCAGGTGGTCTGTTCCCCCCATCTGGGAGAGTGGCCCTCAGCTCTGCTGCTCCTTCTCTCTGCCACTCCGGCTGCTATTCCACTGTCAGGACCATGCACTTGCAAGGTTGATGGGAGGGCGAGTGAGCCGAGCCAGTGTCCAGGGCAGCCTACGCCAAGTTGATGGGACCTTCATCTGCATGAGGCTTCCTGCGGCTGTGCTGACTGCAGCTCCATCGTAATTCTTAATTATGAAGTAACAGCGGTTCTTGTGCAGAAGGAGGAAGGTGGCACTGCCAGCACCCAGATGGCCCCTGGCAGGCGTGGGTTTCAGCTGGTCTTTATGTAAGAGTTGCCCCTATTCCCAGCTTGCCTGCGAGGCAGACATTTGAACACTTGTTTTGCGCTCATGATGGGGTCGGGGGAGGATGAAGGGCTTCCAGGGGAAGAAGGAAGAGCAAGAGAAGCCAAAAGAGCCTCTGGGGACTGCGGGGTCCACGGGAGAAGAGCAGGCAGGCCCTGGACTGGTTTCAAGATAAAGAGGAGCAGGCGGCTTCACAGGCCTTTAGAGGCTGATGCAGGATTCCATGACAGTAGAGAAGAAGAGAAGTCCCTTCTGGGATGAACCGTGTGAGTGTGTGGGCTCAGCTCCAAGCCACAACAGCCTCTCCCCACAACATCTCTGTGTATAGAGAAACCAAGGTCTGTGGAATTGCAGAGACTTGGCCAGTGCCAGGTGTTCCCATGCACAGTTGGTCTGGAGTGGTGTGGAGTCCATGCTTCTTGGGGTCTAGTCACATCTGACCCAGCTCCTGAAGCATCTTCAATGAGCCAGCTGCTGTGGGGACACTGCAGTCTAAACGCCTCCCCTTGGGCCAGTTGCAGCTTCTAAACTCAGTGTCTTATGAGGCCAACGTTCGATTGTTCTAGAACTTTCCCCAGGTTCCTGGAACCTGCACTGGAGGAGGCCTCAACCACGTCTCAGGCTTATGGCCAAGGCTAATTAATAAATATTGAGTTCAAGGCTTGCCTGTGATACATAGGGAGTACCAGGTAGGCTCAGAAATCTTAGGGGAATTATAGGAAGAAGGAAGGAAGGAAAGAAAGAAGAATGAAAAAAGAAAGGAAAAAGAAAGATAGTAGGTCAAGCTCTAGTCTCATTTCTATCCTGTTTGAGGTGTGACCATAGGAGAGCAGGGTCTTGCCAAGCCTTAGTTTTATCATCTACGAAAAGACCTGTTCTATGACTTTGCGAATTGTCTTACCCACTTGCCTCAGTGTCCTAAGCACTGGGATTACAGGTATGCACCACCATACCTGGCAGAAGGCTGGGTCTCTGCCTCTGTGGAATGACCTACTCCAGTGTCATTTAGTAATGAATGACTCGAATTGTATGGGAAGAGAAGCCTCTCCCATGGATAAACTGGCTCTATTCCTTGTTCTAGGGGCATTCTGTGGCTAGACCCATGCTCAGGCCGAGGCACATGGGTCATATGGGCTGTGGCTGCCTATTCATGTCCACCAATCTTTTCATTTCCTCACTCATCTACTTTTCATTAACTGTTCAACGTCTTCTCATTTTCTCACCAAGTTCATTCACCCAGGTGCTCACCCACCAAAGCTGTCCTGGAGGCAGGTGCCATGTACTGGGTGGGCGCTATGGATTAGGGAGGAGCTACGAGCAGGATCCTGGGCCCTGAGCCTTTCTGAGGCTGCATGGGCCTCACACATTCCCTCGCCTCTGATGCTGTGCAGGCCTAATGGACTCACCTCACCACAATGGGCACAACGTATGTATGGACCAGTCTCACCACCATTGCAGAGATATGCCACTTCCAGAGGCAGGATAGAGGCCACCAGCTTTCAAGGGACCCTCCACTACAGTTGTTACTGTGACAAACAGGGTGTACCTATTGCCCCATCCTCTGTTTCTTACCCTCTACATGGGGCTGAACTCTGCTGTGCCATGGAAGAAGATGGTAAGGCTCAACAAAAGAATCACTCCAGGCTCTTGTAGTCTCAGGCAGGCCTCACATCTCTGCTCAGAACACATGCTAAGAATATTCTAGAAGACTAGCAGAACCCCATTGGGCCTTGTGCAATTTCTCCAAAGTCCAGCCAGGATGCTGAGTGAGGATGGCTCACTAGATGCTGTAAACGGGGATGAATCAAGGGGCTGAAGACACCCCAGGCAGAGCTGACACAAAACATCCACAAGTTGGTGTCCAGGATAAGGACTCTGGCTATTTGTGGTTGATGCTGGTGAAGCACTACAGAGGAACATGTGACAACTTCTGGGACCCAACACAGAGGCACTCAGCTCCATCACTTGGTTGGTGAATATGAACTAGTCAGTCTTACTGTAAGGAAATGCCCGGAGGTCATGAACCTATGAGAGGGAAAGGTTTATTTAGCTCAGAGGTTTGGAGGGTATAGTCCAAGACTCATGGCTTTGGACTCTCTAGCAAAGGCGATATATAGTGGAAAGAGTGCCCAGCAAAGCAAAGCACATGCGTCACATGCCAGAAAGCAGAGAGCCAGTTCTAGCTATGAATACACTTCCCTTCAGGGCCACACTGGCAATAATCCAAGGGCATCCTGTCATGCCACACTTGCCACAGCTCTGCCCCATTCTGGTAGTGCCACCCTGGCAACTGAGCCTTTAACACTTGGGCCTCTGGGAAATTTCAGCCTCCGAGCCACAGCACAAATCATTCCCTGACTTGTTAGCTTCAAACACCAATGATTTCTGAGTCTCCTGTGTTCTGTGGTGGACAGGGTGAGCTACTGCTCCACACCATCATGGCTGAACACACATGTAAGTGTGTCCAGCGGATGGAGAGAAGGTTCTAGAAGGTCTTCTATCTGAGTTCTTTCTTCCAGTAGGACAGGCTCTGTTTGCCTTCACCCTGTGGCTGGATTCAGGGACCCTAGGTTTCTCAGCCTCAGCCTTGTTGCTTCCATGTCTATTAGCAAGTCCAGCAGCCTCCAGGGCTCCAAGCAGAGGGAATTAACTTTAGCTCTCTCCCAGAGGAACCACAGGTGGCCATATTTACAGATGAATCTGCACAGGAAGTGGTGGGGATTTGGGAACTGAGAGGCAAATTGCTCCAAAACCCCAGGACAGGATGCTTAGTGCAGCCAGCCCTGCTTCTACGTGGGGCTCTGCAGGACTCCACTGCCTTCATCTGGCTTCCCCCGCTCTGCCTTCCTGTTCTTCCCGCCACGCCAGCAGCAGGACACCGCAAAAGGGAAGAACTGATACCAAGGTCTCAGTCTCGTTAGGTTCCGGGGCCCAGTGGGCCTCGATCCTCAGTCTATCGCCAGCACTTGGGGGGCAGATAGTCTTCTGTGTGCTGTATAGCCTGGTGCCAGTGAGAGAGCAACAGCCTCTGCCTAGGTTGGGCTGGGGTCCATCCCCTGCTCGGGGAAGAATTTACTTGCTTTGAGCATCTACTGGATACTGAGTCTTGCGTGCTAGGCACGTCTGCCCCTTGCTTTCCTTGGCCCCGCTTCTTCTATTTTCTGCTTCCCAGTCAACATGGAGGAGTTTTGCTTTTTCACACAGGCCACTCTTTCTCTTCCAGCCTTTGCATATTCTGTCCCCCTTCCCTCATCTTGTGAACCAAGGCCTCTCTGCCCTCTCAGATCCCAGGCTCTCTGTCATCTCTGCTAGACGGTGGACTCCCAGAGCTGGAATATGTCTTTTGAGCTACTTCTTGGTTGCTAGCCCAGAAGTCTTTGTTTGTTGACTGACTGAATGATGGAATGAAGGAACAATTCCTATCCCAGCCCATTTGAAAGATGAAAACACTGAGGCTCACAGAGAACTAGCTTACCTATGGCAAGGCATGGTGACAAGCAGAGGCTGAACTTGAACCCAGGTATGTTTGGTACTCTAGTTTGCACCTCTCGTACCGTACCTGACACCCATGAGTAAAAGAAAGGACTGGAAATGGTGACGGGGAACCCAAGGCTCCCCTTTGTCCCGTTACTTACAGGTAGTGACACTTCAGGTGGGGTGAGCCTGTGGCTGGCCACTGAGACACAGGTAAGAGAATTGTCACAGTCTCCCTAGAACTGAGGGTTCATGGGCCTGCCTGGTCTGCAGACAAGAGGAGCAGGCTGGCAGCCTGGCTGGCCAGCAGGGTTTGCAGGGCTGGGCTAGGTTTCTAGGTCAGAGACGCCATCTGCTTACGGGGGTCTGGGAAATAATTCATGCCAGAAACAGGCCACATGGTCCCCAAGAGCCACTTAGACAGCAGCGCCCTGTGACAGAGCACTGGTTCGACGTCTAGAGAGGCCGAGACTCTTGGTTCTACCAGACATTGCTGAGGAGCTCAAGTGTCTTACTTCACCTCTTGGAGCTCGTGTGGCAATTAGGAATGGTCAGACTCTCCTCATAAGTGACTTAGTTGTGCATGCTGTGTTCAGAGCAAAGACTCTTTTAGCACAAGGAAATAGTCAGAAAATAGCTTGCTCCTCCCTGCTGTCAAACTGAACCTGCCTTAGCTTCAGTTGGAGAGGAAAGAGACACAGGGAATGCCCTCCCAAAGGGCAAGGACTAAGCAAGTCATGTGGCCTTTGTGTCTACATTTGGACCATTCCAGGCCAAGGCCTGCGAGCCTGAAAAATGCTAGGGGAGGAGCAGACCTGCCACGGGCTAGGGACACAGTGATGGTAACAATGGAGATGAGGGTGAGGGTGATGATGATGGAGATGATGGAGGGGTTCATGGATGTGCTAAAGCTGATGGTGGTGGAGAAGAAGAGATTTATGGAAGATATGGTGGTGATGATGAAGGGGATGGTGATGAAGGAAGAGGAGATGATGATAAAGGAGATGAAGGTAATGGTGATAGATATGGTGATAATAAGATGGAAAGCCAGGCATGGTGGCTCACAACTGTAATCCCAGCACCCTGGGAGGCAGAGGCAGGTGGATCTCTTTGAGTTTGCGGCCAGCCTGGTGTACAAAGTGAGTCCAGGATAGCCAGGGCTACGCAGAGAGACCCTGTCTTGAAAAAAAAAAGATGGAGACAATGGAGTTGATGATGGAGAAGATGATGGAGATAATGAAGGAGAAGATTATAGAGTTGCTGATGGAGAAGAAGATGGAGGCGGTGAAGGTGATGGTGGAGATGATGAAGGTATTGATGGAGGAAGAGATGACGGAGATGATGAAGAGGATGATTATACAGATGCTGATGAAGGAGAGGACAGAGGTGATGCAGGCGATGATGATAGAGAGGATAGTATGGTGAGGGTGAAGATGAAGGTAGACGGGTGAAAGGAAGGGAGAATGAGAGCTCTCTTGGTGCATGTGCAGACAACCTTAGCTGAGAACAGGCTATAAAAAGATCCAGGAATTTGTTGAAAGACCTGGACATTTTTTGGTCCTCTTACTAGTCAGGTCACTTTAGGAATTGTTGCACATCCCTTAGCATTAGTTCTATCATTTACAAGAGGGAACAATCCCTGCCTAACCAGCTATATAAAACATCTACAGGGGTCCTGCATAGGCCTCTTTACAGCAGCTGTTCTCAGAGCTCAGCCACGAAGACAGTTCAGGGCAGGCTGTCAGTTCCTTGCCCAGGTTTCCAAGGGCAAATGGGTGCCTCTCAACTTTGGTTTCCTCTTCTACAAGGGAGGCTAGTAATGCCCTCTGAACATAGCATTGTGGCCTGACTGGGAAAGGTCCAGGTAGGAGCTGGAACAATGGTTCCAGGGTAAAGTGCTTGCTGGACAAGCAGGAGGCTCTGAATTTGGATTCCCAGCATCCACATGAAAATCCAAGCATGGTGGTGTGAGCCTGCAACTCCAGGACTGGGAAGTGGCAACAACTGTATCCTGGGGCTTGCCGTCTAGCCTGCCTAGCCATTTGGTGAGCTCCAGGTCCAGCGAAAGGTGCAAAGATCTAACTTTTCTACGTTGGTGGTGAATTTGAGACAGCGTCTCATGCAGATGATAGAGAAGATGATGGAGATGGTCCAGGAGATGGCCGAGGCCTGGATGACCTGGATAATCTGGAACTGATCCTCCTGTTGATGACAGGCTTGTGTGCCATGGTTGGGAGGTGCTGAGAAATCAAACCCAGCTCCTTTGCTGGGCTAGGCTGGTATTCTACCCCACAGAGTTACAGCCAACATTTAAGGTACACTTACCTGACTTAGACGTCTGGCCTTTACAACCATGCATACTCATGCACACATATGTATACACAACACACACACACACACACACACACACACACACACACACACACACACACGTCCATGTAGTTACAGGGACCAACACAGTGTCTTAAAAGAGGAGAGGCTCGTGCACAGTCCCTGTGGTGATTTGAAGTCTCTAGGCTACAACAGTTACCCGCTCATCTTGGCTTTTCCTGGTGTAATGATCAAGCACTCATGGCCCCACAAACCTGTCTTGCTGAATGCTGAGAAGATACGGGTACAAAGGATTGCCCTGTACTGGGGTGCAGGTTGTTTACTGCTCAAGAACACTCAGGTGAGGGAACAGGCTTGTGTTCCCCATCAATGCTGTGAGCCTCAGGTGGGCTGCCCCTGTTCAAGACGAGGCCTTTCTCTGTCTTGCACAGAAGTTACCCGGGCTGGAAAACACCTCTGTGTTGTGTATAGTAGGATTCATTCAGGAAGACCAAGATAGGGCAGAGGTGCGGGTGGTCCAGCATGCTTGCTGGATGGAGGAGGAAGCTGCTGGCTTCAGTTAGCTCTTTCTTTAAGCTTACACAAAGCACGCACCCTCTGCTCTCCAGATGAGTTGTGTGACAGATCATCTCTGTGGATAATAACTCCAGACACCAGCCATTCTGACAGCAAGTTTAGGGAGGAGGGCACTGCACTGTCCCCATGTGTTTCAGGAACAAGTAACAGGAGTTCTGACAGCGGAGGTGTGTCCCAAGCAAGGGCTTCGGTAACCAGAGCTTCTCAGCAGACACTGCGAACAACATTTCTTTCCAATCAGCAGCCCTGCAGGCAACAGCCAGGTGCAGAGAGCCCAGGAAGTGCAGGAACCACAAATCCACAGCACAGGCAACAGGCAGCTTAAGTGCTAGGAAGTGAAAACCAGAGAGGTTAAGTAGCTGACGCAAGGGATGCACAGCTCCTGGTGAGTTGGAATTGGTAGAAACCACAAGGCTCATGGGGGCTGGGGAGGTTCCCTATGCAGTGAGTTGGAATAGAGGGAAAGGTACATATTTTCCTGCTGATTGCTGGTGCAGGGCACTCCTTTTGCACCCACACCTGGGAACCTGTGAAGGACCTATCAGGCCAAACACAGCCAGTCTACCTGCCAGCTACTCCCTGTCCCTACCACATCTGACCCAGTGCTCTGGTCACCAGTCCATCTGCTTTTGCCCAAGTTCAAGACCACCCCATATGCCAGGAGGAGTGTCTGTCCTCATGGCTGGCCAGCAGGAATAGCGTGTAGCCAATGGGAAAGAGAGGGCGCTGGGAGTCAGCCCTGCCCTCTGAGGTTAGCTCGCAGCCAAACTACAAACCAGGAAGGCTGGGCTGGGGGACCTCCAAGGCACTGCAGTTCTGCCTTGGGCTGGGACTATATCCAAGACGCTAGGAGGGCAGGTACCTTATAGTGGGCAGGTGGGTGGGGCTGGCTTTTGTGCCTTCATCCTGCAAGTCCTGCTGTGCTGGTTGTACGATGGGCTCACTGTGGGATCTGCCAATGCCAGAAGAGTTAAATTAGTTGTGGAGCTGGAGCCCAGGTCTGCTTCATTTTAAAGTTCCCAGTGTTGACCAGGCATGGTGGCGCACGCCTTTAATCCCAGCACTCCGGAGGCAGAGGCAGGCGGATCACTGTGAGTTCGAGGCCAGCCTGGTCTACAAAGTGAGTCCAGGACAACCAAGGCTACACAGAGAAACCCTGTCTCAGAAAAAAAAAGTTCACAGTGTTAGGAACCAACATTCTAGAAAAATAGCCAGGGCACGTGTGTGTGTGTGTGTGTGTGTGTGTGTGTGTGTGTGTGTGTGTGTGTGTGTGTATACACATTTGGTCAACTACTTATTTCTCTTTGGAGACTTTTATCTTGGCTCCCAGCTCAGCCCTGTTGCCTACGAGGTTCGAACAGCTTCCTCTGCTGTGAGGCTGTTGGGAGAGCACAGTGGAGCTGCCTCTCTGCTCTCTGCTCCCTTCTTCTCCAAGGACAGCTTGTGCGGTCAGCACAGTACACTTCAATAATATTAAACAAATTACAATGGTGCCAGGTGTGGTGGAGCAAACCTTTCATCCCAGCACTCGGGAGGCAGGAGCCGGCAGATTTCCGTGAATTCAAGGCCAGCCTGGTCTACAGAGCAAGTTCCAAGACAGCCAGAGCAACACAGAGAAACCCTGCCTCGAAAAACCAAACCAACCATACAAGCAAACAAAAGCCACTAAGGCAAGATCTGATCTTAACCATGAGGAATAGACGAATCAGCCTCTATCCTCACTCCAAGGCACTCACATGCACATGCATGGTGTGTGTGTGTGTGTGTGTGTGTGTGTGTGTGTGTGTGTGTGTGTGTGTAATGAGGCATGTGTCCAAAATGTGGGTTAAGAGGAGACTCAGTCTATAAGGAAGTCATCTTGGTACAGTCTACCCTACAGTTTATTTTAGCCCAATCCCATGAGGTCACTTCTATTTTATTTATTTATTTATTTATCTTTAAAGATATGTTTATTACATATACAGTGTTCTGCTTGCATGTACACCTGCACACCAGAAGAGGGCACCAGATCTCATTATAGATGGTTGTGAGGTACCATGTGGTTGCTGGGAATTGAACTCAGGACCTCTGGAAGAGCAGCCAATGCTCTTAACTTCTGAGCCATCTCTCCAGCCCCACTTCCATTTTAATACTGACTCCATACACAAGTGAATGGGGGTTAAAGAATTAGGCATCACTGGGCGTGGTGGTGCAGCCTTTAGTCCCAGCACGTATGAGGCAGAGACAGGCAGATCTCTGTGAGTTCTAGGCCAGCTGGAAGTTCATAAAGAGACCCTGTCTTCAAAAAACTAAAGACGCTTGCCTCAAGAAAAGAATCAGGCATGATGGGGATGGGGCTAAGAGGACCAGGAGGTTCACACCATCAGAAGTACTAGGAGAAAGCTGTGTCTGAGAAACAGTTCAGGAGTCTGCTTAGAAGGATGTATAGAGTTCAGCCTTGAGAAAGTGTTAATAGTGATGGTGGGGACCCTAGTTCACAAAGCTTGAAGTAGTTGACACCCTGCTTCTGAACCTGAAAGAAATGTGATTTGCCTTGTGGGCCAGGCTGAGAGACATAGATTTTATATCTCAGATAATGAAAATCCCTGAGCAAGGGTGGCATTTTAAGAAAAGGTTTTAGCATGACCCACAGAATCAACCAAAGCAGGGCCCATAGAGGCTGACAGAGACTGAAGTGACAATCACGGAGCCTGCATGGGGTCTGTGCTAGGTCCTCTGCATACAGGCTGTGGTTGCTTAGCTTGGGGGTGTCTCTGACTCTTCTCTCTGCTCTTGGGACCTGTTTCCTCCTACTGGGTTGCCTCTTCTAGCCTAGATATGAAGGTTTGTGCCTAGTTTTATTGCATCTTGTTATGTCAGGTTTGGTGCTATCTCTGAGCAGCCTGCTCTTTTCTGAACGGAAATGGGAGGAACAATGGGTCTGGGGGAGAGGGGAGGGGGGAGGCCCTGGGAGGAGTGGAGGCTGTGGTCTAGATGTACTGTATGAGAGAGAAATAAATAGTACAAACTTTAAAAGTATATGTGTTTATAAAACAGTTTTAGGGGGCATGGTTTATGGACGAGGGGGGGGGGCTCAAGGAGCACAACAGAGTCGGAGGGAGCGTCAGCAAGTGGTCCATCCGGAGATACCTGTGTGCAGGGCATGTGGCTCCACGGCTCCATGAAGCGCACATGGAGCACTTCTGCGCACCTGCCTGCAGATTGAACTACTTTTTTTTTTTTTTTTTTTAACCAGGCCGAAGCAGGGGCAGGTGGGTTCACAGGGTTAGCCAGCAGCATGTGTGCTGCCAGCGCAATGTGCATCTGGTCAGTGGGGTGTGACCCACTCATGCTGGAAGACTTGGCTGAAAGCCCAAGCATTGGGTTCCTGTGCCAGTGCAGAGCTGGCCACCTGCCACATTTCCAGGAGGAGGGTGGAGAACTGGCCTGGTGGCCTGAGTCCTCCTGGTGCCTGCCTCCTGCTGCCAAGCTCACAGGCTTTGTGCGTCAAGCCCAGCGCAAACTGTCCTCCAGGCTGAAGCCAGTTCCTAGAAGTCAAGTCTGGTTTGGGAAAGGGCACGGGGCTAGGATCTTGCAACTTGCCTGATACTGGTGACCTTGGGTATGTCCCTTAGCCAATCTGAAGCCTAGCCTGGGGCCTTAAACACAGCCCAAATGGGGCTGATCACCCAGCCTCTTCCCTCACACAGTGTCCCTGGGAAGTGTCAAGATGGTTTCAGGTTGGCCGGAACAACTCTGCAGTACTGATGCCCATTTAAAAATGGGAGGGAGGGAAGAATGGGAGGAAACAGGGGAAGGGCTAACAATCGAGATGTAATATGAATAAATTAATAAAATTAAAAAAAAAATGACATAGGCATGGTCCAGAGACTTCCAGAACTGGTCCAGGTGGAACAACTCGGTGGTGAGAGGCAGGACTGGAGGACAGAGCTCTCACCCAGCCTCTCTGCCTAGGACACAAACAGCCCCCGGAGGAGCCACAAGGGAGACACCCTGAGACCCAGGCCCTGGAATCGAAGGGTAAACAGTACCCATCCTTTCCTGGTCCACACAGAGAAGTCGGCAGAAGAAAGTCTTTGCTTCCAGCTAACGAACTTCCACCTCTTCCAAGCCTCACCCACCTCCCTGCATAGAGGCAGGCTCTCGCTGGAGTTCAGAGGTCTTGCTTTGTTTTCGGCTTGTTTTATACTAACCTTCTATTTATGGACTGGGACAAGGGCTTCCCATGCAAGGCAATGACATTAATGAGACTCTGAAAAATGTCTTGGGGGTAGCGGGTCTTGGATTAAAGAAAACATTAAGAAATACTTGGCCTGTGGAAACAAGAACACCTAGTGTCTGGTTCAAAGCGCTCCCTAGCATAGCACGCCCAGGCTCGGTCCTGGGACAGGAAGGGCGGGTGTCCCACGACACTGGAGGCCAGGGGAAGTCTCCCTGTACAGTGCCCTCTGAGCTGCATCCGTTGGCCAAGGTGATTCAGGGCCCCTCGTGGCTGCACGTGCGCCGCTCATGTGCCCCACAGGCCAAGCGCTTGCAAAGGAAGCGACGGCCTGGCTCCGGGAGAACACAGGTGGGCATGGTGGGGGTGGGGTTCGATCAAAGCGTGGCTGAGGGGTCAGTAGCGGGTTCCCACAGCCTGGGCTCGCGTGCGGGCAAGTGCGTGCGCAGTGTCAGCCTCCTAGGCCCGTGCCATGGAGCCTTCCGGTCACGGTGTGAGCGGCCGAAGCCTCGGGACACCCCTCCTCCCCCCGTGGCCCCAGCCCCACGCGCCGGGGCACGCGTAGCCGCAGATTGCCGGGGCCCAGAGACCGGGGCGGGGCGGGGCGGGGGCGGAGCCTGGCTTCGGGACCCGCCGCTTATTGGATGCTCGTGGCGGGGGCGGGGTGCGCGCGGCAGAGCCCAGACGCCCGCGCTGGGCAGGTGGGCTCAGCGCGCTACGCGCACGAGGGCTCGAGCCAGGCCAAAGGAGCGTCATCCCGAGCCTGAGCTTGGGCCACCAGGGGAGGACCCGAGACCTCGCCCCTCCGGGAACAGCCGCGTTCGCCTGCGGGAGAGGACGAGGGAGGCGCCCACCCCAAGAAACTTCTCCTCCCGTGGGTAGAGGAGGCACAGTGCGGAGCGACGCCGGCTTCGGGCGAACTTGGAGCTGCTGAGCCTTAGGGCGTCATTCAAGGTCCCCACCCACACGCGCGCTGAGCAGAGCTAGCGGCGCCTGCAAGGAGCAAGCAGCGGTCCTTTCCACGAGGGTCAACTACCAGATTGCGGGCAGCCGGGAAGGCCGAGGCCCGGCGCGCAGCTCCTCTACCCTGCACACAGCCACCCGCGTTGGGGCTAGAAAGGAGGTAACGTAAGCGGCCAGGCGGGTTCGCAGGCTGGAGGCACTCACCGATCGTCATTTCCAAAGGTCCCCCTGAGTCTCCCGGGTCCGCTTCTTCATCCCCGGAGTCGATCCCCTTCCGCCTCAGTGCGGACCCCAGGCGGGGACACCCCGTATTGGAAGCCCCCAGACCTCCGTGCACCTGGCTCAACCGGAGTCCTCCGTGTCGGGGCAGGGCAGGTCCGCCGGCGGCGAGCCGGAGCCAGCCCTACGCCCCGGCCCCACCGAACCCTCGGAGCCCACCCATGGGTCCCCGGCTCCGCGCTCCTCCTCGCCCGGTCGCGCTCAGCCCAGCTCCGGCCGCCGAGCGCAGGAGGATCCGTACGCAGTGACCCTGGAGGCCCCGCAGACGCCCGAAGACTCGGCGCCCGGAGCGGCAGGCGGTTCTCCGCACCTCCAGGAGCTTCCAGGCAGCCCTCCAAGCCGTGCTCGGGGCCCGGCCCGCTGTTCCCAGGTAAGGGAGACACTCCAACGGAACCGGGGAGCTAGCTAGGTGGAGTGGGACAGCCGGTTCGGCAGAGGAACACAAGCTTGGTGATGCTGGCTTTTCATGACGAGGGACACTTAAACTGAACCTACTAGGTGCTGGGATGCTTTACCCATTAGAGAATTAAGCTCACGAGGCGCCTAGCTTACATCGGATGGTTGCCAGCCCCTTACATAGCCCAGGAAAGAGGGTTTATTGGCCTCTTCTGGGCTCTATTTGTCCCTGGGAGCTTTCTTTGAGATGAAGAGCCAGCCCACTTTAAAAGAAGGAAACAGGTTCAAAGAGGAAAAGGCAAGTTTAACCTTCCCCAGACAGACCTCCTCTGTTAAGACCTCTCCGGAGGAAGAAAGGCCAGGGGGCCTTTAACCTACCTAGAGCTTCAGAGCGTTTCCTGCAAGATTCCTTTGTACTCAGGTGGTCAGTGTGTGGGGCCTCTGAGCCTCACTGTGTTGCTCACCCCTTCCACCAGTCCAGGGAGAATGTGAAAGTCTATTGATTGTCTAAGACCTTCTGGGAGCTAGACAGGGTCTGGAGCAACGGCCTGCTTCGGAGCCTCTGATTCAGGTTCCCCCTAAGCCTCAGAGGGACAAGATGGGGGTCCCCATAAGTTCTCCTCTGGACTGGAAGAAGCCAGGTGAACCACAGCTGCTCAGAGAGGCTGCCCAAAGAAAGCTCCCAGTATTGGAAAGGTTCTGGGTACCTGGCCGGTGTTGTGTTAGTTTCTACCTGATGTTTAACAGAGGGGTTGAGCAGACCAGATCACTCAGAGTTTCTGGGCTGGCACAGAGCAGAACTAGTTAGCCAGAAGCACTGCCTCCTGCTTGCTACCACCCTGAGTGCCCCAGGGTGGGAAGGGTGGCTTCGTAAAGCTCCTGGGACTCCCCAGAGTGTGGGGGGAAGAGTCTGGACTACACCATGTGTCCTA
The DNA here is from genome assembly GCF_903995435.1 of Acomys russatus. Taxonomy (NCBI): domain Eukaryota; kingdom Metazoa; phylum Chordata; class Mammalia; order Rodentia; family Muridae; genus Acomys; species Acomys russatus. The sequence goes on from NC_067162.1 coordinate 2,236,274, forward strand.
AGAGGCTTGGGGTGTGCAAGTGGGTGGCGTGGTGTACCTGGCTCTGGGGTGTCCCCGCGGAACTCACTCAGACTCTCTTTCGCTTGTCCTTACCCACCTGGACAGGCCCAGCTTCCATCCAGCACCGGGGCAGACACAAGGCAAGAAGGCACATGCACGGTTGCACTGCCTGTGTGCTGGCTGGCAGGGTCTGCAGAGAGTCCTGGACAGGGTGCCCAGCCCAGCTGCCTAGAGGGAGAGGAAAAGAGACTAGAACAGGAACCTCAGGGTCATTCCCTGCCCAGTGCCAGCTGGGACTTCACTGAGTCAGAGCTGTTTGGAGAAGACTCCAGTTTGACCCACTAAAAAGGGGTGGGGGTGGCTTTTTGTATAGATGAGAGGCCAGGTTGTACAGCTGAGGAGCCTGCTTGTAATCCTAACCAGGCGTCTGCTGTGCGGACTCGGGGCAACGACTCAACCTTTCTGAGAATCAGAGTCCCCATCTGTCCCTGGAGGCCTATCCTCGGAATAAGGCAGCCCATCCATGACAAGTGCCTGGTGATGGTGGGTACTGACTGTGGGCACAGCCGCAGTCCCTCAGAGCTGGAGGCTGGGAAGGAGGGGCTGCCCCAGGCTGCCTGTCCTGCACTCTGAGGGCCCACCTCCCATCATACACATGCTTTTCTGCCCAGGTCACCGTGGGCTGAGGCAGCTGCTCACTGGCAGTTCTCAAAGGTGGTGGAGGTCTGATCCTAAGGCCTGTCTGTCCCCCACTGAATGCCTACCTAAAGCAGGCTGTGAGGATTGCAGGGCTATGCACACAGAAGGTGCTCGATAAATGATCCCTGGATGAGAGAAGCTGCAGATGACTCTGCCATCAGGCTCACTCGAGCCTCTCACTCCCCTGCCCCCAACCCCACTCTGGGGTTTAAGGATCTGTCTGTCCCCACTGTGGGGTCAGCCAGGCTGGGAACAGAGCGAGGTGGGCAGGCAGCAGTGCCTTAGGACTTCGCTCACTCAGAGTCTCCTGTTGGGGGTGGACCCAGAGGGGCCCTGTCACCTGGATTCCAGGTATCTGGTTGTCTCAGTCAGCCCCACGTGGCTGAAGCCATGTGAAAAGACTATGGTGGGGTTCTCCTCTGTCTCCACCCCTCTGTGATCCTCAGTCTCTTATTTCTAACTCCCTGCTATGCCCCTCCCTTCATGCTTCCTCTTAGGGCTCCCTCTTCTTTCTCTTCCTTCATTCCTCCTCTCTCTCTCTGCTTTCTGACTCCCTGCCTTGTTTTTCTGACTCCCTCCTCTCTGTCATTGTGTATTGGGAGGTCGGGGCTAGAGACTGGGATAAGGAGTCAGTGGAGGCAGAATGCAAACCTGGGGACTGCTGGCTCACTCCTCGCCCTCCGTCTATCTATTGAGAGGTGACCATCAGCAGCCCTCCTCCATGCAGAAAGACGGGGTGGGTGCCTCTGGGAAGCCAAGCTACACGTGGGGACCTTCACCAGGACTGAGGGTGGTTCCTTCCCACCACAGCCAGGAGCCAGGCAGGAAGACTGGGTGAAGGGAGAAGGTCGTGTAGCTAGAGTGGGGTTGGGGGAAGAGGAGTGAGAGGCTCGAGTGAGCCTGATGGCAGAGTCATCTGCAGTTTCTCTCATCCAGCGATCATTTATCGAGCACCTTCTGTGTGCACAGCCCTGCAATCCTCACAGCCTGCTTTAGGTAGGCATTCAGTGGGGGACAGACAGGCCTTAGGATCAGACCTCCACCACCTTTGAGAACTGCCAGTGGGCAGCTGCCTCAGCCCACGGTGACCTGGGCAGAAAAGCATGTGTATGATGGGAGGTGGGCCCTCAGAGTGCAGGTCAGGCAGCCTGGGGCAGCCCCTCCTTCCCAGCATCTTGGCCTCTCTGTGCTTCAGTGACATCATCTACCCCCTGGGTCACTGAGGATTGGAGCAGGTGCATGCCTGGCACTCAGCACTGTGATATATATTAGCTGCAAAATAAATGTCAGCAGTGTTACTGTTCTATACTTAGCCTACGCTTGGCACGCTCCTGGGCTTGGCCCCGGAATGATGGTTCTGGTGCCAGGCCTGGGGTCCACAGTGTGCTGAGTTGGCCCATTGTGTGTATGTCTGCTATTCATTCTTGGAGGTCATGTTGCAGGCTGGGAGCTGGGAACATTTACATTGTGGAAATTGACAAAGGGTACCAAGCAGGGCTTTTAGGAAAGGCACAGGGCCTCAGCTAGGCAGGCATGAGCAGCATGGGTACATGCCAGGAGACTTGCATCCAGGAGGATGTGTGCCACTCAGCCATCTCAGACCCTGATCCTTGATCGTCTGATAACGATGATGGAAAGAGCCTGTGGGCCTGAGTCTCAGTGTGTGCAGCACCTTTGTGCAACAGAGCTTGTTCTGGCAGATAAGTTTCAAGAAGACACCCCTTGCACTGGGACGCCGCAGCCCCTACTTGTGTGGTTTGTGCAGTGCCCAGCCTACACAACTTGTAGTGACCACCAGGAGCACTAGGTTTCTGCAGTCCTGTATCCATGTGTGGCTCTGGGGTTAGCAAGCTGTCCTTCGTATGTGTGGGGATGGGATTGCTGGGAGGAGCCTTTAGAGAGGTGGCATTTGGGATGGACTCTGCAGTCAGAGAAGGATGTCCTGAGGAGAAACTGATGGTAGCAAAGGTGTGGAGGCATAGGTCAGACTGACCTGGGCCTGGGGTCAGTCGGTCAGTCAGTCAGTCAGTCAGTCAGTCAGTCAGTCTGTCTGTCTGTCTGTCTCCTTGTCTCCTTTTCCATGAGGCTAACAAGCTCCCATAGAAAGTGTTGTGTGCCACCTCCAAATCCCAGAACCCCAGTCCTTGGAGTCATGAGGTTTGGGACTCCTTCCCCCATCACTCAAGCTCAGGTTGCTCAGAGGCAGAAGTTACTGAAACCACTGGTAGGCCACATGTGAGGAGGTGCAAACCTTGGGTCCAGGGTGCATCCTGGGAGGTGACTAGCGGTTGGTAGGGAAGTGGCCTGGACTGCCTTTCCTTCCTTCCTGTTAGAGCTGCAGAGCCATAGGACCCCCTAGTTTAAGAAATGTAGGCTGGGGCTGGAGAGATGGCTCAGAGGTTAAGAGCACTGACTGTTCTTCAGAAGGTCATGAGTTCAATTTCCAGCAACCACATGGTGGCTCACAACCATCTATAATGAGATTTGTATACATAATAAATAAATAAATCTTAAAAAGAAAGAAAGAAAGAAATGTAGGCTGAAAACTGAGCCCTGTACCAGACTCTGGGTCCAAGAAGCTGGGGAGTGACACCTTAAGAGAAGGCTGCCCCCTAGTGGTAAAGACTGCGTTGGGAATTTCAGCTTTGTGGAGCCCTGTGCCACCGTTGGGTTGTGTGGGGAAAGTGAGGCAATGAACAGCAAAGCTGTGACCCTGTGGTGGCCCTGTGCTCAAGAATGGGAGGATGGATAAGTGAGCAGGTTGAGGGAAGAAATAAAGAGCAGAGGTCATGGATGAATGGATGAATGAAGGAGGAGTGGCTCCAACCTTGAGGTCCTTCAAGGACCTTGGAAAATGGCTTCTATTTTACAATAGAAAGCAGAGACCTAGAAGGGGCCACAGAGGGGAGGCCAAGGCCACAGACCCCCAACTCCTCCCTTCTGCCGTAGCCCCGAGCCATGATGAAGACGTTGTCCAGCGGGAACTGCACGCTGAATGTGCCTGCCAAGAACTCCTACCGCATGGTGGTGCTGGGTGCCTCCCGCGTGGGCAAGAGCTCCATCGTCTCCCGCTTCCTCAATGGCCGCTTTGAAGACCAGTACACGCCTACCATTGAGGACTTTCATCGCAAGGTGTACAACATCCACGGCGACATGTACCAGCTGGACATCCTGGACACCTCTGGCAACCATCCGTTCCCTGCCATGCGCCGGCTGTCCATCCTCACAGGTGACGTCCCTGTTCTTCTGTCTGAGACAGGAGGAGGCTATGCTTAGTGCAGTTGCTTTTTACCAGGCAAGTGACGGTGAGGCTCAAGGACTGTCTGCCAGATGCTGGCTCTGCCGCTATGGCTTCCCCACGGCTTCTAGATCAGGGTCCTTAGTGACCTGGCCCCCTCTAACAGCCATGGGCCTGGCCCTTGCTTAGAGCTTCGTGTGTGTTTAACCTTTACAACTAGCCTGGGAAACAAGTGTTTGCTACAAGGGGGAAACTGAGGCAGAGAGGCTAAGCGCCTTCAGCCAGGGGAAGCAAGCACAGCTCATGACTGCTTTCGAGAGACCTACCTGGTGGCCTGTCCGCCCGGCTAGGAGCAGCATCTGAAGGAGGACATGACTGTGGGCCACCAGGAGCCTTGTGGTGGGATGACACTGGCTGTTATGGTTGTCCCTTGAGGCCAGTCTTCATTTGACCCACACTGCCCTCAGCCCTCGGCTATTTAAAGCCCCATGGCAGGTCTTTCCTGGCGACCGGACTCCCTCTTCCAGGTCACGCTTTTTGTCCCAGGTTGCTTTTGGGGGCTCCTTCCACCCCGGACTCTGAGAGGGAGCATCATGCTTAAGAGACCCAAGGTGGGCCTGGGTTCAAATCATGACCCTGTCTCTGTAGCATAGAGGTCTCACTGTCACTGTCTTTGTGACCATGACCCCCATGTGGCTGTGAGGACAGGAGGGCCTAGGGTAGATCCCCACAAAAGATAAGTGTTGCGTGAGAGCTCTTTATATTTGGGAGGGGACTAGATGCCCACTGGTAGAAATGTGCATAGACAAACTTACCATTAAACAATGCTTATTGGGCACACCCCACCCCCCATCCCAGGCCTCTGACTTACAGGTGACCAAGTTGCTGGCCAGCACCAGTGCATTGCCACTCACTTTGTACTTCTGAGGGCATTGGATCTGGTCCCTGTGTACTGCATTCTGAGCACATCTGTCTCTTGCTTTGCTTGCTCATCAGCAGGCCAGCCCTCATTTCCCAGCCTGGTGTTGGGCACAAGAGATGCTCAAGCTTGCTCATTCCCACCAGCTTTTCCTGCAGCTGCTGGCTGGCCAGCCAGGCTCTGATGCCTGGCATTTGCAGTCTCAAATTTGAAACTTGGAGGCCGCAAGTCCTCAGGGGGCACGGATTAGTCTAACGGGACAGGGTGAGGCTTGCCAGCAGGAGCTGGAGCCAGTAGGCAGTTGATGCCCTGTGTCAGCCTTCATCATCCCAGCCCTTCACTGACCGAAGGGAGGACCAGTGTGTTCAGGTGCCAGGGCACAGGTGGGTGGGCTAGATTGGGGTGCTGTGCCTCTGAGCCCTACCTCCTAGTTCATGCTGGGTGTGTGTCACTGTAAAGTACCCAAATGTGCTTGTTGAGTCCAGAGAGGAATTTATAAGCTGTTATGCTTTCCTGGCCACAAATGGCTGGCCCTCTGCAACTTGGGGACCTCAGACCCACACTCAGGCCTGGAAAAGCCGAGGGGAACGGTGGGTGCTTCTCTGTGGCGATTGGCTTGATACTGCAGCCGGAGGCGGGGCTGCGCAACTGCTGCCCTTCCAGGCTGTGCCCTAATCACTGTGTGAGACTCAAGGCTCCATTAGTGCATTACAGTGGATGTAGTGTGGGCCATGAGCTTGTACTTGTGCAGTGGTTCTTCCTAGAATCAGACAGCACATCCTGTGTGCCAGGCATGGGCCAGGTGAGGACCAAATCAGATTGCAGCTTTGGCCTAGCCACGTTTACGTTGTGTGACCTTGGGGAGGTTGCTTGCCTTTTCAGAGCTTTAGTCAGCTCACCCATAACAGAAAAGTAATGAAATCCTCTCCATGGAGGTATTGTGAGGTGCCAAGGAAACAGCAGGTGTGCCCGATGCTCTGTTCCCAGCAGGTGCCTGTTCTCGTGAGCGTTACTGATGCCTGATGTGGCTGAGTGTGTGCCGCCCCGAATGCTTTAGCTCTAATCACCCTCCTGCAAGGCAGCTTAATTCACATGATGTGGGAGGGGAAATTGAGGAGCTCAGAGATCACATGGACCCCTCAAGGTCACACAGTTTTGAGTTTTGAGGTAAGATGCAAACCCAGGCCCCCCTCTCAGCTAACATCCTCTGCCTCACAGATACCAGTCCATAGTAAATTCCTACTGTGGGGCAAGGTGCTGGTGCTGGTGCGGGCTGTGGGGGTGTGGCTGAGTAAGGCCTGTCATGCCTCCACGTGCATCGGAGTTCTCTAAGAGTTACCGTGCAACCCCACAGGGATGACTAGGTCCTGTAAGGAAACGAGGGGGGACTGACCACATCTAAGTCCAGCTGGGTGTGCCTCGTTTTACCTACAAGCCCCTCTGAACCTTGGCTCCCTTTTCTGGCAAGTAGGGACAGTGACAACAAATGCCCTGGAGAGCCTCCAAGTCAGGGTTTGCAGGGCTCCTAAGTGGCAGCGGAGGGGACCTGTGCTGAGTGGGGTGCCAGGCCACCCTGTCACTTGTTCACTTGCCTCATTCCCTCCACAGGAGACGTCTTCATCCTGGTGTTCAGCCTCGATAGCCGGGAGTCCTTCGACGAGGTCAAGCGGCTCCAGAAACAGATCCTGGAGGTCAAGTCTTGCCTGAAGAATAAGACCAAGGAGGCAGCAGAGCTGCCCATGGTGATCTGTGGAAACAAGAATGACCACGGTGAGCTGTGCCGCCAGGTCCCTGCCGTGGAGGCCGAGCTGCTGGTCTCTGGTGATGAGAATTGCGCCTACTTCGAGGTGTCGGCAAAGAAGAATACGAACGTGAACGAGATGTTCTATGTGCTGTTCAGCATGGCCAAGCTGCCCCACGAGATGAGCCCGGCGCTGCACCATAAGATCTCTGTGCAGTACGGCGATGCCTTTCACCCCCGGCCTTTCTGCATGCGCCGCACCAAGGTCGCAGGCGCCTACGGCATGGTCTCACCCTTCGCCCGCCGCCCCAGTGTCAACAGTGACCTCAAGTACATCAAGGCCAAGGTCCTACGGGAGGGCCAGGCCCGCGAGAGGGACAAATGCAGCATCCAGTGAGAGGCGGGGACATCAGGGAGGGGCTTGGGCAGTGCCTTAAAGGGAGGTGGTTGAGGATTCCCACTGCCCACATCCCACTGGGAGCCCTAGGTGTGTACACTGTGTTAGCCACCTCCTGTGAGTTCTTATGTCTGTGGCTTCTCTGTGGGAGGACAGAGACACATCTGGGGACATGTCAACACTCACGCCGAGACAAGCTTTCAGTGTCCTAACAGTGGGAGGAATGCAGAAAGGCCAGGAGTCCTGCGTCAGAGCAAGCTGCTCAGTACAAGTCACAGGATGAGAATGTCTTAGCTGGATGTCCCAGCCAGATTCCCTGGTGGCCTGTGCTCCCTCTCTGTGGACCGGCCTGGTCTCTATGCCCCTGGAGAAACCACCCTCCTGGGTCTTCAGCTCCTACACTCTGGCCCAGCTGTGTACACCCACCCCCCCCAACTTAACCACTGGCCACTCTGACACTGAGGAGAGAGAGAGAGAGAGAGAGAGAGAGAGAGAGAGAGAGAGAGAGAGAGAGAGAGGGAGAGAGAGAGAATATGTGTTTGTGTGTGTGTGCGCGCGAGAGCGAGTGTGTGAGGAAGAGTGTGAGTATGTGACGTGTCTGTCCCTCAGACCACTGCCTCCTGGCTCCACTCCCAGGCTCCTCCATAAGACATTGCTCTTTGTTTTGAAGCTGTTTCCTGTTTGCAGTCTACATGAAGTCCTTGTACTGTAAGAGCTCTGTGACTGGTCTTTGACCAGGCTCCCCAGTTCAGATTCATTGCTTTGGCTGGGGTCCCCTTCCTCCTTGCTCTCAGCAGGCTAGCGGCCCAGCTGGGTCCTGCCCCATGCTCAGCAGCTTACAGCGCCACAGTCACAGCAGGTCAGGGTGCCTCCCTGAAGCCCTCCATGCTGCCAGCTAGTTCAGGATAGAGCTCTATCCAGATGCAGCGGCTTTCTGCTGTACATCTTAAGCATCAATGGAGCACCTAGCGGATACTGGTCCCTTTGTGCTAGGCAACAGAGAGAGCGGAGTCCTGTCCATCCTCAGCTCCGCCCTCTGCCCACCATTGTGCGCTTCCTGCACATACAGCTGTTGGAGGAAGTGGGGCAGCTAAGACCTAGGGTCGATTCCAGGGCAGGTTGGCAGTAAGACTCAGGCGAGGCTTTTCCTAGTGCTCAGGGTTGTGCTAGGTACTTCTCTCCCCAACACAGAAGTGGGGGGGGGGGCGGTAAACGATGACTGTGACCCTGAAAACCAAAGGCCCTGCTCGCCAACTCTTAATACATTTGTGCTTGACTCTAGTCTCCTTAGTACTGAAGTTAGCCCATTGAGATGGCTCCGTGGGTGAAGGCTCCTGCTGCCCAGCCTTTCAGCCTGAGTCTGACCCCTGGGACCCATGTAGTGGAAGGAGAGAACTGAGTTTTGTAAGTTGTTCTTAGACCTCCACACATGCATCATGGTGCGACACACACACACACACACACACACACACACACACACACACACACACACACGTACACACGTACACACAATGCTGATGGGTACCAAGAAATGACAGCAATCTATTAGTGCATCCCCTCAAGGCCCAGAAAGGGTGAGAGTGGCTGGTCCCAGGTCACACACTGCACAAGCTGGGCCAGCCATGGGCCTTTGCACACACCATGTTGTACCCTCTCTTCTTGGAGTTCCCAGTGGCAGGGACTTGGGCCATGTTACACAGTCCTCCCCCAGAGCGATCGCTGAGGTTAGCCACAGATGCTGTGTACATTGTCCTCCTCAATGCGCCTCAGATCCAGCTCTGCACACCAAACCTGACTGGACAGTCAACACCTGCTGCTCAGCACACCTGCTTTAGCACCTGCTCTGTCCTGCAGTGACCCCAGCGCCCACCCTGAGAGTATACCAGGTACTTGTCCAGGCAGCTGTATGGCCTGGTCCCATCCGGTCAAGTTCCGCTGCCTGAACCTCTGTGTACACTATCAATTAAAGTTGGTTTGTTAACAGCTGTGCCCTTGATGTCTGTTTCCTGTATTTCTGTGGGAGGGACCTCCCCCTTGGCCAAGGCCTCCCTGCGTACAACGGTGTCTTGAGTTCAAGTTTTGTAGGATGGAACCCAACTAAGGAGATTGGGCCTGGGGTTTGGGGTGTCTTTAGTGGTCATTATCAGCAATTTCTCCAGTGGTCAGTGGTCAGTGTCTGCAAAGATTGTTGATCAAGACTGCTTGAGGAGCCAGGCATTGTGGCATATGCCTATTGTCTTGGCTACTTAAGAGGCTGTGGCAGCAGGATTGCTGCAGTGACCAGCCTGACAGTATGAGTCCGCTGTTTCTAAATAATAAGAAAGGGTGGGATTTCTACAGATCTTTGTTAGGAGGGGGCCAGAGATGCTGCTTAACACCTTCCAAGACACAGGACAGGCACGTCATAGGGATGGTAAGCAGTGCCACCTTGGAGCAGGGCAGGATCTGTCAATGGGTGACAACAGGCAAATTTCTGAATGTCGAGAACAGTGAGAAAAGATGGAATGGGGTTGGGGACAGTGCAGAAGGCAGAATGCTGGACCCTGAGTGCACAAATGGTACTTCAGGTGCTTGAGTGCCCTTCCCTGGGCAGAGGGAAGGTCAGGTGGCTGCTGCTAACCTACCTCAAGCACTCTCCTATCCAGTTCCATGGTAACCCTTGTGGCCTGAGTGTTATGTAATGAGTTGGGCACAGAGCTCAACTGTTTGCCCAAGAGGTAACGAGATTCTGAGACCATGGGTGCCTGACTCCCTGCATGGGTGGAGTGAAGTGTGTCTGGGAGAAAGGTTTTCAGCCTGGCAGGTGGCTTTGAGCACAGCAAGGTGCCAGGACCTGCAGATAGAGATCAGGATATAGGACAAGGACCCATAAGGCTCAGAACCCAGTGAGGGGTCCCTATAGGGACACTAGCAAACAGTAGGCTAGACTGTGTTGGGGGTGTGGGGAGAGCGCCTTGCCTCCCTGTCTGGATCCAGCTCCCCTAGCCCTTGGCCACACTTGACATGGGTCTGAGTGTGGCACAAGCCTCTTGGGCACTTTCTCGCTTATGTCCTTTGTAGAACAGACCTGGAAGTGATCACTCCTTGTTGCTACAGTCACTGTCTTGTCTGTTCCACAGGGAGAGCTAGATAGGACGGAGGTGCTGCGCCAGAAAGCATCCTCCCCAGTGTGCCCTGTTAGAGCCTAGCCCGCTGCCCCCATTGTGTATCCCTCCTGTGGGACTTCGGGTAAATCACATCCCAACAAACACCGCCTACAAACAGGTGGTAGGCAGGGACCAGCAGGGCCAGATGTGCACGGAACAGCCCCTCCAAGCTCTGATTCTGCAGATACTCTCATTGCATAACCCCGAACCTGAGAGCTCCATGCCCCCATTTCCCTCCCTTCACCGTGCTCCCTCCTCCTCGGCTCCTCCCTGCTCCCACAATTCTGGAACTAGAATGAGAACAACAGGGACAAAGACTTCCCCTTCAGACATCTCAACCCAAGACAGGGTAGAATGAGCTGTTATGAGCGTCCCCTCCTGGAGAGACTGAGGCTGCCCTGAGAACATCACGCAGTTAAACCTCTAAACTGAGCCCCGAGCACCAGGCTTCAGAGAGGCCCACACTCCGAACATTGAGTACTTGTCTGTTCTGCCTCCTTGAACCTGTCACTCAGGAGGAAATCTTCAGCCTGGGTCATGGCCTGGTGGAGGCTGATGGTTGCTGGGAGTTGTGGGGGTGCGGGGAGGAAGGGATCTGACCTTTGCTGTAGATCTACTATTCCCTAAGAACACGCTGGCCTGTGTCCTCTTATTGGATCTTCCCAGCAAAGCAGCATACAAAAACTGAATCTCTGTCTGATAGTTGGACAGATGCAGAGAGGTAGTGTTGCTTGCTTGGTGTTGCACAGCAAATAGTCTGGAAAGCTGGGTTCATAGCATCTGGTTCCAAAGCATTTTGTTCTCAAGGGCTTTGGTAATGGCTGGCTGAGGATCTGCCCTCTGGGGGGGGGGGGTTGCGGGGAGCGTTGGCAGGTGGCAGCAGAGAAGGTGACCTTCTCCACCTGCCCAGATGGTGCCCAGGCTTCTTCCATTTCTAGGATCCTCCATGTTCAGGACCTTGTCGTCAGTTTTGAGGAAGAAGCCCTATTCAGGTTCCTCTGGAGGGTCAGGGAAGAGAGTATAGGAGTCGCATGCCTGCACATCACATGTGGACTTATATCATTGCAAGGCCTTGGCTGGGAAGGTCTTTGCCCAAAGCCCCAAACTTCTGGTGACATTCACTGTGGATGGGGAGAGAGCCCTAGGCAGCCTTCTTGTTATTACCCAGCACGGTAGACCCAGGACACTGGACACAGTCTGAGTTCTAACAAGATCTGCTCGGCTCCACAATCAGACTTATTTTTTTTTTTTTTGTGGGCTTTTCTAATCATCTACTTTAGCTCCCAAATAAATGACATAGACTTATCAAATTTATTAATAAGCTTTAAACTCAATAAATGGGCAGTTATTTTTTTATACTAATCCTTTAAGCTAGTCTGGCTCTGTCTGAGCAGTGTTTGCTTTGTTTCCCCACCCTACCCCCCATCTTCCTCCTTCTCCGCTCCCTGTGGTGCCTACCTAAGACTCCAACCCTGGGAATGGAAGCTCTGCACACCTCTCTTCTGCACAGTTACAAACTGTCCAGCTTTTTAAAAATTAATCAATCAGAGATAATTGGGGGTGGTGGTGGTGAAGTTTTATACAACATAGATCAGTGTGAATGCACTCGTCTGGACTGCAACCAGATCCTGGGGCCCAGAATTAAGCATTTTATACGTAGATCACCCGACCAGCCCCTAACATACACATATGAGATTGTGTGCCACAGCCTGTGTGTGTGGGGTCACAGGACAAAACAACTTTGTGGAACTGGCTCCTTCCTTCCACCGTTGTGTGGATTCTGGGGACTGAATGTAGGTTAGGCCATAAGGCATGTGTGGCAAGCATCTTACCTGGCTGAGCCACCTCACTGGACTTCCTTTATTGTGGCTGCAGGTGTGTATGTACCTGTGTGTGTGTAGGTCAGAAGACAAAGTCTCTCACTGGCCTGGAGATTTTCATGTGGGCTAGGCTGCCTGGGCAGGGAGCCCTAGGAACTCTGCTTGTCTCCACTTTCTCAGAACTAGAATTACAAGTAGGAGCAAGCACACCTTTACATTCCCACATGGGTTCTGGGAATCCGACTCAGAGCCTCTTACTTACATGGCAAGTGCTTTACTGACAGCCGTCTTCCAGCACCTACCTACATAGATTTAAATTTTTTGCATGAAAATATGATAATATCTCAGTTCCAAAATAATTTTTTGGCGGCCGCTCAAGTCTGGGCGCAGTTGCTGCTTGCGCTTGACCCTTAGCTCAGGTCCCTCTATTGTTACAGTGCAGTTTCCACCTTTGTAAATTAGGCATGCCGCCATACCACTGCATGGTTATGATGACTGAAAGGATTAACACTTGTAAAATGCCTAGTTCAGTGCTGGTGATGAGACTAGACCAGCATTGGCTACAGATGGCCGTGCACACGTTGTTGTTTCTGAACCTCTGTTTTTTCCCAAACACACTAGCTTCAAAGGATAAGGTTTGGGCAGCCCAGCTGGGCAGAGGCTTCAAGAATGCCCTGCCATCCAAAGCTGCTGGCTTTCTGCTGAGGGAAGAGGATGGGGGATGGGGGGCGGGGGATGGGAGGTAGAGGTTGTGAGGCATCAAAAACCCCACCCCCGACAATGCCTATTTAGCATATCAGTGTGGGCTCTGTCCACCCGGTTCTCTCAGCACCACAAAGCACCTGTTACAGAATCCTGGCTCCTCTCAGCACTTCTCACTGTTCCCCAAACCTCTCTAGGCCCCCCCGCAGCTGTATTTCCTCCCCTCCCCTCAGCTTCCTTTTCCTATATAACTCTGCCGTTTTTGACTCTGTGCTCTCTTGGCTTCTAGGACTTTTTTTCGCCCTTTTGGTCTTCTGCGCTCTTCTCTTCCTCTCTCCTCTCATGGCCCAGTCTGCTCTGCTGGCCATAAGAGTCTGGACTCTTCTAGGTGCCTCTGCCTGATATCTCCCTCGTATCTACAATAAAAACCTGTTTAACCATACCTAGGAGCAGCCATGACCTCATTTTTATTCATCTGGTACCCAAACGTGGGAGCGGTATATGTGAGATCTTTTTTGAGGGATTTGTTCTCTCTGAACCAAGGTGTTGATCTGACTCTGCTGAGATATGTACAGCTCATTTGTTTCTGCTGGCTTCTGCTACCCACCAAATTTGGCTCCAAATTCTAGAATCTGCCTCTTCAGCCGCTTCTTTCTTCAACCTGCTCTAACCATCTGTCTCTCCCTGTGGACATATTAAGTGTCTCTCTGGCTCCCAGAGCCTGCTATGCCCACCTGCTACACTCTCCACATGTACGTCTCTCTACTAAGACACTTGTCTGTCTCCCTCCATTGGAGCCCTCCCTTTGCCCCAAAGCCTTCCCTACTCTGCCTCTACAGCTGCTCTCTCCTCCTCTTCTACTGGATAAATGTCTCCCTGGGGCTGACTGCTTTGGCTAAGCTGCAGCAGTGTACCGCATGCTCCTTTCATTGTAGCATGGCCCATGGACACCAGCACAGACTCCTGCTGTGGTAGGGCTATGGGCCCAGACATGGCCCTGGTGGCAGCCCAGAGAGGAAAAGCACCATGGCCTCAGGTGGCCGTGCAAGCCTCTACGCCAGGCTGTCCTTCACTGCAGTGGTGTCTCCAGTTCTGCCTCCCTTCATAGCTCACAAACTGTTGCACTTTTCTTTCTTTCCCATCTCTCCATCATATACTTGTTAATTGTAGTGGCGCCTGCTCGCCTGTGCTGCCAGGTGGCAAGTGCATCTCTGCAACAAACTATTCCTATGGGAATAGAGAGCCAGCAATAGAGAGCCAGCAGGAAATGAGCTCAGTGGCATCTTTGGAGGGTCCTTGTCTGATAATGTTGAGTTTGGGCTTCTCTTTTTAAATTTTATCTTATTTTTTATTTCATTTAAATTAAAATTTTCTTCTTCCTTTCTTCTTTAACCTCCCCCCCCAACTCTATGGGTCCTTTGCATATAGATTATGCCCCTCCCCCTTTGGGGTATTCTTGAGTGTGTGAACAAGTGGGTCTCTGCATCTGTATCTGGTGTGTGTGTGTGTGTGTGTGTGTGTGTGTGTGCGCGCGCCTTTTTTTGGGCTCTTTCCTTCTGTATGTTTTCTTTTTGTTTGTTTTTTGTTTTTTGAGACAGGGTCTCTCTATATTGCCTTGGCTGTCATGGATTTGCTTTGTAGACCAGGCTGGCCTCGAACTCACAGCGATCTGCCTGCTTCTGTCTCCTGAGTGCTGGGATTTAAGGGATGCATCACTATATCAGGCCCTTCTGTATGTTTATATTGTCCAATTCCAATAGGTCTATTTTTGTCTTCTCTTATTATATTTTGTTTTATTAATAAAAACCCCTTAGACATCTGTTTGTTTTCTAATAAGAGACAGAAAGGAATCTATATGGGAGGGAAGGGGAGATCTGGTGGGGAAACTAGGAAGAGTAGAAGGAGGGGAAAAATTAAAAATAAATAAAATAAGTAATAAAATATTATAGACTACAATAATTAGCCTATTAACTAATAGGACTAATAATGCATGTTACTTTATTGTCATAAGTTTATATATAAAATTTTTATAAGATGTCATGTTTTGAAGTAAACCAGCTTTTAGGCAAGATCTCTGAAGAAAGAAAGTAAGTTACACAACCAATTTCAGTCATATGGACCCACAGTTAAAGCTCAAGATTTTCCGTCTTTCTCTTAAAAATGAAATCAGCCCATAATCTATCACCTTTCACAAAACTAGCTTCAAATGGATCAAAGATCTAGGTGTGACGCCTGCAACTTCTGGAAGAAAACATAGGTAGTACCCTGCATGCTATAGAAATGGACTTTCTGAATTGGACTTCATTTGTCCAATAATTAAGGCCAATATTGACAAGTGGAATTTCATAAAACTAAAAATGTTAAGGAAACAATCAATTGGCTTAAGAGGAAACTCGCTGACAAGGAGAGAAGCGTTGCCAGCTGTTTAAACAGAGATTTAACATCTAGAATATACAAAGAGCTAAAAACAAACAAACAAAAAATTAAAAGAAAACAAAATAAAAAACAGCAATACAAACAAAATAGTCATAAAAGAACCAAACAAACCAATATTAAACAGTGCATTCAAAAAACTTCTCTGTGATCTGAACAGAGTTCTCAAAAGAAGAAATAAAAATGACTAAAAAAAAAATCTTAAAAATTTTAAACCATCACTAGCAATTAGAGAAATGCAAATCAAAGCAGCTTTGAGATTTCATTTCACCTCAGTTGGAACTGTAAAGATCAGTGGAATAACTGGCAACAAATGCTGAGAAGATACAAACTGACCCACACCCAGAACAAGAGCGGTCTCATGTTCTCCCTCACTGGAAGCTGCTAGCTGCAGACGCACAGAGGAGCACATGACCTGGAGTCACTGCAGAAGACTGTGAAGTAAAAAGGGACCATGATGGGAAGGGAACAATAGATAGGGAGGTATCAGGATATAAATGAGCTGAAGGGGAAAACATGCATTTAACCAGGCGGGGAGTGAGATAAATATAGAAGAAGGAGAACAGAGAGTAAAATAACAGCAAAGATGTCTGAAGAAATAATCAGAAATCATACTATTAGCTATCTACTTGAAAATACCATAGTAATATAAGTCTGTATATGTATAAACTATGTGTTTATAGTGTAAGTGAAAATTCTCTATTTAAGCTAACAATGTTCTTCCTAAGAGCCTTTAGCTATCTAACAAAACAAACAAACAAACAAAAAACAAACAAGCAAACAAACACACACACACAAAAAACCAAAAGAAACAATGCAAAACCCCCCTCAATACCAAGCATGAAAAGCTCTCTTTTGAGTTGTTGGTTAGGGTTGCCCAATAGACTCTCATAAGCTATTATGGTCGCCCTTGATTGCCACCCAGAGGTGGAAAGTGAGGTCCCTATTGCACTTTGGATACAGGTCCTAGAGGACCCAAGTTGGACATTGCCTGAATGTTCCCTCCCTAAGGACTAGCTTCCATGTACCAGAAGCCAGCACACAATTTTACAAAGGAGAACAGCAACCAATGATCCTATCCAGATGTGCTACCTATTTTTTTTTTTTTTTTTTTGTCAATTTGACACAAGGTGGAGTCATCAGAGAGGAGAGAGAATGCCTTCAACCTGATGTGGTGGCACATACCTTTAGTCCCAGTACCCTGGGGGCAGAGGCAGTTAGATCTCTGTGAGTTCCAGGCCAGCCTGTCTGAGTCTCTAGCTAACAGATTCCCAGGTGCCAGTATCTCTCATCTTGGGAAATAAATTCACATCATTGTGGGTATTGGTGGGCACATATCCTGCTCCCTGCGTCTGTCTTCCCCCCTTGCCTGACAATCAAGCTGGTGTTCAGAAACTACTTCCATTCCCTGAGATGTGTAAGAAGAAACTCCCACCTCTGCCTCGCTTCAGAGACCTGGGCAGCATTCTGCTATGTATCTGTCTGTCTCTTAATATCACTAGTAACACTTTTAATAATTTCTTCAGCATTCTGTCTCAGTGTTCCTCTTTTATTTATTTTTATTTGATCTGTATGAGTCTGTGCCACATGGCGCATGCAGTGCCTGCAGAGGCCAGAAGAGGGAACCAAATCCATTGCAACTGGAATTACAGATATTTGGGAGCCACCACGTGCCACCGTGAGCCACTGGCAAGAGCCACAAGTACTTTTTTTTTTTTTTTTGTGACAGAGTTTCTCTATGTAGCCTCAGCTGTCCTAGACTCACTTTGTAGACCAGGCTGGCCTTGAACTCACAGCAATCCGTCTGCCTCTGCCTCCCAAGTGCTGAGATTAAAGGCGTGCGCCACCATACTCGGCCTCACAAGTGCTCTTAAAGTGGTTAAGAGTCATCTCTCCAGCCTCTTCAATGTCCATCTTGAACCCCCATATGAGGCCTTCTGATTCTTACCCCAGCGAACTGATATCTGGTTCTATGTAAAGTTAGTTCTCTGTGTTGCCCTGGCTGTCCTGGAGCTCAGTGTGTAGCTCAGGCTGGCCTCTGCCTCCTGCCTCTGTGAAGCTGAGATTAAATGGGTGTGCCACCACACCTGGTTTCTCCAGAGTTAAGGGCTATGAGACGGACTGAATGCGCTCTGTCCCCACCTGACGTGTCTCTCAGATTCTCATTTGACTGAAGAGCTGTAGGTTGGCTTTAGACAACGCGACTTGCAAAGAAGGAAATTCACAGCTGTGTGGCATCCACGCCAACAGGCATCTCACCAACAGGGCCTATTGCTGTTGAGCCTGCCTGGACCAGGCATTTCCAGGTTCGTTCTTTCTTTCTTTCTTTCTTTCTTTCTTTCTTTCTTTCTTTCTTTCTTATTATGTATGCAGTGTTCTGCCTGCTGGCCAGAAGAGAGCATCAGATCAGATCATATTATAGATGGCTGTGAGCCACCATGTGGGTGCTGGGAATTGAACTCAGGATCTCTGGAGGATCAGTCAGTGCTCTTAACTTCTGAGCCATCTCTCCAGTCCCTCCAGGTTCTTTCTTATTCAGAGAATCAAAAAACCAGCCATGCCCGGCTGTGGTGGCACATGTCTTTCATCTCAGCACTTGGGATGCAGAGGCAGGCGGATCACTGTGAGTTCGAGGCCAGCCTGGTCTACAAAGCAAGTCCAGGGCAGTCAAGGCTACACAGAGAAACCCTGTCTCAAGCAACAACAACAACAACCCCCCAAAAAACAAACAAACAAAAATAACAACAGGAAAAACAGCCAGACATGGTGTGGCTGAAACAGGAAGATCTCTGTTAGTTTGAGGCCAGCCTCGTCTACATAGTAAGTTCCAGGCCAGCCAGAGCTACACAGTGAGACCATAATCTAAAGAAACAAAACAAAGAATTAAAAAAAAAATCATACAAATATCAAAGCAGTACAAAGTTTCATCTAAAGAGACAGTACAGTGTAGACTGCATGGAGCAGCATGCTACCTGAGCTACAGTGCACAAGAGCTTCTGTGACTGTTTGAGGCTTCCTTTAGTCCAGGCCAGGAAGAGGAATTGGGTAAGCATGTGGATGGTTCTCTGTCTTCATTGACAGGCTCGTGTTATATTGTGTAAGTCTTTCGCAGAATACAAGGGGTTTTAGTTGCATGCTTGTCCAATGATGCACACACACAAGGGAGTAAACTGGTGATTCCCTTCCCCCTACTCCCTAAAAGCTCACTCAGAGGAAACAATGAGCCTTACTGTGTCTGCATGCAAAGTCACTTCAAGCTGCACTGAGCCCATGCGTGTAGTTTGTAGACGTGTTCAGGGCCATATAGGAATGGAAACTAACCATAGAGGGGAGTATCCAACGGGCCTCTAAGGGAGACGTGGCCTATTGCATTGTTAGCGGAGTGTAAATGCATCTTAGTGTAGGTAGGGCCCAAGTTGGCTAAGAGCACTGCTAAGAAGGGAGTGTGTGTAGCCAAAGTCAAGAACAGTGCCAGGTTGCTAAGAAATTCCCTATGTGTTAGGTCAGTAGGAGCAGATCTTCATTACTCTTGGGTATGTCTTTGGCGGCAGACTGTGGGTGGCAGCTGGAATCTCCACATCTGTATAAAAGCCTCACCTGCAGTCACCTGCTTCGTTGATAGTCCAATTCTAGCATGAGAGTTGGGTCTTCCTTTGAAGCCGGCAGTCTCCACAGTCTAGTCTTTCAGGGAGGAGATCACACCCCACTAATAGATAGCTGACAACCCCCAGCCTTCCTCTCTGTTTTGGGCACAACTATCGATCTTTTTTATCTATTTCATGTCCTAGCTCAGGATGATCCAAGTCTAAAAGTGAACTCCTTCAAGAATGTCTATTGGTCAGACTCCATGGAGGGCTCACGGGTCCCATGTCTAGCTAAGAAGTGCGACAACAGAGCCTATCTCCTATCCTCACTGCCAAATAATTTTCTAGTCAGTGGGTGACGGTTTCCTGCTGAAAGACTACGCTACCCAGCTTCCCTTGCGGCTAGGCAAGGAAGGGAGGGACTACGGGAAGGAATAAAAATTGCCCCCAGTTTCTTGTGCCGATTTTCCTTCATCCTGCGCAGCATGGAATGTATGGCTTCTGTATCCATTTAGGTGAGGTCTGAGATAACCCCGCGCCTGCTATGTCAAACACGGTCCCGCCTAAAGGTCAGACATGCTACTCTTTCTGCCTTTTCTGTCTCCGTTAATCCGCCAGTAATAATCTACCAGTGAAAGGGTGGCAGAAGTAACTGTTAGCAGTCCGAAGAGTTCCCCTTCATCTTTCTGGGATAGCTACTAGATTAAATCAAATTTATGACATCATTACAGAAGAAAATTCCAGGATGAGCCTGTGAAAAGTAGAGTTAGAAAAGAAATTTCAAAATAGATGTTAAGCAGGAGGGCTATGAAACAAACAGGCAGTCAGGAAAAAGAAGATAAGCCCAAGGGTAATTGTTAGGCGCCTTTGCAAAAGATATGTATCCTTTGATCTTGTGGGTTTAAAGTTCCGTTGCTTAAAGGGTGGAATTTCCAACATGATTTAACGATTAAGTAAAGTTTAAAATGTAAGTCTAAAATTTAAATAAAAGACATCAGCCAGTCTACTTATTGCTTTTATCTTAAAGAATTTCTTTTTGTCAACAAACTGTAAGGTGGGTTTTTAAAGTATTAAATTAAGTTAAAGTGTAGGGACCAGAGAGGAGTGCTGAAATACAAAGATTCCACACATGTTGGCCCTAAGTAAGCACAGCTGCTGTTTTTAACTTCCTTGCTTGAGACGTGTGGGAAGGAGGCATGGTTATTCCTGCAGGCAATTCTGGCTTCATCAGTGCTGTCTGAAGTCTCTTGATTCTGTGAGAAGGAAACCCAAACTAGATCCCAAGATGAAGGGCTGCTTCTCTCTGTGTTCCCATCGGTTTTCTGTCTTTTTACCTTGCCTCAGGTTCAGCATGACACAGACAGCAGAGTGTGAGTCTGGATTCCTGACATGAGAACACTGGGCTGCCTGCAGCTTGGCTGCATATCTCACGCCGGTCACTGTTTCCTATGATGTGGGGATAGGTAACCGCTTTTTACTTCATCCTGCTCTCTGGCTCTGGTGAACAACTCAATACACACATGCAGGTCTCAGTCCTGCTCAAAGAACCTGAAAAGTATGGCTAATGGAAGTCACGTTCCTGAATCGCCTCTACACAGGAAAAGTCGGTGGGGTTCTCAACCGCAAGTGTCTGTTTAAAACAAAGAACAAACGTTCTTAGCTCTTCCTTCATTCCTGCTGCTTGGACCCATCTCTCTACTCCCCCTGTTCTTAGGGATTTACTGCTCCAATCTTTACCATTGCTATAGATTAGATTCACCTTGAAATATGGGCAATATTAGATGGTCCTCAGCTCAGACCATGCTTTATGAAACAACACAATCAGGAAACCAAAGCACTGCATTGGAGGTGAACTTTTTACTGGAGGATAGATACCCAGATCCTAAAAAAAAAAAAAAAAAAAAAAGTCCATGACCTTCCCTTTCTTATGGTATTAGTTTTGATTCCCTCCATTTCTTTCTTTCTTTCTTTCTTTTTTCCGAAACAGGGTTTCTTTGTGTAGCCTTAGCTGTCCTGGACTCGCTTTGTAGACCAGGCTGGCCTCGAACTCACAGCGATCCGCCTGCCTCTGCCTCCTGAGTGCTGGGATTAAAGGCATGTGCACCACCACGCCTGGCTTGATTCCCTCCATTTCTAGTCACCTCTTTGAGGTACTGGGAAAAATGGCTTGTGCTGGCTAATTTTATGCCAACTTCACAGAAGCTAGAGGTATCTGAAAGGAGGGAACTCCAATTGAGGAAATGCTTCCATAAGATCTGGATGTAAGGCATTTCTTCTTCTTGTTCCTCTTGTTCTTCTCCTTCCTCCTCCTCCCCCTCCTCATCTTCCTCCTCCTTCAGCTTTTTAAGTCGATTCTTTGTGAATTTCACATCATGAGCTCCAATCTCACTCATCTTCTCGTCTCTTTGTATCTGTCTTCCAACCTTGCAAGCTCCCACCGAAAAGAAAAGCAAAACAAAACATTGAAAAAAAATCTCAATAAATTAATAAAATATATTTAAAAAGTTAACAAATTAAAAAAAAATCTCATCGTGGAAGCTGTGTGTGTCACACAGTATACACTTTCGTTCACACATTTTTACTTGCAAATATTCATTGCAATGAGTCATTGGTCTGGTTTATGGGCTCTGGCTCCTGCTACACCATCTATGCTCTATCAATACTGGATTCTCACTGGGACTCCTCTAGGATATCCTGTTGTTGCCCTGTCATGGAGATCCTGCAGCTTTGGATCTGCAGAACTGGCCCTTTCATGTGCTCCAGCAGTTCATACATGAGGTAGATGTTGGGTTGGATCAACTCAAAGCCCTGGATCTGGGGCTGGGTAGTAGCTGAATTGGTTGGCTCACCAGCTCTCCTGCACCCACACCCCCAGGGTGAACTCTCCAGCACTGCCCAGGCTAGCTCATCCAATGCTGTGTCCAACAAAGTGCAGGGCCAGCTCACTAGCCATCATCCCATCTGAGCCAGCTCTACTGTGCTGCCCAGTCAATGTGCGGGGCCTGCTGTCCTGAGTGCTGCAGCCAGTTGTGAGGGAATGCCTAGCTTTCCAGCTCTTATACCCTTGAGGCCAGCTCACCAGCACCTTCACCCTCAGGGCCAGATCTACTGTGCTGCCCAGGAGAGGCACAGGGCCTCCTCTGCCAAGTGCTGTAGCCAGTGATGGGCAGGGCCAGCTCTCTGGCCTTGGGGCCAGCTCTCCCAACTGCAAAGGTGGTGAAGGTCCAGTGGGAAAGGACATCTCTCCTGTGCCCAAGCTGCCTTTTGGCAGACCAGTAACAGGGCTGGCCCATCCCCATTTTCCAGCCATTAGGGCCAGCTCTACGGAGCTGTATAGGTAAGGTACAGGGCTGGCTCTCCCAAGTGCCACAGCCAGTGAGGGGCAGGGCCAGCTCTGCACAGCCATTGGACATCAACATGGTCTCACATGGCAGACCAGAATAGGATGTCTGGATGGCATTTAATGTTAATATGAGCCAAAGACATCGACACTGATCCCTGCTGTTGCATGACTACAGACCCAGACATGGCCCTCAGTGGCACCATGTGTTGGGACTTCACCATGGCTGCAGGTGGTAGGGCAGGCTGCTCACAACAGGCTGGCCCTCCCCATCCTACCTCTTCTCATAGGACATCCGTCCACCACATACTTATACATCAAATGGCTCCTGCTGCCATGTGGTGGCCGGCGGGCCTCTGAGTGTCTTCTCCAGCCTGAGCCATAAATTTCTTAATTAGTGATGGATGGGGAAGGCCCAGGCCATTGTGGGTAAAGCCAGCACTGGGCTAGTGGTTCTGGATTCTATAGGAAAGATGGCTGAGCAAGCCATGGGAAGCAAGCCAGTAGGCAGCAACTTACCATGGCCTTTGTATCAGCTCCTGCCTCCAGGTGTCTGCCCTGTTTGAGTTTCTGCCTTGACTTCCCTCAGTGATGGACCGTTATTTGGAAGTGTAAGCAGGAATAAGCCCTTTCCTCCTCAAGTTGCTTTGGCCATGGTGTTTCATCTCAGCAACAGTAACCCTAGCTAGGTTACGCTTACTAGGGTTACTACTCATTGGCTCTCTTTTATCTAATTAATTAATCTTCCTTTCATTTCTCATCACTACTTACTTAAATAGGTAACTGACACAGGGAATAAGATCTATACTATTAGATTTTATTAGCTGCTCTCCGAGAAACCGAGTATGGCTCCCCAAAACCAAGTCCCCCTATACATGTGATTGCTTTCTGTTGCCAAAATATCTCCAATCTAGAGCTTCATCCTTCAGGGAGGCCTGTCCTATGCTCTCACCACTACTTTGCTGTTAATGTTCCTCTGCTGGCTAAGTTCAAGGCCAGCTGAGTCTACAGAGTGAGTCCCAGGACATCCAGGAAACCCTGTTTCAAAACACCAAAGGGAAAAAAAATATTCCTCCCTTTGGGCTAACTCTGTTATAATTTTTAAATTGTTATATCATGATGATGGTGATGATGAAGTGTGCATGTATGTAGGAGTGCACAGATACATGGTCATGTATGTCTCAGCACATGTGTGGAAGTCAGAGGACACATTGTGGAACCTGGTCTCTCTTTCCATCTTTACATGAGCTTAAGGCAGTGGTTCTCAACCTGGGGATCGAAAGACCCTTTCACAGGAGTCACCTAAGACCACAGGAAAACACAGACACTCAAATTATAATTCATAACAGTAGCAAAATTACAGCTATGAAGTAGCAACAAAAATAATCTTACGGTTGGGGTCATCACAACATGAGGAACTGTATTAAAGTGTCGCAGTATTGGGAAGGTTGAGAACCACTTGTTTAGGGGATCCCTCCTGAGCCATCTGCGTCTCCCTGTCACCAGTATTTTAACAATTGGCATGACCCAGAAGTCCAGGCTATTGCCTCAACACTGGCAGCTTATCAGGTATTTTGATTTCAAGTCGTATTTGTATCTTGCTCTGTCCTGTGACTTGTGGCTTAAAAGCTCTCTTGTCTTTACCCCTTTGTCACAGTGGTTTGGCTTTGCTAATTCTAGTTGACTTTTTTGCTTGTAAACTGGGCAAAATTTCCAGAGACCGTTTGTCACGTCCTTTCTGGAGTCTCAGCAGAAGAATCCCAGGATTTTTTTTTGTTCAGCAAAGAAGTGTCCTCAGACGACCTCCTTGCCTATGAGACAGCCGGCTCTAGTCATTTCAGAGCCCAGAAGGATCCCAGTGTATGTTTGTTCCAGGAGTCTTATATCTGAAGTTCCTGCTTTGGTTGCTGCCACCTCCTGGTCAAAGGTGCCAATTGCACTGGGAAACACATTGAAGATCCAGGTTTTTGTGTGTGTGTGTGTGTGTGTGTGTGTGTGTGTGTGTGTGTGTGTGTGTGTGTGTTTTGTTTTGTTTTGTTTTTTGCTTTGCCTGATATTTTTAGATCTTTATACGTTTAGTAATTTGTTCCAAGTACCCTTTGAGCTCTCAGTCGACCCTGTCTAACCACCTTGCCTTAGCTCAAACTCCTTGTGTTAGATTACAGTCAAGTAATGTGTGTGTGTGTGTGTGTGTGTGTGTGTGTGTGTGTGTGTGTGTTTTGTTTTGTTTTGTTTTTTGCTTTGCCTGATATTTTTAGATCTTTATACGTTTAGTAATTTGTTCCAAGTACCCTTTGAGCTCTCAGTCGACCCTGTCTAACCACCTTGCCTTAGCTCAAACTCCTTGTGTTAGATTACAGTCAAGTAATATGTGTGTGTGTGTGTGTGTGTGTGTGTGTGTAGGGGGGGCTGCGACTGTAGTATTTATATGCATTAGACTGAAGGAATGTTTAAATGTATGGATGGAAAAACAAAACAAAACACAACAAAGCCGTAGAGGAATTTGTAGCATGAACGCTGTAAGAGATGCCAGAGACTTGTGAATTTCAATAAACAATGAAGAAAGAGCAGCTTGAAAACACGTTAGCATAGGGTCATGACCTACCTATATTACCAGGTCAATAATTCAACCACACCAACCCTCATTTCAAATAATTCTTCATAGCTACCTACTCCCAACTTGTGTGTGTTTTAGGCTGTTCCCGAGGCTGTAACAAAATGGCTTCCATATGACTCAGTTGAAGCATCGAGTCACTTTATATGGTCCAGTGACCTGGGAAGTCCAGCTTGAAGGCTCCAGCAGAGTGGGTATCTGGTGAGCATCTATTCCTTCTTTGTGTGTCCTCACATTAGAAGAGCAAGCACGAGCAAGCACACTCCTCCCATCCTCTCTTAGAAGGGCCATGATACTTTCATGAAGCTGCCCCTATTGTGAGTTTGGGATGTGATATCACCATCCAGGTCATCACAGCATGTTAGCAGCCTGAAGAAGTGTGCCTTAGCCAGTACTGAATTATCACCACCCTGAATGTCAACAGACTGCTTACAGTTATGGGAAGTAAATTCTAGGTTTGAGTCACTTCTTTCTGGTTTCACAATTCCCTAAGATATATTCAAATAGGTTACAAACTGAGAACATCTAGTCTTATTTTTGCCTTTAAAAGTGGGGAATGAAAGCTGGTCATGATGTATCACACCTTTATTCCTAGCACTTGGGAGGCAGAGGCTGGCGGATTTCTGAGTTTAAGGCAAGCTTGGTCTGTATAGTGAGTTCCAGGATAGGTACGGCTACACAAAGAAGCCCTTCATCCAAAACCAAAACCAAAAAAAAAAAAGCAGGAATAAAATCAGATAACAGATACTGTTTTACTATTGATTTATTGATTGATTATACTGGGAATTGAACTGAGGGCCTCACATTCCAGGCAAGTGCTCT
The DNA here is from genome assembly GCF_903995435.1 of Acomys russatus. Lineage (NCBI taxonomy): Eukaryota > Metazoa > Chordata > Mammalia > Rodentia > Muridae > Acomys > Acomys russatus. Next base: position 2,261,729 of record NC_067162.1, read on the forward strand.
ACTACAGGCAACACCCTTATCCCTCTTTTTACTTTATATTTTTGAAGCTCACTAAATTGCCCAGGTTGGCCTTGACGTTATGGTCATCCAGCCAGGCTTTGAACTTGTGCTGTGACCTCCTGAGTACTTGGGATATAATCCTGTATGCGTGTGTTGGTTTTGCTGTTGTTTGGTTTTTAAAATAATATAGCAAATAAACTTTCAATTAATATTTTATTTTTAAATATATTTAATGTTTTAAAAGTTGTGCTGTGTAAGTCGCCCCTCCATGTGCTTGTATATATGACAGGTGTCCACATCACCTGTGTTGTGTCTGTCTTTGCATTGTTATAGTTAGATAAACTTCAAGATCTCAGAAAAAAGAACCTTCCCTTTTGATTTTGGTATTCCCCAGCAGTGTCTCACATGTATTTATCATGTGTGCGTGAGTGTGTGCGTGTGGCAGAGGACAACTCTCAGGGGTCAGTTCTCCTTCCATCATGAGGGTTGTGGGGAGGGGACTTAGGCCAGGCTTTATGGCAAGCGCCTTTCCCCACTGAGCCACTATAAGGTTGGTACGGTCATTTCTTCTTTTGAGGTAGGCTCTTGGCTTCATAACTAAATATGTGATTTTTTTTGAAAAGTTGTTTAACCTTTCTGAACCTTAGATGTCAGTTGTGAAGTCAGGAGAATAAGGGCTGGAGAGAGGACTCAGCCTAATGCTGTGAGCATGCATTGCTCTTCCAGACGACTTGAGTTTGATTCCCAGTACCAGTGTTAAGTGGCTCGAAATGGCCTGTAAGTCTAGCTCCAAAGGATCTGACACCTCTGTGGGCACCCACAATGTGGCACATGGACACACACACACACACACACACACACACACACACACACACACACACACACACACTTTTAAGTAAGTAAATAAAACTAGAGAATTAAACTGGAGGTTTTTAAAAAATAATAGTGTGCGTTTAGTTTTAATGCTTCAAAAAAAGATAGCTAAAATAATGAGATTTACTTTTTAGGTTAGAAAATTGAGTCTTTTTATCCATGTGAAAACAAAGACATGAATATAAGTCACTCCTGCACCCAAGCACTTTAGTATCAGCTTTTATAACTATAAAACGTAATATGGTGATTCTAGTAATCAGATTTATTTGATACATAGTTTATGGATTTTAAAATTCAATTTTGGGCCATTTGACTCTTTGTTCTTCAGACCTTACAAGAGTAAAATATTTTACCTGAAATGAAAATCCCAAACATACTAGAAATCTTGCAGCTTCTGGCTCTGGAGGAGGTTTCACAGGAGTTCCATGTTGATGAGTAATACACTGAGTTTTTCTTAGATGTTTAATACTTTCCAAGGCAGCAGGTTCTCTTGATACAGATGCAGATTAATGGACCCAGTCCCAGAAGGTTGGAGCCCATATATTATAACTCGCTGAGTCCCCCCCCGCCAAGTCAACATTTAGTTTGATCACAAATGCTGGAAAGATGGCTCAGTGGTCAAGAGCACTTGCTGCTCTTCTAGAGGGCCTGGTGTTCGATTCCCACCATCCGTGAAGGCTTGCAACCAGCTGTGAGTGAATTCAGTGCCCCTTTTGGCCTCTCCAGTACCAGGCACGCAAGTGGTGCACAGACATATGTGTGGACAAAACATCCATATACATTAATTTTTTTTTTTTAGTTTGGTCAGGAATCATCATTTTTATTTTTATCAAATATCAGTCACTCAGTGGTGCAGGAACCTCAGGTCTCCTCTCTCAGATATTCACCCCAGTGCACTTTAAATTAGAGTATGTAGTTAGGGGATCTGGATAGCATATAAGCATGTCATTTATACTTATCCATAATGAATTTCCACTCATGTCAAATATACTGAATAGACTGAAATCTTCATTATCTCTGCTTGTCTGACCATATAGACAAGTGAAAGAACAGATGGTGGGAACGCACAGGCAGGCCACACTGGTTGCTGTGATCAGGTTTTCACTTTCAGTAAGATGTGAGTTTTGTATCTGGTAAGTAGATTCTTATTACACAATCCCCAAATTACTTAAAGATAATAATCGAAGCCCAAGTAACCAACCATGGATGAGAAAACAGATACTTCTAGATTCCATCTGAGTTGGTCACAATTTCAGTAAAAGCTAAGACTACTCAGATCTGACAAGCAGTCTAGTCCCTAAATTAAAAATGAGCACAGATGGGCTGGAGACAGGGCTCAGTGGGTAAGAGCAATCACTGTGCAAAAATGAGGATGCAAGTTCAGTTTTCAGAATCTGTTAAAAAGCTGGGTATGGCCCTATACCAGCCTTTACCCCACAGATGTACAGGGCAGTTGAAAGAGGATCCCTGGGGCTTACTGGATATCAGCCTAGTTCCAGGGTCAGTGAGAGATCCTGTCTTATAGGAATAGGACAGAAAATGATAACACAGGACACCCGAAGTCTTCCTCTGGTTTCTCTACATGCTTAGATATTTTGTTGGCCCACATGTGCTCATGCACACACACATATACACAAATACATACATACATAATGATTATAAAGGCTATGTGAAATATGAATTAACATGTAGTACAGTTAAAAATGTAACCTATCTTTTTGGGAGAAGTATCTTTGAATCTTTTAAATACCATATCCAAGGTTAAATCTCTTGGTCAGAAAATAAGACAGGGTCCCGTCTTGTCACTATAGTCACCAGCACTTAGTTTCACCTACAAGTAGCTGAAGTCAGGACTAGACTATTAATCCCGAGCCCATTTTGGACTCCTTATTGTTGATGTCTCCCTATTTTTTTCCTCAGATCACCTCCAAGATAAAATTCTTTTCTCTTAGAAAACAAACAACCACTTAACACTCCTACCCTCCTCCTCACCTCAATAATATAACAAAATATCAAGGTTTTCTGATCTTGGCAACATTTGGCCTCATACTCACTTCACTGAGTGGATCACAATTGACTTTGACGCAATTCTGGCAATTCTATGTCTCTTACCTAGTGATTAGTCTGGTAAGTATTAGTTCTCAATTGCTGCTGTAACAAGTTACCTAAAGTTTAGATGTTCAGCACAGATGTACTCATTCATAATTCTGTTGGTCAAGATTTAGGAATGGTTCCACTGGTTTCTGTCTTCCAAGTTTAATAAAGATAAAAGAAGATGCTGTCCTGAGATGAGTTTATCAACTTTTTCTGAGAAGGATCTGCTTCCGTGTGTATTTTGGTCAGTGGAGGATACAACACTTGTGGTTGTAAAACTTTGTACTTTTTTGCTATTGGTTATTGACTGGGTGTGGCCCCCAAGTTACTAGAGGGTTCTTTTTAAAGTTTATTTTGTTTTTTATCTTATGTGCATTGGGGTGAGTGTGTCAGGTCACCTGGAACTGGAATTAGACAGTTGTGAGCTGCCATGTGGGTGCTGGGAATTGAACCCGGGTCCTTTGGAAGAATAGACAGAGCTCTTAACCACTGAGCCATCTCTCCAGCCCCTACTAGAGGGTTCTTATGCAAGAACCCTAACATCTCATCAACACACTGTCGAATTCTTCATGCCTGGATGTAAAAGGAATGAATTATTCTGTATATATTAACTAACACAAGAAATTATTATGGTGGTAGTTATTCCTTAGCCAGCTATTTTCTAAGTAAGACATAGAGACTTGTTAAATTTATGATAAACTGAATAAGTTTATGGAGCTGGGCAGATAACAATCCTCTAAGCTATTTTGTTTTCTCCCAGCTACGACCCACAAGTTATTTAAAAATAAGTCATCCTTTCCAGGCTGGGTATGCACCGTCAGGCCAAGTTCTCTTTCTCTATCTTCTCCCTCTCATGGTCCTTCTCCAACCCCAAGCTTGGGAGCCTAAACTCCCATTACCTCTCTTCTGTCCATCCCAGGCTGTTGGCAACTTTGTTAACCGACCATGGATAATTGGGGATCAAAGTTAGACAGCATCACTTGGTGTGTGTGAGAATGTGCTCATCTGAGGTATAACCCAATCTCTCTGGGAGACAGTAATTAGCATTAGAATACATAGTGCCAGGCCATCCCCCAACACTTGGAGTCTTTCTGGTCACTCTCATCCCTCTCTTTCACTTCAACTAGAGTAAATGCTGTAGTGTCTTTTGATACTTTTAGTCCTTGGATAAATCCGATATATTCTAAACAAGGCTGATTTAGGTACATCTGCGTTCACAGACTACTGGGAGTAGAATACGGGCGGCAGGTGGCCCATTGTTTTGTCTCTTACAGCAGCATGTATGTATTATTATTGGTGTTGTGATAAAAATAAACTGCCAAAAAAGAGACTTAGGGGAGAGAGGATGTATTTTTGGCTCACAATTCCAGGTTAATTCCTGCCCATTATAGCAAGGAAGTTAAGGTGGCGGAAACTTAAAACAGCTACTTATCACATCTGTCTTCATCAGCAGAGAGGAATGCACGCATGCATGGCTCTAGTGCTTAGCTTGCATCTGCCACTCTACACAGTTCAAGACCTGGCCCAACCCAGGAAAGGTTGCTGCTCCTGTGGAGCGTAACTTCTCAATAACAAAAGCAAGACAACCCCAGGCCAAGCTGATCTAGATTGTCCTTTATCGGGAAGCTCTTCCAGAGTGTGCTAAGCTGACACTTAAAGCCAACCATGACACCTTGTAATAGTAATAATAACAACAAGGGAAGTCTAGCAGGTGCTTTGATTCTTTTGCTGAAATGTTGGAGACACTTGTTTTTTTCAGTTATGATGATAGTATGGTGTTAGATGTTTGGAGCCGCAGCAGTATCTTATAAAATGGTGTACTGGCTGGTTCTGTGTGACAAGTTGACACAAGCTAGAGTCATTTGAGAGAAAGAAGCCTAAAGAGAGGAAATGCCTCCATGAGATCCAGTTGTAGGGCATCTTCTCAATTAGTGATCAAGGGGGAAGGGCTCAGCCCATAGTGGGTGGTGCTGCCTCTGGGCTGATGGTCCTGGATTCTATAAGAAAGCAGGCTGAGCAAGCCATAACAAGCAAGTCAGTAAGCTGCACCCTCCATGGCCTCTGTATCAGCTTCTGTCTCCAGGTTCCAGCCCTGAGTTCCTGTTCTGACTCCCTCTGATGATGGACTATAGTCTGGAAGTGTAAGAATAAACCCTTTCCTCCCCAGGTTGCTGTTTGGTCATGGTGTTTTGTCACAGCAATAGAAACTGTAAGACACCAGCAGGCATTAAGAATGTCTGAGCGCGGTGGCACATGCCTTCAATCCCAGGATTCGTCAGGCAGAGACAGGCAGAGTTCTGTGACTTTGACACCAGTCTGGTCTACATAGTGAGTTCTAGGACAGCCAGGGCGACATAGTAGGATGCTGTCTCAAAAAAAAAAAAAAAAAAAAAAAAAAAAAGACTATAAATGTGCCAGTGAGGCGAGGTGGTTCAGTGTGTAAAAGTGCTTGCCACCAAACCTGACGATGTGAATGAGCATACGTTATAGAAGGAGAGGACTGACCCCCACCCTGTGACCTCCACATGTGTGGCATGGGTTCTCACTCTTGCCCCACGTTCCCGGAATAACAACTCAGACTCAAAATATATTCACAAAAATATAGGCAGTACGGCTAGGTTCGTTTCCTGATGAGCTCATGATTTAATAACCTATTTGTTCTAATCTAAATTCTGCCATGTGGCTGGTTACTCTGCTCAGGTACCATGCGTCTGTCCTCCTCACATCTTCCCAGGGGAATTTCCCTTACCTGGTACTACCCCAGAATCCTTTCTGCTTCCCTGATGCCCTTTTGTATAAGCCATAGGTTTTTAAAAATTGACAGGTGATACATCCATACAATCATAAGATTGTACGCACATACATGCCTCTCTCATTCAAACAAACAAACAAACAAACAAACAAATGTATGTCTGCGTTCTTGACATTAATGAGCAGCAGAAACAATGCAATTCCCTTTGTCTGAGTGGCTTGACATTATGAAAAAAAAAATGCTTTGTGTTACTTGTTGGCCCATGCCCCAGAGGAATTGGCATGGGACTAATGAGATGGAACGTGTTCAAACCCTGGAACTCTCAGACTTGAGAGTTAAATCTCATCCTGAGAACAGAAGGTGTAGAACAAAGCTCTCTCCTTGTTCCTGTAGGCTGCTTCACGAGCAATGACACAACCTCTAGGTGGCTACAGGTGGTCTGTCACATTCCCCATGCAAATAGAGCAGCGCCCCGCCCCCGAGCCAATCAAACACATTCATCCTCAAAGCCCCTCCCCAGGGCCCAACGTTTATAACTTCCTGTTTCACAGGAACTAAAGGAGCCAACCTAAACCCACATCATCCATTTCTCCAAAGATTGTTTGAGACTTGTCATTTATTCTGGGATAGTTACACCAGAATCGCCTGGATGCTACTGAAGCTTGCCCGCCCAGCTGCCAAGAGCTCAGTGCTCGGGAGGGACCTGTGTACCGGCCATCAACTGCACCGTGGTTTGACCAAAGAGCGCTAAACACTGCGATATTGCCGCCGGCCTAGGCTTGTGGATCCCAGTCTCCGAAGCCGCTTGGTATCAGTGGTTCATACAAAAGGAGCTGTAACCTTCCACCTCTAGAGCAGATTTAGTTTGTTTGTTTTTGTTTTGAGACAGGGTTTCCCTAGCTATCCTGGAACTCTTTGTAGACCAGGCTGGCCTCTTAGAGATCTGCCTGCCTCTGCCTCCTCGAGTGCTGGGATTAAGAGTGTGCTATTAAAAAAAAAAAAAAAATGCCTGCCTGTGTGCCTGTCTGCCAGAGGAGGGCACCAGATCCTAGTGTGGATGGTTGTGAAGCCATCTCTCCAGCCCAAAAGCATGTAATACATGTGGGGGGGAAAAAAGTATTTTTTCCCCTCAGATCCTTTCCCACCCAGAGACCCATGTTCATGGAAGAGGCGGAACCTTTGATTCTGCCCTTCACCATTTTCCGCCTGGAAGGGGACCACACTCGGACTTCCACAGGAGAAACACGCCCTCCTTGCCCTGTGCTGGACAGCAGCGGTTGCGGAGATACAGAACCGCGGTTACTGGCAACTGAAACTGGTGCTAAATGATGTTTCTCTTTGCTCTAGTTTCTGAACATCGATTTTTCAGGGGCTTAAAATGTAGTGTTTGCCAATCTGACTCAATTGGTTTATACTTTATTTATTTATGCTATGTTATAATCCGTAATAAACATAATCAGTGGCAGGTCCAAGAATAGCTTTTATTTGGGACTGTGCCCTCAGTTACAGAACTTCAAATGTTGGCAAATTATAGTGTGACAGCGGAGAAGTACAGAGGTTCCTCCATCTTGTATTCCTGCTGAGGTCATTTCAGGTTTAACTAAAATTTGATCTCCTTGATGGCGAATCCCATGGACATTTATCAAACTCGCTCTGTTCTGGGAGTCCAAGGTCAAGATTCCCCAGCTAGCTTATCTTAGCTTCTGTGAATCCGTTCCCCCCCCCCCCCCCCATCTGCTGAGCAAGATGCCAAGATGTGGATTTTGCCTTCAAAAGCCTTGTGCCCTGTACACTTGGGGCTACAGCTGGGTCCCTGAACCGGCTGGAATAAAGACTTTCAACGGGCTATAAACTGTGTCTGAATGGTCATTTCTGGTGGGCTCCCTCTAACAGTGGCTTATGGGCCGAAATTTGCCAGTACATTTTTGAAGGGTGTACACGTGCGTGCGTGCGTGCATGCGTGCTTGCGTGTGTGCGTGCGTGTGTGACGTGTGCTTCAAAGGCTTTGTTAAGAATAAAAGTAAATGAACATGTAGGTATAATGCCAACTCTTGCGCAGTCACACAGTAATGTCATCTTATGAAGCAGAGATTAAGGTTTTATTAAAAAGTGCCATTAGGTCAGCATTTTAGTGCGTTTGAAAATTATTATAGGTGGCTTTTTAAAGCTTTTTCCACAGAGGAAGATGAATTGTATCTTTAAATTCAATCCCCTTTCATGTAGTTCAGTTTTTATTATAACATTCTAGTGTTAAAAAGATATGAAAGATACTGGCATCATGGTGTGAGTAAGAAAGGGTCTTGGTGCACTTGAAAACTATACAGGTAGTCATCTCCCCATGCAATACCCAAATTAAAAAAAAAAAAAAAAAAAAGGACTGCATGTGTATATGCATGCGCACACATGAGTGTGTGTTTGTGTGTGTGTGTGGTGTTGGTGATGGGGCCCAGAGACCAGAGCCTGGAATACCAATAAGTTCTATGTCATTGCAATACGGGGCTAGCCCTTAAATTTTTCTGTGTATCCTCCTTTTTCTAGGGATGGCTGGTCAGTAGATAGTTGGAAATATGTGCCTGGAATTCAAGAGTAAAGGAAAAGAGGAATGAACATGCAGCAGCCCCTTTCTATGTTATATTTTATTTGTTTATCATCCCCCAAAGTAATGGCTGTTTTGTAGCTTCTACTTTAGGTTATACTCTGGCCTGTGTGCTTTGTAAAGGGAAGTTGGGGCCAAAAAAATGAAGAGTAGGAAATGACTCACAAATGTCTTTATAACTGGTGAGACAGACAAAAAGAGATTATAGCAAAAGAGGAAAAAGGTCAAACACAAAGCCTGAGGGAGAAAAGCAAACTCTGAAAGTCAGGATCAGAATATATAAAGATAAGTTAAAGAGGATAGTTTCATGTAGGCTTAGAACGATTGGAAAGCTTTAGTGCCGTGAAGGAGGACACACAGGATGAAGTCCGTGAACTGGGACAACAGGATACAAAGGGGGTATTTTACAATTTTGCTTGATTGGGTAGTCAATAGTCGTGCATAGTGTCTTAATCTAATTAAGGGTAAATTAAACAATTACAATCTAGGATTTATTTGTTAAATGGTATTAGATACACTTAAAATGCTCAAGAGCCACATTACTATAGGCCACCACACTGGACAGCTCAAGGCATGAAACATTCCACATTTGCAGATTGCTCTTGGGGTACAGTTTTGAAAGCACCCAAGCAGCGCAGAAGCAGCAGGACCCTCTTGCTCCCTCACACTCCAGTGTTCTGCAATGTCTCTGTACTGGATGGTTTTACACAAGCTAAAGTCAACTGAGAGGGGGGAGCCTCAATTAAGAAAATGCCATGTATAGGCAAGCTTTTTAAAAAAAATCAGTGATTGATGTGTGTGGGAGAGCCCGGCTCATTGTGGGTGGCCCCTGATCTAGTGGTCCTGTGTTCTGTGAGAAAGCAGGCTGAGCAAGCCAATAAGTAGCACCCCTCCATGGCTTCTGCATCAGCTCCAGTCTCCAGGTTCCTGCTCTGCTTGAGTTTCTGTGCTGACTTTCTTGGATGCTGAACTGTGAGGTGGAAGTGAAAGCTGAATAAGCTCTTTGCTCCCTAAGTTTCTTTGATTGTGATGCTTCATCACAGCAAATAATAACTCTAAGACAGCCTGGTTGATTTGACTTCTCTAGCCTGCCCTTGCCTCTTCTAAAAAATAAAATAATATATGTATATATATGCATGCATGTAAGTCTGTGTAGGAATATGAGCATGTTAATGCACTTGCTCCTGGGCCAGCAGAGAGTGTTGGGCATGCAGGGCTCTGCAAGAGTAGTGTGGGCTCTCAGCCAGTGGGCCATCTTTCTGTTCTGCCTCATTTTTTTTTTTCCTATTCAGTTTTGTTCTCAAACTCTTGTTCCTTAACTACTGTCTATCTCCATTCCATCTTCTGTTCTATTTTCCTGTTCCCAACACAGATTACTTCTACACTTAACAATAGTCAGTGCCACTCTCCCAGCCAGCCAGTCTTATGATCTACTGTGTGCTGACAGAGACCCTATAGGGAAGTGGTTCTGCCCAGTGTCAGTGTAGCAGATTTACGTCACAAACAACACCAGGGCAGGATCGACTAGTAATTATGACCACCTCCCCTTGACTTCTTGTCTTTCACTTAATCTCTTTACCTTCTGCCTTACCAGTGCTAGTTACTATTTCATTAATTAATTATGTATACAGTGTTCTGTTTGCATGTATGCCTGCATGCCAGAAGAGGCACCAGACCTCATTATAGATGGCTGTGAGCCACCATGTGGTTGCTGGGAATTGAACTCAGGACCTTTGGAAGAGCAGACAGTGCTCTTAACCTCTGAGCCATCTCTCCAACCCCTAGTTACTATTTCTTCACCTTTCTCTTTTCCACAGCAGGCCTCTTGCTTCTGATCTTTTCTCCTACCTTCCACAAGAATCTATAGTCTCATCATTTTATTTCCCTAACCTTTCCCAAATCGCTTTAGGCTTTTGTCCAGCACACTAGAATGTAGTTAGGCCACCTAACAATTTACTGGCACCCTATGTTCCCTTTATAACCTCTTTCCACCTATCTTACCATTACTGTATGGTACCGTAGGAACATGGCATCTTCAGACCTCCTTCCTTCCAGCCCACACGATGTCATCTTTCAGATTTCAAGATCATTTGGCAACACTTTAATAAGGTTCAGGACCACACACAGAGGGGAGGTTTTTTTTTTTTTTTTGTGTGTGTGTGTGTGTGTGTGTGTGTACGCGCGCGCGCGTGCGCGGCGCGCGTATAGTTGATGTTACAACTAAGACCACAGCCTTTCTCCATTTGTGTAGTGAATAAAACCAACCTTTACTCCCAGCCACGTAAAGCAGCTGAATTTTCACTGTTCCACACAACAATTCATTGACAATTGAGCCAGAAAGGGTCAAAGAAGGTGACCGTACAAGGTGGTTGTGGGAGCGCTGTGGTAGTTCCGCGGGGTCATGGGAAATGTAGTGCGATTGTCTGTAGACTCGCAGCGCCCAGGTGAGGGCGTGTGAGAGCACTTGCCTAGTTCTCTGGCCTGCAAGGGGCAAGGCTGGCGGTTGAGAAAGCTGCTAGGAGGTGAAAACTCTTTGTGTGGTGAGGCAGAAGTATAAAGCGCCTGTTTTTGGCGGGGACAGAGGGTCGCACACCTTGGCTTTATGTGGTCAGCTCCTTCCTTGCCTGCTGTCCTGGCCAGCGTGAGTAGACCCTGGCCGCGCAGAGTGCAGTCTATGGGTCGCAGTGATTTGGGACGTTGTAAGCCCTGGTAGGGTCTAGTGTCCTTATGTTTGGCTTGGGATGGGTGCCTGGGGCTTTCTGTGTCAGCTGCCTTCTTTGGGGTTGGAGGTAGGCTCTTAATTCTAAGGTTTTTCCAGCCAGCGTCAGCCCTGTGAAATATAGGCATGCTAGTGGCAGTTCACTCACACTTCTTACACTCCCTGGATCAATCCTTCTGCTTCTGGGGTGGGATGTTGTCTGCCTGTGGTTTGGGTCGATTTCATTGAACATTTGTTGCCAGCTGTCTGCCAGGTGCCCAAGACTGTGTCCTCAAGTAGATGAGGGTCTTCTTTCTGAATATAGCATATGCAGACAATTGGGATTCACAGTCGGTGTTACGGAAATCGTTGAAGATGGCTGCCAAATTCGGAATTCTGGAGAAGAGAAATTTAGGAGCTAAAATGGTAAATTCTACTTAGACTTACTAAAAAAAAAAAAAAAAAAAAAAGTAAAAATAAATAGAAAATTAATGAGTGTGTAAGTGCTAAGTGCTTAGTGCTACCCAGTGAGTAATTAAGACAAAAATCACTACTTCATGCAGTTAACATTCTACTCAGTTATAGGAGAACAGAATAAACAAGTCTAAACAAAAACATAGGACAGAAAGAACATGTGATTCAGAAAGTTAGAAAGGGACACAATATATAACAGGTGAATTCTTTTTCTAATGGCTTAAACGTTTTTCCTTTTAAATAGATAATGCAATTTGAATAGCTTCTAAAACCAAAAGCCCGGAAGGATTATCATTCCTTACCCATCTATTTCCCTTTCCTGGCGCTAACTCATGGATGAGAAAAAGGAATAGAAAGGAAAGGACATGGCTGCCCCTAGGTATGGTTGAGGAGAAAGTTTACTGTAGATAAAAGGGAGAGCACAGCCAGAGGCAGAGAAAGGACCATCTAGGGAGAGTCCAGAGTGGTCACGACCTGGAACCATGTTGGGGAGGGCCAGCGGAAGGAAGCCGAGCCAGGGAGCCAGGGGAAGAAGCCAGGAGGCCAAAGAAACAAATAGGGCTGGAGACTAAAATGTCTGGATTATACAGGGAAGAGCCTCTGGGGGAAGGGCAGCCCAGCCCTGGGTTGGAGAGTTCAGGGTAGAGGGTGGGTGGGTTATGCCAGCCATACCCTATTACAGATAGGGACTGAGGGATGCTGGGAGAACCTGGTCAGGTCCACTTTGATCCGTTAAAAAGACATCTTAACCATTTATTTGTCCGGGTTTGAAACTTAACACTGCTTTCTCAAATTTTAAAAAAAAAAAAAAAAAAAAAAAAGGTCAAACATTGTTTGATAGGAACTTAGGTTCTTTCTAGTTTTTGGTAACAAGTATAAGTTATCCACAAATGTAAGAATATTCACTCTATCTGTGTTGCTTTATTAGTTCTTTGTTTTCCCTTCCTTCCTTCCTTCCTTCTCTTTTGGTTTTTTGAGACAGGGTTTCTCTGTGTAGCCTTGGCTGTCCTGGACTTGCCTTGTAGACCAGGCTGACCTTGAACTCACAGGAATCTGCCTGCCTCCACCTCCTGAGTGCTGGGATAAAAGTGTGTGCAACCATGCCTGGCTTTTTTCTTTTCTTTAAAAGATTATTTTTATTTTATGAATACGGGTATATTGCCTATATGTATGTTTGTGCACCACCTGTGTATCTGGTGTTCAAGGAGGCAAGATGAAGGAGCCAGATTTTCTGGAACTGGAGTTATGGAGCTACCATGTGGGTGCTAGGACTTGAACCCAGGTCTTCTGGAAGAGCAGCTAGTGCTCCTAACCACTGAGCCATCGCTTTAGCCACAGCTCTCTGTTATTTTAACTCAAGCATGGATGCAGTACAATTCCCACTTGAGGTACTATCCAACAAGATGTATTGGGGTTAGCTTGTTATTAGCCTTTATACCTCCATACTCTCTGCAGAGAATATGCTCAGACTTGGCGGTAATTGAGCTACTGTCATGGCTAGTATCCTAGTATTCTTTAGCCCTTCCTCTCTCCTTGTTTCCTTTCCTTCTGTGCCTCCAGTATAAATCAGGTTCACATTTCTGCTTGCCACAACTTGATTATTGTAGGTCTTCTCATTACACACTATCCAACAATGCTTTCTGACCAACCTGCCTTACTGACTGTACTTCCTATTATGTGCTCTGTGTGCTGGGAAACTGAACTAAACACCATTTTTGTTTTACCCTTAAATGAGACTAGTAATTAGAGTTTTGATTGTGTTCCAGTTGTTTTGTATTATAATTTATTTAACTAAGTTATTTCATTATCTTTGAAGTGTGCGACATTGGACTAAAGGATCTTAATAAAAAAATAAGCATAAACTGGGCATGTTGGTGCACACCTATAATGCCAGTGCTTGGGAGGTGGAAGGTAGGAATCTCAGAAGTTGAAGGTCATCCCCAGCCTCGTAGCAAGTTGGAGGCTAGCCTGGAATACATGGAACTCTGCCTCAAAACAGAGCAACAAGACCGTTAATCCCCTAACAAATTAGCCTATATTTCACCACAGTTGCTGGACACTTCTGTTTTTCCTTTGCTCTTTATTACCTCACTGCATACCTTCCTTTAAAATGAATTTGTGGTGTTCTGTTTCCTCTAGCTTGTGCTTTGGTCTCTTGTTATGCCACAAGCATATTAGCATTTAATTGTATGAAGTTACATCATATTCTTTCACTGTTTAGTGTGTGTTTGTTTTACTCAGCTAACTTAAAATCTTACACAAAGCCATGCTATGTGCTATAGCATATGCTCAGGGCACTGAGGTCACAATAGGGATACATGCTCAGTCACTTAACATTTGTTTATTTCTTATATAAGTTTCCTGAGCATGTACTATATGCTTGCATTCTGTAGAGGGATTTTAATTTGGCATCATGGTTACTCTGGCTGGAATACATACACACTCTTAGCACACACCTTTAACCCCTCTGGCTGGAATACAGATATTCTCATACTATACACCTTTATTGCCAAATGATTAATATACAGTTAGTTTGTAGAAGGAAGCGCCCATGTCTGGAAGTGATGTATAATTGAGAGGCAGACCAAGTGATGAATCAGAGAAAGATTTGACAGAATGAATCAGGATAGGATATGCCCAACTCTCACCAGAAGAGACAGGAAAATGAGGACTTGGGGTGGAGGGGGTGAGGGGTGTGGAGAGAGAACAGTTTTACTGGGAGAGTTTTTGTTGTTGTTATGGTTTTTTTTTTTTTTTGAGACAGGGTTTCTCTGTGTGGCCTTGGCTGTCCTGGAACTTGTTCTGTAGATCAGGCTGGCCTGGGACTTGTTCTGTAGATCAGGCTGGCCTGGGACTTGTTCTGTAGATCAGGCTGGCCTGGGACTTGTTCTGTAGATCAGGCTGGCCTGGAACTTGTTCTGTAGACCAGGCTGGCCTGGAACTTGTTCTGTAGACCAGGCTGTCCTGGAACTTGTTCTGTAGATCAGGCTGTCCTGGAACTTGTTCTGTAGACCAGGCTGGCCTGGGACTTGTTCTGTAGACCAGGCTGTCCTGGAACTTATTCTGTAGATCAGGCTGGCCTGGGACTTGTTCTGTAGATCAGGCTGGCCTGGGACTTGTTCTGTAGACCAGGCTGTCCTGGAACTTGTTCTGTAGATCAGGCTGGCCTGGGACTTGTTCTGTAGACCAGGCTGGCCTGGAACTTGTTCTGTAGACCAGGCTGGCCTGGAACTTATTCTGTAGACCAGGCTGTCCTGGAACTTGTTCTGTAGATCAGGCTGTCCTGGAACTTGTTCTGTAGACCAGGCTGGCCTGGAACTTGTTCTGTAGACCAGGCTGTCCTGGAACTTGTTCTGTAGATCAGGCTGTCCTGGAACTTGTTCTGTAGACCAGGCTGTCCTGGAACTTGTTCTGTAGATCAGGCTGTCCTGGAACTTGTTCTGTAGACCAGGCTGTCCTGGAACTTGTTCTGTAGCCCAGGCTGGCCTCGAGCTCAAGCTTCTTCTGCCTCCCAAATGCTGGGGTCACAGACTTTCTCTACCACTGCCAGGCTTATTGGGAGAGCTTTACAGAGACAAGTTGACAAGATAACAAGCTAGACAAGGCTGAAGACAAAATGAGCCAGAAAATGAAATGGAGACAGAAGATTAGAACAGATTGCTAGAGTTAGTTTGAGGCCAATCAGAGCAATTCAGTCAGAGGCTGAGAGAGAAGCCAGATTGAATCAGTCAGCTTGGAGTAGAGTTTGACCCAGAATAGCTGAGTTGAACCAGCCAGCCAAAGTTCAGAAAGATCTAGAAAGTATGAGCTTATTCTGCAGTAAGCCTCAGAGGCTGAGAACATTCTATGCTTAGATTTGACTGTGCAGAGGCTGGAAGCTTCTAGGACCAGACCTAGGTTAGCAGATAGAGGCAATAAGCCTTGGCAACAACAATTGCTTCTGGCAAATAGAAGTTACTTCTACATCCTTTTCTACCAGAGTGTACATCACAGTGGCGGACTTAAGCTAACAGGTGAATCATTATGAATTGTGCTAAGTTCGGAAGTATTTCTATATTTTTAGTTTTTTCACTTTTCTAGGTTGTTGAAAAGGAAACTAAAGGTATTAAATATCACAGAAAAATTTACAAACTATAAAATATATGAGTAGGATTATAATTGTTCCTTTGGGAGTTTTTATTTATTATGTATACAGTGTCCTGCCTGAATGTGTGCCTGCCCACCAGAAGAGGGCACCAGATCTTATTATAGATGGTTGTGAGCCACTCTGTGGTTGGTGGGAATTGAACTCAGGATCTCTGGAAGAGCAGCCAGTGCTCTTAATCTCTGAGCCATCTCTCCAGCCCCGTTCCTTTGGGAGTTTTAAAGTTTATACTTTTTCTTTACAGTATCACTATGAACATCAACCATAAAGGTGACTTGAAACTCAATAAAATGGAGAAGTTTTCAAGGAGAGAGAGGAGAGCCAGGCCTGCCTATGTCACTGAACCATGAAGGCACTCAGGTGAGCCAGGAGAGTTGTATCACTTGATTCTGCTCTATCAATCTGTTGATGTGTTATGGTAATACTTTAAAGTATAGCTCAAAGATGTCATAGTTCAGTGATGCATTGCATCCATATTAAATATACACGTGATCACTACTGTTTCCTTTCCAGTTGTGTGCTAGTCAAGTCTGCAGCTTGAATTCCTTATGTTGTTATGTGTTGAACTAGAGTGTGTTGCAGGTATATATTAATAACCACATTTTGCAGATTTTTTTTTCAGTTGATAAGTCAGATTTAACATTGATTATTATGTTTAACCCTCTAAGTTACAAGACTAACATATCGAGAAGTTAATATCCCTTACTAATTTTGTTATGGGTCTAGGGTTGCTCACAGATTAATCATGACCATAAATTCATTTTAATAGGAGGAGACTTTTTATTTAATACTGACACCCAGACTGACTGGGGCCAAGTTTGACTGAGAACGCTCCCAAGATGCAACCCCTGGTCATATCAGCCCAAGGCTTATAAAATCAAAACCCATGAGATTACATTTATCTGTCTATGTATATGCAGGATCTAACATATATTTAAATATATATGTTCTGCAGTCATTGAGCAGAGTAAGCTAACTTGATTACAAAAGCAGAAATAGCAGTTAGTCTTATGACATATTATCTTGCAAGAATAGCAAATATTAGAGGATCAATCAATTTAAGAATAGACTTCATCATCTGAGAAAAAAGGGAGATGGGCTGCTCGAGTACAGCCTGTACAAGCCAGGGCTTACACCTTAGAGGCTGTTATTACTTTTTTTTTTTTTTTTTTAATCTTTCAAGCATAGTTAGTCTAAACTTTAAATGTAATGGTAACCAGCATAATATAAACTAGCAAACTGTTGAAGGTAGGCATTCTATATAGCCCAATATAATCTTTCTTCTTTCTTCTTCCTCCTCCTCCTCATCTATTTATTTATTTATTTATTTATTTTGGAGACAGGGCCTCACTGTGTAGCCTGCTGCCCTGGAACAAGACCAGAGTGGCCTTGAATTCACAGAGATCCTTCCTCTGCCTCCCAAGCGATGATGGAATTAAAGGTATGTACCACTATGCCTGACTTTTCTTTTCTTACCTTTCCAATGTTACAAAGTATTTTGGTTTTATAAAATATTTTTCATTATTCCTTATTAACAAAGCCTTTTCACTATTGGCTTTATTTAAATGAGATGATACAAGCTACCGTGAGGTTTCCTGGCCTTTAAACTACAACTCAATTTAACTTCCCACTTCTCTCCTTACTTAGATATGAGAATTACTTTTGACCTTGGCTTCATTTCTGAACTGTGCATATATGGCATACATAAGACTCCTGAATGTTCAGGAGTAAAAATAGTTGTCTTTTGTTTACTAAGGAAGTGACTAAAGGGCTCGGCAGCCTCTGGTCTCTGGAGACACGAAGGCATGATTGGATAGTTGGAACTCAGCCACACTTTCTCCTGGAAAAGGGGGTTTGTTTCCTCGCTGTTTACTTTTTTTTTTTTTTTAACTTTTTATTGATTCTTTGTGAATTTCACATCATGCATCATTATCCCACTCATCACTCAATTCCTTCATATCCTCCCTCTGCCCTTGCAACCTCCTCCCCAAATTAACAACAACAACAAAAACAACAGCTTCACAGTCCCACTACATCTCAACAGTCTATTTCAATTTCAAATCCCATGAGTGGATTGAACCATCCATTAGGCCAAAGCCCCTGTGATCTGATTGTCTTTGGAAATGCTCTCCTATAATCTTTCAGGTGTTTCCAGCCTATTCATGGTGATGATAAAAAAATCACAACACCCTTACCAAGAAGAGACTTGATACCCTATGAGCATATACAGGGGGAGGTAATCACCCTCAGGAACAGTCATAGGGGAGGGGAATAAGGGGAAAATTGGAGGGAGGGAAGAATGGGAGGATACAAGGGACGGGATAGCCATTGAGATGTAACAGGAATAAATTAATTAAAAAAATTTTAAAAAAATCACAACACTCAAAGCCAACTTCCCTCAGTGTCTTAGGCAAAGCATGGTGCAGGAGAACAGTTTCTACCAGTTCCCCAAGCCTGCGTGTTTTGCTTTGCTATATGGACCAAATGTGATTGGGAAATTCGTCCTTTCGTCATTCCTCGGAAGCAACATACAGGAGCTCTTGCTGCAGAACAGACATCCGGACGCAGTCTCCTCCCCCGCCCTCCAGGGTCTTTCCGTGCTAGGTGAGTCCCCATCCTCTGATCTACATCCTCATCTCTAACACCCCATTCTTCACTGCCTGCTCTTCCTCCCTCAATTCTAACAGATTTATATCTCTGCACTTTTTTGAGACAAAGTCTCAGCAATTCAGATAGAATGGTTGGCCAAAAAGCCCCAGGAATCCACCAGTCTCTGTCTCCCCAGTGCTTGGACGACGGGTGCACACCACCATGCCTGGCTCTTTATGTAGGCACTGGGAATCAAACCCAGGTCCTCATGCTTGTACCACAAGCATCTTGCTGACTGAGCTGTCTCCCTAGACCGATCCATTAATGTGCTTTTAAATGGATAACTATTTTCACATATGTGGCCAGCATGGTTTGTCAGAGTTATGGGAGCCTTCACCTTTACAGAGGCATCAAAGCTCTCCAGAGCCACTGATCTCAGGTAAGCCCCCAGGTGCTGTTTATTTCAGAAATCCACTAAAGACCTTGGAAACTCACTGGACATAATGCCCTGTAAATGTGTTGTGTGGCTAGATGGGGCATTGAGAGCAGAAAAAAGATTCTACCCAAGTTACCTTGGCAAACAAGGAGTTTACTAGAGTTGCTTGTAGAAGTATGACTTATAGGAGCATGTGTGACTCAAAGGCAGATGCACCTGAAAGAGCCCATGTCTCAGCGTGAGAACTCACAAAAGCTGAGCTGCATCCCTGTCACTACTTGGACAGCTCTGCCAAGGAGTCTTCACCTGCCTGCAACTGGTAACTGCTTCTTTAACCTGGGGGAAGGTTCTGTGGATCTTGTGACTCTCTGGGCTCCGAGAGCCTGAGAGTACATAGTCTGGGGAGAGTCTCCTAAGGTTGAGAACTTTTCTGAGTCTCCTGCACCTCCACCCTCTCTATAGGAGATAGTATTTAATTCTCAAGGAAATATCCACACAACCAATGTGGCCTATCCTCAACATTTGCTTTCCTTGGAAGTCTAGAGTTTTCCTGCTAAGCACTAGGGAGGGTTTGTGTGACCAAACCACCAGAGAAACCCCTGGGAACTGAACTTGTAACAGGCATCCCTGGTAGACAGCATTCACATGTGTTCCTGGAGGAAGTAAGTATAATTGTCAATCTGATAGGATACAGAATCACCTAGGAGACATATCTGTGGGCATTTCTGTAGGGGAGTGTGTAGTCTAGGCAGCTAACTGAGGTGGGTGTGTCCCATTCTATTCCATGGGCTAAGGTCCTAGACTGAGTTTAAAAGAGAAAGCAAGCTGACCACCAGAATTCATCTCTTGGCTTCCTGACTACGGATGCCATGTGACCATCCATCTCCTGCTCTTGCCACCATGCCTTCCCCACCAGGAGGGACTGGAACTGGGAGCCAAAATGAACCCTGATTTCTTTAAAGTAACTAATTCAGGAGTTTTGGAAGCCTGTACCTCTTTTGATCTGGCTTTACCCCCATGTCTAACTCTGAAACGTCCCCTATGTGTCTTACCTCCACAATAGACAATAATGGATGCAACTATTGTACTGAATTCTGAGTCTTTGCAATTTGTCTTTGAGCCTGGTGGAATATCCTGTATATTCCCTCTATTAGGGAATCTATTTCACATAATAAGAGACGTGCTCTGCTTTTTGCACACTTATGCAAGTGGCTTTGCCCCAGTCATTGATGTTCCCCATAAAGCCACACCTGTATGATGACTCATTGTGGTACCATGTGGTACCCACACTGTCCAAAAGTGCAGGGAATTAACATTGGTGCAAGCCTTTGACTGGTGAGAAATAGACTGACTCCTTGTCTGAGCTCTCCTTGGCTAGACCGTTCTCATCACATCATTTAGTTTCAACAGTGACACCCCTCAAGAAGAAGCAAACATCTCATCCTTGAATGTCAGTGGTGGTCATCTCTGTCACCTGGGAAGTGCTCCTTAATGATGTATCAGCTCAGGGAATTTTGCCTTGCCTTGGTGTTTCTGGGAAGCCATGTTGCTGACAGGTATTAGAAGGATGGATACATTCACAGACTCCTAATTTGGTGTGGTCACTGGGGAAAGGACTGGATGGACTAGGAGATGGATGAAGTTATTAATGGATATCCAATTTCATTCTCAACCAAGGGACCATGGTGGTTCCATGGTCTTTAATCAAAGCAAAAGGGAAAAAGGATAAAAATATAAGATGAACTCAGATGAAACCCCATGAAGTGTTGTTGGATGTGGGAAGGACTTGTAAGCTTTGTCACAGGTGAAAGCAGTCTTGGTGGGGTTTACCCTTGGACATACCATGGATACCTTGAGATAGACTGGGTGGAGCCATCCTGGGCCTGGAATTCAGGAAGCAGACCTGGGGACTCCACCTGGACTATTGTTTTTCTAATCAACCCTCAATGGGAGAAGGAGACTGCCCTTCAGGAGGAGAGGAGAGAGCAGCAGCAGGTTCAGACCGGGCTTGAGCACATGTGGATCAGCAAACAGGCCAGACCATCACGTAGCCCAGACACACCTAGGGACCTGTCCCGTGGAATAGTTACCGAAAGGTTCACTCTTGTTTCCCTTTAACCTTTTCCCCTTCTTGTATAAGCTAGTTGGGTTGTATAATAAAGTTTAATTGTTAAGAAACAGAGCCTACAGTTGGAGGCAGTACTAACTCTGAGACTCTTGACAGCAAAAGCAAAGAGATAAAATGAATATTTTATCATTATCGCACCCCCAGTGTCCAAAGTGCTAAGAGCAACCCAGCCAGGTGACATGGCAGAAATGTTTCCCAGTGAAGGTGAGGTTGCTGGGAGGTGGACAGCACTTTCAATACGTGTCTACAGCAGTCAGGGGCCTGAGTTCTCCTATGGATTCCTAGAATGCTCTTCGGAAACGGCCAGGAGGAAAGCAGTTCAATAAGGAGTCAAGACAGACAAGCATGGATACAAAACTCACAAGTCTGCCTTGACCCAAGGTCATGGACCTGTAATGATCTAAGCCATCATGACCAAAGGTATAATGGCTCTTGATTGTTTAGAATCCAGCTGAATAGTAGAGACAAGGTTTGCTGAAAGAGAAAGCACCTAGGCTGCATCTCAACTCCAAGTCCACAGCCCTATCACTCTGTGTTGTCTTTGTGTCCAGTCAAGCAGAGTGATAACAGTAAGAGCAGCAATAGCAACGAGAAGCAGCAGCAAACGTCCTGGACAGCTTGTGTGCTGGGAATTGTAAACAACAGGGGCCTTTCTCCCAAGCATAAATACACACACACACACACACAAAGTCACACATACTCTCACACTCACACAACACTCACACATGCAGGTGCACACACTCACAAGCTCACATACATCATGCTCACACACACTCAGGCATGCACACTCACATACTTTTCCTGAGCCATCATCTGTAGATTTTCTTCCCCAAAGACAAGGAATCTGCATCTGGAAGCTCCAGCAGTTTCTGATTCCACAGCAGGTTCTGATTACATCATTTGCACGAAGGTGTTCAGAAGTGGAAATCACCTTGTAAAGTGAAATAAACCAGACTCAGGGAGACATACGCCATAAGCTTTCTTTCATATGCAGAAACCAGGGATGGAAAAGGTACATGAAAGAGAAGAGAGAGAAGAGATGGAAGGGGAAAGTGCAGAGGAGGCAGAAAAAGTAACAGAGGGGCTGGATATGACAGCTTTGCACAACTGGAGAGCAAAATTGAGGCTGGGGAAATGGCTTAGTAACATGCCTGCCACATAGCACAGGGACTCGAGCTCTGAGTCCCAGCACCCGTGAGGAAAGGAACACACAGACAGACAGACAGACAGACACACACACACACACACACACACACACACAGATTATTTTGAGACAGGGCCGCACTGGCCTTGAACACACCAAGCACAACAGGTTGGCCAGTGAATCTTGGTGCTCTGCCTGTCTCTGCTCCACAGTGCTTCTACAAGTGTGCTAGCACGCCCAGCTTTTTTGTCTGTGGGATCTAACTCAGGTCCTTGTGCTTACAAGTCAGGCACTTTACTGACTGAGCCATCTCCCCAGTCTTAAATGTATTTTTCACATTTTCATGATTATATTCCTCTCTCTCTCCCTCTCTCTCTGTCTGTCTCCTTCCTTCCTTCCTTTGATTATGTTTTGTTTTTTTGAGGCAGGGTTTCTCTGTGTAACAGCCCTGGTTGTCCTGGAACTCACCTTGTAGATCAGGCTAGCCTCTAACTCACAGAGATCCTCCTGCCTCTGCCTCTCCGAGTTCTGGAATTAAAGGCATGCACCACGATCACCTGGCTGACTATGGTAATATTTAAGGCTTCCATAAATTGTGAAATTACATTCATGACCCCATAAAATTTCCACTTTGAAAAACATGCTTTAAAAGTAATAATCATTTAAGATATCTGAAGCAAATGCAATACTTTTAAAAATTTACAGAAGCATTCAAATTTATTTCTAATGAAAAGATTTCATATTGAGCCTCCCTAACCTAAAATTCTAAAGTTCAACTAGCTCCCAAATCTGCAGGCGTTTGAGAGCTGACGTGATGCTGCAAGTGCAGAGTGTCCATAGCTAAACTCAAGGAGCCACAGTCCAAGCTTACCAAGAGTCGGGCACAAAGTCACCCTCAGCGTAGGCCATATGTGAAGCCTTAGTGAGCTTGGACGAGGCAACTCAGTGTATAGTAAGTTCTATTATCACGTTGTGAAATGCTAACATTGTTCTTAGTAAACTATTGTTTTCAGCTTTTTATTTGGTAGCATCAAGGTGTAGTTTTCCAAGCATTTTAATTTGTTTTGCCTGTGGAACTGATCACTTTTGTGCTGTTGCTTTTTCATTCTTGGTTAACATGCAGATATTGGAGTACGGTTACTGACTTTAGGTCTTCCTGACAGTTCTTTGCAATATTTTGGAGAACGGTTGAAAAAGGTTAAATTAAACATAAACTCAGTAAGTTGACAATAATAGATATTTCTTTTTTAAAAAACATTTTTTTTTCCTCAGCCAGGCAGTGGTGGCACATGCCTTTAATCCAAGCACTCAGGGAGGTAGAGGCAGGTGGATCTCTGTGAGTTTGAGGCCAGCCTGTGTCCTGTCCAGCAGGACCAGTAATTATGGGGTTGCAAGGGGAGCCACACCTAAAATGATGAGATGGGAAGAAAAGAGGCGAGACCAAGTAGCGTTCCTATCAAGGTCCGTTTATTGAATCAAAAGCAAAAGCTTATATGGGGTGGAGGCAGGAACTAAGCAGTAGGAGGGGCCCGAGAATGTCTCCAGATAATACCATCAGGTCAGGGGAACAGTTTCTATCTTATCTTAGCTAACTATCTCTCGGGAAGTCCTGAGCTAACCTGCTAAACAACATCTGCAGAAGCTGAAAGAAGGAAGTTATGCAGAGGCTGAAAGAAGGAAGTTAGCTTTGGAACGGGGCATCAGTATTCTTCCATAGCCAGTAGACTCTTTTAACCTTGAATGACCCCGGGCTGGCTCTGAACAAGCCTGGACTACAAAGTGAGTCCAGGACTGTCAAGGCTACACAGAGAAACCCTGTCTTGAAAAACAAAACAAAAAAAAACAAACCAAAACAACAACAACAAAAAAGAAAACAACAACCTCCCAAACAAAACAAAACAAAAAAACCCCCAAAACAATGTTTTTTTTTCTTTTTAGATCATTTATTTTCTTTTCTGTGTATGAATGTTTTGCCTGCATGTATATTTTTGTATCATGTGTGTCTTTAGTGCCCTCAGAGGTCAGAGGAGAGCCTCAGGTCCCCTGGCAGTTATGAATGGTTGTGAGCTGCCGTGTGATTCTGGGAACTGAACCAGGTCCTTTGGAAGGGTCAGCTTTTACATACCGAACCACTTCTCTAGACCCAGATGTTTCTTCTTTAAAATCCCAGTTGCGTGTTTCAGAATTAAGAATGTTATGTAACTTTTTAAGATCAAAAGTTAAAGCTCAGTTTTTTCCCCCAAACATTTCTTTTGTTTTTTGTTTTGTTTTATTTATTTATTTATTTTTTTTTTTGGTTTTTCAAGACAGGGTTTCTCTGTGTAGCCTTGGCCATCCTGGACTCACTTTGTAGACCAGGCTGGCCTCGAACTCACAGCGATCCACCTGCCTGTGCCTCCCGAGTGCTGGGATTAAAGGTGTGCGCCACCACGCCCGGCTCCCCCAAACATTTCTTAGGCTGCTTGCTTTTGCTTGTATTTAATATCTGTATTTGGCCCCCCTCCCTTTTTTTTTAATCACTTGCAGTTTATGTCTCATTCCCTTGAGGAACTTCCACTACAAAGTGTAATTAATGGACATAAATTGCTGTTTGTGGTTTTTGTTTGTTTCTGTTCCTCTATCAACGTGTGAGAGAGGGGGCTGGTGGCTGGGAAAACAACAGATGCGTAATGGAAGAAGTTCATAATTCACAGACCAGACAAACACTAATTGCTAGTATGATTTTTTTCCTCTTCTGTTTTTGAACGTGGAAGATAATTCTAGGGGTATGAGCCAGTTAAAAATCTTAAATATAGATAGGATCCGTACACATATTAGCAGCATTTCATCTGATATTTGTAGTAAGTAGTAAGTGATGTTTTTTTTTTAATTTTAAGATTTTGTTTATGGCTGTAGCAGAAATTCTCAACCCCACCTTTAGCATGCTATGCTTTATTTGCTTGTTTATCTATTATCTATCTATCTATCTATCTATCTATCTATCTATCTATCTATCATCTATTCATCTATCTATCTACCCATCCATCTGTCTATCATCTATCTACCTGTCTATCATCTATCGATCTATCATTTATCTATCTACTATGTATCTATCTATCTATTTATCTATCATCTATTTACCTTCTATCTATCTATCTATCTATCTATCTATCTATCTATGTATCAACCATCTATCTATGTTTTATTGTGGTGCTGAGGATTAATCTCCAGGCCTTATACCTGCTAGGCAGGAACTCTGTCAGTGAGCCCCCTTCCTAGCCCCCACAGCTGGGTCTTACTGTGTAGCCAGACTGACTCAAACTTGAGCTGCTAGGGTTGCAGATGTATGCTGCCGTGCCTACATCGTAAGTAGTTAAACTGTGTTTTCCTCTCTGGCTTTCCAGCAGTCTATACATTCCGGAGGAGGATGTGCCTGTCTCCTTTGTGTCTTTTCTCTCATCATTTACCATGCTGGTGGATGTGCCTTAGGTATTAGTGCACTTAGTCTGCTCATGGCCTCCACTCTCCAAGTGGGTGACAATCCCAGTGCTTAAGGGAAAACCCACTTGTGTTTATCTTCCACATCCATTGTCTTGGGCTGTGAACGGAAAGCATCCTATTTAAGCAAGTGACTACTGGGCCTTAATTTTAGAGTCAAGACAAAGTGTCACTTTATCTTGAAGTTGAATTTTCTTAAATCATATTTACTGTTTCCCCTTAACTAAGCTTATAGTACCTTCCCAAGAAACAGTCTTTTCAACAAAATTTTGTGATGCTACACAGTCTAAATCTACAATGAACAGTGAAGTAATGTTGTCACTTTCTATATCAGGAATTCTTGCCCATATAGACACACATTCCTGATTTTGAAGGTAAGATCATTTCTCTCAGTTTGGGGGCATTGAAGCATTTTTTTTTCTTTTAAAATCAGCTTTCAGAATATTTTATTTGTTCAGTGCCTTTTTAATGGGACTATTGACATTCTAATTAAAATGAATTAAGATTTTGAAATGAAAAGGGCATTATTAGCATTTTAATTTCTTCCAGACTGAGAAGTTTTCACAGTCTCTCTTTTTAGATGTCTGATGTCTTAACTTACGGCTCATCAGATGCCAAGAAAAATCTATACCTTTATTTACACATTTTACATTTAGCAGTTAGGTGAAATTTAGATTTTCTCTGGTGCAGTTGACCAATTTCTGACCTACTTGTGCAGCATTGCCACCTGGTGGCAAAACACAGTAGTTGCAGGAAGTAGGATAATGACAGAAAAACACACATGCCAGGGAATTCTATTCTATTCTGTTTATTTATTTTAATTAATTTATTTTTTGACATAGTCTCTCTAGCCTTGAGTTTACTATGTAGATTAGGCCTTCTTCTGCCTCCTGAGTGCTGGGATTACAGGTGTGTGTCACCACAGCAGGCCACATGCCTGGAGTTTTGATGGACTTTTTTTACTTATGGAAATAGAGTCAGACCTTTCAGAGCAAACAGAAGATTGTGTTTGCACCTTCAGATGAAGGAGAGGCCCATGCTTATTCAGGGCTTGGTTTTTGTTCTGCGACTGTCAAGAGCGTGGGCACCCTCCTGGGAAGCTCTGGAAGTGCATGCTCCTTACCCAGAAGAAGGTCAGGGCTACGTGGGTTTCTGGGCAGAAAAGGGTGACATATTGGGGCAAAGGAGCTCAGGCCTCTGAATCAGAGTCAGGCAGCAACGAGGGCCCGGCCTGACTTGGGCAAGTCTGTGGCTGCTTTGAGAATAGCTGGTAATGGAAGCTCGGAGCTCCAAAACTAAGAGGCAGTGGCTGCAGCCTGGTTTGGTTCGGGCAGACAGAAGAGCAGCTTTGAGAACAGCCGGCTGTTTGCCTTGCGCATGGGCACTGAGATGGGCGGGGCAGCTCAAGAAAGATGGCAGCATCGATTCTTGAGGGAGGAGGGGGCCCTGTCTTTCCCCAGAATAAATGATGGGTCTCAGACTTGGTGAAATAGATGGTGGTGGCCCCCTTTATTTCATTTAAGCAAGCACTTACAAACCTTGGGCAGTGGGAAGGGTTTTGGGGGGTAAATGTGTTTGATTTGCTAGAGTTAGAAGCGCCAGGGACACTTTATTTACATGCAGCAGCATAGTCCTATCCTAAGAAGGGGAACACAGTACTTAATAATCCTATCGGTGATGGGGGTAGGGGTGGGAGGTGGGAGGAAGAGCTCCAGGTACCGTTAGAGGTATGGAAAAAGTCATTGATTGAAAGCTAAGGTACCAAGACATCTCGTTAGCATGGGGGATAGTATTTCCAGGAATCCCCAGGTGCGCCCAGAATGGGTTTCTTATTAGGAAAGGGTTGGTCCTGTCATCTCCCGAGGACTCTGTGACACTCCTTAGAGGATCTGGAGTTTCCCCCATCAGGCTGAGACAGGGACCCCAGCTGATGAAAGGAGTCTGTCATTTTAGCACCGAGCTCAGTAGCTTTCCAGTAATGCCAGATTCTACCTTAACAACAGGGTCCAAACAGTAATGTCAGATTCCACCTTAACAACAGGGTCCAGCATGCTGTTGAACTTTGAGCCAATGAACATGTACAAACATGTTTTCAAGCAGTATATACAAATTCCACATGGGCTTTTAGAGAGATATAAAAAATTTAAATATATGCTAATTCTTGAAATACTGAGATAGTCTGTCCTAACTAGAGGTTGCTTCAAAGCCTGATGTCTTTCCTGGAGGCAAATACTACTCGCCTCTCCCACTCCTCTTTTTCTCTCCTTTTAATCCTTTTGTCTCTCTCCCCTTTGTCTATGTAGTTCCTGTCTCTACAGCTTAAGCACTTTGGATTCTTAGCTTTTTCTGTATTCTTGTGATCATCTTGATGCTGTGGTTAAGAACCAATAATGTTTATTTGTGGGAAGGATTGTAAGCTTTGTCACAGGTGAAAGCAGTCTTGGCGGGCTTTACCCTTGGACACACCACGAATACTCCCTGAGATTAGCCTTGAGATAGACTGGGTGGAGCCATCCTGGGCCTGGAATTCAGGAAGCAGACCTGGGGACTCCACCTGGACTATTGTTTTTCTAATCGACCCTCAATGGGAGAAGGAGACCGCCCTTCCCACGTGACAAAGGCAGGCGGAGAGGAGAGAGAGGAGCAGCAGGTTCAGACCAGGCTTGAGCGCATGTGGATCAGCGAACAGGCCGGACCAGCACGCAGGCCAGAGACACCTAGGGACCCGTCCGGTGGAATGGATACCGGAAGGTTCACTCTTGTTTCCCTTTAACCTTTTTTCCCTTTTGTGTAAGCTAGTTGGATTGTATAATAAAGTCTAATTGTTAAGAAACAGAGCCAACATTTATTTGATACAGTAAAACCATCTAATTGTTTACAGATGTGGATTCTTAGTATAGGAGGCTCCAGAAGTGATGAGCATGGGAGAAATACCCAAATGTTCCTTTCCCATGTTGCTGATTCTTGCTTGTAGTTTTACAGGATCAGTAACATCCTTGATTTTTTTCTTCCCAATCTTGTAAGCAGTTGGGAAATGAGAAAAAAGACAAGTGAAGATCAGCTTGTCTTCAACTCCCTGCTGAGAAAAGTGATGGCAGACCTCTCTGTAGGTCTGTGGCTAAGTGAACGTTTCACACTTTCCTTCTGAGGTACAGAAACATTGCCCTTGTTACCAGCACAGCCTCTGCTTAGAGCTCCTTTTCTTCCTTCACTGGACCAGGATGTCCCACCCTAATCTCTGTCTTGATCAGTATTGGCTAGTTGGCTTTATTGGCAATACAGAAAACAAATGGTGACATGTTTATACAAAACTTGAGACAGGAGATACTTAGAATAAGCATCAGAATGCCATGTCTGGGTTGAAACTAGATAGTGGGGTAGAGAAATCAGCATTTGGATGAACAAGGGTAAACTGTACATAGTCCACAAGAACATTATGCCAACAGACAAGTGAGCCTGGCTGCAGGCTAATGGGTGACACCAGCATTGCTGCTGTTTTGGGAAGCTGTAAGCAAAGGGGTAGGTAAAACCCCAGAGCATATTTTTTATTTCTCTTAGAGAAATTTCCTTTCCTCCTCAGAGCTGCTATCTACAGGTTGAGAAAAGCTGGCTTAATGATCCTCAGACATCCCTTTTGTCAAATCAGAAGGTCTTATAGTATTTTTTGTTAGAATTAGCTAATATTTTTAACATCAGTATTCACAGAAAGACTGACAAAGTGGTCCGTGATTGTAGCTGTTGTTAAACATAGAGAAAACTTGGGTCATTACTAATTTTATAAAATGTATTCCCTCACCTCCAGTGCTGGGGACCAAGCTGAGGACCTCACGCGCACACACACACACACACACACACACACACACACACACACACACACACACACACACCAGTGCTGTATACTGAGCTACATGCCTGGACTCTTCAGTAAATATTTCTCACTATGACCTTTGCAGCCTAGTGAGCTGGAATAAGCAGATACATGGATAATGAAGTTCTCATCTACTGAATGTCCACTAGGGGGGCCATAATATCATCCTTACCTTCTGATCTTCAGCACAAACTAGAAAAACCAAACCAAACCAAACCAAACCAAACCAAGCCACTGAGATATTTTCTTTATACAATTCTAAACAACAAATTGGATATTGACTTCATCTCTAGCCTCAGATACATACAGCCTTCAGTATTTGCATGTATAAGCAATGTTTACAGGTACAGAACCAAACGATCTTCTCATTTTTATCTTGATCCAGAGGTTCAGCTTGTCAAGCTTATTGCCAACTACTTGCCACCCATTTCTGTTCTCCCTTGCCAAACAAAACCAGTCTCTGCTCCCTCTGGGTTTTGTGTTCTATGTCACAATCACTTTAGAACCTGGGAAACATTCTTGGTGTGTATTTGGACCTAGGGCTTCACTGATGCTAAGCCATGCCACTGAACTATGTCCAGGTCCCTGTAACTGTGCCCAGAAGCGTGGTTATTATGCTCTGAAGCATGGTTATTACATCCATGCTTTCTTTTGAGCCAGTTCTATAGAGTGAGATTAATATAATGAGTTCAAGTGTTAGGCTCACAGAGCCTCCCACAGTCAAGGTAATGAACATACACATCACCTCCCAAGGTTTTAATGCACTGTTTCTTTCAGTAATGTGAGAGAGATGAAAAAGTTTCTAGCCCTGGGTTTTTGTTTGTTGTGTTTTTAAAAGATTTATGTATTTTATTTTTATTGTATAGGTATTGCCTGCATGCTATATATGTACACCACATGTGTGCCTGGTACCACAGGTCCATGGAAACTGTAGTTTTAGACAGTTGTAAGCTGCCATGTGGGTGCTGGGAATTGAACCTGGGTCTTATAGAGGAACATCCAGTATTCCTAACTACTGAGCTATTTCTCCAGCACCCAGCCTTGGTTTAAAACCTGATGTTAGGCTAGAATATGTAATGTCCTAAAAGCATTTTAGCTTGTCTTCCTCAAGTTTTCATGTATTTCTGCATTATGCTATTGCTCCTTTAGTCTTGCAAGAGTTTTTCCCTTTTATCTTTTGTTTCTTACAGTTACATTTTGTTGAGTTTACTGATAGGTCTGTTTATTCTATTTTTGGGTTTATTGGATTTGGGGGGTTGGTTTTATTCATCAGTTTAATATCATTGTTAGGAACTGTCTTCACCATTTCTCTATACTCTTTATTTTTACTTCTTGTTTTCTATATTTTTTTCTCTAGATGTATCATTCTACATAGTTTCTCCTGTTAACAAATTTTAACACTTGTTTATCTAAGAGATGAGACATTCAGGGACAGGAGACTGGCCTGCAAATGCACTGCTCTTCAGAGGGTCCAAGCTGGGTTCTCAGCAGCCGTGTTGGGCTGCTCACAAGCACATATAGCGCTAATCTAATGCTCTCTTCTCACTTCTGAGGGCGCTGCATTCATTTGCTGACCAGATTAATTAAAATAAATAGAAATAATTTGGGCTGAAGAGATGGCTCAGAGGTTAAGAGCATTGGCTGATCTTCCATAGGACCCTGGTTCATTTCCCAGCACCCACATGGCAGCTCATGCCTGCCTGTAAGTACAGTTCCAGGGGACCCGATAGCCAACACTGACATAATATGCAGGCAAAACAACAACAACAACAACAACCTGACGCAGTATGGCGGTGTGAGTGCAGGCCGTCACATGCCACAGCACATATCATGAGGAGCAGACATGTAAGGGCAGAAGATGCCTCTTGGGACTTGGGAATCAGTTCTTTCTTTTCCAGTCATTTTTTTATTCATGTGTAATTTGCAATTTAATCCATTCATTGTTGTCATCATTTGTCACGGTGTTTTTCTGTTTTTGGATATCTGGTAATTCTTTTTGTTTCTGGTAAAAGTGTTTAAGCTTAGTGTTAGTATTTGAGTGTGCTGAACATCTTTGTTTTATAGCCTAAAATTGAATTTATTTGTTTAAAAAAATTTTTTTTCTGGTTGTCCTGTTGATCAGAAGCAGTGTGTGACTGGTGCTGCCATCTTGGATCTCCTTCCCCAAATTTTATTTTTTAATATTTATTTTATGGGTATTTGTGCATGTCTGCATGCGTGTTTCTATACTGTGACTGATCCTGGTGCCAGTGGAGGTTAGAAGAGCAAGTCAGAACACCTGCATCTGGAGTTACAGATCTTTGTGAGTCACCATGTGAGTGCTGGGAACCAATCCTGGATCTTCAAAAAGAACAGCCAATGCTTTTAATTCCTTCTCTTCGGCCTCTACAGGAGCTTCTTTACTCAATCCTTTTTGGTTGTCCCGGAGCACAGTGGGATTTGGAATACTTTGGTTCTTCTTTTCTGGCTTATTTGCTCTATGGATTTCCCTTTCCTTAAGTCTTGGTCACTATGCTAAAGGGCAGTGTATCAGAACTGGGCGGGGGGCGGGGGGCAGATATTTTTATCACTCTATGCACAATTGTTTTATTCAAGGTTTAAGTTTAATATGAGTTGTTGTTCATTGTCTGCCGGAGGGGAACAATGACATTAAGGTCAAAGATCCAGCATCTGTCTTAGGAGCATCTTACAGTGCTCAGGGCAAGGCCTGTGTACTAGGTGAGGCTCCACATCTCACTGGGTTTTTGTGAAAATCAGGGGGAAATGAGTTTTCCACTGTGTGTTACAGTTAGCTCTTTTAGAATGAAACTGCTGGTATCAGTTGGTAGTCGAAACTTGGGTGTTCCGAAGGCCTGTGTTGATACCAAAGTGTTATAACCCCTTGGTTAAGATGCTGTGTTAAGTATGACAAAGAATTCAGGCAGATTCCCAAAGCCAACAGAAGGTAGGTCTAATGAGACTCCGTCCCTGAGGGCCTAATGCTGATCTGGCAGGTGCTTTGCCAGAGGTTAGCACCAATCTCACAGCAGGTACCATACTGACCAGCAGTCAAGCCTTGGTGTTCTAGAAGCTCAAGGTAGCTGGACAAGTTGTTGTTACAAAGAAAGAAAACCTCAAACATTCAATTTTACCAATAAAGACACAGGAGCCAGATACTGGGGTGAAAATCTGCTTGCTCACAGAGGCATAGAAAGCACCCAGCTGACCTTCCTACTCAGCTCACATCCCAGAGAAAGAACCAAAAGCTCACTAACTCAGGTTACAGCCCAGGAGGAAAAACCAAAGACCTAAAAGCCAAAGATGTTGCTAGCTCAAACCTCAAGAGCCCCTTCTTCTTATCCATGCTGTCTTAAATATTGTTCAACTCAAAGTTCCTCCTACTCTTTAATCCCTGTCAGCTGGTTTCTTGCTTTGCCTCTTGACCTATGATTAACTGTATTAAATTCTCTGTACAGAAAGCTCTTGAGTTAAAGGTGCACCACACCATAATCACCTGTTTACAATAAATAGAAAGTTCTTGGATTAAAGGTGTTAGGATTCAGCCACACTAAATAAGAAACCGGTTTTTACAGTTCCCAGTGGGATCAAACATCCAGCAACAGCATGTAGCTGTTTGATTGGCAGCTGAGTTGGGGTGTCCAGTGGCAATTCTCCAGGAAGGAGGGGAGTCCTCTATTCCCCAGAATAAATAGATTCTCAGTTGGTCATGGTGGAGGAATAGCAAGATAGAGAGAGAGAAAGAGAGGTGGGGAGGAGGCGGGGAGAGGGAGAGAGAATATTAGTTTATTTTGTGAACCAGAGACATTTATAGACCTTGGGCAGTGGGAGGGGTTTCAGTGGGAAGGTGAATGTGTTTGATTCATTGGGGTTAGAAGTGCTAGGGATACCTGATTAACATGCAGTGGTAAAGTACCTAATTTACATGCAGTAGCAGGGGGCCCTATCACAAGAAGGAGAACAAAGTACTTAATTATTCTATTGGTGGGGGAAGAACTTCTAGGCATGGTTAAAGATCATTTACTGAAAGCTAAGATCTTCTTAGCACAGGGTGAAGAATTCCCAGAAATCCCTAGATGCTTGCTGAACAGGTTCTATCAGGAAAGGGTCAAGCCTATAATCTTCCTTTAGGGCTATGTGACACTCCTTAAGGGATGTGGGGGTTCCCTGATCAGGCAAAGAGAGAACCCCACTGAGAAAGAGAGTCTGTTATAATAGACTGAGCTCAGTTGGCTATCCAGAAACACCAGACTTTGACCTTACCAGAAAAGTCTCACATGTGCTAAAATCCATAAACCTTTTCTACAAAACTCTGGAGAATAACTCTGAGTGTGGTGGTGTATGCCTTTAATCCCAGCACTCAGGTGGCAGAGGCAGGTGGATCTCTTTGAGTTCATGAGTTCAAGGTATGCCTGGTTTATACAGGAGTTCTAGGAGAGTCAGAGCTACACTGTGAGACCCTGTGTCAAACAAAAACAAAACAAAACAAAACAAAATCCTGAAACAATGAACAATAATAACAATGACAAACCTTCCCCCAAACCTGAAAAACCAACCAGCCAACAGCAGAAAATTTTGGAGAGTAATAGAATAATAAGAAGCAAGGTGTAAAGCAATTCATTTATGATGTTAAAATTGAAAAGAAATCTTTAAAAGAGAAATTATAATCTTACGTTTTATAGTTGAATAAAAATCTAAAGTTGCTTTAAAGATGTACATTTGAACTTGGAAAGCATTGTCTTCTGGAACTTACATGTCATCTGTCTAGAAAAGAAAAAAAAAATGTAAAGAAACACTTCACACAACCTTATCCTCAGCTGAAATTATATTTTGGTTTTTGAATTTTTATCTATATGCTTTAGAAAATGGTTTCTGTACAAATTCCCTCCAAGATACAGATAGAGTATTCATGGTAAAACTCCAGACATCTTTTGACGTTTTGTTCCTTTCTGTTCCCTTCATAGCTATCTCAATGCATTTATTGCCATAGCATAAACATGCTTTACAGGTTTCACAGTCCTCCAAAGTCATGTCAGAATCCAAATAAAATTGTACCAATGCAACAGTAATAAGATCTTGAAACAGCAATATATCATGGCAAACCTAAAAATGTTTCCCTTTGACTCTTGAGCCCCGAGAGTGTTTCTCCATTCTGGTAATAAAGGAAGTAGATAAGGTAACAGCTTTGAAGTCTTTGAGAGTGATTTGCTGGCGTTAGGAATTTTGGGCATTATGCTTACAAAGTAGGCTTTCAGGCCTCAGAGGAGTAAATCCTGCTTTGGTTATTTAATATCCAGGAGAAATTTGGTAGATGTAAGAGTGTTGCCACAAAGGGATAGAGAAGCAGGTAAGGTCGATGCAAGAGTTGACCAAGGAGGCAGAAATGAAGGAAACAACAATGTGTGGAAGAAAAAGGACTCTGGTTTCAGAGGACCATGTCCAAGCACAAACGCACCGCTGCGATCCCATGGAGACTTTGCACATAGGACCATTGGTTCAGTTTGGTTTGGCTATTTATTAGCTTTTACCTCGAGAAAGACACTTGCCTTTCCAAGTCTTATTTTTCATGTGTTAGGATGAGGAAAAGAATGCTTTTCTAAGAGTTTTATAAAGATGTGATGAGAGCAACCACACATATATGTCAAATTAAATTCTAGGGCCTCCTACCAAGTGAGCACTTGACAAATGCTAATTTTCTTTCCTATCTCTGGGTAACCTTCATAACTTTCTCCAAAGCCCAGGAATTAAAGAAGGCAAATGAAGAATTCGTATAGCCTCTCCATGACATACATTCTAGTAGAAACCAAATCGGGTTGCTGCCTACCCAAGAACTATTTAAAGAACATAGCTGAGTTCAGTAGATGAAGTGCACTGTTATCTTACAGGTGCTCAGGCTCACTGCCTCATCATCCTCTGCCCCATGACCAAGACCCTCATGGGACAACAACACCTTGCTTCCATCTCTTATCTATTATGACAGAACATACCAGTCACATACCCTTGAGTTCTTCATGGTTGTCTTCAGTTCTCTGGGAACATCCCAATTTGATAGCTTCTGCTGCTCTTCAGGACAGCACCATGTTGAGTGTTATTCTGAAGAGGCCTGTAGGCTCTAGAGCTCTGTACTCTCAGCAGTAAACTTCCCTTAAAGATATGTTACCCAGGATGAATGCTCTAGTCTCAGCAGTAACCTTCCCTTAAAGACATGTTACCCAGAATGCTCTTGGTATCAGACAGTGTAAGTTATAAATAAGGGACTGGAGCAGCTCATAGCACTTGTTCTTAGAGAGGACTTGGTCGGTTTCCAGCACCCACATACCTGTCTGTAACTCTGGTTCCAAGGGAATATGATCCCACTCCTGACCTCTGTGAATGCCAGGCATGCATGTGGAATACAAACATACATATGGGCAAAACAACCCCTGTACATAAGAAATAATACATTAAGAAGAAATTTCTGTGTTAATTATTAGGCCATTTCTTTCACCAATATAAGTCTTTTTTTAAAAAATAATTTATTAATTTATTATGTATACAGTGCTCTGCCTGCATATACACCTGCAGGCCAGAAGAGGGTATCAGAGCTCATTATAGATGGCTGTGAGCCACCATGAGGTTGCTGGGAATTGAACTCAAGACCTCTGGAAGAACAGTCAGTGCTTTTAACCTCTGAACTATCTCTCCAGGCCCCACAAATATGAGTCTTAATTTGACTATAACAATAATAAATTCTGTGTAAATATACCCAGAGATTTGAATAGTATGTTCTTCTTGCACTCATTTTACCTTTTAGAGATGACCTTTATTGGAGACAAGATAGCTTTCCTGTCACTGAAGACTGCAGGTGCAGGCACAGAATAGGGACATGGTACATGCTGACAGAACTGAGTCAGTTAGTCTTAGAGAATTCTTTTCACTGAAAGAGAATATGATTAGTTCCTGGATAACAAAAAGTATTATTGCATGCAAGATCTTATTGGCCTATTTAATTAATGATGTCACTTTACTTCATTTCCTCATGTAGGTTAGCAGGGATGATTGTATGTAGGATCTAAATCCAGAAAATGATGTAATTTTCTTTGTGACTTGATGCTCATTGGTTGGAGGCTACTGGACATTTCTCCCTTCATTTGTGTCACAATTGCTGAGCTCTGGGTATTTCATGACTTTTCCTTCCTTTCATCAAAATGCATAAATGTACAGACCTGAAGCCTCTTCCTCCTCAGACCATGCTCACTACTTCATTGAGATTGCTAATAAGATAAATGGTAGAGACATCATTTATTTACTAAAAAACACAAAAAAACAAACCAACAAACCAACAAACCAAAACAAAAAAGGGGCTGGAGAGCTGGCTCAGAGGTTAAGAGCACACTGTCTGCTCTTCCAAAGGTCCTGAGTTCAAATCCCAGCAACCACATGATGGCTCCCAACCATCTAGAATGAGATCTGGTGCCCTCTTCTGGCCTGCAGGCAGAATACTGTGTACGTAATAAATAAATCTTACAAAAACAAAAAAAAAAAAAAAAAAAAAAAAAAAAAAAAAAAAAAAAAAAAAAAAAAAAAAAAAAAAAAAAAAGCCCCAGGCTAACATGTTCTTGGGAAAAGGTTAAGATACTTTTCTCTTCTTCAGAAATTCAAACACATTCACTTACTGTTTTTTCAATGCTAAACCTTTGGCTAGTATCAAAGGGGTGAGTTTTTATCAAGATGTTGAAGTTAGAAGGAAGCGAGTATGGTGGTCTTTTGAATATGAAGGGAAAAAGTAGAGGTGTGAGTATTTTTGTTCATTACAGTTATTCAGGGAGATGCTTTGGAAGTGGGTGCGTCTCTAAGCA
This sequence comes from Acomys russatus, assembly GCF_903995435.1. Lineage (NCBI taxonomy): Eukaryota > Metazoa > Chordata > Mammalia > Rodentia > Muridae > Acomys > Acomys russatus. Next base: position 2,298,837 of record NC_067162.1, read on the forward strand.
CTGGTGGCACCCAAATTCACAAAAGGGTTGCAGATCTTGCTTGTTAGTTGTTGGAACTTTTCAAATTCTTGTCTGTGAATCCCATGCTTACTCTGAGCTAGTCATTATTTTTTTTCTGGACACAACACACAGTTGATTTCATTAAACCCTCTCACTGGTGCTGGGAAATAGGTCCTATTATTACCTTGATACTAAATATAAGGAAACTGAGATTCAAGGGAGGTTAAGTAACCTCAAAATAAGAGGGTATGAGGAGAGAGCAGAATTGGAGTACGCCTTATTTGTGATGTGTCCTGAACCTGAGTCCAAACTATGAGAAAGTAGTAATAAGTGTAGACAAAATTAGATCCTACTTCCAAAAATCAGAATGCTCTGCAATCCATGTATATTTCTACATGTTTGCTGTGGGATGGCACAGAGCCAGCCTCCTCTGCTGCATAGTAGCTACGTGCCTCAAGGTTGAGGGTATAAGTACCTTGCTCACCATGCCTCATGTGGATATGTAAGGGACAGAAAGGGTCCCTGTATCACTTTGGAGAAATTAAAGCTCAGGTAAAAGTAAGACATTGGCTCTCTATACTAGAATACCACCTTAGTTGGACAAGATGTTGCTTTCTATCCCAAAGGAAATAATGTAGGCTTGGATCTTTTTAAAATTTACTTTATGTGGGGTTCTTTAATACCTGTACCTCCCTTCCAATTCATCTACTCTAGATAGGAGAGAAATAAGGTTAAAATGGACCAGAGAGGTAGATCTTTTTAGACTCAGTTCCTTGGGGCAATTTCAGCAGACCCATTAAATGGCAAACCAGGAATTGAGCAAAAGTGACTGGAACCATAGCAACAGGAACCTTGAAGCTTTCTCTGGAGCATTTCTCTTGAGAAGCATCTTGAAGCAGGTGTGATGAGCAGCCAAGTGATGGAAAGTAATGCAAACGTGATCTCTCTCTCTCTCTCTCTCTCTCTCTCTCTCTCTCTCTCTCTCTCTCTCTCTCTCTTCTCTCCCATAGTCCATACAGCACATTTTTCAACTGACAAAAACCATGCCTCTGTATGAGGCAGTTTCCTGTTGACAAAGATCATGTGCCTTCTCCCATGTCTGTTTCCAGAGGACAAAGATCATATGCCCTCACATGTAGCAGTTTCACATCCCACATTTGGGATCAAAACAAAAACGTTTATATCTCTACATACCCCCCTTTTTGTTCAAAATAGCTTTTCTCTAACTTTAATAAACTATATACAATAAAATTATATGAAAATTATCAGGTAAAAATTACATTTACAATGTTCAGTCCACTTGTATTTGAGTGTCTTGGAGAAAGTATTCAACTATCTGTGCTATCATAGTGAGTCCTACCCTAGTGTTCAAAGTTCTCCTAAATCACTTTCTTATCATAACTTACAATTATTAACCAAACACACCCCCATGTTTTAAAATCCTAGACAACTTAAGCTTAATTGCAGTAAGACTGTGACTATCTAGTCTTCAAACACATTAGAGACTTGAGAAGAAAATATTACTTGGAGATATGTAGGGTGTGCAGGCAAGCGGCTCCCAAAAGTAGAGAAATTACAGAGACAGTCGACTACCTGGACAGTCACCAAAGGTTTCTCTGTGTCGTTGGAATATCCAGTCTTTAGCCTACTGGCCCAGAATATCTGACAGACTTTTCTGTGAAGCAGGAACTTTGAAGGGCTGGTCTACCTAGTCTTCAGAAAGTTGGATAGTCCATTTCCCAGTTTCATGCTTGTTCACAGTTTGGACAAGTTAGCCTGCTATCAGCAGTCAAGATAAGAACAGTTTTTGTCCAGTGGATATTTTGCCACATTTGTCTCTTTGATGCCTATCATCTTCTTGGAAGTGGATTAGAGGTGCTTCTAGGAGCAGATGTGTCTGTCTGTCAGAAAAGCCCTTTAATATTAAATGTCATATTCTGTAGATCTCTGAAGTGTTTGAAGACTTATCTTTGTTTATTTACTATTATACAGTGCAAATCACATCTATCTGTCTGTCTATCTATCTATGTATTTCAATGTATCTAAATAGACAAACATTGCTTGTTTCTAGCTATGTACTATCTGCCTAACCTTGAAAACACATACAAGAGATTAAATAAAGCATATTTCTGTAATTAGCTAAACTAGTATCTAACAAGACTACAATTAAAAGTATTTATAGGTAACTATTAACTTGCATCGCTAATCATTCTGAACAGTTTGTAATAGTTAGCTTTCAATAAGACTAGAATTTTACATCACATTTTCAAATGAGTTGCATATGTATAATACATTAAACAAAAATTGAACAAAATTATCTTAAATTTCTATCAGTATACAATAAATGAACTGCATATGTACAATATATTAATCAAAAGTTGGACAAAATTTAAAATTTTTATCTATATATAATAAATGAGTTGCACATATACAATACGTTAAGCCAATTTAAACAAAATCTTAACTTTCTATTAATATACAATACCAATGTTAAAATATTTAAGGCTAATAAATTCAAGAATCTACCTTTTATTCTATAATCCTATGTGCCCCCTTTTCTTTTATCATTCTCTTTCCTCTCCTTTTCCCTAGCACTGGATAGAATAGAAAAATAAGAGAAAAAAGGATAGAGAGGAGAAAGAAAGAGATCCCTTTACTGTAACCAACCCAAATATCTGTTACCCACCCAAAACACCCACCTTACCTATTGGGAATGGGAGCATCATGTTCTTAAAATTACTTTTTGCTGTGGGGTAAAAATGTCTTTGGGGTACCCTTAAAATTAGGATATTGGCCAAGTGCTGGAAGAGTTAGCTGTATCTTTTTCTGTCCAGTCTTTGTGGGATTTATCATTTGGGCTAGCTCTTTTGAGGTTGATCTGCATACAAATTCACGAGGAAAACAGTAGCTGAGGCAGTCTGCAAGGTTGAGTCACCTGGGCTATTTGTTTTGTCTTTATTGTTATCTGGTCCTTTGCTCTGAAAATAAACATACTTTAAATAAGTATTATTTTAAAACACATACACACAATTAGTAAGGTTTAGCAAGTATTAGTAAGATTAGAAAGATTTCTACGTTGACATATATGTATATATATGTAATCAATGAATATACTATATATGTATATATATATATATATCCAATGAATACATATATAAAATGCAAGGTAAACAAATCAATTAAAGATAATTTTCTGCTCTATGAGCAAGTGAAAGCCATCTATCAACTTTATAAGTCTGTTTGAATTGTAATATAAATCTCTGTTCATGCTATATGAAAGGATGGTATGCCATGAGCACCAGGTAGCCAATAATATTCAGTTTCCATATGATGATATTCATGTCTCAGATAGTAGGAGGCCTTTCCCTGGTCAAATCTAATCTTTATGAGTTTTGCTGATAAACATATTTTTTCATTCCCTATAGACGCATCAGCATAACCATGTCCCCATCTCAAAACTATTGCAGGTTTCCATTTCATTGTCAACAGATCCTTATAGAGTATTGGTTGTCTTAGTTCCTCAGATTTTTCTATAACCCAGGGTTTCTCAGCAGCTCTTGTTCCTTTTTCACCAACATTAAGAAAATTTAGAGTTAACAAAGCATTATTTAATTAGTCCCTGGGGGTCTTTTTGCTTCCTTTTAAGGTACGATTAGCTCTTTCTACAACTGTTTGTTCTGTAGGGTTGTGTGGCACACCAGTAATGTGCTTCATATGATAATATGCAAAGAATTGCTTCATCTTACTGGATACATATGTGGGAGCATTGTCAGTATTAAATAGTGCAGGTATCCTCGTAATTGCCATTATTTCCTATAAATGAGTAATTACACAATCAGCCTTTTCAGAACTTAAAGCCCTGAGTATGTATCAATGGTATGGTGTACACACCTTTGTTTTCTAAATTCTGCAAAATGAAACACATCCATCTGCCAGATTTCATTTTTTTTAGTACCTGTACGGTTACTTCCAGTGGGTATTGGAGTTTGGTTTTACAAATAACATGTAGGACATTTAAAAAAATTATTTCTTTGATTTGTTGGCAAGTGATAGAGAATTTTTCTTTAAGCCTTTACTGTTAACATGATGTTTTTCATGAAAATTTGAAGCTTCTAACACATTTCCTAAAAGTAATTGGTCAAGTTCCTCATTTCCTTGTGCCAATGGACGTGATAAACTTGTATGAGAGAGAACATGAGTAGTACATAATTGATAGTTTCTACTTCTGATGGCCTGTTGCAATTCTATAAATGACAAAGTCAATTCTGAGTTATCAGGAATAAATTCAGCTGTTTCTATTTGCAAAACGACTCTTTCTGCATATTGAGAGTCAGTAATTGTAGTAAGAGATTCAGGAAAATATAATAATATCATAAAGGTTGCCTATAATTCTGATTTTTGAACTGAGATATGTGGACTTTTGATCATCTTACTTATTTTGTCTGACTTATAACTTGTCATTCCCATCTTGTCTCCATCAGTCTAGAAAGCCGGTATGTCTTTATTTGGTGTTCTCTTTACAGTATGTGGAAAAATCCAATTAGCTCTTTTTATAAACCGTGTACATTTGCTTTTTTGGATATTTGTTATTCATTTCTCTCAAGTAGTTACCACAAGTTCTTTGGCAATCTCCATTGATTAGCCACAATGACGAGTTCAGCATTAGAAGAGGCACTACAATTTTGGTTAGGTCGGCTTCTAACAATTGATGCAGTCCTATCCTACCTTTCATAATTAATTCAAAAACCTTTTCTATGTAAGTTTTCCATTTTTTTACTTTGTTTATGTGCCGAGAAAATCCACTGCATAATATTATCTTCCCTTTGCATAATGAGCCCAGTAGGAGAATGAGTTGAAAGTAAAATAACCAAAATATAATCAAGTCTACGATCAATTTGATCTACATATACATCTTTCAGTCTTTGTTTTACAAGAGTTAACTCCTTTTACAGTTCAGCTATTAGACATCTTGGACTGTTTAAGTCTAAATCTCCTTGTAATGTTTGAAATAAACTATTTAACTCCTGAGTAGCTAATCCAGTTGTAGGCCTCAACCAGTTAATATCTTCCATTAAATTTTGAATATTATTTACAGTTTGCAACTGGTCTCACAGATCTGTACCTCTTGTGATCGAATTATTTTTGTGTTATATATTTTTAAATTAATTTATCCAGATTACAACTCAATTGTTATCCCATCACTTGTATCCACCCGTTCCTTCATCCATCCCACCCTGACCCTATTCCCCTCCCTTAGGTCTATGTGTGAGGAGGATCTCCTCCCCCACTATATGGTCATAGACTATCAAGTCTCATCTTGGTAGCCTGTTTATTCTTTTTTTGAGTGCCACCAGGCCTCCCCACCAAGGAGAGGTGGTCAAATATGGAGCACCAGAGTTCATGTCAGAGTTAGTCCCTGCTCTTCACCCAGCTGTGGAGAATGTCCTGTCCATTGGCTAGATCAGAGCAGGGGTTCGATATTTACTATTTGTATTGTCTTTGGTTAGTGCAATAGTTTGAGCAGACCCCCCTGGACACTGATCCACCCATTACAATGTTCTTCTTGTAGGTTTCTAAGATCCTCTGGATCATTCTATTTTCCCCATATCCTATATTTGTCTTAGATAGAGTTCCAGTGGGATGTCCTCACATCTGTCCCAATCTCCCGGTAAGTGAGGACTTTCATGAGACATGCCTTTTGGGTTAGTGCCCAATTATAAGTGAGTATATACCATGTGATTATTTTTGCTTCTGGGTTAACTTACTCAGTATGATCGTTTCTAATTCCCTCCATTTATCAACAAATTTTGGGATTTCTTTGTTTTTTTTATAGCTGAGTAGTATTCCATAGTATAAATGTACCATAGTTTCTTTATCTATTTTCCAATTGAGGGACATTTTGGCTGTTTGCAGGTTCTGGCTATTATGAATAAGGCTGCTATGAACATGGTTGAGCATATGTCCCTGTTGTGTGGTGGAACATTTTCTGGGTATATTCCAAGGAATGGAATAGCTGGGTCTTGTGGAAACCCTATTCCCAGTTTTCTGAGAAAGTGCCAGATAGATTTCCAAAGTGGTTGTACAAGTTTGCATTCCCGCCAGCAATGAAGGAGTGCTCCTCTTTCTGCACGTCCTCACCAGCATGTGGTGTCACTTGAAATTTTTTTTTTATCTTAGCCATTCTGATGGGTGTAAGATGGAATCTTAGAGTTGTTTTGATTTGCATTTCCCCGATGGCTAAGGAGGTTGAGTATTTCTTTGTTTCTCAGCCATTTGATATTCCTCTATTGAGAATTCTGTTTAGTTCTGAGCCCCATTTCTTAATTGCATTATTTGGTTTGGTGGTGTTTAATTTCTTGATTTCTTTATATATTTTGGATATTAGACCTTTGTCAGATGTAGGATTGGTGAAGATCTTTTCCCAGTCTGTAGGCTGTCGCTTTGTTCTTTTGACAGTGTCTCCAGCCTTACAGAAGCTTCTCAGCCTCATGAGGTCCCACTTATTCATTGTTGACCTTAAGGCCTGGGCTGTTGGTGTTCTGGTCAGGAAGTTGTCTCCTGTGCCAATGTGACCCAGGCTCTTCCCCACTTTTTCTTCTAACTGATTTAGTGTCTCTAGATTTATGTTGAGGTCTTTGATCCATTTGGACTTGAGTTTTGTGAATGGTGACAAATATGAGTCTAATTGCATTTTTCTACATGCAGTCATCCAGTTAGACCAGCACCATTTGTTGAAGATGCTATCCTTTTTCCATTGACTAGATTTGGCTTCTTTGTCAAAAATCAAGTGACCGTATGTGTGTGGATTCATCTCTGGGTCTTTGATTTGATTCCATTGATCAACCAGCCTATTTCTGTGCCAGTACTATGCTGTTTTAATTACTATTGCTCTATAATACAGCTTGAGATCAGGTATGGAGATTCCTCTGGCTGAATTTTTTTGTTGACTTATTTTATAACTCAAATAGCTAATTAAACTTCCTTTTTGCATTTTTCTGGAGCAATCTGAAACTACCAGCATGGCAGATTTTTTTTGTGAATCTTTAAACATTTTCTCTAAAGTATCTGCATCAGAATCAGTCAACAAAATATTATCCATGTAATGGTAAATGATAGATTGGGGAAATTGCCTATGAATGATTTCTAATAGTTGTCAAACAAAATATTGACATAAGGTTGCGCTAACATTTCCTGTAGAACTAATTTTCAATGACATCTCTTAATGGTTTCACTGTTGCTCAGAGTAGGTACTGAGAAAGCAAACCTTTTCCTATTCTGCTCAAGCAAGAGTTTTGTGAAAAAAGTCTTTTAAATCAATTATTATTATAGGTCATGATGTAGGCAACAAAGAAGGCAAAGGAAGTTCAGACTGGAAAAGACCCATTGGTTGAATTACTATATTCACTGCCCTTAAATCCATTATCATTCTCCATTTTCCTGATTTGTGTTTTTATAACAAGCAGAGGGGAATTCCACAGGCTGATGGACTCTTTTATATGTCGAGCCTCCAGCTGCTCTTGTACCAGTTGTTCAAGTGTGTGAATTTTTCCCTGTGCTTTAGGCCACTGCTTTTGTCACATAGGTCTGTTTGATATCCATTTTAGGGGCAGGGCAGTTGGTACTTCACCAGTGGCCCCTCTTGTAAATTTGAAAACACAGTCCCTGTGATGTCTTGTGTTTGAACAATGAGCACAGCTTGTCATTGTTCTTGAAAATGTGTATCAATATCTTCTCCAGGAGCATCTATAATTTCATCATAGGCTGTCTCTGGGATTGCAGGAATATTAATTTGAATACCTCACTGTCATCAAATATTCATTCACCATAAATTTTTGGATATGTCAACTATGGAGAGTCTCAACAACTTCACTGTTTGACCTGCTGGCACCCATACATTTTATCTATTGTACACTTTGTCTTACTTGAGATGATTTCCTAATTCATATAAACTGTATATAAACCTTCTGGCCAATCTAGATTCCAAGGCTTTTGGGAAAGTATATTGACATTGGCTCCAGTATCTACCAAACCTATTTCAATACATACCTTTGTACCATTAATTTGGCTCTCTGATCATTAAACCATTGTTTGCCAGAACACAAACACATGTTTTCCAGTACTCCCACTTGCACCTGTTCTTTCTACTGGTTCTGCCTTTGACGTAAGGAAACAATAACAGTCGACCAACTCTATTCCCTACATTAATTTGCATCTCCCTTTTTACATATGCCATGATTTTAATTTCTTCCTTATAATCCCTATTATAATACTTGGATGCACAGTAAATCCTTGAGAAGTTAATCCACTCATTCCCAAGATTATTCCTACTGTTCTTGAAGGTAAAGACCATAGACATCAGTGGTCATTTTGTAACATTGAACTTTTGGGGATAGCGTAAGAGATTTATCTGTGGCTACATCCAAAGCCACGCTGCCTTTAGTAGTGTGCATAAGACCATCAATACCTAGTTTTGGTTTTCCTGCCTGCTTGTTACCTTCTGGTTGACTAAAGAAGGATGGCTTTGTATTGTTTGCTGTAGGGCCTGATGGTAAGGGATTAATTACCTCGTATGTCCCTCTTGGACTTGCAATCCCTTTCCACATTGGCTACAATACCCTGGAAGTCTAGGCATACCATTACAGCCAGAATCCGCTCGTTCTCTTTTATGAATAAGCCTCAACTGTACTTGGAAACCAAGACACAGAAATTAAGGGAAGAATTCTTATAGGGAATTTGGTGCCTTTTTCAGAAAACATTCAAGTCTTCATTATTAAATGCTCTTTGTTATCAGCAAGGGTTTTAGGATTAGGTACTTCCAGCATAAAGAAAAAATCCTTCTGGACCCTTATTTCTCTGCCTTTTGATAGAATCCCAAGTGTTGCTGTTTTCATATCTGAACTGAAATGACATCTGCTTGATACTTAGTTTCTGGCCCATTTCAACACCTTCTGCCTCAGTCAAGAATAAAACTATCCTCAGAGATTCCCTCTTAAATCAATGAAATCTCTTCTGGGCATCAAATGGAGCCTTTACATTATGTTTTGGTTGAACAGGTTGGGGGAGCAGCTGTTATGAGAAATGAGCAGCCTGGCAACAGTGTAAATGAGTAGTGTGTGTGTGTGTGTGTGTGTGTGTGTGTGTGTGTGTGTGTGTGTAAGGAGAAAGCAAGTGCCACAGCATGATAATGTGCCCGAGAAAGCTTAAACCACACAGTCTGTTTTTTAGAGCTAACAGGATAGTCAATGTGCCAGGTAAGAATCAGTAAGACCTAGAGATAAAAATCGGAAAATCAGTTGGATAAGTATGTAAAATGCTTTACAACAGATTTCAAAGACACATTGTGGCATCACTTTAAAATTTATTTTATTGATTCTTTGTAAATTTCATGTCATGCACTCCAATCCCACCTGCCTCTCTGTACCTTCATAGCTGTTTTCCTTGCAACCCCCCCAAAAAAAAGAAACCTAAAAAAATCTTGTCTTGGAAGCTGTAGTGTGTCACACAGTGTACCATTTTGTCTACACATCTTTACTTGCAATTTTCATTGCAATAAGTCATTGGTCTGGTTCAAGATCTCTGGCTCCTGGATTTTCATCAGGACTCCTCTCGGACATCCTGTTGTCACCCTGAGTCATGGAGATCCTGCAGCTTTGGATTTGTAGGACCGGCCCCTTCATGTGCTCCAGTGGTTCATAGATGGGGTAGATTTTGGGGTGGGGATCTGGGTCTGGATGATAGCTGAGTTGGCTCTCCTGCACCCACACAACCTGAGTGAATTTTCCAGCACTACCTTGGCTAGCTCACCCAATTCTTGGCCAGCAATGGACAAAGCCAGCTCTCTTGCTCTAATGCCCTCTGGGTAGCTTACCTGTGTTCTTGCCACCAAGGTCACCTCTACTATGCTGCCCAGGTGAGGGGCAGGGCCAGCTTTCCCATTCTTATGAACTCAGGGCCAGATCTCCCTTTTGCCATTTTTTTTTAAAAGATGCTTCTTTTAGTTTATGATTTCATTTTGGTATTTATTTTTGTGACTCTAATATGCATCAGGTAGGTAAAACAAAACACAGGTTCTGGAGATAAAGATTAAGAAGAAGAATCCATTCTTAAGGAATTTACTGTAAATGAATGGACAAGACTGTTGAAGCAAACATCTTTATGCTATATTTAAATTATTAATACATTATTATTATTATGTTTTCTTCCTTCCTCTGCCTCCTCGAGTGCTGGGATTACAGGCATGTTCCACAGTCAGTTGTAGACTCAGTTTTCTTAACCAAAATATTTTATTAACAACTTATTGACCTAGTCTACATCAATTATAACCTGATTAACCAAAAACAGTAGGAAAGGAGGATTAATTGACACAACAATAAAACCTTAAGGATATCAGTCCTGAGGAATGATTCTCTGGTTGGGAGCCACAGGATTTCTTCCACTGGAACCGGGGGTAACCAGACCCCAGAGCCTCAGCAGGAGCCGGAGCTCTGAAGCCTTCCCTTGAGTGGTTTTCTCTAGGAGTGTCTTGAAGGGCAGCGATGAACAGCCAAATCTATCCCATGCCTTCAATCTGCGCCGCCGCCAGTTCTGGGCTCATTTATATACCTCTTCCCAGAGTCTGTTCACAGGATCTTTTTCATCTGGTAGCAATTAAGCTCCTGCACAAGGTGGTTGCCCTTCTAGTGAATTAACATCACCTGTTCTCTTACTAGACTGTTTGCTCCCACACTTGGGATCCTAAAGAACAGGTTTCTCTCCTTCAGTCAGTTCTACAAATTGTTGTTGTTATTATTATTATTATAGGTACAGTGAACTTTATTGATGGATCCCTGGGCCCCTCCCCTTCTTCTAGGGTTTAGGATGGAAACTGTGAAGGGGCATGCTCAGTGTCAGGGGCTGTGTTGGAACAGGGATACCTTAGCAGCTGAGAGCCTCATGTCCTTGCTGGGGTGTACATTTTCTGCTTTTGCAAACACAAATAATAAGACAAACTTCACACTCCTTAACTTTTCATTTCATAACAGTGCCCAGGGAGTTTATTTTATCAGCTGTGTAGAATTCCAGTATAATATTATGCTGTATTTATGCAAGCAATTATTTTTTATTTTTTAAATATTTTATTAATTTATTCAGATTACAACTAAATTGTTATCCCATCACTTGTATCCTCCCATTCATCCCTCCCTCCCGCTTTCACCCTATTACCCTCCCCTAGGTCTATGACCGAGGGGGACCTCCTCCCCCACTATATGGTCATAGGCTATCAAGTCTCATCTTGGTAGCCTGCTTATTCTTTCTTTGAGTGCCACTAGGCCTCCCCAGCAAGGGGAAGTGGTCAAATATGGGGCACCAGAGTTCATGTCAAAGTCAGTCCCCGCTCTCCACATAACTGTGGAGAATGTCCTGTCCATTGGGTAGAACAGAGTAGGGATTCGATGTTTACTACAGTATTGACCTTGGTTAGTGCAATAATATATGCAAGCAGTTATAACTGGTGGGCATTTAGGTTTTTTTCTGTCTTTCCAAGTAAATCATTGTGATGCATATCATTGTGCCTACATTATTTGGTAAGTGCTTACATGTACTGTAGAATGATTTTCTTAATTGGAATTTTGAGTCAAAGGTTATCCACTTGTACTTTATATACATATATATTCAAGTGTATACGGTCAAAGTATGTAGTAGTCAGTTTTTTCTACTGTGTCATATGAACTGCCACCCAGTAGTACATCTGTTTCCTCAAAGCTTTGCCTAAAGAATACAATGTCATCAGTTTTTCTTATTTTGCAAATTCAGTAAGTAATCAGTATTAATTATTAGTAGCCTTAGTTTACATTTCTTATTACGAGGAAGGCTGACTGTCTTTTCATGTGTTCAAGACTCATTCACATGAGGATAGTAAACTGATCTAGTATGCAATAGTTTTGGAGGCCAGAAGGCTTTTTCACATTTTCTTTTTTATAGATTGTTCATATTTATTTATGTATTTATTATATGTATGGGTGTTTTGCCTGAATGTATGTTTGTGTACCACTTGTGCCTTGTACCAGTAGAGGCCATTATGGGGTCTTTAGTAAGGGGGTTGGACTCCTTGAGACTTGAACTAGAGACAGGTGTGAGCTGTCATGTGGTGCCTGGGCATCAAAATCCAGATCCTCTGCACAAGCAGCCAGAGCTCTTAACTGCAGAGCCATCTCTCCAGCCCTAACCTGTGCATTTTATTTCTAGCTTTTCTTTAGAGTTATTAGTTGGTTAATGCTTACTATGGAGAGTGGAATTTAGTCCTAGTCTAATATAAAATTTGTCACAGACAAACTTTAAAAGATTTATTTTATTTTTAATTGTGCGCATGCACACACACCTGTGTGTGTGTGTGTGTGTGTGTGTATATGGATATGTGTGCAAAAACGTGGTTGTCCATCATAACTAGATGTGCTGGCTCATCAGGTTGTATAAGATACAATATCAGATAGCTGTAAGCTGCTGGGGTGCAACATGGGTGCTGGGAACCAAACTGAGGTTTGGTTATTAGCTTCTGAATTCCTTTTCCAGCTTCTGACACAATCATTTTATCCCATTTACCGATTTATTTTAACCATGTCTATGGCATTTTGTTTTCACGTGGAATCTATGTAGTTTAATTCATTAACCTTTGCCTTTTTATTATCTGTCTAGTCTTTGTGTTATATTTAGAGAAAGGGATTCTTACTTAAAAACTGTAAAAATGACCCTCTTGTGCTTTCTTTTCATACTTTATGGTTTTATTTTCTGCATTTAAGTCTTCTGGAATTTATTTGCTATAAGGATGCTGTTAGTACAAAGTGAGCTGTGTTGGCCAGCTCAATTCAGCTGAAAAGAATACACAAATGTACAGTAGCAGAGCATAAGAGCATAAGATAAAACTGGTTTGTGTCTTTTTTCTATCGAGGTTCAGGGTTTGTGAAATCAGCGAAGATGGGCTGCTGCTCCATATGCCTCAGTTGCCTCACTCAGGCATCTCTGTTGCCAGAGCCACTTTAAGGTCCATGGTGGCGATGATACTCTAGCCAGAACTTCTGAATTCTCATTGGCTGGGAGGAAGAGATGAAGGAGGGCAGATGCTTTTAGTGGTACAGATATTTCTTGGAGATGCTCACACCCATTGTCGTGTATTCTGCTGATTAGGTCACACAGACATGGTGAACTACAAGAGACGTAGAGAGTGAACCCAGGGACTTGACTGAAAAACAGATTCCATGGCAGAAGAAACATGGCAGCTTGGAACTGAGGGGTAACTGATAATCTGTGCCAGAGGCTCCAGCACCTTCATTTTTTTGGTGGTTTATACAGACAATTCCACCCCCCCCAACAGCCATAACTAATTGTGTTTCATTCACATATCTGAAATGCTATTTTATCAATTTCTGTAAGTGCTGGGCTTAGTTTTAGATATTTTTATGCTATTGTTTTCAATCTCATGTCTGATGCTATCAGAGAAAACAGTTTTTACTTGTTTTCCCCTTTTTATTTAGGTTGTTTTCAGGACTTATTCTCAGGCTTTTCTTTCCCCTGTCTTCCTTCCTTCACCTCTTTCTCCCTCTCTGGCTGTGTCCTTTTCTCCATCCCTCCCTCCCTCTTTTAAATTTTCTTTTTCTCCCCTCTTGTGTTCCCTCCATTCCCCTCCTCACCCCTCCTCCTCCTCTTTCTCTCTCTTTCTTTCCTTCCCAGTGTTGTTCCTTAGATATTTGAAAGAAGGCTGTATTGTGTCTCTCTGGGATATGCAAGTGATTTTGTTTTTATTTTTGTTTTGAGACTCTGTTCAGTCTGGTCTCGAATTAAGTGCCCCTGTTGTAGCCTTCTTAGCTTGTAGGTGTGTGTAGACTTTTAACGATGTACAAAAATATCTTTAAAGGCATGTTTTCAAGTTATTGCTATTTATTCACTTAGGCTTTTATCATCTAGAAGGATGAGTTTAAAAGTCCCACTCAAGTGTTTTTGCACATTTCTTCTTGATTGTGAAACTGATGCATGGCCTGCTGCACCAACAGAGCTATGTACATTTCTTCTTGAGAGTCCTTGTACATTTGCCCAATGAATCTGGATTATTGGTTACTTTGTGCTCAGGCAAATATTAGTTTTAGATAGTCAGTATGGAATATGTTCTTTACTATGATAAAATTCTTATTGTTTTAGATGAGTAATATGGCTTTGAATTCAAGTATATCTGACCATTAAAGTCATGGCTGCTTTTTTTAATGTGTACATATGCTTGACACATTTTTTTGCCCATTATTTATTTCACTCAACCAATGTCATTAACTTTATTTGTCCATATCTTCCTGTCTGTCTCTTTTTCTCTCTGTGTGTGTAAAAAAGTAATTTCTTTATTAGTAACCTGTTGTGATAAACACCACGACCAAAAGCAATGTAAGGAAGAAGAATTTATTTTATCTTACATTTCCAAAGGGACGTCTATAGAGAGAAAGTCATGGTGGCTGGCAGACAGAGTAGGAAGCTAAGAGACTACATCTCAACTGTACACAGGAAGCAGAGAGCAAGCAGGAAGCAGGTGAGACTATAAACTCTCAGAGCCAGCCCCAGTGATGTACTTCCTCCAGCAAGACTCCACCTTCCAAAGGTTCCTTACCTCCCTGAACAGTGGCAGCAACTTGGGACCAAGTGTTCAAATATGTGAGCTTATAGGGTACATTTGTCCTTCAAACCATCTCATTGTTTTGTTTATTATTTTCTTTACTGTTTCTATAGCTTAAACACTTATAAGTGAATGAATAAATGAATGAAAACCTAGCCACTAGGGTAAAGGTTAACAACTGAAGCGTCACGTACCCATGCTGGGAGAGGGAAAGTCAGTTTTCTGCAATAGAGTGACATTGGGTTATCAACCACTCCAGGACAGCAGGACAAGCCTCATGTTCAGGAGTAGTTTACCAACATATAGTGGACTCCACAGTTTTTGTGGTTTTGTTTTTTATTCATGTGTGTGTATGTGTGTGCGTGTATGTGTGTGTGTGTGTGTGTGCATGCTTTTATTTTGCTATAATTTGGTGAGTGTTTTTGTGTACGGTTTTATTTTGTTTTTTTGGTTTTTTTTGGGTTGTTGTGGTGAGTTTTTGTTTGTTTGTTTGTTTTTGAGAAAGTCTTTAAGGTTAAGTGGGTAGGGAATGGGAGAGGATCTGGAAGATCTTGGAGGAGAGGAAGAATATGATCCAAATATATTTAAATTTAAAAACTGTTTTAAATACTACAAAAATAATATAATTAAAAAATACAAAATTCACAAATAACCTGATTTTGCTTGGCTCTTAATTGTTTCTTTTTATAATTGAAAGATTAACATTTTTTTGGATTGGCTTCTGACAATTAGTCACTTAGTAGCTGTGTTGTTGTCTTTTCTACTGTTAACATGTCACAGTGCTTGCAGTCAAGTAATTGTTTTAACCAGGCATGGTCCCAAAGTCAAGAGTACTGATGCGGTTAGTTCATATGTGCCAAAGGAAACCTGCAAAGTGGAAAGGCAAGTATTTTTATTTAACAAAGAAAATAGATCTTGTGCTGAGGTTGCTAAGCCTTGCAAATTTATCCATGAAATTAAGAAGAAAACAGAAAAAAAAAAAAAAAAACCTTCAAGGTTTTTGTTGTTGTACGTTCAGTTGTGAAAGTTACCATCACAGGCACTGATGTGTAGTTAAGATGGAATAGCCATTGCATTTGGAGTGGAAAACATGGACAGAAAGTGTGTTCTAACTGAGTGCATGTGTAAGAAATCACAGATGCTGCCACACTTTCAGGTATCCACGGGCAGACTGGCTACATCTCCCAAGCAGGGAACTGCCGTACTTGAGTAACTTGATTTAAACGATCTCTTTTGACTTCTGCCTGTCAGCACAAATATATAAGCAGCACTTTCAACTTCCTTGATCATTTTAATCCTGGGGTTAGTGACTAAAGCCCATGTTCTCTATCCCTTCATTTTCACCGCCTGTTTCCTGTTCTTCCCTCGGTTGGCTGCAGTTTCAGCATCTTTCAGAAAGACTCAGGAAGAAATGTGTTCCTTGACTTAATATTTTTAAAATACATAAAATTTTTATATTTGAGACTTTTTTTTAAAAAAATTGGGGCAGGGTTTAAATCATTGGATTACTATAAAATAATAACTATTATTAAATAGTATGAGCTAATGCATATGATCCCTGCTTTCCATACCTGACTCAGAGATCTCAGCACTCTTACTGTTTTCCTGGGCAGTAGAAGTGTTAGGGGACTCTTGTTTTAACATAGGGTCTTTGATTTGGGTTCCTGAAATACAGCATTAGAATTTTCTGGGCAAGTTAGGCATGGTAGTGGATACCTTTAATCCCAATCAGGAGGTAGAGGAAGGTGGATCTCTGTGAGTTTGAGGAAAGCTTGGCTTACAGTGAGTTCCAGGACAGTCCACAGCTATACAGTGATATCTGTTGTCTCAAAATGAGTAAATAAAGATTTCTCTCCTGGGAAACAGGAGCATTTCTTGTTCTAGTGAATCTATTTTTAGTGGGCTTCTTGGTGAGATCTGGTATCCAGAAAGACCAAGCCATGGTTATATAAGTTTGGAACTTTCAGCTGCAACCTCCATTCTCCAGAGACTGGAACAGAAATGGGAGTTAGTAGTTAATTATGCTAAATGAGAAACTATCCACAAAAATCTTTGTGCTGTGGGAATCTTTTTGGAATAAGCATCCAACATAGACAAGAATGGTGGACCGAAAGCAGAATAGCTCCTGAAAGGCTTTGATCCCAGATTCAGTTTCTAGTCTCATTTTATACTCTAAAACCATAGGTGGGCCAGCAAGCAGTTTACAGAGGCCAACAGGGCAGTCAGCATGTTAAGGACAGCAGCCTATTGTTTTAGCTCTTTCTCCAGGTCACTTTTTTTCCAGGTAACAAGTGAAGTCATGCTTGATGAAAAGGCATTGCAAGCAGTGTTTTAGGTAAATCACTAAATAAACCAATACACCAATCAGTCAGTAGCTAATAATTGCTCTTTTCTTTTTTTAACCTTACTCTACTTCATTTGAAGTACAACATTCAGAAAGTGTCAGGGTCAATGAATGCCTCAAATGCTGAGAGGGTTTGGTGTTCATCCCCTGAGGACAGAAGATGCTACCAAGACCTTGTTCTTACAAAAATTATGTTAGCCATTTAAGAATTTTATATAATATACTTTGATCAGATTCTTTTCCCCTCAACTTCTTCCCACTTCCTTGCCCATGTTATTTCTCAAAACAAAAACATTATCAAAAACAAAAACCCCAAATCAAACCAAAACAAGAGCACAAAATAACATGAAGTCTGATTTATGTCGACCAAATACTCCTGAGCATGGACCTGCCCTGCAGGATGACTTGCTGTCTTGCAGCAACAATCAATTCAAAGAGCTTCTTGACTAGGCGTGGACTTTGTGTCCATTCCCCTTCTCCATGTTGGGATTTTGCCAAGAATTTTCTTTTTTAAACAGGGTGTCACTATGCAGCCCTGGCTGGCCTGGCGTTGAGTTCACGGTTCTGTTTGCTTTTGCCTCCCAACTGCTGGGATTAAAGGTGTGCACCACCTCACACCAAGGCCTTTGTAACTGCTTGTTGGCTGTTTAAATATAGTCACAGAACAAATTTTGTGCAAGATAAAATTCTTCATTACATATGTGAAATTCTAAGGAACAAATAAAGACGTAAAATGAGAGTTTAAAATAAGAGTGTAGTATCTTTTATTGACAAAGTGGTAACCCTAAGTATTTACCTGAATTAATAAACTTGGCTCTGGGCTGTTGGATAGCATCTTCCTTCAAGATTAAAACCTTTTACGTCTTACTCATCCCACTACATTATCTGTGACTTATTATTAGAGGCCATTCTTTTTTTTTAAAATACATTTTATTAATTTATTCATATTACATCTCCATTGTTATCCCATCCCTTGTATCCTCCCATTCCTCCCTCCTTCCTTCCCATTTTCCCCTTACTCCCCTCCTCTATGACTGTGTCTGAGGGGGACCTCCTCCCCCTGTATATGCTCATAGGGTATCAAGTCTCTTCTTGGTAGCCTGCTATCCTTCTTCTGAGTGCCACCAGGCCTCCCCATCCAGGGGATGTAATCAAATATGGGGCACCAGAGTCTGTGGGAAAGTCAGACCCTACTCTCCACTCAACTGTAGAGAATGCCCTGTCCATTGGCTGGATCTGGGTAGCAGAGGCCATTCTTAGTCTGGCCTGAAGGAATATTTCAGATGTCTCACTTATGCTCATACAATGAGCAGAGAACCAGCCTTATTTGTTCTGTGCATCCCACACACCTCATGCAATTATAATGTTAGGACTGTATAATACTTGTGAGAAATTATGTTTCTCACTGACTGTCACTGACGCTGGCTCAGACCTGACAGGATTCATTCCTCTCAGCATACTGGATGCTTACATCCTGCCTCTTCCATGTTCCAGCCTCAGGTGCCTCAGTTGCTGTTACCCATCAGAACAGGACAGCTTCCAGGACAGCACTGTAGAAAGCCTCTGATGCCAATTGGTCCAGCATTTCAGACTGCCCCCCACAGGACTCCTATTAAGTCTGGAATTTCTCAACATTTAGAAACTGGACCACAAATGAACATCAAAGAACCTTCTTATGGAGTTGGCTTCAAATGTGGCAAACCAGCCAGCAGGAAAAATGTCTTCCTTTCTGCCACAGACAAATCTGCCTAAAAATGGGCAAACTTAGATGCAGGCAGAGTCAATGGCCAAACTGCCAAGACAGTACAAATCCTCAATAGCTCCTGCCTTGCAAATATGTCTGTCAGATATATTAGGCTAGAAAGCCGAAGACGATGCTCCAGTGTTATAGAGTGTTGGGTGACTATTCATGCTGTAAATTGTCTCAGTCATTTTTTTCATTTTGGAAGCTGCTAACCTGAACTTCCAGTTCACTCAGGTATTTAAGTTTTATTCCTTCTCAAGTCTCTGATAGGGTTGCGGACTAGATAATTTAGTCTTACAATTAAGCTTAGTTGTTTCGGGGTTAATATGCTTTTATGTCTAGATAGAGGTTTTTAGGTTGATAGAGATGAGATATGGTAGATATTGATTTACCTTCAGAATTGTAAACTCACCAAGATAGGAAAGATGTTTTCCTCAAGGTTGCCAAGTACAAATAGAGAAAAACACTATGAATGTTACTTTTATATAATTCCTAATTGTTTCATGGTACTTTTTGCTATATGTAGTTTATTGTATATATGTATAATAATATAATGTATATGTAAAAGTAAAAAAAAAAAAGTAATTAAAAAACCTTTCATGTCAGAAGGAAGGTTGTTAAGATACACGATATTAGAAAGGAGGTAAAACAAGACATTCTAAAGGGAGGAGGTCCACCATGCAGGGAGCTCCTTAAGCTTAGACAGGAAGTTCCTGGAACTGACCTACGCCCCTCCCTCTCCCAGCATAATTAAGCTAAGATTATTTAGTCAAAGCCATCTTTTTTTATACTCTGTCAACGAGGTGCCCAACACATGTATTTTATACTTTGATGTTGTTCACTCCATTTGCTTGTGATCCCTGGCTTTTCTGAGGTAGTTTACCCCAGTGTTTCCTTCTGATTTTTTTCCTGGTTAACCCCTGAATTTGACATTTAAATGTAGCAAAATATAACATTGAGAAGAAATTAGAGTCTGGTGTTACACCCCTGATTCCTGATTCCCTTTTCAACTAGTTGTGTGATTCTGGCCTCTTTCTTTCTTTCTTTTTTTCTTTCTTTCTTTCTTCCTTGTTTTGTCTTATTGTGCCTTACTTCCTTAACTATGAAAGGAAGTATAACAACACAAACTTATAAAGTTATTTAAGTAGCTTATAAGATGTAGTAATACCTTCAAAATACTTAGAAGAGGACAGAAAAAAAAGGGAGAGGTTGAGTTTGATATGATTTAAAAAGTAGCTGTAGAATGAATGGTTTCCTTTTCTATTTCAGACTTTTTGCACTCACCCACTCTTGGCTTGCTTCCTTTTCTGAAGTATTTGTAAAACATTTGCATTTTGGTTGAGAAGTAAGTTTGAACATTTCCCTCCAACCTGTTTGACTGACAAGCTCCAAGTCTGTTGCTAAGCAGCATAAAGATGCTCAGAGGAGAGCGAGTGACTCTTAGATGGGTCTGCATCTCCTAGGATCTTATTATGTCTCTTCTTTGGTTCATCTGGCCCCTTTCTTGGGCATCTTCTTGACAGTCTAGTTTACTTGCTTGCTACCAAAGATACAAAGTATGGCTAACAGATCTCATTTAGAAGATTTTTCATCTGACTATCAAAACAGGGATTTTTAAGAAAAATGTTCTAATATAGCATTCTCATAGCATGCATAGATGCTAAAAACTGAAACAAGAGTTATAATTTTTTATCCTAGAAACACAACTTAGTCAATTTTACTAATTTGTATTTTTCTTTTTTTAGAAATAGTAAGAGTTATATTAAAATTCATTTTCCTTACTCTTGAATTCTTTTTTATTAATTAATTTATTTACTTCACCTTCCTCCTCTTCTTCCAGTCCTTCCTTCTCCCCTCCCCTCTCTCTATTCCCCACTTCCTTTGTTCTTAGAGAAGAGGAGCCCTCCCAAAAATATCAAGCCACCTTGGCATATCAAGTTGTAGCAGGACTGGGAAAATATTCTACTGAGGCTAGACAAGGCCATGCTGATAGGAGAAAGGGATCCAAAGGCAGGCAACAGAGTCAGAGACAGCCCCTTCTCCTGCTGATGGAGGTACCACATGAGGACCAAAGTGTACATTTGTTACATATGTGTAAGGGACCTAGGTCTGTCCTGTGGATGCTATCTGGTTGGTGGTTCAGTTTCTGTGAGCCATTATAGGTCCAGATCATTTGATTCTGTAGGTTTTCTTGTAGTGTCCTTGACCTCTCTGGCTCTTTCAATCCTTATTCTTCCTCTTCCATAAGATTTCTAGAGTACTGCCTAATGTTTGACTGTGGGTCTCTGCATCTAATGGGTGAAGCCACTCAGATGACAGTTATGCTAGGCTCACAGACAGATATTAAGTATGTTATTAGTAGTGTCAGGGGTTGTCTTTCTCTCTCATGAGATGGGATCCACGTTGAGCCAGTCATTGGTTGGCCATTCTTCCCCTTTCTGCTCCCTTTTTATCCCCACACTTCTTATAGGCAGGAAAAATGGTGGGCCAAAGGTTTTGTGGCTGGTTTGGTATCCCCATCTCTCCATTGGAAGTCTTGCCTGGTTATAGGAAATTACTATTTTATGTTTTATATCTCGTTTTACTAGGAGTCGTAGCAAGGGGCACCTTCATAGATTCATGGGAGTTTTTATTGTCTTAGATTTCTAGATTGTTCCAGAGATATTCCCCCCAACACACTGGTTCCAGTTCTCTCTCCTGCATGGTCCCCACACTTGATCTCTCCTGTTTCCATTCTCACTCCCTTTCCCACCTGGTTCTCTTCCTCCATCTCCCCCAGATGTCTATTTTATTTTTCCTTCTAAGTGATATTCAAGCATTTCTCTTGGGCCATACTTGTCTTAGCTCCCTTGGGTCTGTGTATTGTTGCATGGTTATCCGGAACTTTATCCTAATATCCATGTATAAGTGAGTATAAACCATGAGTATCTTTTTGGGGTCTGCGTTACCTCACTTAGGATAATCTCTTTTAGTTTCATCAATTTGCCTGCAGATTTCATGATTTCCTTGTTTTTAATTGTTGAATTAGTTCACACAATAGTCCATTGTGTAAATGAACCACATTTTCTTTACCCGTTCTTCAGTTGAGGGACATCTAGGTTGTTTCCAGTCTCTGGCTATCATGAATAAAGCTGCTATGAACATAGTTGAGCAAGTGTCCTTTTGTGGTATAGTGAAACATCTTTTGGGTGCATGTGTAGGAGTGGTATAACTGGGGCTTGTAGCAGAACTATTACTAGTTTTCTGAGAAACCAGATGGATTTCAAAAGTGCTTGTATAAGTTTGCATCCCCACCAGGAGTGGAGAAGTGTTTCTCTTACTCCACATCCTCACCAGCATGACCTGTTACTTGAGTTTTTGATCTTAGCCATTCTGATGAATGTAAGATGGAACCACAGAGTTGTTTTGATTTGCATTTTCCTCATGACTTAAGGATGTTGGACCTTTCTTTAAATGCTTCTTGGCCATTTGAGATTCCTCTGTTGAGAATTCTCTGTTTAGCTCTGTACCTCAATTTTAATTGGGTTATTTGGCTAGTTGGTGTTTAATTTCTTCATTTCTTTATATATTATGGGTATTAGCCCTCTGTTGGATGTAGGGTTGTTGAAGATCTTTTCCTAGTCTGTAAGATCCTGTTTTGTCCTATTGATGGTGTCCTTTGCCTTACAGAAGCTTTTCAGTTCTATGAGGTTCCATTTATTGCTGATCTTAGAGCCTGAGCTGTTGGTTTCTGTTCAGGAAGTTGTCTCCTGTGCCAATGCATTCAAAGCTATTCCCCACTTTCTTTTCAGTCAGATTTAGTGTATCTGGTTTTATGTTGATTGGACTCTTTGATACAGTTGGAATTGAGTTTTGTGCAGGGTGATAGATATGGATCTATTTGCATTCTTCTACATGCAGACATCCAGTTAGACCAGCATCATTTGTCTAATAGCCAACACCAAACAACAACAGGAATTCATAGCAGTGGCACGATCCAGCAGAGCAAGGCTCGACCAAATTGGCATGAGTCAGTGGAAGTGGCCAGAATCAGCCAGTACCACAAGAAGTTCTCTGGAACATTTTTCTCAGCAAAGACCAATGAAGATCAGGGAATACCAGAGAAGAGTTGCATGGCATAGCAATGTAGCAATGCAAAAAGCATCATCCGACTGTCTGTGGTTCTATTTAAACTCCTTCCAACCATCAGGCACCCTCTTATCACGTGCCTTCTCACAAGACATCTAGAAAAACACCACCACGTGACACAACTGAGTCTTCAAAGAAACCAGAAACTTCCACTTCATTGATCTCCTTTAGTTGTGTTATTGCTCTAGCTAGAACTTCAGGTACTGTATTGAATAGATACGGAGAGAGTGGGCAGTGTTGTCTTGTCCCTCATTTCACTGCAATTACTTTGTTTGTCTTTGTTTAATTTGATGTTTGTTATTGGTTTGCTGTATATTGTCTTTATTGTGTTTAGCTATGAGCCTTGTATCCCTGATCACTCTAAGACTTTTATGTTGAAGGAAGGGTAGATTTTGTTAAAGGATAATCAGCATCAGCAGATAATCATGTGGTTTTTTTTTTTTTTTTTAGTGTGTTTATATGGTGGATGACATTAATGGATTTTCATACGTTGAACCATCCCTGCATCCCAAGTGTACTTGATCATGGTGGATGATGTTTTTGATGTGTTCTTGGATTCAGTTTGCGATCATTTTTTTGCTATTGAGAAAATTGTTCTGAAATTCTCTTTTTTTGTTGGTTCTTCAAGTGGTTTAGATATCAGAATGACTGTGGACTCATAGAATGAGTTCAGCAATGAGCCTTCTGTTCCTATTTTGTGGAATAGTTTGAGGAGTATTTGTACTAGGTCTTCTTTGAAGGTCTGGTAGAATTCTGCTCTAAAACTATTTGGTCTTGGACTTTTTTGGTTGAGAGATTTTAATGAAAGCTTCTATTTCCTTAGGGCTTATAGGCTTTTTAAAATTGTTTACTTGATCTTGATTTAACTTTGATAAGTGATACCTATCAAGAAAATTGTCCCTTTTGTTTAGATTTTTCAATTTTGTAGAGTGTAGGTTTTTGAAGTAAGATCTAATGATTTTTTGGATTTCCTCAGTGTCTGTTATTATGCCCCCTTCCTTTTCAATTCCAGTTTTGGCAATTTGGATATTGTCTTTCTGCCTTTTAGTTAGTTTGGCTAAGCTTTGTGTATCTTGTTGATTTTCTCAAAGAACAAACTTTTGGTTTCATTAATTCCTTGTATTGTTCTTTTAGTTTCTAATTTTAAATTTTCAGCCCTGAGTTTAATTATTTCCTGCCATATATTTCTCTGGGGTGTGTTTGCTTCTTTTTTTCTAGAGCAGTCAGGTGTCATGTTAAATTGCTAGTATGGGATCTCTCCAAGTTCTTTATGAATGTACTTAGTGCTATGAACTTTCCTCTTAGCACTGCTTTCATTGTGTCCCATAATTTGGGGTATGTTGTGCATTTATTTTCATTGAATTCTTTAATTTCTTTCTTTATTTTTTTCCTTGACCCAATGGTTATTGATTAAAGTGTTGTTCATTTTCCATAAGTTTGTAGGCTTTCTGTTGTTGTTGTTGAAGTCCAGCTTTTATCCATGGTGGTTTGATAGTGTATAGGAGGTTATTTCAACCTTGTTTTACCTGTTGAGGCTTGTTTTGTGTCTAAGTATATGGTCAACTTTGGAGAAGGTTCAGTGAGGTGTGAAAGAGAAGGTATATTCATTTGTGTTCAGGTGAAATGTTTTGTAAATATCTTTTAGATACTTTTGATTCACAGTGTTTGTTGGTTTCACTATTTCTCTGTTTGGGCTCTGTGTGGATGACCTGACATTGGTGAACGTGGGATGTTGAAGTCTCCCATTATTAACACATGTGATTTGATGTGTGGTTCAAGATTTTTAAAATGTTTACAGTGTAAGTAAGAATTCTGATGCCTTTAAATTCATAAAAGTAAGAATGTTGATGCCTTTAAATTCATAAAAAATTGCTGGGTAGACCTGGTAGTCCACCGGGAAATGTAGCAACAGAAGGAGGTTTCTAGAGTAGGCCGCCTTGATGGACTAGTTATATTCATAAGCTCTGGGTTTGATTGAAAGACCTTGACTGAATAAATAAGGTGGAAGAATTATCAAGAATGATTCCTGACATTATTTGGGCCTACATATGTACATACATTCATTGCATATGCAGCCACACATGTACAAAAAACATGCAAAAATGCATACACACATGAATACCCCACATATACATGTGAAAAATTAAAAAAGAGAACAATTTTTTTTACTTCCTTATTCCTTCCCTGAGTACCATTGTGCATCTGGCTGATCCAGTTTCCCTTGGGTCACTTGTCTCATTGTCATAGTCCTGGTTAAACTTCCATATTTCAAAATCCACAGTACATTATGACTGTGGAATTTTCAGGATGAATGGTCATTAGTGGGCTTAATTTATTTGTACTTTTCTATCACCTTCAGCTTCCACATAGAAGTAATATCTTTTCAATTAGTTAGAAAAGTTATTGAAAAGAAAAAATGATGATCAACTTGCGCCAAGTAATTCTACTTACCTTTATTTAAATATTTGGACTCATACTCAGTTTGAACATTTTAACATAGACCAACCACATCCCCTCCTACCTCGTGAGACATTAATGTGTTATATCACACAGTGTTGGGAGGTGACAGCTTTCCAGAGAGTACAGGATGGGGGTTGCTCAAGCTCGATACGATTTCTGTGAAGTGAAATTACCACTCCATCTGAGGGCTTTTCACAGCTCAGAATGCTCAGATATACAGAACTCCCTCCAAATGCAACATGAGCCTGTGCTGTGACCCAGCCATCACATACCCAGAGAGGCTCTGGGTATATTTTGAGAAGCCAGTTGGTATTAATTAATATGACTATCTTCTTGTCAGCTGCTTTTAACACTTCATAAAAATTATTCATTAGCTTCCTCCATTCTTTTTCCAATGTTTGGCCTAATTTAACTTAGAATTATTAAAAATCATTGCCACACTTTGATTGCAGCTAAATCTTAGTCACTAAACCCAAAGACCTATAAAGTTCAAAGAGTATCACACCTGTACTGGACAGTGTTTAACATATCTCTCATGTGTAGCAGATACTGACTACCTAGAATTCTCTTTTTACCTGTTCCTCTTAAGTCTGTAAGTGCCCAACTTCTTTGAATGCTCAGCCATCTGTGGTTAAAGTTGATTTACTTAGAAACTGATACACTTCCCTCTGTCATGGCTACTTAGCTGTTTACGGTTTTTTTTGTTTTTTGTTTTGACTTCACTATTTCTTAGTGCTGAGCATTAAACTTCAATTTTAATTATACAAAGAAGTGATGAATGTAACATTTTTTTATATGCATGGTACTCAAACCATCTTACAAGGAAATCCTCAAAATAATGTGCTAGTACTATTTAGGTAGCAGATGAAACAGTTAACAGGTTGACTGAGTTGTTCTGTAAAAGTAAAAGTAAAAGTAACTTCTGTAAAAGTAACTTTTATTCTCCTGGATCAGTTGTGTCTGGGAGGCTTATTACCTCCTTCTGTTGGCCTCAACCTAGTCCTGGAAGTTTCTAGCCTCCATGCAATCTGATCTAGGCCTAGAATGTTTCCAGCCTCTGAGACTTATTGATTAATTAACTCACCCTTACTTCTTCCTAAGTTCTGGGATGGTGTTTCAACTCAGCAGTTCTAGCTCAAACGCTTCTTCCAGCTCTGGTTGGCCTCCAGCTAACTCTGCAATCTGCTCTAAATCTTCTGAGTTCTTCTAATGTTCTGGCTTGCTCAATCTTTACCTGAGTTCTGTCTCTGCAGCCCATCTCTCTGTCCTTGTGAAACTCTGTCTCCACTCTTTGTAAAACTGCCTCTTAAGTAGCTTCCCTTCTCTTTCTCTTCTCATGAGAGTTGGGCATACCCTATTCTGTCAAATATTCTCTGATTCATCATTGAAAAGGTGCCACTCAATTAGACATTACTGTTGTGCCTAGATCACTAGATTCCCAAAGACCACCGGGAGCCTGAAGCCATATGCAAAAGCAAGGAGCCTTTATTTCTGCAGAAGTCTAGCATGTAGGGATCGCAATTTAGACAAAATGGTGATCCCAAGATAAGCTTCTTTTAAAGGCATGTAGGGGAATTTCAAGAGAGGGGTTGGTGACTTTTAATATGATTGGAACATTCAAACTGAAAAAGCATGGGCAGACTGGAAAGGTGCTGGCCACCTTAATGGTCATGAGTTAGTCATAAAACAAGAGATTTCTAGATTGGCAGTAAACTAACCTTGAGCAACCTTATCTTCCTCTGGCCAGGTGGCTAGGCTGTCTCTGACTGGCTTTCCATTATTTGTGGTATTCCCAGTAACCACTGAGCTCATTTCTGAAGAGTGGAGGCTTCAGCCTGCTCCAAACTAAGAAGAAACTGAAGCCTGTCATGGAATTGGCTAGACATATTTAACTAGGCATCCTCAGTCACTTTCAAACATGGGTGCTTCCTTCCACAAACTAACTTTACCTTCGTTTTGGATTAAAGGCATGTGTCACCATGCCTGGACCTAAGCTTTTCTTGACCTGATACTTGCTCTATACCAGGCCGGCTTTGAACTCAGATCTGTTTGCCTCTGTCTTCTGGATTAAAGGTATGCTTGTATTCCAGCCAGATCACACACACCTAAAAGACCTCAATTAACATTACACTACACGGAGAGAATTATCTACCAATTATATTGTAATGGAGTGTCATTATTCTAAATGTGTGTCTTGCACAGAGGAGGTTTTCATTCTTTTAGATAAATGGGTACTGGGGCAGAGAGAAGTGAACTGTGAGAAAGTAAGAGTTGGTAAACTGGTCTTTGCATGTTAGGTCAGAGAAACATGGATTATCTTTTGTGATTACATCAGACATTTCCTTGACACGAGGGTTGAACTTGTGGTCCTATTAAAAGCAGGGAGTAGAAGCACGTAGGGGTGTTATCAATATGCCTGAGGGCACAAAGCTGATGGCAAACCTGAGATGTGACACTAAAGGCTCAGTTCATCCCAGTGGAAGAACAGCAAAGGATTGTGGGTGTGTGATGGTTTGTATCTCAATGTTTCATACAGGCCTGTGTGTTAAGGCTTTGGTCACCAGGGTAGCCCCACAGGGAGACGGCAGAACCTTTCATAGATGTAGCCTGGTGGAAAGGCTTTCACTCCTGAAGGGATGGCTTGAAGATAACTGTGGATTGCAATTTCTGTTTCCTCTGTTGTTCCTGGTCATGACGTAAGTGGGTTTGCTCTACCATGTGCTCTTGCCCTGATAGTCAGCAGACCCCAGCTCACAAGCAATGGGGCCAAGCGAGCATAGATGTGGACCTCTAAAATTCTGAGTCAAAATAAACTGTCTTCCTTCATCACTTGATTTCCTCCACTGCTTTATTATAGGGATAGAATACTGGTTAACAAAGGGAATTAGGGAAGCAGCTTGTAAAGTCAGGCAGCCTTTATGGCACTTAGCTATTTTTGCCTTCCTACTTGTATGTCTACTCTGCAAAGCCAGTTGCTAATTGAGAGACTCCTCCGAATCCTGGAATGGAGGAAATCATGAGACACATGGGATGAGTGGATTTGAGTGTCCAGATGGGAAAACACCTGTGGAGAGTCAGGCTCTACCCACTGACGTCACACTACCCACACTCCTGTCCATCCATTACAAACTGAATTAGCTACTACACATTTTTCGGTCCTATTTTAGTTGCTGAAATATATAACACTGTGCTGTTTTGGTAATATTTTCTTCCTCTCAGGGTGGATATAGTAGATATTGAAAAGTGAAATAAGCTTGTGAATAGAAGTGAGAAGCATTGGGACAACAAATCAGGTGACAGAATATCTGGAAGCTTCTTGCAGACACAGATGGCTCATATACACTGTTGTGGTAGGGGGTTGCTGCCAGACATCCCATGGAGCTTTTATTACTAAATGTGGGCTCAGTAAACTTTTAAAAACATACTGTGCATGGAACATCATGAAAAATACTGAGAGTGCAAAATCTTGTTTCTTTTCTTATTATTTAAATTTCAGCTTTGCTCTTAACAGGTTTTATCTTTTATAAATATCTTGAGGGATCATTAGGAAAAAGTAAAGGATTGACTATTTCGTGGCTCCTGATTTTCAGATAAGCTCATTTGAACTTTTTTTAAAGCCAGAAATACCATAAAGGGCAGCTAAGAAACGTACAATAAACATGAAAGACTGGAATAAAATGAAAAGATACTGTGCCACTAGTCCAAGGGGAATGTCCCATGAAAGTCTTCACTTACCAAGAAAATGGGACACAGGGGAGGACATCCTATTGGGACTCTACGTGAGAGAAGCATGGGAGAATGGCAAAACAGAAGGATCCAGAGGGTCCTAGAAACCTACAAGAAAAACATTATGACAGGCAGATCTGGGCCCAGAGGTCCTGCTCAAACTATGGCACCAGCCAAGCACAATATGTGCAGTAAACTTCGAACCCCTATCCAGATCTAGCCAATGAACAGGACATTCTCCACAGTTGAGTAGAGAGTGGGGTCTGACTTTCACAAGAACTCTGGTGCCCCATATTGGACCATGTCCCCTGGATGGAGAGGCCTGGTGGCACTCAGAGGAAGGACAGCAGGTTGCCAAGAAGAGACTTGATACCCTATGAGCATATACAGGGGGAGGAGGTCCCCCTCAGTCACAGTCATAGGGGAAGGGAGTAGGGGGAAAATGGGAGGGAGGGAGGAATGGGAGGATACAAGGGATGGGATAACCATTGAGATGTAATATGAATAAATTAATAAAATATAAAAAAAGAAAATACAAAATTGAAACATTAAAAAAGTAGAAAAGACACTGTGCCATAAGCTGTGGTCTGAGTAGCACAGCATTAAAGTTGAGCTAGTTGCTAAACACAGGGCTTTTTATGCTCTAGGAAATGACCATAACGAGGGAACGGTTGTGTCTTCAAACTGTAGCACGTGCAGTAAAACCAGGTGACGTTGCAGGTGGAAGCAGGAGTTTTATGGGACATGAAAGTGATTTCAGTGATAGGGGTCTCAGCTGTAGAACCTTGTAACTGAATATAAGTGGTTTTAGTTTTTTCATATGCAACTTAATATTTACGGTTTATATGTATCTTCAAATGGCATCAGATTTTGTTTTTGTACCATAAAAGGTATATGGGAGGTATATCTGCCTTAAGACTGTAGTGGTTTCAATAAAACTGACCTCCATAGGCCCCTAAGGAGTAGCACTACTAGGAGGTGTGGCCTTGTTGGAGGAAGTGTGTCACTGGGGGCTTTGAGGTCTCAGATGTTCAAGCTGGGCCCAGAGTCATGTTCTCTTCCTGCTGCCTGCCTCCCTCGCACCTGCATGCCACCATGCTTCCCAACCCGTCTTAGTTTGGATTTCATTGCTATGAAGAGACACCACGACCATGACAACTCTTATAAAGGAAAGCATTTGATTGGAGCTGGCTTATACTTTCAGAGGTTTAGTTCATTATTATCATGGTAGGAAGCATGGTGCCTATACAGGCAGACATGGTGCTGGAGAAGGAGCTGAGAGTTCTACTGAGGGGGCCTGCTTAAATAAGTATAGCTAACTCCATGACAGGCTTCAGTTTCTTCTTAGCTGGGAGCAGGCCTGAGCCTCCATTCCTCAGAAGTGAGCTCAGGGGTTCCTGGGCATACCACAGATAATGGGCAGCCAATCAGAGACAACCTAGCCACTTGGCCTGAGAGGGAGTGAAGATTCTCAGAGAACATCTATGTTGGGCTAGTATCCAATTATAAGTGAGTATATACCATGTGTATCTTTCTAGGTCTGGGCTAACTCACTCAGGATGATACTTTTTAGTTGCATCCATTTGACTGCAAATTTCAAGATTTCATTGTTTTTAAATAGCTGAGTAGTATTGCATAGTGTAAATGAACCACAGTTTCTTTATCCAGTTTCCAGATTCTGGCTATTACTAATAAGGCTGCTATGAACTTAGGTGAGCAAATGCCCTTGTTCTGTGGTGGAGCGTCTTTTGGGTATATTCCAAGGAATGGAATAGCTGGATCTTGAGGAAGCCTTATTCCCAATATTCTGAGAAAGTGCCAGATTGATTTCCAAAGTGGTTGTACAAGTTTGCACTCCCACCAGCGGTGGAAGAGTGTTCCCCTTTCTCCATATCCTTGCCAGCATGTGCTGTCACTATTTTTTATTTTAGCCATTCTGATGGGTATAAGATGAAATCTGAGTCATTTTGATTTGCATTTCTCTGATGACTAAGGATGTTGACCATTTCTTTAAGCATTTCTCAGCCATTTGATATTCTTCTGTTGAGAATTCTTTGATTAGCTCTGAACCCCATTTTTTAATTGGGTTATTCTGTTTATTGGTATTTAATTTCTTGAGTTCTTTACATATTGTGGATATTAGCCCTTAGTCAGATGTAGGGTTGGTGAAGATCTTTTCCCAGTCTGTAGACTGTCTCTTTGTTCTGTTGACAGTGCCCTCTGCCTTACAGAAGTTTCTCAGCCTCATAAAGTCCCATTTATTAATTGTTGACCTTAGAGCCTGGGCTATTGGTGTTCTGTTCAGGAAGTTGTCTCCTGTGCCAATGAGTTCAAAGTTCTTCCCCACTTTTTTCTAACAGATTTAGTGTCTCTGTTTTTATGTTGAGGTCTTTAATACACTTGGACTTGAGTTTTGTGCATGGTGATAAATGTGTATCTACTTGCCTTTTTCTACATGTAGACACCCAGTTAGATCAGCACCATTTGTTGAAGATTCTATCCTTTTTCCATTGTATAAATTTGGCTTCATTGTCAAAAATCAAGTGCCCATAGGTGTATGGATTTATTTCTGGGTCTTTGATTTGATTCCACACTGATCTGTACCATTTTGTTTTAATTACTGTTGCTCTATAGTACAGCTTGAGATCAGGGATGGAGATTCCTCTGGAGGATCTTTTATTGTACTGGATTGTTTTACATATTCTGTTTTTTTCATATGAATTTGAGAATTGCTCTTTCAAGGTATTTAAAAAATTGTGTAGATATTTTGATAGGATTGTACTGAATACATAGATTGCTTTTGGAAACATGGCCATTTTCACTGTGTTAATTCTCCTGATCCATGAACGAAGGAGATCTTCCCATCTTCTGATGTCATCTTCAACTTCCCTATTCAGAGAATTGAAGTTTTTTTCATATAAGTCTTTCACTTGCTTGGTTAGAGTTACATCTAGATACTTTATATTATTTGTGGCTATCGTGAAGCGTATAGTTTCCCTAATTTCTTTTTCAGCATTATTGTCATTTGTTTATATGGTGGATTACATTGATGGATTTCCCTGCATGTCTGGAATGAAGCCTACTTGGTTGTTGTGAATGATATCTTTGATGTGTTCTTGTATTCCTTTTGTGAGAATTTTATTGAGCATTTTTGCATCAATGTTCATAAGAGAAATTGATCTGAAATTCTCTTTCTTTGTTGAGTCTTTGTGAGGTTTAGGTATCAATGTGACAATGGCCTCATAGAATGAACTTGGTAATATTCCATCCATTTCTATCTTTTGGAGTAACTTGAAGAGTATTAGCCCTTCTTTGAAGGTCTGGTAGAATTCTGCACTGAAACCATCTGACTCTGGGCTTTTTTTGGTTGGGAGACTATCAATGATTGCTTCTATTTCTGTAGTGGAAATGGGACTATTTAGTTTGTTTATCTGTTCTTTATTCAATTTTGGCACATGGAATTGATCAAGAAAATTGTCCATTTCCCTTAGATTTTCAAATGTTGTGGCATATATGCCTTTGAAGTAGGATCTTATGATTCTTTGTATTTCTTCAGTGTCAGTTGTTATGTCTCCCTTTTCATTTCTGATTTTGTTAATTTGGATAGTGTCTCTCTGCCCTTTAGTTAGTTTGGCTAATGGTTTGTGTATCTTGATTTTCTCAAAGAACCGTCTCCTGGTTTTGTTGATTCTTGGAATTGTTCCCTTTATTTCTAATTTGTTGATTTCAGCTCTGACTTTGATTATTTCCAGACATCTACTCCTCTTGGGTGCCTTTGCTTCTCTTTTCCCTAGGGTTTCCAACTGAGTTGTTAAGTTGCTTATGTGGGATGTTTCAAATTTCATTATAAAGGCACTTAGAGCTATGATTTTTCCTCTTAGCACTGCTTTCAATGTGTCCCACAAATTTGGGTATGTTGTTCCTTCATTTTCATTGAATTTCAGGAAGTCCTCAATTTCTATTTTTATTTCTTCTCTGAGCCAGGTATCATTAAGTAGAGAGTTGCTTAGTTTCCATGTGTGTGTAGGCTTTTTGTTATTTCTGTTGTTGTTGAAGACTAGCCTTAGCCCATGGTGATCTGATAGGATACAAGGTATTATTTCAATCTTCTGTGTCTATTGAGGCTTGCTTTGTGTTCTACTATGTGATCAGTTTTGGAGAAGGTTCCATGGGGTGCAGAGAAGAAGGTATATTCCTTTTTGTTTGGGTGAAAAATTCTGTACATATCTGTTAGATTCATTTGATTCATTACTGTGGTTAATAATGTTATTTCTCAGCTTAGTTTCTGTTTTGATGACCTGTCCTTCAGTGAAAGAGGGGTGTTGAAGTCTTCCATTATTAATGTGTGGGGATCGATGTGTGGTTTATGCTTTGTTAATAGTTCTGTTATAAATGTGAGTGCCCTTGTATTGGGAGCATAGATGTTCAGAGTTGTGATGTCATCTGGGTTGACTTAACCTTTAATGAGTATGAAGTGTCCTTCCTCATCCCTTTTGATTAATTTTGGTTGAAAATTTATTTTATTAGATATTGAAATGGCTACACCAGCTTGCTTCTTGTGACCATTTGCTTGGAATATTTTTTTCCATTCTTTTACCCTGAGGTATCCTTGTGTCTGAGATGTGTTTCTTGAATGCAGAAGAATGTTGGATCTTTGTTTATGCATCCATTCAGTTAGTCTGTGTCTTTTTCTTGGAGAATTGAGACCATTGATGTTGAGAGGCATTAATGACCAATGATTGTTAAATCCCTTAATTTTGATGTTGGTTACAGTAGAGAGTTTGTGTAGTTGTGTTTTGGGGATTGTATGGTTATCTAATTCCTGTGTAATTTCAGTTGTAGCTTGTCCCTTTGGGGTGGAATTTTCCTTCTAGTAACTTCTGTAAACCTGATTTATGGACAGGTGCTGTTTGAATTTGTTTTTGCCATGGAATATTTTGGTTTGTCTGTCAATGGTTATTGATCATTTTCCTGGGTATAGTAGTCTGGCCTGGCATCTGTGGTCTCTTAGTGTTTGCAGGACCTCTGTCCAGGCCCTTCTGGCTTTTATGGTCTCTGCTGAGAAGTCAGGTGTAATTCTGAAAGGTTTGCCATTATATATGTTACTTGGCCCTTTTCCCTTGCAGCTTTGAATATTTTTCTTTTGTTCTGTATATTTTGTGTTTTGATTATTATGTGGTGGGAAGTTTGTCTTTTCTTGTCTATCCTATTTGGTGTTCTGTAGGCCTCTTAAATGTTTATAGACATCTCCTTCTTTCTTTCTTTTTTTTTGTTTTTGGTTTTTCGAGACAGGGTTTCCTCTGTCTCACTTTGTAGACCAGTCTGGCCTCGAACTCACAGTGATCCGCCTGCCTCTGCCTCCCAAGTGCTGGGATTAAAGGCGTGCACCACCACGCCCGGCTGACATCTCCTTCTTTAAATTGGGAAATTTTTCTTCTATGATTTTGTTGAAAATATTTCTTGGGCCTTGGAGACTAGCATCTTCCCTTCCTCAATTCCTATTATCCTCAGGTTTCTTCTTTTCATGGTGTCCTTGATTTCTTGGATGTTTTGTGTCAGAATTTTTTCAGAATTAGCCTTTTCTTTAATGGTTGTTTCAAGATCAATGATTGTATCTTTACATCCCAAGATTTGTTCTTCTATCTCTTGGATTCTGTTAGAGAAGCTTGCCACTGTGTTGTTTGCCTTTCTCTCTAGGCTCTTTCATTCCCGTTTTTCTTCTATATTTGTCATTATCATTGTATCCATTTTCATCTCCAGATCTTGAACTGTTTTATTGATTTCTTTCATCTGATTGTTTGTATATTCCTGAGTTTCTTCCATTGAGTCTTTATAGATCTTCAGATCTTGAATTGTTTTATTGATTTCTTTCATCTGGTTGTTTGTATTTTCCTGAAAATTTCCAGTGCTTCTGTATAGGGCTTTTTTATGTCTTCCACCTGTTTGGCTGCATCTTCCTGCATTTGATTATGGATTTTATTTGTTCCCTCCATTATCATCTTTATTACTAAGGATTTGAGGTTATTTTCTTGTATTTCAATTGCGTTTGAGTTCTCTGGGTTTCTTTCTTTGGGATAACTGGGATCTGCAGATGCCATATTGTTTGGTTTTTGTTGCTTATGTTTTTACACTGGCCTTTAGTCATTTTGCCATCTCTAGTGATGGGAGGTAGCTTCTAATGTCAGGTGGAGGGAAGCTGAGCAAAGATCCATTTCCTCAATATTTCCCTAGGCCTGGAATTCTGTTGCTTCACTGCTGGAATGATTTCAGTCCCATTAACTGAGTTCATGCTGCCAAGAAAGGCCACAGCTCCCAGCTCACAGGCAGGCTCTGAACCAGTCTCTGGGGACTGGTCTGCCTTCCTTCATGTGCCTCTTACTGTCAGGAGGTCAGACCTACCTGTGAGGGTCTCTTTCAGAAATGATCCCCTGCTCCCCTGGTCTGTGCCTCCCAGTAGTATCTCGGGTCCCAGACACAACTCTGAGTCTGGTCACAGTGACCACAGCCTTCTGTGACCCCATGTGGCACCTAGACTTTCTGTGGATTGGTGCAGGGTGGGTGGAGTTGGTCTGAGGACAGATTCACCCATTTCCCTGAGAATTCCCTAGGCCAGGAGCTCTGACGCTTCACTGCCAGGATGATTTTAGTTGTATTTACTGAATATGTGTTGCTGAGCAAGACCACAGCTCCCAGCTCTCAGGCAGGCTCTTGTCTGGGCTGTGGGGACTGGTCTGTCCTCCTCTGGAAGCCTCTGGATGGCAGGAGGTCAGACCTGCCCATGGGCCCATGGTCTGCACTGTGCAGATCTCTCTCACCCAGTGATCTCCAGCTCCCACGGTGGTCCATGGCTCCCCATAACTTCTGTGGTCTCTTCCTTGCAGATCAGACACTGCTCATCCTTGTTGCCACCATCTTGGAATCCCAAATCTTTGTCAGAGTGGTGAGTCTCAGTGTCCGAGTGGCTGCAGGGCTCTAGGGCTGTGATGCTGGGGGCAGGGCTCTGCTCTGTGGAGTTGCTCCCAGGCATGCAGTGGACTCTGATTGGCTTTCCCCTTAGCCTCTCCTCTGCTCCTCCATGATTGTCATTTGCATATTGGAAGGCTCCTGACATTTTTGAGTTGATTTTGTATTCAGCCACTTTTCTGAAGGTGTTTATCAGCTATAAGAATTTTCTGGTGGAATTTTGGGAGTCACTTATGTACACTATCATATCATCTGTGAATAGGGATAATTTGAGTTTTTCCTTTCCTGTTTGGATTCCCTTGATCTCCTTTTGGTCTCTTATTGCTCTAGCTAAGACTTCAAGAACTATATTGAAGAGATATGGAGACAGTGGTTGGCCTTGTCTATTCTCTGATTTTAGTGGTATTTCCTCGAGTTTCTCTCCATTTAATTTGATGTTGGCTAGTGGCTTGTATGTGTCTTGTATAGCTGATCTTCCCAAGACTTTAAACATGCTTGAAAGACCTTTTTTACAGCCTTTTATCCTGAGGTAATGTATACCATTGTGGCTGAAATGTGTTTATTGAATGCAGAAGAATGTTGGGTCTTGTTTATGCATCCATTCTGTTAAACTTTGTCTTTTTATTGGAGAGTTGAGACCATTGATGTTGAGAGATATTAATGATCAGTGACGGTTAAGTCCCTTGATTTTGACATTGGTTGAAGTAGAATGTTTGTGCATTTGTCTAGTTATGTTTTGCTACAGTGAATTTATATATTTCCTGTGTTATTTTTGTTGTAGTTTGGCCCTTTGGGTTGGAGCTTTCATTCTAGTAACTTCTGTAGGTCTGGATTTGTTAATAGGTAGTGTTTGATTTTTTTTCATCATGGACTATCTTGTTTTCTCTATCTATGGTTACTGAAAGTTTTGTTTGGTATAGTAGTCTGGACTGGAATCTGTGATCTCTTAGGGTTTTCAAGACCTCTGGCCAGGCCCTACTGGCTTTTATGGTCTCTGCTGAGAAGTCAGGTGTGATTCTGATAGGTTTGCAATTATGTGTTACTTGGCCTTTTCCCCTTGCTGATATATGTGTGTGTGTGTGTGTGTGTGTGTGTGTGTGTGTGTGTGTGTATGTATATTTTGTGTTTTGATTATTATATGGCAGAAGGATTTCCTTTTCTGATCTATTTGGTGTTCTGTAGGCCTCTTGTATGTTTATATGCATCTCTTTTTATAAATTGGGCAAATTTCCTTCTATGATTTTGTTGAAAATATTTTCTGGGTCTTGGAGCTGGGTGTCTTCTTTTTCCTCAATTCCTATTATTCTTAGGTTTCATCTTTTCATGGTGTCCTTGGTTTCCTGGATGTTTTGTGTCAGGAGTTTTTCAGATTTAACATTTCCTTTGATTGTTGCATCAAATCCGTCTAATTTAATCTTCTACATCTTACATTCTTTTCTCCATTTCTTGAATTCTGTTAGTGATACTTACCTCTGCAGTTTCTGTTTATTTCTCTAAGTTCTCTTGTTCCTGGCTTTCTTCTGTTTGTGCTTTTATCATTGTTTCCATTTTCATGTTCTGATCTCAAACTATTTTACTGATTTCCTTCATCTGATTGTTTGCATTTTCTTGAAATTCTTCCAATGATTTCCTCATTTTCTCTCTATAAGCTTCTTTCATGGCCTCTATAAGGGCTTCAATTTTTTGGGTGCGTCTTCCTGTATTTGCTTATGGATTTTATTAATTTCTTCCATTATCATCTTCATTATAAAGGACTTGATGTTATTTTCTTGTGCTTCAGTTGTGTTTGAGTTCCCATGGTTGATTTCTTTGGGATAACTGGGTTCTGGAGATATCATATTATTTTGGCTTTTGTTATTATTGTTATTTTTTTATGCTGATTATTTGTCATCTTGCTGTTTCTGATGTTAGGAGATAGTTTCTGGTATTCCTTTACTGGCCATTGAGAGCAGTTCTTTGGTGAGTGTCTATTGGTTGAGATCCCTCACCGTTGGGGATCAGGGAACCATCACTGGATCAGGAAGGTGACCTAGGTTCAGCTCTGGGGGACTTTGCTCCACACCCAGGCTCCCCACTGGGCCAGTAGAGGCTGGTGCTGATGATCTGTAGCCCAATGTTCAGTTTGAGAGAGTGTAGGCACAGCCCATTTTCCTGCCTTTGGCTGGGCTTTGGAGACCCTGCCCTTGGCCACTGATGCCCTGGGGCCTTGGTTCTGTCTGCTAGTGAGTGCGGATACCATGAGCTGGCTTGTGGTGCTTGGCTGGGCCTGTTTCCACCTGTTCCTTCTCAGGCTGTGTGGCCTCTCTTCAGTCCTCCAGAGAGTGGGGATATGGCGCTGTAGCAGGGAAATGTGTCCATAGCTGCTTGCCTCTGCCCCCACTGCCATGGGCCCTGGGTCCCGGGTCCCTCTGTGAACTGACAAAGTGATCTGAAGTCAGATCTCTCCCACATCTACACTCTGTGCTCCACCCTGGGCCAGCAGACACTGTGGCTGGTGCTTTGTAGCCCACAGTTCAGAGAGAGAGAAAGCACAGGTACCACATGATAGGCTGTGCTGGGCTTTGGAGACGCTGTCTGTGGCCATGGGACCCTGAAGCTTTCCGTGGACTGGAGGGGTGTTCTGAGGTCAGATCTACCCATTTTCCTGGGTTCGCTCCCAGGCCAGCAGATCCAGATGCTGGTACTTCACCTTCTACAGTTCAGTTCCAGATACAGAGTTCGAGATACAGAGCACAGGTGCAGGTCATAGGCGGGTGCCGATCAAACATCATGCATGGTTGGTGGTGCCATCTTGCATAGCCCCGGTTTTCATTAATTTTTTATAGCCAAATAATACTCTATCATGTAAATACCATTTTTAATTTCTGTGCTCATGTGATGATGGGTAGCTCTGTTATTTCCATATTTAGCTGTTGCTGCAGTAACACGGGCATCCAGATGAACAACTTTACCGTAAAGATAAAAAATTATGCTTCAGATAGGCAAATGGCTTGGTGAAGTTAAAACAAGCATAAGCAACATAGCTGGTACTCAATCCCATTTCCATTGAGAACCTTAACAATACCTGTAATGTAGATTCATTTTGTTTTATGATAGCATGTAGAATTTCAGAAGGAGAGACTGTAGAAGGTATATCTTGGGTTTGTATGGTAGCATTACCTGATAATAAAAAGCCAGTGGACTATAGCTGAGGCAGGAAATAGAAGATGGGACATCCAGCAGTCAGAAAGAATTCTGGGATAATTGCAGACACTAGAGAGTTGCCTGGGAAGATGTGAGGAGGACAGATACATAGTACCTGATCAGAGATAACCAGCCACACAACAAAATGAAGATTAGAATAAATGAGTTATTTTAAGTTATGAGCTAGTCAGAGATGAGCATAACTATATACTCTAGGTATTTGTAAATATGTTTTAAGTCTCATGAGTCATTATTCTGGTTGCTTGGGACCAGGAGAAAACACTGCAACATAATGGTGTACCATACATGGAGTATAAAATCCACACTAACCAGAGAAAAGTTCCAGGTAGAGGAAAGTTCCTCCCCCGCCAAACAAAACAAGCTCAAAGCTCAGTCTCTTTAAGAAAAGAGGCCTGGTATCTTTAAAAGAGAGTGAAAACAGACAAGAGTCTTAGGCATGCACTGAAAGCAAGAAGCTTCCTAGAACAGCATGGGGGAAATTAGAAGGGGTTGGGAGGTGGGGGGATGGGGAGGTGGGGGAACTGGGGAGGTAGGGGGATGGGGAAGTGGGGGGATGGGGAGGTGGGGGGATGGGGAGGTGGGGCTGTGTCAACAGCTGGTGAAAAGTTTTTTTTTTTAGCCAAAGAGCCAGAAAGGAATAAAAAACAGCAGAGAAACTTTTTTTTTCTTTTTTTAAAGAAGGCCCTTCTTATAGAAAAGCTGCTGTGAAGGAGAACAGAGACCTGTGAATAGCAGGTAGCAATTGAGAACACACGTCAACCTGCCATGGGCCCAACAGGCAGTGGATGAAGGCCTGAAGCCACATAAAAGCCCAGCAGGTTGGAGAGCCCAGCTGACAATCTAAGTGAATAGGTGGGGTGGGGACAGTTCCTGATGCAAACTGAGCAGCCCCAAGCCTCTGAAGTGGTAAGGTATTGAGTTTGGAAAACAATAAAAGAGAAGGGAAGCTGGGTATAAAAATAATCATAGGAAAATATTTGGTTTGAAAATAGGAAAGTAAAGTCCTTAGGGGGAGAGTTTAAAAAGTACTTTCTGTGTTAAAAAATACAGGAAGTCACAATGACGTAGTGCATTTGGATTTTATTTGAGCTTGTTTCTCTTAGCATATGAATGAGTTTTTCAGTGATGACTGTGGTTTTGTATATCTTCATTGGGATAGATCAGAATAGGACAAACAGAGAAGGAGGAGACTGAAAAGTGCATTGCTGGATTGGAGAGCATAGAACAGTGATGAGAAAAAA
Source organism: Acomys russatus (assembly GCF_903995435.1). Lineage (NCBI taxonomy): Eukaryota > Metazoa > Chordata > Mammalia > Rodentia > Muridae > Acomys > Acomys russatus. The sequence goes on from NC_067162.1 coordinate 2,339,276, forward strand.
TAGTTCCAGATGAGAAAAGTCCACAGGAGCTTGAGGAAATTACAGTATCCAGAGATACTGGGTAAAAAGGCTTCAATTACAGAGCAGCACGGTCAGATTAGATATTACATGTGTATTGTCAAGGTTCAATTACTGGATGAAGGTCCATATACTAAGTTAGAAATGCAGATCTTGTTTGGTGTTGTCTTGAAACAAGGTCGTACAATGGCTTGTGTGTTGCACAATATTTGATCCCATTGTGATCCCTAAGATTGTGAATTGTAAAAACATGTCTTTTGTTTGGTGTGGTTGAGTCCTAACACATACCTTTAATCAAAGAGCTTTCTGTACATGGGATTTAATAAAGTTAAAGGAGAAGAAAAGCTATGAATACCATCAAAATTGATAAAGACTGGATTTGAACAGGAGAGATTTCTTGAATATAGAGAGGCAAATATTTCATCACCCAGCTTGGTCATTCCATTCAAAATAATGTATAAGACTAAAGTTTTCTTAATTAAAAAGATATTTTGTTGTTTGGTATTAAAAACACAGTTAAGAGATTTGAAATATTTTAAATAACTTTAAAGGGTTAGTAAAGATCAAGATTCCTTTCTCAATCTCTGAGAGTTGGAGTAATTGGAGCTAAGATAAAAAATTTGAACAACAGAGTAGTAGCCCATGCTTTTAATCCTAGCAGAGAAAGGCAGATCCCTGCAAGTTAGTTGCTTTCTAAATTCTAGAGTTACAACTAGCAGGGTGCTAGTGGTTTACATCTTTAATCCTAGCACTTGGAGGCATATGCCTTTAATCTGAACACTAAGGAGACAGAAGCATGAAGATTTCTGAGTTCAAGGCCAGACTGATATAGATCAAATTCCAAGTAGAGAAAAATCTAAATCCAGGTGTGTCAGTTCACACCTTTAATACCAGCACTTAGAAGGCATATGTCTTAGATCCCAACACTCGAGAGACAGAGGTAGGCACATAGGAATTACAATGATTTAATTTTAAAATCCACTTGAAAAAGGCAAGCTGAAATTTAAAATGAATGTCCTTTGTAATATAAAGGTAAGCATATTTAAAGTTATATTTAATTTCAAATTTTCAAAAGAACTTAAAACATTTCAATGGAGGGATAATAATTTTTCTATTGCAAAAAACATTTTGCCCTAGGAAAGATATAACCCACCAAAAAAGAACCCTACTCCCTCCAGAGTTAAGACTGGAGCAGAGGCTTGTTTTTATCTTTCCAGGAGAATAAACATGTACAACTAAAGAATCTGGAAGCAACTGGAAAAATGAAACATCTGAAGAAAATGGACAATAAAAAGAATAAATTGGCCAAGCGGTATTGCCCACCTTCATCTTGTCTCTTCTGCCCCCTACAGATATAAGTGGCAAATGGTCTTCATGTGGTCCCAATTAAATTAAAATTAAAATTTGGCTTTAGGATTGGAGCATGGCTCTTTCCTTTTCTAAACCCATGGATGCTTGTTAAAGGAAATCCAAAATTTCTGTCTCATATCAGAAGAGCCACCTGGTAAGGGACAGAGGAAATTTAAAAAAAAAAAAAAAAAATGAGGGACTGCTGTATTGTTAGTGATCTCATAACCTTTTGGTTTTCATTTTACTCTCTAGTTTTTTAAGGTATATTATCTCAAAATCTACAAGATTATTATGTGTATATAAAGTCTCTGTCCTGATACTTGTAGCTGTACAGCGTATTAACTAACTTTAGAAAAAGCTTCATCTAACTTCACGTACATATTTCCAAGTTTAAGTCTGAAGTGAGTAACTGGAAACAGTTTGTGTACCTCGGATGTACTTAACAGATTATGGTCCTCAAACCTTTCTGGGATCTGCTGAATATGGCATTTAAAATGTTTAGGTTTTCTACCACTCCTACCAGTAGCTTTTTAGGTTTCCAACAAGATGATGGAGCCCCGAACATAGACTTAACCTGGATTGTGTAGTGACACCCGCTGGGGGGGAAACTGCTCCATGTTTCTTCTGCTGCCTGGTTCTGCTCAAACAGTGGACACCTTTACACATAACATTGTTATGTTCTGTCTAGTCAGGATTGCCACTAAACTGGCAATCACCACCCAAAGATCTGCTTCCGACTACAGACTTCTCATGGTATCCAAATTCCTGAGTTCACATGAAATTAACATAAACATTTTATGGAACTTTGAACTAAAAAGAAAACAAAACAAAACCCAAAACCAACCAATCAAAGAAACAAACAAAAACAATAAAAAAAAAACCCAAAAACCAAACCAAACCAAAAAATAAAACCCAAAAAACCAAACCAAACCAAACCAAAACCAAAACACAAACCCTTAATCCTAAGACTGCCAAATATAACCAAGCTGGACATTGTGGAAAGCTTGGCAAACATAGCTTCATTATTGTAAATAATTTTACTGTATTAGACATAAATTCATTCCTTTTTATTAAGACAAAAGGGAATAAAAAAGACAAAAGGGAGATATAGAAATAATATATGAACAATAGAAAAATGGGTAGATTATTAATCTACTCTTATAGATCTTTGTATATTGATATAAAGTTAAGATTATAATTTGTTGCATTGATATAGATCCATTGCATATTGATATAAAATTAAGGTTATATTTTGGTTACAGTATACTATGTATCAACTCTTTTTAAGGTATTGTACCTATGTAATTCTTAAAAATGCAATGTGAAGTTCTAGTCCTTTTGAAAGCAACTATCATAAACTGTTTAGGTTAATTAAGAAATGCAAACTAATAGTTAATCAAACCTAGGTACTAGTTTTCTAAGTCAATCAGTCAATAAATAGCTAGAAACTAGTAATTCGGATATACTGGAGATAGATTGTCTTCAAAAAACCCCAGAGATTTGTAGAACATGGCATTTAATGATGTTTTATTAATTTGAGAAAATTTTGACAATGAGACATCTCAGCTCTTGGCAGCACTCCCTTTCAACTTTGAAGAAGATGATGAGCATCAAAAAAATTCTACTTTAGTAGATGGCTTCATAAGTGGCAAGTAGCCACTGTAGAATACTTTCTCCAAGGTTGCCAAATATTAATGAACTAGAAATTATGAATGCATTTTTTTTTACCAGATACATAGTTTATTGATGTTAGAGAAAACATCTTTTATTTAGAACAAAGGGGGAAATGTTGCAGGATATTTGATCCCACTGTGGTCAACTATAAAAACCTAGCTTTTGTTTGGTGTGGGTGAGCCCTAACACACACCTTTAATCCAAAAGCTTTCTGTACACAGCATTTAATAAAGTTAACCCTAGGTCAAGAGGCAGAGCAAGAAACCAGCTGACCAGAATTAACGAATAGGAGGGACTTTGAGTTGAAGGGTATTTAAGACAGTGTGTAGAATTAGAAGAGGCTTTTAGCTTTGTCTCCTGAGCTCTTCAGCTCCTTGACCTTTGGCTTTTTGGCTTTTGAGCTAGCAAGACTTTGGCCTCAGGGTTTTTTCTTTTCTTTTTTTCTTTTTTTCTTTTTTCGCCTTTTCTTTCTGTCAGCTGAGCTAGTGAGCCTATTGGGCCTTTTCCATCGGGATGTGAACCTAGTAGGAAGGTCAGCTGGGTGCTTCTCTGCCTCTCTGAGCTAGCAGGTTTTTAGTCCAGCATCTGGCTCTTCAGTCTTTATTGGTAAAATAGAATGATTGGGATTTTCGTTTAAAATAACATTTGTTCGCTTCATGTTACAGAGTTTAGCAAGCTAAAATATATGCACCACGCTGTAAGCTCATATTCAGAATTCCATGTTACAGAGTTTAGGAAGCTAAAATATACGTACTACACTGTAAGCTCATATTCAGACTTCCAAAGGGCTTTTGCCTTGCGTTCTGTGGAGAATGATACTGAGATTTCACATTTTCTGGAAAAGCTTTTACAGACTGGGGCTGATGATGCCTTAGCATGTGTATCCATTGGAACACAACAGTTTTTTGGACATTATGACATAGAAAATGTTACAAATATAATTTACAATCCTAAAGGTCAAGCAATTCTGGTGAAATCTAAAAAGAATTTAAAAGAGATGTTCATAGAACAGAAGGGGGATAAGAAATATCCCAGGGACAGATTAAATGGTACTTTATTGACTTTAAAATTTTCAAAAAATCAGAGGTAGCACAGCTGCTGAAAAGCAGTGGACTTTAGAAAGGACTGCTAAAGTAGATCAGCTAATGAATATCGTAACTTCAAAATGGGAGACTGGAAATGTGTTCGGTTAGGGAGGAGATTTTGCATTTCTTTCTACAGGAGAGGTAAACCTATCTATATATTCTATCCAAACTGTTGGAAGTCAGATTTGAGAGGGGAAGGCCTCTTGAATATCTTGGCTACAGACAGACCAACAAAGCAGGTAACTTGTATTGCTGATCCGGCTACTTGGGAACAATTTTGAGACTGGCTGAGACATGAATATCTTTGAATAGTCAATAAACCTTGGTTACAGATTTCTCATGGCTTGTTAGTATATGCCATCTTTTCATATGACGTGGATGGAGATTTGTATTGCAGTTTGGTTATACAGTCCTCATAAAGAAAGACAGATGTCTTTCGCCTGCCAAACAAAGAACAGAGAATCATCTTTAACTGACATCTGCACATCCTATGTAGCTGCAGAACTGTATGTTACTTGTGAGAGCTTATGTGCTTACAGAACAAAAGGACCAAAGACCTGTGAAGTTAGAACAGACCTGAGGTAAAAAATCTACTAGCTAAGAGAGGCACAGAAAACACCCAGCTGACCTTCCTTCTTAGCTCACATCCAGAAGAAAACCCCCCAAAACCCAAAGCCAAAAGCGTGCTAGCTCCGCTGACAACCCAGATGGAAAAGCCAAAAAAACTAAAAGTCAAAGAGCCTGCTAGCTTGACGTTCAAAAGCCTCTTCTTATTCACACTGTTGGGGGATGGTATGACGTATTTTGATGCTTAATAATCAAAAGCCATCCCACCTGGGCAGGGCAGAGGAGATAGAGGTGTGGTTAAGGTTCCAGAGAGAGTGGAATCCTCGGAGGAAGAAAAGAGACCACCATGAAAAAGAAGGAAGAAGACCAGAGGAGAAGAAGAAGGCTGCCGTGGGTTAGATGGAGGAGAAGCACATGATGGCATGAATGAGGAATTCAGCCCAGATGAAGAACATTAATAAGTATTTGAGATTATAGATGGGAGGTAACTTGATAGAAATTGGTAGAAATAGATGGCATGGGATTGAGGCCGGGTTCCCATACCTGTCCCACTATGGCAAGTAGTTTAGAGGATTAATGTCTGTCTTTCCCCAGGTTAACTAAGGCTTTTTAAAAATATAACAAGTGTCTGTGCCTTGATTGATTGCTAGCCGGGCCTACAAATCATACTGATAATACTGGTAATTTAAAAACAATACCACACTGTCTTGAATACCCTTCAGCTCTACGTTCTTTCTACTCTGTAAGCCCTGTCATCTGGTTTCTTGCTCTACCTCTTGACCTAGGGTTAACTTTATTAAATCCTGTGTACAGAAAGGTCTTGGGTTAAAGGTGTGTGTTATGGCTGGCTGAACCACACCATAATCACCTGTTTAAAATAAACAGAAAGTTCTTGGGTTAAAGGTATGTGTTAGTGATGTACCACACCAAACAAAAGACAGGTTTTGCTTTGAGGCTCCACACAGGATAGAAACATGTATTGTTGGCCGTGTGTGTGTGTGTGTGTGTGTGTGTGTGTGTGTGTGTGTATGTGTCTAATAGCTCCAAAAGGTGCCAAGTGGAATGCCCTAAAAGATCAGGAGGCACTAGCCAAAAAGGTGGTGGCCACCAAGAGCAATCATTTCCTGGTGCAGTTTTCCCCAGGGGTCTATGGATCTCATAGTTGAGAGATTTGAAGAAGTAGAATAATGTAGCCACAGAAATGAGACAGTGTTTATGCTTTTATTTTCCTTTGATGGACATCTTCTTATGTATCACTGTTGTGCTGAGCCAATGGGGCCAGACAAAACAGGAAAAATCAGTGGGACTAATGCCATCTTTACGTAAAAATATGATGTGTTATTTGTCACAGCTATTTTCACTGATTTTTATGTTTAAAAATATTGCTCTAAAATATTATTTATCACAATGATCACAAATTTTGCCACCCTTTAAAAATTGCACTAAGGATAGCATTTCACATGTATCTCCCTAATCCTGTCCTACTAGCCATTCAGTAATGACAGGGATCACTGTGGGCTAAGTAGGTCAGCATTCAGAAGAGAATATGCCGTCTAGTGGGGATTTTACTCTTTATGGGCTCAGGTGTCTGACTTCATATAAGAAAGTATGTAATGAACTAAAAACATGCAGTATCCAGTGAAGTTAAAAAAAAAATGCCATCTGAGGTACCATTCCTAGCAGTCATGTGCAACTTACATTCCTAACAACTCCTGAACTGTACATAATGTGAAGTTACTTCTGAAAATTTAAGGCAAAAGATTGAGGCAGCAGAGGTTCTTCCTATAGGCAAAGTGAAACCACAGCACAGAGTGAGACAATTTGCCAGAAGCAGGAAGAGCAGCCTGCAGTTGCTCCGGGAAATAACATGGGAAAACTCATTAGAGGAGGAAAAAGACTGAAAGTGCAACCACAGTCTGGCGAGGTGAAATGGCTCTGGGTATTTTCAGGAGCAGAAAGTAATTCCCAGCATACACGAAGGGCAACTAATAATAGGCTCTGGACATGCTTCCTTCCATACAGCCAAAGTAATGTTTTCCCACAGGCCTGCCATGGAAAATGAAAATAGTGTGGGCTAGTGAACGAAACGGAGAAATATGCACGTAATTACACATGATTGTGAAACAGAAAAAGAAAACAAAGCAATAAACCTAAGTGTTAAAATGGGGGCTATTTTGCAGGCTGTTTGTCAGAGTTAGGGGACAAAATGACAAGATTAAAGATGGCCAAGCCTAGCTCCTTGAGACACAAGCCAGCTCCTTGTTCCTTTCTGGCATACAGATAGCACATCTGTACAGCTTTTTGAAAAGTCTGTAGGTCCCTCAAAAGAGTTAAGGCCACAACCTCCCCATGTCCCATCATTTCTTGCCAATATAGAAACTGGGAGAAATGGAAAACAGGCACACAGATGGATACTTGTACATGAATGTAATACACCATGTCATTACAATAGTCATCAGGTGACAACAAGGAAGGAAGCACCAACAGAAGGCTGCAATGGAAAGTGTTAGGAAAATGCAATATCTAAACACTATAGAATGTTATTAGTTGTGAAATGGGATGAAGTTTAGATATATGGTGCATGTTGAAGTGAAATTAGCTAGACACAGGTGGGGATGTATTATGTAATTCCACTTACATACAACTGTTAGAACAGGTAAATGCATGGGTGAGATGCAGATCTTCTTTTTTTTTCCTCCATTTTATTATTTTATTTATATTACATCTCGATTGTTAGCCCTTCCCCTGTTTCCTCCCATTCTTCCCTCCCTCCCACTTCCCCCCTTCTCCCCTCCCCTATGTCTGTGATTGAGGGAGACCTCCTCCCCCTGTATATGCTCTTAGAGTATCGAGTCTCTTCTTGGTAACTTGCTATCCTTCCTCTGAGTGCCGCCAGGCCTCCCCATCCAGGGGACGGGGTCAGAAAAGGGGGCACCAGAGTTCGTGTGAGAGTCAGATCTCACTCTCCACTCAACGGTGGAGAATATCATGATCGTCGGCTAGGTCTTGGTAGGGGTTCGAAGTTTAATGCCTATATTCTCCTTGCAGACGCAGTTTTTAATTGGGCTGCATTAGTTACCTTTCTTGTTGTTGGGACCTGACGAGAAGCCATTTATAGAATGAGCAGTTTATTTTTGCTATAGTTTGAGGGAGATGAAGGTTATCATGATGAGGAAGAAAGGGTAACAGGAGCATAAAGCAAGATGGCTGGGAGGCTGGAGAGATGGCTAAGTGGATAGGAGCACTGTCTGTTCTTCCAGAGGTCCTGAGTTCAATCCCCAGCAACCACATGGTGACTCACAACCATCTCTACTGGAATCTGATGCCCTCTTCTGGCATACAGGTGTATATGCAGGTGGAGCACTCATACATAAAATAAATAAATAAAATCTTAAAAAAAAAGCAAGATGGTTAGACACATTTGATGTGCGGTTGTGGAAACAGAAAGGACAGGAAATGAGGTCTATCCTCGCAACCCACTTCCTCTAGCTAGTCCCCACTTCAAGGCCCATCCCTAGCTGGGACCAAAAATTTGAATGTATGATCCCATAGGAGACATTTCAGACCCAAACCACAACATGGGGTGATGGAAGTTTTATGCATTGACTTAATGAGAGCTGACTAATAACACTGTAGATGTAGTCAATGCTACTGAAACACAAACTTCAAGTCATGAAAAAGGCAAAATTTGTGTTATGTGTATTTTGTCACAATATCAAAGTAAATACCTGTGACAGGGTAGGCTACAAAGAGGATATGGGGATGTCTCTGGCTGTGCCTCCTGGCAGCAGAGGACATGGATACTGAGGAGGCCACCTTCTAGCTGGGCAGGACTTATAGTGGTGGACGCGGCACACCAGTCCATATATAAAACCTTTGACCCAAGGCCCTGCCTGCAGGATGTGCAGAGATAAAGATGGAATGGAGACTGTGGGAATATCCAACTGATGTCTGACCCAACCTGAGTCCCACTCCATGGGAGAGAGCCAACCCATGACAACGTTAATGGTACTCTGCTATGTTTCTGAACAGGAACCTTGCATAACCGTCCTCTGAGAGGCTCTAGTGTAGTGGATGTAAACATGATTCGATCCCAAGTGTGGACTGTGAAACAGACTTGTGTGAGGGTGTCCGGTGTTTTTCCACTGAAAGAAGACTTGTGAGAGAACAAGTGGTGGTTGTTCACTGGAAGGGGAACCACCTCTTGTGGGGCATGGTCTTTGCTAACTGATAAACACCCTTGTATGGACTCTGAGAGAATATCTATCTATCTATCTATCTATCTATCTATCTATCTATCTATCTACCATCTATTTATCTGCCCAAAACAAGAGCCTGGGCGTTTTTGGTCTTGGCTCTTCATCACTCTGCTAGGAGACACTCCTAGAGAGAACAGCTCCAGCGAAGGCTTTGAGGCTGCAGCTGCTGCTCCAGGTTCCAGCTGCTGCCATTGGTTTTGGCTGCTGTACCAGGTTCCAGCGGCTGTGGTTACAGTCACTTTCACTGAATTGCTGGTTTGCTGTTTAACTGGTCTATTAGAATCCTACTGACTACTCCAGTGGAATTGCTCAAAGGAACTGCGTATAAAAAAGGTCTATCTCTTCTGTTCCTATCTAGAGTAGGTGGGTCAGAAGGGAGGTGTAAGCATTAAAGAACCCCAAATAAAGTAGGTTTGAAAAAGTACTCTACCCAGCAGCTGATCTAATCAGATGCTGAGACTCACAGCCAGGCATTAGACAGAGTTCAGGGAGTCATGTGGAAGAGTAGGGGGGAAAGATAGAAGGACCTGGAGGGGACAAGAACACCACAAGAAGATCAACAGTGTCAACTGACCTAGACCCATGGGGGCTTACAGAGATGGAAGCACCAACCAAAGAGCACTCATGGACTTGACCTAGGCTCCCTACACATATGCAGCCAATGGGCACCTTGGTCTTCATGTGAGTCTCCTAGTATTGGAGTGGGTGTTGTCTGTGACATAGACTCTGTTGCCTGCTTTTAACCACTTCTCCCTAACTGGGCTGCCTTGCTTGGCATCAGTGGATAAAGATGAGCTCAGTCCTGGTGAGACTTGATGTGCTTGGGTGAGTTGGTGATGGAGCTCCCCTTTTCTGAGGAGAAGGGAATGGGAGATGGGGGATGGGAGAATGGGGGATGGGGGATGGGGGACAGAGGAAAAGGTTGAGAGGGAAGGAGCAGGAGGAGAGAGGTGCTGCAATCGGAATGTAAAGTGAACATATAAACTGAAAAAATTTTTTATTTAATTAATTTATTCAGATTACATCTCAGTTGTTATCCCATTCCTTGTATCCTCCCATTCTTCCCTCCCTCCCACTTTCCCACTATTTCCCTCCCCTATGACTGTGACTGAGGGGGACTTCCTCCCTCTCTATGTGATCATAGGCTATCAAGTCTCTTCTTGGTACCCTGCTATCCTTCCTCTGAGTGCCACCAGGCCTCCCCATCAAGGGGACATGGCCAAATATGGGGCATCAGAGTTTGTGAGAGAGTCATTCCCCACTCTCCACTCACCTGTGGAGAATGTTCTGTCCATTGGCTAGATCTGAGTAGGGGTTCGATGTTACTGCACATATTGTCCTTGGTTGGTGCAGTAGTTTGAGCAGAACTCCTGGGTCCAGATCTGCCTGTCATAATGTTCTTCGTGTAGGTTTTTAGGACCCTCTGGGTCCTTCTATTTCCCCATTCTCCCATACTTCCCTTACTTGAAAAAATTTTTTTAATTTACAAAAATAAATGCCAAAGTACTCTGCTTTGGTGGGTTTCAGAGGAGACTCTGGGAAAGGGTGCAAAAATCTCTTAGGGTTTACTTTATCTCTTGGGTCACTGAGCTGATGTCTCAGGCACCCGATCACAACAGACAATAAAAGAAGAAGAAAGAAGGGAGGGAGCCCAGGATTCCTTCTTTAGTGACTTGGAACTGGCCACAGTGCTGCTAATGAGAAAAATTTAAACTGACCACTTTTTTCTCTGCAGCCAGGGCTGTAAACGTAGCTTCTAGCCAAAACTGAAGAGGGTTGTAAAAGGAAGCTTTATGATCTGTAGATAGGTCTCTCTGTAGTGATCTCCAATAAGCTAAAGTATGCATGCTTATCTGAGAGGGCTAAATCTGTTAACTTATTTGTGAATCTACAGGGCAATAAAAGAGAGAGAAAATAGACGATTCACACATACAAGCATTCAAGGAAAAAGAGTGGATGAAGTTAAAAACTTTAACTTCAACTCTGTTTATTATCTGGTCACACTTTTTATATGTCTGAGACAAAGCTTTCTATATCAGAAAAGAAATTGCCTCATAGTCAAAAAGACAATTAATCACAAAGACAGATGAATTCTAAAATATAACAGGCTACATGTTTTAAAACTAAGTATTTCTTATCTATGTATCCATTATGTAAGTTCACAGTGAGTTCAGAGTGACAAAGGCTGACAAGCCCTAAAGGTTAACAGGGTCTAAAAGTTACAAGAATATATGTCTTTTCAATTAGGACTGGCCTGGCTACACATTTTCTAACTATCTCTTAGTTTACAGTGAGTTCAAGACAATAATTAGATTTGTCTTTCATTCTAAAAAACACAGTAAATTTAAAATGACAGTATATGATGCCATAAGGTGACTCAGTATAAGGAATTACAACAGAACAGTTTGTCCATATTTTGACATTAAGGTTTGTACTTAATTTAGATATTTCTAGGTAGCCCCATTGTATTTTGGGTTTACAGGAAGTTTAAACTTCCTATATTTATGGTGTATACCAGAATTCACGGTGCCATCTGCAGTGAAGGCTTTTCTGAGGCCACAAATCTGCCTCAAGTTTGTCTCCTAGTGAAGTATCTGCAGGTCACAAAGGTATTTATTACAGCCATAAGCTTTAACAATTTTTTCTATTTTTTTATGTTTCTTTTGTAACATATACAATTACATTATTACAAGTGAATAAAATAAACTACATACAGCAGGAAGAACCACGAGACAATCAGGAATTATATAAATGTTACATTCATAGTGATTTGGCTATTTGTATTTGGCAAACTTGAAGTAAACATCTTTCCTGTTTTGTTGGGTCTAAAATTCTGAATGAAAATCAATATCTATCATATCTCATCTTTATTAACTTAAAACATCTATCTTTATTTAAAAACATTTTTTATTAATTAAACATTTTTATTTTTACATATACATTTATATTACTACATGTATATACAATAAACTACCTATAGCAAGAAGGACCATAACATGATTAGGAATTATGTAAGTGTTACATTCTTAGTGTTTTAGCTATTTATATTTGACAGCCTTGAAGAAAACATTTTTCCTATCTTGGTGTGTCTAAAATTCTGAATGTAAATCAATCTCCATCTCATTTTGTCATCATTAACTTAAAACATCTATCTAGACCTAAAAACATCATAACCTTTAAACAACTAAGCCTTATTGTAAAACCAAGTTAACTGGTCTGTTAGCTGATCAAATCATGATCATATTAATCACTAGTCTACTTTTATCACAATAATATATACATTTTAACCTCAGAGACATGCAGAATATAGCATTTAAAAATGTTTTTATTATTTTAAAGATTCACTAACAATGAGACAGGTTAATTCCTGGAAACACCCAGCCTACCTCAAAGAGGATGATGAGCATCGAAGAACCTACTTATGAAGATGGCTTCAAATGTGGCAAACAAGCCACTGGGCAAAATGGCCTCATTTCTACCACAGACAGAATTCTGTCTAAAAAAGGATGCAGGCAGAGTCGATGGCCAAACTCTGCCAAGACAGGGTAAGTAAGTCTCAATAGCTCCTGCCTCACAAATATGTCTGTCAGACATATTGGTCCAGAAGGCTGAAGAAGATGCTCCAACATAATAAAGAGTTTTGGGTGACTATTCAGGTCGAAAACTGTCTCTGTCATCTTCTCTTCTAGAAACCTACTAACCTGCACTCCTGGCATACTCAGGCAATCAAGTTTATTCCTTCTCAAGTCTCTGATGGAGTTGAAGCAGCCATAAACTTCTAAATATTGTTTTAGAAGATCGAAAGCAATTTAACATTTAAAATTGTTTTAATCAAATCAGGAATTCCATAATCAGGAGTTAATTCCTCTGAACAGCAGCATATCTTTAATAAGATCCTGTAGGAAGTTTGTTCAATCAGAGCTGGTCAATACTCAGAAAGTGAGGGTTCACACCATGCCAGATTTTGGAGAGATGCAGCTGTGCCCAAATAACGGGTTGTCAGAGGTTGGAAGCAATTCTGGGGTGTATCATGTACAGACCTTGCAAAATATGAGATCCCCTTTAGAGATCTCTCATGCCTACTGAACTTCCCCAAATCAATGGCCCTTGACATCATGTCAGAGGCTGGAAGCATCACTGTACAGACTTTGTAAATACTGGATTATCTCCCAGGAAGCCCACATGTCTAATGAGCTCCTTTAACAGAATAGCTCTTAACAAAACAGTAAGTAAAATAGGTTGGAGAAGGGGATCAAAGCCAACTTATGATGGCATGGATTAGTGTGAAACAAAAGTATCATGCTGTTTAGTACTTAATTAAAGTCAAATGCTGAATTTGAAGACATATTCTTTAAAAAAGTATTATTTTTATTTAGGTCTACATGTGTGTGTCTTTCTCTCTGTGTATATGCTATTTATGTGTGGGTGGCCCTGGAGGCCAAGAAAAGGTACCTGATCCCTTAGAGATGGAGTTACAAGTGGTTGTAAGCTCCTGACATGGATGCCGGTAGCAATGCTATTTATGTGTGGGTGGCCCTGGAGGCCAGGAAGAGGTACCTGATCCCTTAGAGATGGAGTTACAAGTGGTTGTAAGCTCCTGATGCGGATGCTGGTAGCAAACAGCGATGTTCTGAACTAGTACAGAACTCTCCTCATTGCTGAGTCTTCTCAGTGCCTCAAGTCCTGGAACCATTTTGTTTTTCAGAATTTAAAAAGTTAAATTAAAAACATATGTGTGAGCATTTTTGCCTGCATGTGTACTGAGCACGTGCTGGAGCCATATTCTTAATTGGATTTGAGAAGAGCCACTTTTTATTATGTAGCCGAAGCCCAATTGGCTCCGCAAACTGTATATATAAGAGAGTCTAGAAATGTAACACATAGTTCAGACCATTAGTCTGATATTTAAAATGAATGAAAGCACACACACTGACTGGTTTGGTTTCACAAATCCTTCTTCTTAAGCTAAATTGTACAGTGATTATGGGAACGTCTATGTCTTTCCTTTGTCCTGCCAATGTGCTTCCTTCCTCACGCAACAACTGCACTATGTTTGCTGCCCCCCAACCCCCCAGCCCCCCAACCCCCCATGCTTAGAATGGAACTCAGGAATGCACATGTGAAGCATATGTTCTCTGAGTAATCTCTACCACTGGCCTCGTGATGCCTTCCTATGATGGAGACAGTCAGGGGGCCAGGGCCGGGAACTTCCGCAGCTTTTCTAAATGAAAAATGGTTGATATCTTTTTGTTATAATTTTGACATATTGTGACTCTAAAACTCTGAATACATTAGAATGTGAACTGTAAAGCATTTATATCACATGGTGGAGTTTCTGTGACTAAATCTAAAGACAAGTGTGACAGGTTATATACCTTTTTAGATATCTAATTTGCATCTGGTGGGCATTTATAGTTAGGGCTGGTTTGGAAATTGTATCTATCAACCTATGAAGTTGTGATTCTCCTGGATAGTCACATTTTGAACCTCTTCTCTGCTTTTTAAAGGTATTTATGGGCTTGAAAAGTATGTACAGAGTTTTTAAGTGGGGTGGCGAGTTTTAGAAGTAGACATAGAGATTCAGCTTGCTTATATAATGCCACTGAAATGTATACTTGAAAGGATTACTTATTCATTAAAAGTGTTTATTTTCCTAGCCCAGCTGGGACTTGCTGGCTGGTTGTCTCACAGTATTCACAATATTCATGGCTGTTCTAAGCCAAGGGTTAGTTTTTCACGTTCAACCACCAAGGTTTGTGAACCCAAGGAAGAAATGTAACTTTTCCTTGGAGTTGTAAACTTAATTTCTTTTGAATTCCACTTTCACAATTTTCTATTTATAATTTATAATGCAAGCAAGTAAAAAGATTCATCTGAACCAGTAGTCTTAAGGTGCTAATTAATACCATGACACCATGTCATGCTCATCAAGTTAGCGATAGGTTTAAAGTCCAACAGTACCAAGAACTGACAGGAATATGGAGCAATCATCTCTCATAAACTGCTGCTGCAGTTATATGTTAGTATAAAGGTGGGGAATTTTGTCAATATACAATAAGACTGAAGGTACACACTTTTTGTTTCATCTAATCTACTAAGCATAGGAGCTTTCGAATTTCTCATGGGATTATCTAAAGACATCCGGAGACATTGCTCTTGTCCTGCTGCTACTAAGAGTAAATTACTAAACATCAGTCAGCAGAAGGGCAGACTGAAAACTGTGTAGCTGAACTATAAGGTCTTATTTTGTTACATAAGTTTTTGTCCTTTTCTGTATTTGAAATATTACCCTTTTCCAAATAAACAAGGAGCTGCAAAGAGTAACTATAACTGAAAATGAAATACTTCTCACTATTTCAAATTCATGAACTATGCTTGAAAGCAATTGAAGAAATACTTATGTAATAAATTCACAAACAGCTCAAAGGCATCAGAATGAACTGTCTGTCCATGGCACCCATATCTTCAGACTAACCTAATTTTGTAGCATGACAAAATGATATGCTTGGAAGAGCAACTGGAAAAGATAAATACAGTGCCCCAAGTCCAGCAATAATTCTCTGTCATTAAAAAGAAGAAGAAGAAGAAGAAGAAGAAGAAGAAGAAGAAGAAGAAGAAGAAGAAGAAGAAAAGAAGAAGAAGAAGAAGAAGAAGAAGAAGAAGAAGAAGAAGAAGAAGAAGAAGAAGAAAAACCAAAACCAAAACCAAAAAAAAAACCAGGCTTGGTGGCACATGCCTTTAATCCCAGCATTTGGGAGGCAGAGGCAAGCAGATCTCTGTGAGTTTGAGGGCAGACTGGTCTACAAAGTGAGTCCAGGACAGCCAAGGCTACATAGAAAAACCCTGTCTCAAAAAAACCAAAAACCAAACCAAACCAACCAACCAAACAACAACAACAACAAAACCCCCCAAAAAACCCACTCCCCTGGGGGAAAAAAAACCCAACCCAACCCAACCCAACCCAAACCAAACCAAACCAAACCAAACCAAACCAAACCAAACCAGAATAACAGAGATGCAGCTCCAGCCAGATGTGTGTTACATACACGAGTGATAATTAATTCTGATGGTCAATCAGAGAAGATTTAGAATCACCTGGGAGACAAGCCTCAGGAAATGTTTGAAATGGGTGTTTCCAAAAAGGTTTAACTGAAGAGAGAAGATCTCAAAATGGGTGGCATCATCCCATGGGCTGAGGGCCCAGAGCCAATAAAAAGGAAAAAGTAAGCTGAACATTCCTCTCTTTGTTTTCTGAGTGCACATGGAATGTGGCCAGCCTCTTCACACACCCACTGCTACGTCTTTTTCCATGATAAACTCCATCACTCTTAAAAAATTAATTCATTATAATTTAGTCAAATTACATGCCAAATATTATCCCATTGCCTGTATCTTCCCCTTCCCACCCTCCCTCCTTCTTCTATTCTTTTCCCCTCCCTTAGACTACTGACAGAAGGGGACCTCCTCCCGCACTGTCTAACCACAGCCTGTTAGATCTCATCTGGACAGCCTGCATCCCCTTCTTCTGTGTTCCCACAGGGCCTTTCCACCAAGGGGGCAGTGATCGAATTGCAGGTACCAGAGTTCATGTCAGAGACAGTCCCAGCTCTCCCCACAACTGTGGAGAATAAGCTGTCCATTGGCTATATCTGAACAGGGGGTCTAGGTTTACTGCATGTATTGTCTCTGCTTGATACAGGTCCTTCTGGGTCCAGATCCACCAGCCCTTGTAGGGCTCCTGAACCCTCTGGGTCTTTCTGTCCCTTCATTCTTCCATACCATACTCAGTGCTCCACTCAGAGTCCAGCAGCGAGTCCCAGCATCTGTCACAAGGCCCTGCTGGGTAGAGTCTCTCAGAGGACATCTATGTTGGGCTAATATTCACTTATTAGTGAGTATATATCATGCATATCTTTCTGGGTCTGGGTTACCTCACTCAGGATGATCATTTCTAATTCTATCCATTTGCCTGCAAATTTCAATATTTCCTTGTTTTTAATAGCTGAGTAGTATTCCATTGTTTGTTAACATACCAAAGTTTCTTTATCCATTCTTCAGTTGAGGGACATCTAGGTTGTTTCTAGATTCTGGCCATTATAAACAAGGCTGCTATGAACATAGTTGAGCAAATGTCTTGTTGTATGTTGGAATGTCTTTTGGGTATATGGCCAGGAGTTATACAACAAGATTGATTTCCAAAGTGGTTGTACAAGTTTATATTTCCACCAGCACTGGAGGAGTGTTCTCCTTTCTCTACATCCTTGTCAGCATGTGCTGTCACTTGAGTTCTCGATTAGCCATTCTGATAGGTGTAAATTGGAATCTCAGAGTCATTTTGATTTGCATTTCCCTGATGACGAAAGATGTTGGACATTTCTTTAAGTGTTTCCCAGCCATTCGACATTCCTCTGGTGAAAATTCTGTTTAGCTCTGTATCCCATTTTTAATGGGGTTACTTGGTTTGGTAGTATTTAATTTCTTGAGTTCTTTACGTATTTTGGATATTAGCCCTTTGTTGGATGTAGGGTTGGTGAAGATCTTCTCCCAGTCTGTAGGCTGTCATTTTGTTTTGTTGACAAAGCCCTTTGCCTTACAGAAGCTTTTCAATTTCATGATGCCCCATTTATTAATTGTTGATCTTAGAGCTGAGCTGTTGTTGTTCTGTTCAGGAAGTTGTCTCCAGTGCCAATGAGTTCAAGGTTCTTCCCCACTTTTTCTTCTAACTGATTTAGTGTGTCTAGTTTTATGTCTTTAATCCATTGGACTTGAGTTTTGTGCAGGGTTATAGATATGGATCTATTTGCATTTCTCTACATGTAGACCTCCAGTTAGACCATTTGTTGAAGATACTGTCTTTTTCCCATTGTATGGTTTTGGCTTCTTTGTAAAAAACCAAGTGTCCATAGGTATGTGGGTTTATTTGTGGGTCTTCAATTCAATTGCATTGATCAACCAGCCTATTTCTATTCCAGCACCATGCTGTTTTTAGTACTGTTTCTCTATAGTACAGCTTCAGACCTGGGATGGCAATTCCTCTGGAAGACCGTTTATTGTATAGGATCGTTTTAGCTATTCTGGGTTTTTTCAATCTCATATGAAGTGAGAATTGATCTAAGTATTGAAATAATTATGTAGGTATTTTGATAGGGATTGCATTGAATCTGTAGATGGCTTTTAGTAATATGTCCATTTTTACTATGTTGATGCAATCCATGAGCATGAGAGATCTATCTTCTGATATCTTCTTCATTTATTTTCTTTAGACACTTGAGGTTTCTGCTTCCTTTTTTTCTGCCTAGGGCTTCCAGATGTATTGTTAAGCTGCCTGTATGAGATGTGTCCAATCTTCTTATGAAAGCACTTAGTGCTATGAGATTTCCTGCTATCCCCACTTTCATTGTGTCCCATGAATTTGGATATGTTGTGCCTTCATTTTAATTAAATTTTATGAAGTCCCTAGTTTGTTTCTTTATTTCTTCCCTGACCCAGTTGACATTAAGTAGAGAGTTGTTCAGTTTCCGTGTGTATATAGGCGTTTGGTTATTTTTGTTGTTGCTGAGGTCTAGCTTTAGTCCATGATGGTCTGATAGAATACAAGGTATTATTTCAATTTTCTTATGTTTGTTGGGGCTTGCTTTGTGATCTACTGTATGGTCAATTTTGGAGAAGATTCCATGAAGAGCTGAGAAGAAGGTATAATATTTTGTATTTGCGTGAAAACTTCTGTAGTTTTCTTTAAGGTCCATTTGATTTATGACATTGGTTAGTGTCATTATTTCTCTGTTTAGCTTATGTTTCATTGACCTATCTTTTGGTGAAAGGCATGTTGAAGTCTCCCACTATTAATATGTGGGGATCAATGTGTGGTTTAAGCTTCATTAATTTTTTTTTTTTATAAATGTGGGGCATAGATGTTCAGTTTTGATGTCATCTTGATTATGTTCCTTTGATGAGTATGAAGGGTCCTTCCTCATCTCTTTTGATTAATTTTGGTTGAAAGTCTATTTTCTTAGATACTAGAATGGCTATTCCAGGTTGTTTCTTGTGTCTGCTTGGAAGACTTTTTTCCAGCTTTTTACCCTGAGATAATGTGTACCTTTGTGGATGAGATGTGTTCCTTGAATGCAGCAGAGGGTTGGGTCTTGTTTATGCATCCATTCTGCTAGTCTGCATCTTTTTATTGGAGAGTTGAGACCATTGATGTTGAGAGAGATTAATGACCAGTGACTATCAGGTCCTTTTATTTTGATGTTGGTTGTGGTAGTGTGTTTGTCTGATTTTTGTTTTGCTAAAGTACCATTTCTATTTCCTGAGTTCTCTTGGGTGTAGTTAGTCTCTTTGTGTTGGAGTTTTCCTCCTACTATCTTCTATAGGGCTGGATTTGTGGATAGGTACTGTTTGAATTTGTTTTCCTCATAGAATATCTTGTTTTCTCTATCTGTGGTTATTGAAACTTTTGCTGAGTATGGTAGTCTGGACTGGCATCTGTGGTCTCTTAGGGTTTACAAGAGTACTGACCAGGCTCTTCTCCTTTTTATGGTCTCTGCTGAAAAGTCGGGTGTGATTCTGATAGGTTTGTCATTGTATGTTACTTGGCCCTTTTCCCTTGCTGCTTTTAATGTTTTTTTTCTTTGTTCTGTATGTTTTGTGTTTTGATTATTATGTGATGGGAAGATTTTCTTTTCTGGTCTACTCTATTTGATGTTCTGTATATAAGGCCTTTTGCATGTTTATATGCATCTCTTTCTTTAAATTGGGAAAATTTTCTTCTATGATTTTGCTGAAAATATTTTCTGAGCCTTGGAGCCAGGCATATTCTCTTTCTTCAATTCCTATTATTCTTAAGTTTTGTCTTTTTATGATGTCCTTGATTTGTTAGATGTTTTGTGTCAGAATGTTTTAGATTTAACAGTTTATTTAATGGTTGCATCAAGTTCTTCCATTGTATTGTCTACATCCGAGATTCTTTCCTCCATCTCTTGCATTCTGTTTGCAATGTTTACCTCTGCAGTTCAGTTTTCTTCTCTAAGTTCTCTCTTTCCAGGCTTTCCTCGGTGTGTGCTTTTATCATTGTTTCCATTTTCATCTTCAGCTCTTGAACCATTTTATTGATTTCCTTCATCTGATTGTTTGCGTTTTCCTGAACTTGTTCCAGGGATTTCTTCATTTTCTCTATATAGGTTTCTGTCATGGCCTCTCTAATGTCCTCCATCTGTTTGGCTGTATCTTCCTGTATGTTTATGGATTTTATTTGTTTCCTCCATTATAATCGTCATTATGTAGGATTTGAGGTCCTTTTCTTGTGTTTCAGTTGTGTTGGGGTTTCCAGGGCTGATTGCTTTGGGATAATTGGTTTCTGGAGATGCTATATTATTTTTTGCTTTTGTTGTTTGTGGTTTTCTGCTGGTCTTTAGTCGTCTTGCTGTTTCTGGTGTTGGGTGGAAGTTTCTGGTGTCCTTCACTGGCTGTTGAGAGAAATTTGTAGGTGAATGGCTACAGATTGAGACTCCCTCACCTGCAGGGATCAGGGAACCCTTTTGTGGATCAGGTGGGTGAGCCGGGTTCAGATCTGGGAACTCTGCATGGATTGGCAGGGTGACCTGAGGTCAGATCCACCCATGTTCCACACTGTGGGGGTCTTCTCTGGGCTAGAAGGCCAGCTACTGGTGCCTTGTGGCCCACTGTTTGGTTAGAGACAGAGAGCAAGGGCACTGCATGCCTGCAGGCATGCAGCTAAGGTTTGGGGACCACTCCTGTACCTGCGTGGACCCAGGAACTCTCTGTGGATTAGCCTGGTGACCTGAGGTCAGATCCACCTGTGCTCCACACCTTGGAGTCTCCCCTGGGCTAGCAGACCCAGACACTGGTACCCTACAGCCCACAGTTCAGTCTGAGACAGTGTGGTTGCAGTGTGCTGATTGGTGTGTGGCTGGCTTTGGAGACTGCCTGTGCCCAC
The DNA here is from genome assembly GCF_903995435.1 of Acomys russatus. Lineage (NCBI taxonomy): Eukaryota > Metazoa > Chordata > Mammalia > Rodentia > Muridae > Acomys > Acomys russatus. Next base: position 2,360,185 of record NC_067162.1, read on the forward strand.
ATGAGCCTGGGAGCCTTCTGTAGTTTGGCTGGGTGATGTGAGGTCAGATCCACCATGCTCCACCCACTAGAGTCTACCCTGAGCTAGAAGACCCAGATGCTGGTGTCCTGCAGCCCACAGTTCAGCTGGGACACAGAGTCTGAGACATAGAGTGTAGATGTACCTCTCAGGCAGGTATGCATCCAGACCCTGGGACTGCAAGGAACCAGGCAGGGACTCCTCTGTGGACCAGCTGGATGGCCTGAGGCCAGACCCACCCATGCTCCACACAGTGAGGACCCCTCTCATCCAAGGTACTCCAGCTATGGTGTTCTGTAGCTTCCAACCCTCGTCCCATGGTTCAGACCTACAAATTAGAAACAGTGTGTGATCATTGCTGCCATCTTCACTCCTCCTAAACTGTATCACTCTAAACATGAGCCAAAATAAACTCCATATTCCTTAAGTGTCTTTTGCCAGATATTCTGTCAAAACAAAGAAAGTAATAGCACAGCCCAATAACCAAGGATAACCCTTCTTTCTGGGTCCTATATCAGCAAAGATATAGGTAGCTAAGGCAATGCTAGCTTCACTGGTCTCTTTGTTCAGGAATTAAAGACAAGAGGAAATAGTAAGTTCTGTGATATGGTAGTGTGTTTGGTAGATTGAGGAAACAGTCAAACTAAGCTAATCTTTTTTTTTTATTTAAGATTTTATGTATTTATTATTTCTACAGTGTTCTGCCTGCATGTATGCCTGATTGCCAGAAGAGGGCACCAGATCTCATTATAGATGTTTGTGAGCCACCATGTGGTTACTGGGAATTGAACTCAGGGCCTTTGGAAGAAAAGCCAGTGCTCTTAGCCTCTGAGTCATCTCTCCAGCCCCTAAGCTAATCTTAAGGGAGAATGACAGCCTGTTGCCCAGGCTATTCTGAAACTTTTAAGCTCCAGGAATCCCCTTCAGCCTTCTTGTTAGTTTTAGCTTTTTCCTAAGTTTCTTTGTGTATGTGTGTGCATGTGTGGGCATGTGCGTGCGTGCGTGTGTGTGTGTGTGTGCATGTATGTGTGTTTTCTTACACTATTTC